>NC_136065.1:1349103151-1349703151 GCF_964261635.1 Lissotriton helveticus
GGCTGAGACCTGAGGTATTGCTTCAGGCCCGTTCTTGTCCTTCCTGTAATATTTCCCTTAATTGCTCTATTCAGACCCATATGCATCTTATCCCTTCTACGCCTGTTAGTTATATCTCCCAATCCAAACATGGCTTTTTGATCAATGCACGCTCTTTGATCAGACATGGGATTGAGTTTCACGACTTTGTTAGTACGAGGCATCCAGATTGGGTCTTTGTCACCGAGACGTGGGCCTCTGAGTCCTCTGGCCATGATTTGCTTCTGGCCATACCTGAAGGATACACCCTCCTAAGGTTAGATAGAGAACGCTGTAGAGGTGGTGGAATAGCCATTCTCTTTAAATCTACTCTTTCGTGCACTATAAAAACCCTATCGGCCCCTTCTGATCCCTTTGAGGCCCTATACTTTTGTATTGTGCATGCCCCTTCGAGCTCTTTTGCTGGTATTTTACTTTATAGGCCCCCCGGATCCAGAGCTAACTTTTGTCCAGAACTCTTTAGAATTCTGGAACCCTATTTTGGCAGACCTCATCTCACCATCTTGGGGGATATCAATTTTCACTTAGATGATTTGGCCTCGAAAGATACCTCCTCTCTGCTGAATTCTTTGGAGGCATGCGATTTTGTCCAAAGAGTTCTCCACCCGACCCATAAGGCGGGGCATATCCTTGACGGGATTTTTTCGAACGACTCTAGACTAGTTGTTGGTATGCCGATACCAATCACTTGGTCTGACCACCTAGTAGTCCCCCTGTCCCTAGATATCCCCTGCTCTAATGTTAACTCAGGCACTGGTAAAAAACACTCTAAAAGGAGCTTCAAAAATTTTACCAAGGAGGCTCTCGCCCCTTTTACTTTTAACACCAATATTACATCTCAGCGGAAGGTGGATGAGTCGGCTCAAGAACTCACCGATGCTATCACCAGAGCCGCTGCTGAACTAGCCCCTCCCTCCTTGAAATCTGTAGCTCGACAGAAGCCAACTGCCCCTTGGTTCTCAGCCGATTTGAGGCTTCTTAGACGAAAATGCAGACAGAAGGAACGTGGGTGGCGTAAATCTTGGGATCTCAAAGATCGAGAAGGCTATAAGAGCCTGTTACGAGAGTACAAAAATAGAGTCATCAAGGAAAAACAGGATTATTTTTCCAACCTAACCTGTTCTCTAACATCCTCTAAAGAGCTATTTAAAATAGTGGACTCACTGTGCTCTCTCCAGGTTCCAGACCCTGTGGTTGCTTCCCAGGAGCTATGTAACGATATATCAGACTTTTTTTACAAAAAAATAGATGATATCTACATGGCTCTACAGTCACAAAGGAACTCCTTGAGTTCTGAGGACTTTTCTAGAATCAAACTGCTGGAATCTTGGAATAGAGACTCCCCCCAGTCCCTTGAACACTTCCCTGCTCTTTCTTTGGAGGGTCTCAATAGCCTGCTGGACAAAATAAAATCGTCTTCCCCACTTGATCCAGTTCCTCTGAAACAACTAAAGAACTGTAGAGATATCATTCTCCCTCCGATGCTGGAAGTAATGAATGGAGCCTTGGAACAGGGCATTTTTCCGTCACTTTGGAAGAAAGCCATTGTAAAGCCGCTGCTGAAAAAGACCACCTTGGACCCCGGAGTACTGAAGAATTTTAGACCCATCTCTCTGCTGCCGGCCCCCGCTAAGATGTTGGAGACCCATTTGAACTTACATCTTTCTAACTTCCTTGATACCTCAGGTTTCTTGGACGGGTCCCAACATGGCTTCAGAAAGCTGCATAGCACGGAGTCTGCCTTGACGAAAGTCATGGATAACATCCGCAGAAAAGTGGATTTGGGTCAAACCACCGTTCTGGTGCTGCTGGATCTTACAGCAGCATTCGACACCCTGTCTCCCCTTACTTTAACATCTAGGTTAAGGGAGGCAGGGGTAGAAGGACCGGCCCTCAGTCTCCTGAGCTCCTTCTTACACCAACGAGAGCAGCGTGTCATGCTAGGTGAATACCTCTCCCCTGTTAAGTCTTTGCAATGTGGGGTGCCACAGGGGTCGGCATTGAGTCCGACCCTGTTCAACATCTACGTGGCCCCCCTTGCAAGACTAGTAAGATCTCAGGGGATGGAGGTAGTGTCGTATGCCGACGACACGCAGATTATGGTATCCCTGACCCACTCTGTGAATGAAGCCGCATCAAACTTTAGGGCCTGCATGCAACTTGTTGCAGAGTGGATGATTTCCAACTCCCTAAAGCTGAATGGGGATAAGACAGAGGTCCTGGTCTTTGGCAAAGACCAGGACATGTGGTCAGGTGAGTGGTGGCCTCCTTCTTTAGGTAGCTGCCCCACACCCACACAATCTGCCAGGAACCTTGGTGTCATCTTTGACACCCAGCTCTCTATGGAGCTTCAGGTCAACAGAACGGTGGCCACCTGTTGGGGCATCATCAGGACCCTGAAAAGGATCGTCCACTATCTTTCCCCACAGGCACGGAAACAGGTGGTGATCGCCCTTGTTGGCTCAAGGCTCGATTACTGTAATTCACTGTACGCCGGGGCCAACAAGGGCCTTTTGCAGCGTCTGCAGGTCATACAAAATGCGGCAGCGCGGTTTGCTCTCGCCCTGCCCTGGTTGGCATCTATGACCTTGGCGAGGAAGAATCTCCATTGGCTCCCTATTCCCTCAAGGGTTACGTTTAAACTCCTCTGCCTTACATATAAGGCTCTAACTGCAGGCTCGACTGATGCCCTTGGATCCCTACTTACTAGATACGTTCCGAGCAGATGCCTACGCTCCAGTGAGCTTAATCAACTGGTAACCCCTCGAGCCAAGAAGGCTAGGTGGGGGAGCAAAGCCTTTTCTATACTGGCACCTCTGATGTGGAATTCACTCCCCCTGGAGATCAAGTCACTGCCTTCCCTCGACCTCTTTAGGAAGTCGTTGAAAACTTGGCTTTTTATTAATGCATACAAGTAAGCTCTGTTTCTGTCTGCTAACAGCCTCTTATTTGACTTAGGCACCTTGACGCCCACTGGGCATAGCTGCGCATTACAAATGCCTTTTCATTCATTCTTTCATTCATTCATTCATACCTTGAAAGCTATATTTGTTATGATAGTTTTGCGTGAAACAGAGGGATAAACAAATCTGGATATTGGGTTTGTGCATGTGAGGAGGGGTGTACGAAGCTGAAATATCAATGTTGTGCATTCTTAAAAAAAAAAAAAAAGAACTTTCCAAAAGCCACGGATTTTGCATTTTTATAAGAAAAAAACCCGAAAAATAGTATATGTAAAAATCCCACAAGATGGTTATGCAGGGAAATATCCCACAAGACTTTTTTTCTAAGCCAAAGCTCCCGTAAAAAATATATGGTGGTACAAAATGGACCCAACTGATATTTTGCAAGATATTTCACACTAACGTGAGAAACTTTACAGCTGTGTGGTGTTTGCTGCCTTCGGAGGCAGAATAGTTAATTTGCTCAATCCTAATGATGAGCAGCTAGGGTCGGACCATCCAGTTTCATTTTAATTTTCGCCACTTTAAAGCTCCCTTTCGGGCATAAGGTGATTCGGAAAGTTTGGTAATGAGACTCTCATTGCTTGGAGAGCGTGGGCTGATCACTCGTCACTGACAAAATGCAGTCTTTGGGAGAGCAGGAATTCGACTTCCAAAAGGAAGATTTAAACGTCCATCATTCCGAAGCCAGTAAACTGAGTACCAACAGCAGATCGAATTAGCATCTGTGCGGTATTTACCGCCGAACAGAACGTATTACTGCTACCACTATGGGAATCAATTCAAAAGCGGGTTCGGGACCAAAAAAGCGTTTCTCTGGAAACTCGGTTGGAAATACTGTTTATTTAACCTGCTCAAGTTAATACTCCGTGTCTCCATCCCTCCCTCTGTGTCTCCCTCCCTGTCTCCCACTCTCTGTTTCCCTCCCTCCCTCTGTGTCTCCCTCCCTCCCTCTCACCTGTGTGTGTGCCAGCCCTCAGCCCCGGCTGAGACAGCTTCCCCGGCCGCGCGCACACAGCCCCATCAAGTACTTCATGGGTCTTTAAAATACCATTTACATGTTAATGAGGCTTTGTTAAAATTCACCTCTTAGCCCCTGCCGCTCCCCTCTGACAATCACTGGAATCCCCCGGCCCCCTCGCGCTGCTGCAACTGTATTTGCAACACTATTTAATTTATTTATTTTTAAACACATGTGTCTGCTATGTCCGCGGGCCGCCCAGGAAGGCTTGCCGGGCCGCCACCGGCCCGCGGGCCTTACTATGAGTACCCCTGCTTTACTGGGTTTGAACACAGGGGAGGAAGTCTGCTCAGTGAGGCAATGAAAACTACCAGTCTAAAGTGAACATTATCTTGCAGTCGGATGCCTATGGTTATTCTAGAAAACTAACGAGTTGCTGGGACTCATATTCCTAACCCTAAGTCATACCCTAACACTAAGTCTAAGTCTAACCAAAACCATTGTTAACATCACTTAACGGCAAGAAATATAACCCATTCATTTAAATTCTAAAATAAACTTAGTTGCAATGATTTAACTGAAGTCTTCTCTGCAATTACTTTGTACAGTGGAGATTCACTTTAATTACAATTGCATTTGTGTAAGGCTTCCTGCTCCATCGCAAAGCACCAAGGCCCCCATTAGGATGGCGGGTGGATCGCCCCCACCAGGCCGGCGGTAGGCGGTAGCCACCGCCGGCCTGGCGGGGGCGATCCGCCCGCCATCCGTGCCGGAATGACACCCCGCCATATTATTATGGCTGGGGGGGTCCGCGGCAGACGGAAAGACCGTTCGCCGCTTTTCCGCCCCGGTCGCCTATGGTGGCGGTGTCTATCAGACACCGCTAGCCATATTACAAGGGGCATTTTCAAATGCCTTGAAAGGCATGCGGAGTCTGGGGCCCGTTGCGGGCCCCCAGGGACTGCGGGGTGGTGGGGGTGCACATGGGGGGTACCTGTGGTACCCCCCAGCATTTCAAAGAACAGTGTTGCAGGCACCGCGCGTTGCCTGTCACGTTGTGCTTTGAAATGCACTACATGTTTTTTTATCATTGCGCCGGGCGGTGCTTTCAGCACCGCCCGCCACAATGTTAAAAATACAGGATGCGCCCGCCACTGTGGCGGGCGCATCCTAAGTTCCCCCACGGGACCCCCACCCTTATGGCTGGCGGTCCCTTTCCACAATGGGATGGCAGGCGGGCAAAGTCTGCCCGCCATCCTAATGGGGGCCCACGTGTTTTTTGGATTCATTGTTGTAACGTAATTAGGTAGCGGGAAAACTTGTGAAGTTAGATAACTGAATACTAAGTTCACAAATTTTTATTTCAAACTTCTGAAATTGCAAAGCTAAAAAAGATTTTTGAAGAACGGAGATAGAAACTTCAGCAGCCCTTTGCTACAATGGGAAACTGTTCCTACTGAAGTGAAGGGGAGACTGCTTGGACTTGGTAGCAGAACCCTGGTGCAGCCCTGCTAAGAACCATGCATCAGGCGTTAGACTAACACATTTCAGTATAGTGATTCGTATCACTGCACTGAAATGCAAAGTCACGCATCGTCAGCTGTCAAGCGGAGCGCTATTAGCACCACTACAGAAAGCTGTCTGGCAGCCCGTGGACTGTGCTGCTTGCAAGAAGGCGTGTGCGATAGCTCAGCGCTCTAGGTAGGTGTTCCGTTAGATCAGATTCACTGATGTAACCCTCCTTCACCACGCAATCTCTACTTTCAGTTTCAGTGCTGTGCAGGCGCGCAACACCCATTGGGCTCACGGGGCTTCAGCCCCCCCCCGTCGTGTGTGTCAGCCCGGGCTGACACAGCTTTGCGGGCTGGCGACCATCTAATTGCAGCCGCACTCGAGTACTTAACATGTCTTTGAAAGACCATTTACTTGTAAATTAGGCTTTTGTTGGAGTTTTCACCCCTTCTTTCAGTCACTCTGTCTATGGTTGGAAGAATTAGCCCTCCCGCCCCCCCGAAATATTTTTCAGCCCCCCGAAATTTGGCTCTAGTTGCCCGCCTGGTGCTATGGTACCTGACATGTTGTTCCAGTTACTCTGTCCGCTTCGCCTGCCTCTCGGCCAGAGCGGCTCATCGGATTGGATGAGTCTGCCCTGATCTCTCTCTCCATCTGACAATGGGGCAAGGAGGAGGCACAGTCCAGGAGCCGCTGTTGGGATCTGAGATTCCCCTGGTCGAGAAGTCCCTGCTTGCCCCTTGGAGTCTGCCTGAGAAGACCCCAGAGCCCCTCCCACAGAGCTGTATGTACAACGTCTCCCCGCCTAACGATTCTACACCCTTACTGTGTGCACCTGGGGAGGGGCTGGGGTGACTAGTGTTGTTTCTCTTATAAGCAGTGGTGCTTTGAATGGTCAGGTATTGTCCAATACTGAGTCCCTGCACTTCTCAGCACTTGTGCAATACATGTAATGGGGTAGAACCGGGATTTCTCTGAAGCAAACAGGTACTCTAAAAAATGAGTACCCGTACTTTTATAATTTCTTTTAAAGCACTGCTTATAAGGGTGGTGGGGGTTTAGAGAGATGTTGAGACTTACTCTGGACGGGCAGATGGAGTGGCACAAGGCAGTCAGTAGATATGGTCAGTGGTGATGGAAGTGACACTGCCTGAGGAGAAGAGGTGGGTCACTCTGGGGGGGCTGCACATTGATTATTGATTGCATGAACCCTGACCACAGTAACAGCAAATCTTGCTGGCCCAGGAATTACCGCTGCCTCCCGCCAATGTTAAACTATAGGACAAGACGTTTCCTATTGTGTGTATGGCGGTGAAGGGGGCTGTGTCCTGTCACTGTGAGAGAAGGCGCTGAGTGCCTTTAACACGTGCACTACTCTCAAGTGACGGTGCCACATCATGAGCTCTCACCATGACTTCAATTTACAGCAGATGCAACGAGTACAGTATGAAGAAAGGAGCATGATCTCTGTCACTGTGCCAGCCTGCATTCTCCAAACTGGCAACTGACTCCTGTTTCCACATGACAGCGACACTGTCTGAGCAGCTGACTGCAGCCAGTGCCTATGACTCCACATACAGTGTCCAAAGCAGCAGACTTTATATTCCCAGCAGTGTGAGACTTGGTTTGATAAAGATAACCTGGGTAGTAATGTTATCACCGGAGAGAGGCCAGAGTTTTTTGTCTGATGGCAGTTTTGACTATCACCACAAAGTAACGTAGAGGGTTAATATACCTCCTGCAAAGAACGTGTACCAGCATATCCCAGAACTGTATTTTTGTGGCTAGCTTATTGGGTTGCTGCTTTTGTCACAGAGATCCTTTTGTTACTGGTGGGTTCAGCCGCACCTGGCTCTGGGGTCGTGTTGGAGGGTGCTGTGTATTTCGAAATAATATGTTTAAAAGCACCTGCTACATAGTTCCGTAGAGTTTCTCGCTGTCAAATGGGAGTCATTACTGATATTTGTCTGTTTCCAGGGACTTTATTGCATGATTTCGCTCGTGGGAAAGTGTCACTCATAGTCTTTGAATGTGACTCATAATTACACTGAAATTATGAAAATGTCAGAGGTAAGCAACCTGAAACCTTGGCAGCTATACTGGTGTAAGTCATCCCCCAAAGGGCCAAGTCCTGTGTTGCTTCCTCCGTATTTGACTTTGCGTATCCTTTCATACTCTGCCCTCTGCCACACGAGCTATCTCCTGCGAGCCCGCCAATCCCCACGTGCACACTGTCAGGGCCCCTCACATTCCCCCTGCAGGGATCACCGAATGTTCCGGTCTCTCCGCACGTCGTACTTGCGTAGGGAGGATTGCAGCAGACAGCCAGTGATGCCAGAGAACTTCCCTCTAGAGAATTGTCTGGGACGTGCTGGAAATCTTGCTTCTACAGAAGGGCTTGAGCGAGTTTAACTTTATCTTGGATAAAGTTTGATGAAATATAGGGGCACATGCATCAATGGAAATTGCATTCGCAAATGGTGCAAATCGCAATATTCGGCTGTTTGCGAATGCAGTTCCAATTTTTGGGATGCATTATCATTTTTGTAAATTTCGCAATTTAAGAAATCGCTAAATTGCGATTTCTTAAATTGCGATTGCATTTAAGGAATCTCAAATTGAGATTCCTTAAATGCAATGCATCAAACTTTAAAAATTTGCGAATTCGAAAATAAGGGGAGCAAATTACCATGAAGTTGACCTTCATGGTAATTTGCGAAAACTTTGAAAAATGCACTAAAGTGCATTTTTCAAAGTTCCATTTTACACACGCACATGCCCTTGGGGCATGTGTGTGTGCAAAATTTATTTATAGGCAGATTTCAGGGGTGCAATAGGGTGTCCTTTGGATATCCCTGCACCCTTGAAATTGCATTCTCACTTTGCGAATTTCTAATGGTGAATCGCAAATTAAGAATGTCTTCCCATTCATTCCTATGGGCCTCGGGGTATTCCTTAATTGCGATTTTCAATTAGAGAATCGCAATTAAGGGATTATAAGAAATCACTATTTTTTTAGCGATTTCTTGATGCATTGCAGTTTGCAATTCCTTAATTGCGATTCCTTATTTTTCGCAATTAAGGAATCGCAAAATGAAATATTGATGCATGTGCCCCCTAGTAACTCCACGCATCTTTAGGTAGACAAAGTTTCCAAACTTTTTGGGAAATTTTAAAACTTTGGCTACTTCAGGGCCACTAAACATAGTCCTATCACTTTTCGATGCACTGAGATTGCTTTTGTTCGAAATAAACTGTAATTATTTGGCACTTTCCTGTCCGTTTACATGTAAAGCAACCAAACTAGGACAATGGCACTACATTAAACTAAGTCAGCACTGATGCGCAGGAGTCTCTAATATAACAAAATATATTTTTTCTGCCACAAAGATGGGCATTATCAAGGTTATCAAGCATCATTTTGGTAACAGTTGTATGTGTATTTATTTTTTCCACAACGATGATAATATTCACGTACTCCATCCAGAGGAAGTCATGGAGTTCGCTGAGCTATTTAATACTGATTTGGGTGGCAATTATGTCGATTTTTGGAGATATTTAATGTTCTTGTTCTTTTTAAGAAAATGTTCCAATTTTCACATAGTATTGTAGGACTGAATAACTTTCACAATTGTGTCCTTTTGATACAATCTGTTATTATTAATGAACGGTTCAAAAGTGCACTCGTTGGATATAACCCAATCTTACTAATAATTTCAATATTTATTGCTGTCCGTAAAAAAAGCCCCAGCAAGGTGCATTATTTACAGTTTTTAAAATTGCACACCTATATGGAACCAGTAAAATTACGAAAAACGGAAACTACCTTATCCTTCCGAAGTACAACATCCAATATTAGCCTGTCTCCCTGCAACTGTTTTATTTTATAAGTAATAAACAAAGCATATGAGATGCAGAATGCCACCGTAAAATATTTCTAACTTATTTCAGTACTATGGCACAGTGTCATGTCATTCTTATTATTAAAAAAGCCCTCATTCTTAAATACCTGGTCTACACATGTTAGTAGATATGGCGTAGTATCATAAACGGGGATTAGCATTAAAATGCCTGTGTATCATCCATTGAACGCCCCTGTGATGCAAAGTAACACAAAGAAGTGCAAAGGGCTAATTTCCATTACTTTTGGACAACTTTACAGCACGAATACATTATAATGCTGAAAGTAAATAACGCAACAACACTTTTGGTACTTTTACACCGGGGCAGTTGTTCATAAATGTGCACATAACATACGAAACATATCTGATTATGATATAATTCAAATATGGTTTGAGCCTGTCATTTTCCATGAACACCTGATAACCAGCCACCACTGAAATATAACTGGTATTCCAGAATATTTCCTCGTTTTTACCGACCAATATTTTTCCTTAACGTTTGCGATATAATGGGGTCTTATAGGCGAGGAACAAAACCCAACCTCTTTTCACTTGTTTCTAAATTCTGATGTGTATTGATTAGTAAACTAAACTGGGCATTTTTTTCTACAACTGCACAGTTGCATTTTTTTAAAGAGGTCTCAGAGGGAGAGGCATAACAAATTCCATAGAAAAGATGCTTTAAAAATGAACTATGCTCCCCAGTTTAAGACCAATTTCATGACAGTGGCTAGAAAAAATATGTTCGTGACCAACATAGTTGAACAGAAGTATTTTAGTATTAAATCTTTTGCTTTTAGTGCAGACTTGCAGCACCACATTTATCCTCCCAGCACATAGTACACACTTTGTCTGATGTAAATGTTGAAATCTTGGTTGTAGCTTAGTTCCTGACAAGACTTGTGCACGGCACAGGATCAGGTATTTTATTTGGGTTTAATACATTTCCTAGAGAACCTGATGCCAAAGCAGTGGTACCTTTGTTGAGCAATGTGATAGACCAGTACTGATGAACTGAGCAGTTATGTGTGGGTAGGCTTGTAAACGCTCCAGTCATTTGAAAAGTAGAATTTTTCACTTGCAAGGATTAAGAGTTACTTAAAGAGTTTCTAATTATGGAATGGTGATGGGATCTGTACGACAGGATTAGGGTGCTTGGAGATATGTGTATTGTTGGATTTAAAATTTTGGAATCTCATGCTTTGGAATACAGAGCATGATTTTCAGTAGGTTGTAGTTGATGTCTATCAAAAAGGAGACTTTTGCTTTTCCTTCACAATTGTTTGTTGCTGGAAGGAAGCTTAGAATGACACAGACTGTCCACTACTGAGAAAAGGATGCCTGATAGACTTCCATTTTGGAATGAGACAAATCAAGGTGAAATTAACCAGTGACATTGTGATTTCTTCACTCGAATCTCTGTGTTCTGTCAAAGTATTGAAGCGTTTCATCATTAAATACACACTCAGTTAGAAGATGCCATGAGCAAATCCAATTTTCAATAAAGAATAGTGTGATTATGATGAGTAAAATACTATACAGATCACCAGAAATTCACCGGCATGCTTTACTCTCATTAGATTTCATCAAAGCAAATCAGAGTTTTGCAGCTTTAGCCAGACATGCACAATTCACAAAGGACAAATAAAGCCAAACTGCTAGAAGTCTAGAGTGAAGCATACATTATGCAAACAAGACAGCAAGCTATGTGAGGTGTCATCTTTAGGTGATGAGCATCCCGAGGAATGTGCATCTCTGTACATAATTTTCTAAAGTGAGTTGTGCTCTTGGTGTGAATATTTGTGTGCTTATAGACTGCTGTAATACACATTTTTGAGGAGGCTCGTCTTTGCAGTAGTATTAGGAAAGGGTCCTTAGAAAGTCCTATATCTTTACACCTTATACACTAACTTTTCTGGTTCAGTATTCATTGGCTTACTCTTAGGTTGACAACTTTGGTCTGAGAACATTAGAGAAAGGATACGGTGCAGTTCGTTCTTGTTGTACTCAGAGGACATGCGGCTGAGCTGCTTCCTGTGACATTTCAGAGCCCAGGGATTGGAGTCTGCCTTTCCTTTCTGATTTCCATTGGAATCTTCCAAGTGACAGGTGAGTTCGGTGTGAACTTGCAGCTCTGTCCTACGCAGGGAGGTCCCGTGGCAACTATAAGGCGTAGGGTACAAAAGTGATCATTGTATTAGTTCCTTACTCTGGCAAAAACAGCCACTTCCCATTCTGAAAATTGATCAAATGTCATTGGCATTCAAGAGGTTTTTAATTTGTAATTATAAATTATATTCCTTGTGTTATAAGTGTTAGATATATAGGTAGACCAAAACCTAACCTGCTTCATGTGTCTCCTACAGATGTACGGTGTGATTATGTCTCTCTGCCGGTTCAGTGCCTGGCCCCATAGGATTTCCACTAGGCATTTTGCATTCCATATCAGTGTATTTTCAAAGCAATAAAGACTCAAAATATAGACGCATAAGCACAATGGGAAAAAATGGGAAAAAAGACTAGCAGGAACTCAGAGCCCTAAATCTACAAAGCCATCATCCATCTCCTAATGGTCAGGAAACAATCATAGAAATGTCCTCCCCCCAACTGGGGGGAACAATGCATTTTGTGATTTGTTGAATATCTTAATTTCATGTGCTAGACTGGTTATTGCTAGGGTTTGGATCCAACAGAATCCACCTATGGTTATGGAATGGTGGAGCCTTGTCAAGGATATATACAATATGGAATAAGCAATTGCTACAACAATGGGTTTAAAATCTAAGTGGAAAATGGAAAGAATTTGGGGACTTATAGTGTCTTGATATCTGTTATCTCTTTTCTTGCTATTAATAGCCCTTATTATTGTGTTATGTATTGCCTTGCTGACGTTACTTTACTGCATTGATCTTTGCTGTTTATATAATGAATTGTGTTCTTTTTTTTTTGTTATTTATTTGTGTCTCATGATGCAAATAAAAAATTTTAAAAACAGAGAAATGTCCTTCAGCAAACCGCTTTGCATTTGACAACCTCATAGAAACAATTCTTCCCACCAGCTCTAACTTGGTGGACCTTTCGTACAATTATCCAACTCTTTTCTTGAGGTAGCGGCATTGTGAGGTTGATATAAAGAAATGCACTTTAACAAATGAGATGGAATATTCCTGTTAAAGCCATGGCTCATTTGCTCAGTGTCTCTTAAAGATGACCCTTGACTTCATAGGAAGCCAATGTATGAAACTCTTGACCTGAGTCACATGCATTCTCATTAATGTTTTAGTAATGGTACACACAGTCTGGTTTTACAACAGCTACATGTGTAAGAAGTGCTGTGACAGTCTGGACACAGAGCTCTACCACAATCAAATTTTGTACAAATGACAAAGCCTCTTTAGTCAGATGTTCTTGGAAAAGAAATTGCTGGCTCACTGGAACAATGCAAGTCAATAACATAATGTGACAACAACCAAGTTAAACTAGGATAAACTCTTAAGTATTTATCCTTGATACTTTAGTTATCTTCAGGTCACATTCACAAAATGATATCCCTCTACTGTTATAGCCCCAGAAATCCTTTTGGAGACTGTGAAAGTTTCTCCGTACTTACCATTCACAGGTTGTATAGCATGTTCTGTGTGTGAGCTATCAAGAGGATAGAAGATTCACCAGAACAGCCATCTAGGCATCCTATAGTGGGGTCTTGAACCCTGGAAGATAATTACAGATAATTCTTGCCTAGACGAGTGTTAGGGCCTTACCACTAGCATTCTGTGGAGGACTCTTTCTTGAATCATGATGCCTCTTTCCTCTAGGCAGCATGACAACTACTGAGATTAATGGAAGTGTACTTAGAGCTCCTTCTCTTTAACTATCTTATCAAATGTGGACTGCAAAAGTAAATGTATTGTTTAGGGAGACACAGAATGAACAGTCTGCAAACAACATTGTGGAGTTCATTGAGGGCTTCTACTTACTCTCCAACCTATCTCTTATTCCAGTTTATGTCTAAGATTCTATCATACGTTAGGACTCTGCTAGACTCAAATTCCAGACACTGTTAAGTGATGTCTACTTCCTTTATTCATTTTTTTCTTACTTCTTGCTCTTTCTCCTCTCTTTCCTCCTCCCTCCTTTCCTTCTCTGCTTATTTGGTTCTTCTCTTGCCTACCAATCTCTCTCCTTCTCTCTTCTTTCTGGCCCAATGCTTGAGGTAGAATATCCGCAAACCACAATCCTTTCTAGTGAAACACATTTTTTGGGCAATCATTGCATTCGCAAGGGTGACTATTAATTCCCCCAACATAGGGGCCGATTCCGATCCGGTAAAGAAATCCGTACGACCGACTCGAAGCCGTAGCCCTTTACGTACGACTCGTACAATTACCGTCCGACTCGCGTAGTACGATTCGCACGGAAAAATATACGACCGAGACGTACGTAAATACAAAAGTCCGACCGAACTGTAAAAAAAGCAAGGGAAAATACGTACGACACGGACCCTCAAAGTGAACCGTACGACTCGTAAACATGCTGAACGACCCGACAAGTACGATCCGGACCGGGGAATCAGAATGTGAATCGTACAGAAAATGTCCCGTATGACTGATGCGAACAGAGAGCCACACAATCAAATACGAGACAAACCCATACTGAACGACGCGCACGCGAACACCATAAAACAGCACAAGGAGGGTGAAAACAACTCGTACCGCGGAGAACGTCGCGTATGACCGAGTCGCACACACAAATAAATAGAAGCAAATACAACTAAATGAGCCGTACTGAACCCCGCGGACACTGTAAAACAGCACAAGGAGGGTGAAAACGAGTCGCACAACACCACAAAACACGTCTCCAGTGTACAAACCATGGAAATGAATGTCCTGGGCAGATCCAAACAGGAAAACAGAGGGGCAAACTCACAACCACCTCTTATAACACACCCACATAAAATTCTAACTAAGGCCCAACCACAAATGGACCAATAAAAAGGGCCCACACACACAAACCATGAGCCTTTACAACAGACTCAATTTGCAACAGATACTGCCAACACACCACCAACTGCACACATTCACCTTCACATATACCCCCTCTTTCATATTCAGAACCACACACCCACATCCATTCACACCGTCACCCCACACCATGTCCACACAGAAGAATCCAAAGTTCACAAAGGAGGAGATGGAGATCTTTGTCAACAAAGTCATCAGAGTCGAGCCACAGCTGTTTGGCACATTGGCCAGACGGACCAGCATAGCTGAGAAATCCCGCCTGTGGCAGAGGATAGTCAATAGGGTGAATGCTGTTGCACCCATCCGACGCACAAGGAAGGAGTGCCATGCCAGGTGATACGATCTGCGGAGGATGGTCAAGCGAAAAATGGATGAAGAATACGCACAGAGCCAGAAGACTGGAGGTGGCCGTCCCCGCAAACCAGTGCAGTACCAGCCCTGGAGAAGGTGATGGCCCTGCTTCCACCGGTGGGAGTACATGGAATTAAAGGAGTAGTAGAGCCTGGTGAGTACACAAACAACTCATGTAACATGGGGGTAATGGCATCCACACCCCAAGTACAAAAAATGCCCGCACCAACCCCCAAGCTCTCACCGGCCAGAACTACAGCCAAAAACAACGCTAACGCCACTAACATGTGTATGCCCCATTGAGAAAGCAAGGCCATGCTATGTCCCATGCTACAGGAAGCACAGACCCAAGAATGAATGTCCGGTATGCTGGGAGGGTGGGTGTCACAAAATGCATTGTGGGACTCCAAATCAGACCCAATTGCCCTCATCCCATATGGCCCAGGTACACACCCATGCACCATTCTCAATGCACAGGGAGTGGGAAAGTGCTGACAAGATAGCTGACACTGGGCCCTGGTGTAGGCAGCATAAGGCCCTCCTGTGACCAGTGCAAACACAAACACACGGACAACAAGGACAGATATCTTGGACAGGAACTAACACTCACTGTCATGGCAGCATGCTCCATGGGGGGACAGCTACATCACGAGGGAGGCCCAGTGCCAACTCAGACTTCAACTACCAACACTGCCTGTCACACACACCCCTTTCACAAACATACCCTCCTGGGACAGGCAATGGAGTGCCCCACTGTCACAATGGCCATGTAACACAACAAGACCAATACAGATCTGCAGAAGCATCCAAGCCAAAAATCCACATGTCAATGACTGCTGGTAGTCCTCTGCACCCACCCCCATATGACTGGCCACTGCTGGGAGTCCTCTGCACCCACCCCCATATGACTGGCCACTGCTGGGAGTCCTCTGCCCCCACCCCCATATGCCTGGCCACTGCTGGGAGTCCAATGCACCCACCCCCATATGACTGGACACTGCTGGTAGTGATGTACACCCACCCCCCTTTGGAGCTGGACACTGCTGGCCCGGACCTGCGCACACACCAATGTGAAGGTAATATGCAGGGCCAGGTCGACGCGTACCCTTCCTTGGTGCGGTACGCAGGGGTTGCTGGACACGCCCCCCAAGTAACCAGACATTGGTGGTGATGTATGGCATCCAGATTATGGGGTTGGACTTTCGTATGGGTGATGTTTACTGCCCCTCACCCACCCAATCGCCCCGGTTGTTGTTCTCACCGTATGCGCCGTACGCGTCGGTTTCTGTGCACCAGGTCGTAGGCGTACAGGACTGGGATGACACGGACGATGGGGTTCATGGCGTGTATGTCGCATACCCGGGGATCCATTTCATATGCGGTTCGAGTCGGGCTCTGCTTTTCCGGACGTTTGTAGCTCCCGTAGAAAACGAGTCGTATCGAGTGTCGAAGAGACAAATCGTACTTGCTGGGCCAGAAACTGCTACTTAAATGTGTACAGAGGTCGCGTACTGCCTGTTCCGAATTCTAATCGCACGTATTTTTTAGATTCATGGTCTTTTTTACGAGTCGTAGGTAAATCTGCTTTGGATTCGAATCGTACTTCCTCGCATGTACCGAGACGTTTACGGGTATGAGTCGTACAGGAAATATGCTACGTGCGGCTATTTGTAAAGTGATTTTACCGGATTGGAATCGGCCCCTAGGTGTCCTCATTTCCTCTTTGCTGGTCCCTATGTTTGTTGTCTCTTGTCTTCCACCAAAGCAGACTTAGAACTGGATGAAATTCTCAGCAAGAAAATAAGATAAAACATGATGGATAACTCTGTATTGGACAGCATCTTATTAGGTGTTGCAATGAGAAACATATTTTTTGCATCATTCATGTTCAATCATTTCTGCTTCAGATAATTGAACAGCGTCCATATCTTTTCATGAATGAAGTCCTTCTTCACTAGTCATCCACCTCCATAAGTAAAGGGAGTGTTATAATGAAAATGTCCCCCATGTGTGGCAAAGGATGTTCCCCTAACCAAGTGACAAAACTGCAAGAGAATCTGGTATCTTGACTTTATTTTGGCCTCTGCACACACAAAGTTGAGTGTGCGCACTGCAGGCTTAGGTTCGAAATTGCCATTAAGGCACAGAACCTGAGTCTGAGATTATGGAGGTTCCTAAAGTGTACACTTGAATGGGCACGACACTGCCATCTGTGTCTTTGTATGGTGAATGGTGGTGGCAGCATATAGTGTATTTTGTTGAACAGTCCTTTTTTTTAACCTGCTCATGGACTACGAACCTGAAGCTTACCAGTGCACTTGAGTAAAGTTCCAGTAATGTGTCAGGAACTAGGCCTTGTGCTGACATCCCTGTATAAATGTTGAGTGCATATGCATCTACTGTGTACGTTAGTAGGACTCCATTTTAGTGGTGTGTGTGTGTTCGTATATATGGTTATCATGGATTGTCCCTGGTCTGACATGGCACAAGATGGAAGTTGTGAAAAAACCTCCAGACAGTGGAAGAGTATTGCCTGTATTTCTTAGAAGAAGGGTGTAACTCTAGATACAAATGTATGGAAGGACGGAGCCAGGGCTATCTTTAGAAATTATAGGTGATCTGTTTATCAAGGGTTTGCCTATTAGTCCTTCCTTGGTACTGCCATTTGCTTAATGATAGAGGAATGGGGGTGAGTCAGCAGAGACAACTGCCAATGAACGAGAAGTTTCTGGGGAGAACATGAGTCCTTTGTTTTTCTTTGATTGGCCTACCCTGGAAGGCTGATGAAAGGTAGGTGTCAAACGTTTTACCTATTGTATCATGCTGTAGGCACACTCCAGCTTAGAGCCAGCATCATCACTGCTTGCTGTGATGAGCCATCACCTTGACCAAAGAACCTGTCCATACCGCAGAGGAAAAATGAACTATGAAAAGAAACCAGGCCAAGCAGGTTCCTAAGCCCAAAATAGGGATCCACGTCCCCTATCTGAAGGTACCTTATAAAAGTGGGCCCTCAACTCCCCTAATGTGTTCCAGTATAAGCTGCTTCACTGTGATAGGAGAAGGGCCGCTGTTGCCAATAGATGATATCACTAATAGGGAGCCTTCTGAAGGGGAAGAGACGACACCTTGTTTCTGCAAGCCTTGCTGGAAGAAGCTGAGGATCTGCCAGTGACCCTGGTGGGTGTTTGCCTGCTGAGAAGGGCAAGGAGAAAGCTGTATCCCACTGGGATCTATCTTCCTCTGGAAGAGAACCATGTTTCCTAGCAAAGTGTGAGGAATGACCCAGAGAGAGCAGAGGAAATGTGGGAGAATGTCGCCAAGACTCCGGAACTTCCCATGGTCGTCAGTCTCCCTCATGACTTTTGAGCAGAGCCGACTTTAGGGCAGTGTGACCGGTGCTGACCCATGGAGGGGGTGCTGACCTCATCGAGTGAGCAATGTTCAGCAATAACTTCTGATTGGAGATATGAGAGGCACTTTTGCCCGGTGGTACTGAGGGAATCGAGGAGGCTGTCATGAGCACCAAAAACAAATATTGCACCGGGCTCCACCAGCACTAACGCCAGCCCTGCTTTTGAGTTAAGTCTGACTGAGGAGAGGTTGTTGTCGGGATCAACCGCAAAGTAAAGATTGCCCATTTGAGGACTGCTCTTGAGAAAGCTACAGACATTCTATGCTGATTCTACCTTCATTGCAGGTCAGCAATTACGCCAATGACAAGGACAGAAAGAGAAAGATCCTTCCACTGCGACCACTGGAGCAGACTGTTGAAGGTGTCTTTGTGGAGTCAGTGGAGGAAAGAAGGTGGACGGGGTGCTCGAACAAGCCCCAGTGAACACGGCCGCTTTCCCTGTGCCCTGTCCACTGAGTGATCAAGAGTACACACCACATTAAGTAATTGAGAGACATTGATTGTGAACATTTAGCTAACAGATTTTGGTGAGATGCTTAATTGTACTACAACAGAAGTGTCCACGGGTCTAACAAGAAATCTACCTCAGAAATACATCCACCAAATCTAAAAAACTAAGTGTATATTTGAAAAAGAACCCCCTCATAAATGAAGATACCCATCAGTCACCGCTCGACACCGCCCTAGTCATCATCTGGGCCTCTTCTTAGTGCTTCCATCGTGAAACATAGATGGTGAGCCACGGGACCTGATGGTTATGTCCCCCAACAAACTATGAATCACTAGGATAGCACCTAGGTGTCAACAGGTGGTATTCTTTGATTGGTGTGAAAAGAGATGCTTAATTGAACATGGCTATTCCTGAAAAAGAGCTGAGTAGTTATTTGCTATGGACTGACCTGTGGGTCGCAGAACGCTAGTAAGTGGCTCCACTGCAACATAGCGAGCATACACTTGAGCTCTAGTTGTGATTACTTCCATGTTTCATTTTGCAGAGAACCCCATAAACCCTCTTGAGCATCCCTGAAGAGGCAATTACTCCATATGTATTGTATTAAGTTCTGTTGTGGTTAAAATACTTATTTTCTCTAGAAATACACGTATTGGACTGTTCATTACATCATTGCATCTACTGTATGATTGTTTGAGTGCTGGGTCTCAACTGCCCACACTACTTCCCTGACTGCTCACCCTTGCTATCCTGAGAGTCAACTGCAGAGAGGGTGTACTTAAAGTTTGCATGGCCATAGTAATGCAGTCCCTAGGATGCCACTGGAAAACGACCTCAGTCATCCTTTTAGGGGCTTATGAGGCCATGTCTGCCATGTGGCCCCCGAACAGGGTCTGACAGTGAGGAAATAAGAACTGACGATATTTGCTGCACGACCTAACTGTGTTCTGTTATGTTAAAATAATTTATTAAGCGCGCGTTCACCAACGTTTTCTTGGCGCTGAGCGGGATTGTTTGCTTGGACAAAGACAGTGGAATTAATAGTAAGCCTGGGCAAATAACCATGGTTTGAAGGATTTTCTGAACTTGGAGTAGGAGACGACCCAACGCAAATCAGGAGGAAGGGAGTTCCAGAATTGGAATTAGAACTGTGGAGTGTGAAAGGGTTTTGAGCATTCACTCAGTCTTTGGCCTCTCTACTGAGTGTTTCTTGTGAGATGAAAGGAGGAGTGGACTGACAAGTAGGGGAACGTAACTAACCCTGCCACAGCCCGGTGAGTGGCACTGGCAATCATTGTGTCTCCTGATTTTCTATATCGCACTCTGCCTCTACAAAGTGCTTGTTTGAATACATTTAGCATTTACCCTCTTCGCAACCATGCATTCCCAACTTTCCTGCCTTCGCTGGGAGCTTAATATCTGTGATATAATACTACTGGGACTCCACACACAGCATCAACACCAGGTTTAAAATAATTTGATACCTGTGTCTATTGCACTCATTAAGAGATGTCCTGTGCCCACTTGCCTCAGAAACATGAGGCAAGATTAGGTCCAGGTCACTGAAAATTCTGCAGCTTAATGCTTAGTTCCACTCTATCACAGCCTCGTCAAAGTGTTTTCTTGAACCAGCAAAGGTCAAAAGTAGGTCCACAGGGCCACAACATCAATGCAAGGTTTACGAGGTGTTGTGTAGTTCCTAAAAATACATAGGATCTGTGCGTCTAAACAGCATACATTAAGGGATTGGTGTCCAGACTGATTCCAGACACCCCAAGGGATGTGTTAGCCTTTAGACCAGCTAGCTCACAGTGCCACCATAAGCCCCCAACCTTTAGCAAGGAGCGAATAGTCTCTAGCAACTATCGAACATGACAACCCTTGATCCTTCAGGGATCGTGGAAACAGTCTCAGTCGTCCGTGCTCACTTAGTCTTAGAGAGATACACAGAATAAACGAAGGTAACGTTTTCAATAAACATTTATTCAACCAGCGTCATTCGAGTATAAAACATGTTTGCTGCGACAATCAGATAGTAACGGATGTATAATACAAGCACCAACAGAGAAAATAAAAAGTAGAATTCTACCATGGTGCTAAAACAGTGAATATATGCAGGCATATAGATACATGACCGTAATCAAGTGTACTCCTACGATGCAAGCCCTACCTAAGTGTACCTAGCATGTATGTGGGTGTAAAGCCAAGAATCCCCTAGGAAAGAACCAACCCCATTACCTGATGGGAGAGAACGAAGAATCCCATCTTGGTCTCGAGTTGCAAGGGATGTCAGACCACTGCGTGCTGGAGCTTCTGTGTGCTGGGACCTCAGCGCCTAGTGTCAGCGTGGAAGCTTCTCCTCTGTTTATCTAGTGTTGGTATGGTTCTTTTCTACCATAAAGATAGCCTTGGTGTTCTTTACACAATCGATATGTATGCAAATGAGACTAGAACGATATCTGCAATAATGCAAAGTAGTTCTTACGCCAAAAGATGAAGATGACCCTGACTTTTACACAGAGTATGTTCATGATGTTATGTACGTCATGTGCAGGGACTTTTCTAAGAATTCTCATGTATAATAAATTAGGTTAGTTTCAAGGAAACCGATCGTCATTTATTCAGCACAAAACTGGGTAAAAGGTCAATGCTAGAACCCTTATGCAGAGCAAGGTAGGACAAATGTAGGTAAAAGGTCATGTAGCTACTTAGGCCTAGATTGGGGTACATAACAAATGGATTGATAATGTAAGATCAATTTTGACCCAGTGCTTGATTCGAATCTGCCTTGTAGCTACCAGTGCTACCAGTTGTAGAGAAAGGCAGGGACTTTCAAGGAGATACAATGGTTTGTTCAAGGCAACCCAAAGAAGTTCAGTGAGATAGCCGGATTAGAAATCAAGAATCTTGTTTTTTTACAGGCAACAAATTAGCCAGTAGATATAACAACCTCAATGCTTAGCCTTCACAGCTTAGTGGTCAGCAGGGCTACTAGTAAAATTACTCACATGAGTCCATTAACAGCAATCATTTAATTTCAATAGATTTGACTGAAAAAGGTTTCTTAATGTCTGGAAAAAAAAGTGTTGCAGGTGGTTTTCACCTCTCGCTTATGGTCTTCCTCAGTGCACTGTGCTTCCAGTTGGACAGTGTTTGGGCCCCTCCGCTGGACTTGCCCAACTTGAACTGGTGCCAGATGGAGATTGACGATTCTGCGCTGAGCAATGGACCTGGGATGTCGTTTTGTGGACTGGCGATCATGGTGAGGTGGCCTCTGCTGTCCTCCATCAGGGACACCGAGATAATGCCTGCAGACAGAGGACACCATGGAAGAGTTAATAAAGGCATGGATATAACAGCTGGACTTGTGATTCGTTCTGTCACATCATACACATCTAATGTGGACACCAATAAGTGAAAATAACGGGTCTTAAACATGAAGGATCAAAGCAGCTGTTAGATGCATTGTTTGTCTCCTTTGTGAAGTGTCCTATTCCAACAAAGCACCTCTGTCCTATTCCACCTCGTACTCAGAGCACCTAACCTGCAGACCTGCCTCCCAGGGCAGGGCACTCATGGTCAGCTGCACTCCATTTTGCCCGAGGCACTGAAATGATATTTACGACCAGCAACCTAATTATATATTGGTAGACACTTGTCCACAATGTTTAGTAACATAAAATATGACAGTTAAGGCTGTTTTGCTTTCGACGTTTTGAAATATTCCTATGCATTTGTTTCAATATTTTGAGGGTATATCAGAGCAAAAGACATGCACAGTTTCGACCGGTCCTTTTCTACCATATGATTTTATATCTAAACATTTCTAAATTTCAATAACCTGGTGAGGTGACTTGATGAGGGTCTGATGCTGGATTAGACATCACCAGTGTAGCAGACTCTCACAGCACGAAGAATACCGTTCCCAAAATTATAGGTTCATAGAGATGCTTTTCGGTGGAAAGATTGTTAGCTCACTTGCCTTCAATTCATTTTACACTGCAAAATTCCAGCACGTATAGGACTTCATTGTAGCATTGTAGCCCATTTAACGATCACAGATTCACCGAGACAGATGTGGTCTGTTCTACTATGGAGTCATTTTGCTGGCTGATCACAATAAAATCGCAGGGTTTCTAGTACTCAGCAAAACCACTGACCGAGGGGTCTAAACTGCAACACAGGACTATTGGCTACTGGGTACAGCCTTGCACAGTGTCGCTATCGATTCTATGATTTGCTGCAGATGACATTATATTTGATGCACAGTGCCAGCAGTGCATAATACAACCGGTTTTTCATGGGACATCCATGCACAGCACTCCAAGTATATCAATAGCACTGCAGCGCACAACCATCCAGTTAGAGGATATCAGTGTACAAAGCACAACCATCAGGACATTGATTTTGCACAACAAATCAATCTTTAGGCTAGTAGTGCACAGCATTACCATCAGTCTACAGGGCCTGCAGTATATGGCAGGATCAGCAATAAAAATAGCTAAAAGCACACAGTAATACTATGAAGCTTATGGTTAGTCCACAAACAGCAGGCAAACCCTACACCAATTTCATGGAGCCATCCGTGTGCAGACATGGTTCCAGAGTGTTCCTCGAACTAAGACTAGTTTGCTAGGTCAGAATACCATATAACAATCACTTGTTAGGTGTAGCAGCACACTACTACAAGCAAAGAATTGATATGCTCAACCACCAATCCACACAACTGTTACATACATCAGATCGATGGTACACAACACAACTGTGGCTCCAACATTTCTATCCAACATTTCTATCCTTTCCAGTACTTTGGGAATGGGTAATTCATCTAGCCACACAGTACTATATCTCTTGTAATATCACACTTGGGTCCCCTACATCAGCCATGTTTTGAATCATCTTCCTTAGTTTCCTGAAAACACATGCAGAGAAATCGGGCTGGTCTCTTATTTATTCACGTAGGGTTATTTCAACACGGTGTCCTGCAGCTGCCACACAAACGGGCTTGAAACCTCATGGTCTGACAACACTTTCTGTAACCGGCCTGCCCTCCACCTGTCGTTCCCCATCTTTCTTCTGTACAGCATGTTCCCTCCTCGTGCTTGCCATGCCTCATTAAAACGGAGGCAACTAGGGGGCAGGCACGAGTTCAGGACATGTCTGGGATGATGGCACCAGAGAAGGCCATCTTTGAAGAGGCCGGCAGGCGTTTATGTTTGTAAATGTTAATTCAAGTGAATGCAGGATCCGGGCATAAAGAAATAATTTGCCTCCTTAAAAAAGGCATAATCAAATAGTTGTGAGAGAAAACCTCACAGATATTTTATGAACCAGAACTGGTATCACCTATCCGATTTTTGCAGCTATGCATTTTAATATTCGTTTTTTTACAACCACATCCATAAATTTAACATGTTGGGGGACAAAGCTGTGGCATCTTTAAAAGTTCATATGCCTTTCTGAATAAACAGCAAGCGAATCTCAAATCCGCTTCCGTACCCCAACACTTTGCAATTGCACAATAGTTACGACAGCGATTCTTGCCTAAAGGAGCATAGCCTACATGTACAAAGTTTGTTATGGAAAGTTTTCCAGCTTTTTCTGACTCTCTACAATAGCTAACAGCTAAAATGGTGATCAACGTATTTTGTTTCCCATATTATTGTTTCTACCTGTAGTAGATTCCCAAAACATGAACAATTGTCCGGTAGTTTTGACTGATTTGGTGGTAACACCAGCCTGGTACTGACAGTTCCTCCCTGCCAAACATCTGAAGCAGATGGCAGCACATACAAGACATCGTCGCTGTCCAGCTACATTACAAAATTATTTCATGAAGCAAACATCTGAGCACCGAGTTCTGTACGGCTCACAGTTGAATGTCTTGGATTTGGCTCAGCACCGAGAGTTTGACTGCTCTAAGCCATCCACTAAATCACACAAAGCTGTCGCACACTAAATGGCCACCTTTTCAGTAAGCTCCCATCAGTCTGGGACGGTGACTGACAGTTCAACTGGGCCAGTGTACCCGACTCATTTCAGCTGTCTTGCAAGCACTTGTTGTCAGCAATAAATACACATTAGATGTATGCTTTCACCACAGCAGCAACTGGCAGTTGAAAGTGATGTCCTAATATCCATTTTTTGGCGCATAAGCCATAATGACAACATGAACTGCTCTTGAAAAGATAGGAGCACTTGGCAAATTCGTAGCATTGTAAAAGTAGGCTGCACTAATGACTGATCGGCATCACGTGTTTGTACAATGCAGTAGTCATTTCTAATTGTATGCCAGGAGACAAAAGGCAAATTTAAATGTTAAGAGTGAGTCTACTGTATATGCAAAGCTTGTCGGCAGCAAAGAGACAGCGCTGAACCCCCGGGTCCTCCCGCAGTTCCTTTCTTTCCCATCAATTATGGACACCAAGACCATTTGTGGTGTAGAACAGCCACAGATTATTCACATCATAAGCTGGTACATAAGTTATCGCTATGGCATCGGTCATTAACATGCTGAGCGCGCTTATATTGCACTTCAATATTGCGCATTCTGTTCATAACTGGTTATACCGCGTACATTTAATCTTTATTGCATATTAATTACCATAAGTTGCATAATCCTGCAATGCATCATCTTTAAAGTCATACTGTCTCTTTAATGGTTGTCATAAATCCCTTTTATAAACTACTGTGACAGTTCACCTTCTGTTCACCCAAGGACCAACCCTTAAAAGATGGGGAAAAAAGGTCATCTCATGCCAAGTGGCAGTATATTCCTCACCCCTCCTTCCCCAAGGTCGTAAAATGAAGCCAGCTCAGTGGCAAAAGGAAACTACATCTGTAATCAAGGGCGCTGAGGGCTCCTTGACAAGAGAATCTTCAGTATATAGCAGTCACGGGCATTAGTGCAAACTCCCCTCGAAATGCCAAATGAAGCCATAAGGGACTAACGGCCACATGCATCATTGTAGGATTTTGCAATTCCTAAATTGCGAAAATTAAGGAATCGCAATTTAGGAATTGCAAAATCCTATGCATTAAGAAATCTTTAAACTTTTTAGGATATCTTAATTTTCAGAATTTGCGATTCCTTAATTGCGAATCGCAATTAAGGAATGGCATTACATTGATTCCTATGGGCCTAGAGGCCCATAAGAATCAATGCCTTTTTGCATTTTTTTAATTTGTGAATCGCAATTTGTTGATGCATTTCAAGGGTGCTGAGGGGGGTCCATAGGACCCCCCCCCCTGCACCCTTGAAATGTTTTTTAAGTGCAAGTTTCACACACACATGTCCAAAGGACATGTGTGTGTGTAACACGGCACTTTCAAAAATGCTTTTTTGAGCATTTTTGAAAGATTTCGCAAATTAACACGAGGGTCAACCTCGTGTTAATTTGCACCTCCTATTTCCAAAATCGCAATTTTTTAAAAATTCATGCATTGCATTTAAGGAATCGCACAAATGCGATTCCTTAAATGCAATAGCATTTTTTGGAAATGCAAAAAATTGCGGTTCTTTAAAAATTGTTTCATGCATTCCAAAAAGTGAATTTGGAATCGCAAACGGACGATTTTTCCGATTCGCACCGTTTGCGACTCCAAATTCACTTGATGCATGTGGCCGATAGTGAGAACACTCAGATGCTCTCAAAAGACAGTGTGACTGCAAACAATTCAAGAGCCACAAAAATGAGCCAACTTCCGTTAATTTTGTATGTGCTCCTGGAACATAAACGGCCTGAGCACAAAGCTGAGCTACCCGGACTTGCATAACTACTTGAGGTCTTTCAGGAGACCAGGTTGGCTGACCCTGTCTACATTCTTGCTTAGATGAACTTTTGAACCCCAGCTGTGAAACGTGCAAAACATAGGCATCTCTCAGGTGGACTGGCAACTTATACCTCGATAGCCAGCAACAACCTTGGACATCAAAACGCAACAAGATGCACCATATGAATAAAAAATGCAGCAGTCAACATAATTTTTCTCAACATTTATGTTCATCCCAAGAGTAAGTCCAAAGACTGCAGGAAAATAGAGCAAGAACTAACCAGGTTAGAAGCAGAAGAAGACTCTACGCACTTTGTAATATCGGGAGACTTCAACCTACACTTACTGGGTGCATCCACCAGCAATAGCCCAAACCGTGCTATGGGAAATACATGACCACGGTAAAAACACTTGGGCTTCAAACAAAATCTAGAAGACGTCTACGGGAAGATCTTGAACACCTGAGCCTCAGGACCCTGAATGACAGGTTCGTAGAAGACAACCCACCGGCCGCCACATACCACTCCAACAGAACCAGCACAAGTCTGGACTATACCTTTGTGTGTCTCTATGTATCTCAACACGTTTGCTCATTCCAAATCAAGGATAGCCCCAGAAGTGATCACCTCCTGCAGGAGGTACTATTTTCTTCAAATCTAACCATCAAAAAACATAGAGACAACGGACAAAACCTACACCATAAACTGTAGACGCATTAAGATTACACCAGCTTTCCTTATGCAACTGCCTGTTATCACAGGGGTTTTACTTCAAAATCTTAGAGGTGTAGAAACTGATGCGGTTGCAATGTGAGAAATCTTAATAGAAACACTTTAGGAAGCGCACGCAAAAGAGAACAAACCCAACTGCCAATAAAGTGTCGCAGGAGGACACTGGCATAACACAAAATCCTAGATTACCGCAGTTCAAAACCGCAATCAAATAAAGCTCTTCAAACCCTGAGGAACAGTCCAGGAGACCCATCTGCCCTTGAGGTCTTATGACATGATAGCAATCCAACAATAAACTAAAATGGTCAATAAAAAGAGCACAAGAAGACGAATTCTAGGCAAAGATACACACCGACCTGAAATGTAACAATAGTGCCAGATTTTGGGCCTCTGTAAACCAACTCCTTCAACCAGGCCACAGAGGCATTAACTCCTACATCACCCAAGCTACATGGGCACAATATCTATAAAAAAAAATGTAAATCACGAAATACCCGATAGCCTCCAGATGGACCTCTGGGAAACTGCAGTACATGCTGAAGGACCACATATAGTGGATGTAGAGAACATTAAAAAGCAAATAAGTAAAGGGTGAAGGGAAGGAGCTCCAGGCCAGAAGAGTATACCGCCAGTGGTGTTCAAACATGACTCAGCTTTTTGGGCAGAAACCATAACACTGGTGTTTACGCAGATCAAAAACACAGGTATTATTCCTGCGTTAAGGAGTGGTTCAATCATATCTCCAATTTTGGAGGGAGGTGACAGATAAAAATACTTTGCCGGAACTGTGCTTAATGAGCTTAATGCATGGGCCTCCAGCAACTCCATTATACCATGTAATCAGACTGGGTTCTCAAAAACATCCGGGACGATCACGAACATTCTGGCAATCTCTCTTCTAATGGATGCTGCCTATGCTTCCAACACAGCACTATTTTTCTGGTACATTGATTTCTAAGCAGCCTTTGTCTGCGTCGACTGGGGGGTAGCTATGGCGGAAGCTAGCAAGGTGGACAATACCACATAACCTGCTTAAGATGCTGATTATGCTCCATTGGGGCACATGGGTTCAAGTCAAAAAAGGTGCAGGAAAGCATCTCTCCAGAACAATCCCAGCCAGGGATGCGTTTTGGCCCTGAATCTCTTCAACCTTTTTTTGGCAGACCTGACCGAGCAACTACAAGCCCCTAATTCCTACGCTCATTGTTAGACCTATTTTCGTTGGCTATAGGATTCCGGACACTTTACCACTGGTGATCAGTGCTAAAGTGAATATGCTCTCTGTATTAATTATGACACTGATTGGTTATCCATGATTGTCATATTTGATTTACTGTTAAGTCCCTAGGAAAAGTGCATGGTGTGTGCAAGTGCAGGGCCTGTAAATTAAATGCTACTTGTGGGCTTGCAACACTGGTTGTGACACCCACATGAGTAGCCCTGTAAATAAGTCTCAGACATAACCACTATAGTGTTTGCGCACACAGTCGTAAACTGCCATGTTGTCCTGGGGAGTGCACCCACTTGCCAGGTCCAAAACTTCCCTTTCCATACAAATAAGGCACCCCTAAGTTAGGCTCAATGTATCCACATGGGCAGGGTGCAGTGTGTGTGAAAGGTAGGACCAGTACTGGTGTGTGTGACATGTCCTGATAGTGAAATACTGCATATTTCTTTTTTTCACGATTGAAAGGCTGCCAGTATGCTTATCGCTGTGGTTGCACTGTAACATTTCTACATGTGCAACTTTCAATAGTGACAAGATTGAAAAATGAAGTTTAGGCTCTCTGAACTCAGAATTTATTAACACACCTTTTGGTGAACGTGGTTTTTAAATTCTGTGTTAAAAAATGCCACTTTTAGAAAGTGGGCATTTTCTTACTTTACCATTCTGTGTGCCTCTGGCTGTTTGTGTATTCAGCGTATGGTCTTTTTGTGACAGGAGCTGGGATGTGCATTCACTCTAGACAGTCACTGGGGGGGAGTTAAGGTGTGCCTTGCAATGGGTGACTCATCGCAGCGCTGAATAGACCTGGTCTGTATTTACAGTGGTGTGAGGAGTTTCGCTTGCACCTGAATAGGCTGTGTCTCCTTTTTCACAACGCTGTCTTTGCCCCCCCTGTGGTCATGCTGCACCAGGGAGGACAAAACTGGTTTGGACTGGGTTCAGAGACCCTTACAGCAAAGAAAACAATGACAATTTGGTCTATAAGTATTACACCTAACCCCCCAGGACTTTAGATTACTTCAAGGAACAAGAGGACCCTACCAGGAAGAAGAGTGGAAGGACTGTGTGAGGATCGCTGCCTTTTCTGAATGAGGGGTGGGTTGGCGTGCAGTTGCTGCTTCTGTTTGTGGTGGAGGAAAAGGACTGACTCTTTTTGCCCTGCTGTGGTATCCTGCCTGGGAAAAATCTCCAAGGGGCTTGTGTGTGCTGGCCTCCTGTTGAAAGTTTCAAGGATACAAAAGATTTTATAGAAAAGACCGTTGCTGGGTCTAAAGTTAACCTGCCTGGGAGGCAAGCTGGAGAAATTGCGTAAGGAGCGCAGGAGGACTGGCATGTGTTGCGTGCTTCCTGATCCAGCAGGTGGCGATCACAAGCTGCTTAGGCTCTCCAGGGCCTGTTGGTAGATCTGTGGTATCCCGGGAGGAAGGGCGCTTTGGGGCAAGTTCACTGTGGTGTGTTGGTTCACTGCCTCACGCACCAGAACCTGCATGTGCATGAGCCCGAGAGCCGCCTCTGATGAACACATTTCCCAGGTAGCCAAAGAAGGGCACAGACCAACGCGGCCCAGCGCATTGGAAGCAAGGTGCCCAGGGACCTGCTGAGGGAAAAGAGCTGCTGCGTGCTCCTTTGACTTGTTCCACCCCACTTGGGGTCAGAGGGCATCAGGGTCATCGCGAGTAAGACTTTGCTCCATGCCGTAAGGTCCGGCAGAGTGCAATGGAGACTTCATTCTGTGCCGTGAGATCTAGCGTGGCTACCCTGAAGGAGCTTGTACAGCTCGAGGGGGACTGTCAATAACGTGCCATCTTTTGTTGTCTGGGCCGAAAGAAGCCGGGGCAGAGTTGCCGAAGGGCTGTAGTGGACTGTCAGCGGCACCATGTGTCTGTGGCCTTCGGTGATTTCCTTTACGGGGAGGACTCAGCGAGGTCTCCCTGCCGATCTTGGCACTGTGGGCTTTCCCCCACTAAATTTGCCCTACCGGGGTGTCACATCGTCCCCCCCAGGTAATAAAGTACTGGATCCAGGAGTGATGTGTGGTTACTTCTTTATTCACTCAGTGCCCTGCTCTAACTAACTCTCGGTCCTTGCCCCTCCTATTCCTGTTCCTACTCCCAGCTCCGCCCCCCCAACCACTAGACTGCATCACGACACGACATCTCCCCCCTTTCTTAACAAACGAAGTTGATTTCCGAAACGTCTATAGTTTCTTGGTCAGCTGCACAGGGCTGCGTCCCGTCTGTTTGAGTCATGAGACACATCTCCATTACAAACTCAAGCTTAGTCTGTTTCTCAGGCGTCAGCAGGGTGCAGTCTGTTGGAGGTACTTCGTTGTGTCTTTCCGGCTGTCTTGACAGGAGTATCGCTTCTTGTGATGTGGCTGTCGATGGCTCCGCTAGATGTCGGCTGTCCGTATTCTTTTGTAATTCTTGTTTGAGTGGCAATTGATCTCTTACATGTGTGGACGTTGTTTTGGTTCTCTTCCAAGCGCCTGCATGCTCTTCTATTTCTCGTTGTCTTATTCGGTCAGGGGTAGCACTGTCCTCCTGTCCGTGGACAGGCATATCAGACAACATCGGTGCACGTTTTTCTTCTAACTGATGATGATGACCTCTCTTTCCCAACGTGCTGGCCCTTCTGGGTGAGGTGACTGGGTGGTCCCTTACCGCCCGGCGGGTACAGTCACCTGCATCTGTGCTTCTTCTGTGCCCCCTTTGCGTAAGCCTTGCTGACCCCTTCAATGGTGTCGGTATATTCTTCACGTCATGATGTTCCTGGGGCTGACATGGCATGTTGTTTTGTGGGGAGTTCAGGCATTGCGGGTTGTTGGCCTGAGGTGTGTTACTTTGGACAGGGAAGACGGTCTTTGCTTCCACTGTGTTTTCAGGTGGTGGACTCCGTGACCGTTGTCGGTACCAGGATTCTGTTAATCTAAGTGATCGTCCGGACATGCTTTCTAAATCGGTCGATGACACACTCCTGGAGTTGACGTTATCGAGGAGACACTCCTCTGGGTGCATCTCTTGAAGTGTCTTTTGTGTTATTGCTGTGACGGGGTTGTTTGCTAGCCACGTATTTACTTCTTTGGTTTGGTCTTGGAACATTCGACTCTTCTCTGTTTTCTCCTGATCACGGATGGCTTGAGCGTATGCGTCTTGAGTTGTTCGAGTGTGTATCGGTTTCTGGAGATGGCGTGGCTTGTCCCCTCGCCTGTATTTGGTCCTTTCCTCATAACCGTTGAGTCGACTGTCGTCGGTCTCCTCTGTGTGGTCTGTGTCTCTGCTTGATGTTTCTCTAGAGTAGTATGTTAGTTTCCGGAGATAACGTGACTTGTCCCCTCGCTGGTGTTTGGTATTTTCGTCATAACCGTTGAATAGACTGTCTTCGGCCTCCTCTGTGTGGTCTGTGTCACTGCTTGATATTTCTCCAGAGTAGTGTGTTGAGTGGCTTCTCGACGTTATGTCAATCAGGCTGTCACAATTCCTGGTTGTCCCCGTCTTTCGTACACCCTTATCCATTGTCCTTTGTGTTGGTGACTTAGGGGGTTCCCTGTCACTTTGTCTCTCACGGTGTCCTGCCTCTAGTCCGCCTTCGCTCTCCCTCTCTCGGGTTTTGTTTGTCTCCTGGACTTTCTTCACGGATATGGGGGATATCTTTTTCCTCTCCTTTGCCCTTTGTATTGTTGACTTAGGGAGTTCCCTGTCACTTTGTCTCTCATGGTATCTTGTCTCTGGTCCGCTGTCACTTCGTCTCTCAACGGATGTGGGGGATATCTTTTTCCTCTCCTTTGCCCTTTGTATTGTTGACTCAGGGAGTTCCCTGTCACTTTGTCTCTCATGGTATCTTGTCTCTGGTCCGCTGTCACTTCGTCTCTCATGATATCTCGCCTCTAGTCCGCCTTCGCCTTCCCTCTCTCGGGTTTTGTTTGTCTCCTGGGCTCTCCTCGCGGATGTGGGGGAGGTCTCCTTTCTTCTCTTTTTGTTTCCTGCGTCCTGGTGAAATTCTTTGGATGCTTCCCTCGCTGTGACCCGCTCTCCAACTTCGGCTCTCCTGATGATCTCTTTTAGCGAGAACCGCCCTTGAATGATCTTGCGCTTGGTGTCGGGTTTTGAACAGCCTTCAATCACCCACAGTCGTATTGCATCTTCATTTGTGAAAGTGTCGAAGTGGCAACATTTCACTAGACGTTGCAGCCGGGTAATGAAGCTTGGTAAGGATTCTAGTGGTTCCTGCCGTGCTGCGTTGAAAACAATGCGTTCATGATCCACGTCTTCCTTTGTGTAGAAATGAGCGAGCAGCGTCTCTCTGAGTTCCCTATATGTCTCTGTGTTTTTAGCTGAAAATGTTTTGATTAGGCGTCGGCCTTCGTGACCCACCAGCTGACACAATAGTAGTCGACGTTTGCTATCCCTTCGCTCGCCGATCGGTGCGAGGAATTCGTCCAACGATTCCAGCCACCTTGACCATTCGGGACCTAAACAGTGGTCGCTGGTCTGTGCCACTGGAGGAGGTACTCCGATGCAGGGGTCGGGTTTGTGCGTGTCTTTCCTCACTGGCATGATGGTGGAATGCGCAAGCTTCAGTTAGAAGAACATGGTTTCTTGAGATCAGCTTGGTCGTCACTCACCCGTTGGCGGTGATTGTTGCGTTTGATTTGTTCGTATTTGCTTATGCTTGTTGTTTGCGCTCACCAATGCTTGTTCTCTTGTGTTTGCCAATGTATGTTGTGGTTTCCTCTCGTCTTTACCGCTGTTTGTTTTGTAGCTGCTTGTGCTTGTTTGACTACATTTCACGCGTTTGCTTATGCTAATTTCACTTGCTTGTGCTTGCTTGATTACATTTTGCTCTCTTGCAGTCGCTCGTGTTCGTTCACTCTACTGTTGTCTTTACTTGTGCTTCTTTTCTTATTCTATATCTTGTATTTACGCAGGCTTATTTTATTGCTTGTTTGTCGTGCATTTACCAATGCTTGTTGTGTGTCAGTCTTATTCTGTCTCTTGCACTTGCTTATTATTCCTTCTTGCACTTGCCTGTGCTTGTTTCTTTGTTAAGCCTCTTGCATTTACTTGTGTTTTTCTATTGACTTCATTGGGTTGCATTTTCTCACACTTGTTGGCAGTTTCCACAGCTGCCTGACCCTAACATGGCCGACAGATAAAATTCAATGGGGCTTATGGCCGGCGCCTGACTTTAAGATGGCTGCCGCTCAAGACAGACTTTGCTTATAGTTGCTCGAGATTTCTTCATGTGAGTGCCAATTTAAAGTCTCTGATTTTCTTGGCTCATTACTTGGGAGCGTAAACACTCAGGACTCACCCCACGCCTCTTCGATGCTATCGGCAGGCGGTCTCGAGTCCGGTCTTCGCTTTCTCCTTTCAGTGCCTTCCACGCTTCCAGCCGGGTCAACAACCACGCGGCTGGGCTTGGGGTGACTCGACGATCTCCGCACCTTGGCTGCAGTCTGATCGTGCCTCCCTTAATTCCTTTCGAGGATTTCACGCGTCAGCAGGCGGTTCCTTCACTGGGGTAAGTGACAGCTCTCAGCAGCTTCTTCTTAGCTCGTGGGGCGTTCTGCGATTTCCGCGCTCTTTCCGAGCGTCGCGTCGGGACCCCTGCGTAAGTGACAGCTCTCAGCAGCTTCTTCTTAGCTCGTGGGGCGTTCTGCGATTTCCGCGCTCTTTCCGAGCGTCGCGTCGGGACCCCTGCAGGCTCTCGGGTGTCAGGCCACCCTCCGGAGGCACACAGGTCAGCGGGCAATACCTCCGCTGTGTTGATCAGTAGGTCTGGGGCACGGGCAGCAGTTTCTGGACTCACGGAGCGTTCCGCAATTTTCCACGCTTCTTCTTTTTTTTTTTTTTTTTGAAGTCGCGCCAGGACCGCCGCAGGCTTACCGGAGGCAGGGGACTTTCAGGATGTGTTGATGGGTTTGAATTATCCCATCCTCGTCGCCATTGTCACATCGTCCCCCCCAGGTAATAAAGTACTGGAGCCAGGAGTGATGTGTGGTTACTTCTTTATTCACTCAGTGCCCTGCTCTAACTAACTCTCGGTCCTTGCCCCTCCTATTCCTGTTCCTACTCCCAGCTCCGCCCCCCCAACCACTAGACTGCATCACGACACGACACGGGGGGCCTTGAGAAATTAGGAGCCCAGAGCAAATTGTACCTGGTGGCAGGACGGGGGGGGGAGGAGAAACTCTCAACAGAGATCCCGACCATGCTCAGGCTGTTTGTGGAAGTACTGTATTACAGCTAAGAGGCATGCAGGTGGTGCTAGGCCATGCACCTGGTGCCTAATTACCCTACTGAACAGAGCAAAAGTGCTGTGACGCTGTGGCCTTCCTAGTGTGATAGGCAGTGATTCATGGGATGTGTGTTGTTTTCCTCGCATATTCAGGGATGGGATAGTATACCCAGTAGCTAGAACGTATATATAACCTAACTTGCAATTCATGCCCTAATGTTATGGTTTATGTACAGTGATATATAGTGGGTTATGTGAATCTCGCTACTGCATTTTGGTTTCGTACCCATGTGTTTTCAGGATATGGGCACATTATAGGTATTTGCTTTCTTGGCCTAACAGGAGTTAGGCCTAATGTTTTTATGCTGATTTTCCCAACATGTGCAACTAAGAGGTACTTGGATTCTTGCCCGGACCGTGAGGTTGGGCATAATGTGTTCGTATGACCTGAGCATTATATAGGTTGTCATGTTATTGCCCTAATTGTGATATTATGACATGTGCAAGTTATGAGTATTTACCTCAGTGCACTAAATGTGATGGTATGACCATGGCCTTATGGCCGAGTGATTTATAATCTAAGTGATGTCATGACAATCGCCTGGTTGGCGAAGTGATTATGTGATTTGTAGTCTAATGTGTTTTATGTATAAATACAAAGGATATTTTTATATAACCTTGTGTGGAGTCTATTTTTGTGGTGTGCCTAGCATCACTGTGTGTTGCGCAAATGCTTTACACATTGAATCATGACAATCGCCTGGTTGGCGAAGTGATTATGTAATTTGTAGTTTAATGTGTTTTATGTATAAATACAAAGGATATTTTTATTTAACCTGTGTGGAGTCTCTTGTTGTGGTGTGGCTAGTGTGTCACTGGTGTGTGTGTGTGTTGCACAAGCGCTTTACACATAGACTCTGGGGTCAACCTGACTGCTCTGCCAAGCTACCAAGGGGCTGAGCAGGGGTTATCTCGTGTGTGTAACCCTGACTAGAGTGGTGGGTTCTGCCTGGCTTAGGTGCATACCATAGCCAACCAGAAACCCCATTTCTAACACTCCCAAATTAGGTGGCAAGGCAATATCAAGTTTTCTCTATGCCGATGGCATGGTGCTGGTCAGTTGCACATGGGTGGGGCTACAATAGCTGCTGAACAACATGAACGCCTACTCTCTTGACAATTGCCTGATGATCAACCTTGGTAAAACAAAAACCATGGTGTACAACAAAAGATAACTCGAACACAAGAACGTTTTTGGGCTGACACCAGGCTAGAAAGCACAGAGGAATACAAATACCTCATGGTCATCATTGATAAGAAAGGCACTCTTGCAGCCCAAAAAGAGTCGATGCAAAGGAAAGGACTGGCTCTGGCTGTCGCGCTTAAAAACCTGAAGAAAAAAATTGCCAGCCCTCTCCTGAAGCCCCCCCTCAAAGTAGTGTGAGCGAAACTTCTGCCGACAATCTCATACGGAAGTGAATCTCTGAGAGGTTCGGACGCTAGTATCTTAGATGCCTACATTTTTATACTTACAGAATCATCTTCTCACTCCCAAGTTACATCCCACCAGCACAGATAAGGCTGGAATTTGGTTTGATTAAACAAGCGCTAGCCAGGCACGGAGCATATTTAATATGCTGGAACAAGATACGGAAAGCAGAATCAAATACTTTGAATCACATGTTATGGAAAGAGCTACATGATCGTGACAGTTCGCCAGCAAGTGCTTACCTGCAAGAATCACTCAACCTCATTGGCCTCACACAACTCTAGGAAATTAGTCTCCTGGCATTTAAGTGTCTGGTTTGGAAGACACATACAATTCAGTCTGCTATTGAGTCCAAAACCACTATATCAAACAGAGCACATGAGTGGATGACTCCTAAAAACCACAAAGTGTTTGCTCTACAAAAATCTTTTGCAACTGGCTACCCAGCCTTCATCAAACTGCAGTTCTTAAGATATCAGCTGGGGCTATTCCCCGTAAAAGACCATCTAGCACCCAGGTTGCGTGGAAATCGCCCTGTTACCTGCTGCCTCTGTGGGATCAGGATGGAAGACCTGCTACAATTATTCTGCCCTTGTAAAACGGTGCAAGATGAAAGTAGCCAGCCACTAACAAGGGCCTTCAGCCAAAGGAGAATTCATTTGAGAAGGCTGGCCTTCTTTGACCCAGGGGACCCTCAGCTGAACTGTCACTTCATCATATTTCTGCTGAAGGCTGAGAAAAGATTGACCCACAACACAACTTTCCAGTCCTGCTGAGCTAATCTGCCACGTAGGGACAATGAACGATCCACTTTTCCCTCACAAAAACAATCTAAACTGCATACTATGTACTTACAAAATGCTTCTTAGGAATAGTGTGACCTTCCAATAGGCGGCAGAACCAGGTCATGAGGTTTAAAAAGTTTTATTTATAAAACCGATTTCCTTATTTCGGTATTTAAACGCCAAATTTTAAAACGTAGATTTTACATATTTATGGCTAAAATGGCTTTTTAAATGACTTATTAATACTTTGCATCATGTAATGTTATCTGTCAAAAATGTTATTGCAATGGTTTTAAGGAAGTAGCTATCATTTAATGAACTTAAACTACTTCTGTCGATTACTTGGTACAGTGGGTCGCGTCTTTGAGGCTTGCTTTGCTACAGCATGTCTGGCATTCTTGGCCCTTTGGCCATTGCCTGGGCTGTAGGTGTCATGTCCGCCCAGCGATGACCATTTCTCACCCCTTTGCTGTAAAGTGTCCATGCCGTGAGGCATCCCAAGGAACTTGTTCGGTCAATTGTTCTTTTGCGGCCTTTTGTGAAGGTCTTTATTGTTAAAACCTTGTGACTCCTCCCACCCCTTGTCCTACTGTGGCTGCGACGCCTGCATTATCCGAGCGACAATGCTTGGGACCTGTAATGAAGCAAGGACGCAGTGGTTAATTGATTTAACGTTTAATTACTCCGGAGCGCCGGGGCTGGCTACCTCTGGCGGTGAGCGCCAGAGAAAACTAAATGCTCCGCCTACCACGTCCTGTGACGTGGTTCCTGTTCCGCTCATGGAACACTAGAGCGCTGCCACATCTCCCCCCTTTATGCACAATAAACAAAACTTTAAAAGTCTTACTTCCAGTCCATTTCATAGTCCTTGAATCTCTCCGGTACCTTGACTCTCCGCCCTGCTCGAGTTTCCACTCTCTCAATCTTTCTCTCACCTCCTGTAGTCTCTTGTTCCCTTCTTTCTCTCGCACCTTCTGTTTTCCCCTCATTGGCCTTCTTCTCACTCTCTTCTATGCCTCTGTTCTTTCCTTCCGTTGTCTCTCTACTCACTCTTTCCTCCTCTGCTGTTGTTAGTCCTTCCGTTCCGTTCACATACTCCTCTTGCCTTTCTCCACTTACACTTCCTCCATCCTCTGCGACATTCTCCGTTCCTTCTTCCGCTTCGTCTTCCCATTTCAGTATCTTGCTGCATTTGGCCATTCTGTCCATGGACCAAATTTTTCCATCGCTCAGGAGAGCTGATCTGGCATAAGGCTCCACCACTTTGAGGGGAGGTGAAAACTTGCTCTCTCCTTTCTTCTTCATGATGGCTAGCTTCACCCTCACCCAATCACCTTTGTCCAGTTCTGTACTTTGAGTGTTCCTTCTTCTGTTGTAGTGTGCCGTGTAGACATCCTGGGCTCTCTCCAGATTTTTCCTTACCACCGCCGGTGACCATTTACTCTGGACAATCAGCTTCCTCCATGCTGCATTGTCTTTGGTGAATGCTTCTCTGCCTCTTAAGATCTTGAAGGGGCTGTAGCCTGTGCTACCCGGTGTGATTCGGTATGCCCAAATCATCTTCTCCAGCTCCACTTCCCAATTCTTGCCATCTTCAATGGCAGCCTGTATGGTGCCCATAATCACACGATTAAAGCGTTCCACCTGGCCGTTTCCCGCCGGGTGGTAGATCGGGGTGTGCTTCACTTCAATTCCGTTTCTGTTGGTGAAGGCCGTCCACTTTTCTGAAGTGAACTGGGGTCCATTGTCGCAGGTGATGATCCTCGGAATACCTTCGCTGATAAAGGTGGTACGCAAGAACTTTATCACTGCCTCAGTATCCACTCTCTCCAAGACTTGTAGCTCGGGCCACTTGGAATACCTATCAATGGCGACCACCACGTACTTTTGAGTGCCTTCCTTGTTCAAAACTGGTCCCATTATGTCCACTGACAACATCTCCCACGGGCCATCTGGAATCGGAAACCTTCCCAGCGGGGGTCTCAGCATGCTCTGGGCCTTGTCCGATTTTGCGCAAGACTCGCAAGAGCGCACATGTCTTTCTACCTGCGCGTCGATGGCTGGCCACCAGTATGTTTGTCTGGCCAAGGCTTTCGTTTTTGTGATGCCCTGGTGCCCTTCATGTAGTAAAGACATCAACCGTTCCAGAATGTTCCTGGGTGGAATCACCTTGTCCCCTCTGAGTAAGAACATTGGGTTTTCAGCCAAAGACAGTTCCTCTCGGACTTCCCAGTATCTCTTCAGTTCCTCCTTCAAGTGTCTCTTCTCGGGCCAGCCATGAACAACATACCCTTTTACGGCCTCCAAGTCTGTGTCTTCTCGGTATGCTTCCTCCCAGTCCTGGGCGCTTATTACCTCTTCAGTGTCCTGGATGGTGGCAACCACATATCCTTCCCACTCTTGTCCTTCTTCATTCTTTGCTTCGTCCATGGCAGCTGCCCTACTTAGGAAGTCGGCCACTTTGTTCTGTGGCCCTGGAATGTGCTCGACGTCATAGACAAAGTCCAATAGCCGTAGGGTCATCTTGGCAATCCTGGGCGTGGCATGGTCATGTCCACTTGATGTCAGGACACGAACTAAAGGCTTGTGATCGGTTTTTATGAGAAACTTGGCGCCCCACAAGTATTGCCTGAATTTTTCTACCGCCCAGACCACCGCCAGCATCTCTTTCTCCACCACGCTGAACTTCTCCTCATTGGGCGATAACGAGCGGGAGGCGAAGCTGACGGTCGACGTCTCTCCTGACTCCTCTCTCTGCATTAGTACAGCTCCTAGGCCTCGGTCACTGGCGTCTGTGGTGAGAATAGACTCAGCTTCGGGGTCAAATCCCTTGAGGGGAATGGCCGTACCCATTTCTCGCTTGAGTGAGTCGAACTCTTCTTGCTCCTCTTTACCCCACTGAAACCTGTTCTTCTCCTTGAGCAGTTGTCGTATGTAGTGTGTCTTTGTTGCGAAATGAGGGATGAATTTGCTGTAATACTCGGCCATCCCTAGGAATGACCGAACATCTTCCTTTCTTTCCGGCGTGGGCGCTTCCATGATGGCTCTCATGTTTGTTTTCTTCGGAGTTATGCCTTGTCCACTCACCTCATGGCCGAGGTATGTGACCGACTGCACTCCCAAATTGCATTTCGTCCACTCGGCAGTCAATCCACTGTCTTGCAGTTTCTGCAGCACCTTGTGAAGTTTCACGTTGTGATCCTGCCTCGACTTCCCCATTACCAGAATGTCATCCTGGAAGAAGAGGACATCCTTAAGGTCTTTTAGGAGTTTATGCATGATTTTCTGGAACACGGCCGCGGCAGAAGCTAAGCCGAAGGGCATCCTCACGAACTCATAGCACCCGAAGGGTGTGATAAACGACGTGAGGTGGGTGCACGACGGATGAAGCTTAACCTGATGATAGGCCGACGAAAGGTCCACTGTGGAAAACCATGTGACGTCCTTTGTTTTCGCCAGCATTTCACTGATGCGCGGCAAGGGGAATCTGTCTATGACAATGTTTTTGTTTAACTCCCTTAGGTCCACGCAGAGACGTACCTTGCCGTTGGGCTTTTGGGCTACCACCAGGGGAGACAGCCACTCCGCGCTCTCTATCGCCCTGATGACTCCCTCCTTCTCCAACCTGTCCAGCTCTATTTGTACTGCCTCTCTGCTGCGGAACGGAATGTTCCTCACTCTGTGCACTACTGGTACCGCCCCTTCCTTCAGTTTGATGAGGTGCGTGTACTTGCCCAGCTCGCCAATCTGCCCGTTGAACACCTTGGGATATGTTTTCCTCCACAACTGTACATCTTCCCTGACCGCCATGTCCATGAGTAGGATCTTCTCTATGCCACCAGGGTTGAGCTGGATCCCCAATGCTCCTTGATCCTTCCAACTCAGAACAGACGGCCCTCTCTCCGCTACGTACAGCTTGCACTGCGCATGACGACCTCTAAATTCAAATAAGAGCGGGCAGTATCCCAGCATGGGGATCTTCTGTCCAGTGTACGTTACTGGTCTCACATCCATGGGTAGGAGTGTTTCTTTGATCCTCGCTGCAAAGTTGTCTTCCCATACCTGCCTCTGGACTATTGAGATGGGCGCTCCGCTGTCCGCAATCATCTCCAAGGGTATGCCTCCTATGTGCATGTCGAGACGAGGCCTGTCTGTGTTGGAACCGTCCATCTCTAGAACTTGGACATCAATGTACAGGAATTCCTCCTCTTCACCCTTGTCGTCTTGATCACTGGAGTCTTCTCTCTGATCATGGTCTACCAAGCGCACTATGGCATTCTTCGGTTTTCTGCGACACACTTTCTCGTAGTGTCCAAAGATGTTGCAGTAGGAACACCTGGCCTTGAAGGCGGGGCACGCCTTGTCGTTTCCCATGTGGTTACTGCTACCACACCTGTAACACTGGTTTCTTTCTTTTCTGTGTGTCTTGCTGTCCGTCTGTGATTTAGTGGAGAAGTCGGCTCTGTTTCCTCCCTGCGTCTTCCGCGTCTCATTTTGCTTCCAACGGTCGTTTCTGTTTGGCGCCATTACCCTACACACTGCTTGCGATTCCTGGGCGTCCCTCTTCGCTGCCTGGGCACACCTTTTCGATAGTTCGGCCTTTTTAACCATCGCCCAGATCTCCTTGAGTGGAGCGTCGCCATTCACCCACAATTTCTCCTGTATGTGGGTACTGGAGGTATGCATAATAATTTGATCCCTGATGAATTCATCATGCAGTCCCCCAAATTTGCACGTGACTGCTAATTTCCTCAGTGCTACGACGTATTCGTCCACAGACTCTCCGCTCTTCTGTTTCCTCTGAAAGAAGTTAAATCTGTCAATGGCGACACACACTACAGGCCTGTAATGTGCGTCCAAGTCTTCAATGGCGTGATCAAACACCTCCGTGTCCGCTGCGGCTCTTTCTCCTTTCACTATGGTGTCATAGATCCTGAGCCCTTCTGGACCTAAGTTATGGAGAAGGATCTTCTTTTTCCTCAGACTCGTGAATGCGGTCTCGCCTTCCTCTTCTAGCGCTTCCAGATAGTTAAGGAAGTACCTCTTCCAGTCTTCCCATTTCCTTTCCGGTTCTCCGCTTTTCGTGAGGAATGGGACGAGTTGGGTGAGAGACGTGCTCTGACTCGCCATGGTTGGAGCCTTCCTCCTGGTTTTAGGTGTGACAACAGTTTTCCTGGATGGACTCCCTGGGGCGCTTTGATCTCCTCCCTCGTCCTCTCTGTTCTCGCACTCACTGTCTTCTCCCGGTCCACCCTCTGTGGTGAGAGATTCCGCCTCTGAGCTGCTTCTTGCCTTCGCAGTCGATGTGCCTGCAGTATCCGCCAGCGTGCACCCCTCTTGTCTGTGCTGGGGCGCCTGTGAGAGCTCACAGTGATGCAATAAGGCTGGTTGCTTAGTTGGTTTCCTTCAGGTGTCTTCCTCTCTCTAGCTGTGCTCACTCTCCACCTTGGGGTGTAATTACCCGTGCTGTGGCCTTTACTGGGCTTAAGGACAGCTGTGGGGCCCCCTCCTGGCTCGTGGCTGTGCTGGCGCCGTTTTTCGCGCTTCTTCCCGCCTTGCCGGCTCCTCTGCCGCGCTCCGTTATGCTTCTCACGCGTAATGCGTGTAATTAATGGGGTCGCGTGCTGATCCCGACTCGTCGCCACTGTAATGAAGCAAGGACGCAGTGGTTAATTGATTTAACGTTTAATTACTCCGGAGCGCCGGGGCTGGCTACCTCTGGCGGTGAGCGCCAGAGAAAACTAAATGCTCCGCCTACCACGTCCTGTGACGTGGTTCCTGTTCCGCTCATGGAACACTAGAGCGCTGCCACAGGACCACGTGCCCCAGTCTCCTTTTGGACAAGCTTGTGGGCACGCCCCCTTTTCTGATTGGGCCATTAAAAAAGAAACTTGTTTTGTCACTTGCTGCACTTTGCTTTGAAGTGCGTTCAACACATTGATGCTGCCATGCCCTTTGTTTGCTGTCCACAGGGGATTAGCCTTCGATTGCACCCAAGTTCTGGAGTTGCCCTGCTCGAAGGCCCCTTGTATAAATTCTTCCACCTTGCTACTTGCACTTGTTCTCCTACTCCCCCCTGTGGATTGTTATGTTCTTTACTTTAAAAGTTGTTAGTACTGCTCGGCCTTAACACGTACTTCTATGGGGATTGCATGCTGCTTCTTCCATAGCTACCAGGAGTTGAGAAGAGATTCTCCCAGAACTGTGTTTTGACCTAACCAGAGTGCATTTATTAAGTTAATAGGGCTGCCGTCCTTCCAGATTAATACTACTGCTCCTCACAAAGTCACTATTCATGAGAAGAAATGCAATAATTACGCACTGCTTTACGTTAAAAGGATATTGGAGTCACTTTGGAGTATATACAATGGTCGTAAGCTGTCCAGACGTCCCTGGAGGCAGGCCAGTTCCCTGACGGCTATAGTTGGTAGTTTTATAGCCCCTGCACTGCTCTGGATACCCCGCCGTGTGCCAGGTGTCCGATTACTGCGCTGCTCATGGTCACGCTACCGTGAGTCATACGTCGTCTGGATTTTCTTTATATGAGTACTGCTGCTTATTTTGAGTCTTGATCTCTCAGAAATCGATCGGATCATTTCAAATCACCATTAAACATGCACCTCTCCTCGGATTTACCCCTGTTTATAGCCTGAAATATCGGAAAGTATTTAGAACAAGAAACACGTGCTGGGTAAATATTATAGTAATCTGTATTGCAGAGACCGCCGATTGATTTCACCTCCTCAGATTTATGTAAAATCTGTTGCAACCTTATGCTACCCCTTCTACCACCCACGTTACGAGAGGCTGAATTGCCTCGGCCAGATATGCAACTGTGATTACAAGCAGATCTGTTTAATGGGTGCTCAACCTAATGGGGATTTGGGGGGGTGGCCGACCAACGGGAGGCTCGCCCCCCCGGGGAAGTTTGGGGCACCAGAGGAGGGGGGGGGGGGAGGGGGAAGTTTGGCCATATGGGTGCGCCGTAGCGGCGCTTTTTGGGCTGGTTGGGCGGTTTGGGCTCCTTTTGGGCTGCCTGGGGACGCGGGGGTATATAGGTGGCCATTTTGTGTCACCGCGCACGTTTGTGGTGCGGTGACACAGCAGTCAGGTCGGGGAAACATTTTGTCCACTAGTGAATTCGCCCGGCGGTTGTTTGGCGGCGGTGCGCGGCTTGTCCGAACCGTGGGAGCGGGCTGAGGAGTGTGCGACGCTCCGGCGGTGTGTGTTGCGGTGATCCAGGTCGGCGGTAGGGGGCGTGAGGTCGGGGATGGCGGCGACGGACCCGCGTGTTGTGGAGGCACTGAGGCTGTTGGCAGAGGCGGGCCGCATGGACTTAATGCGGCCCGACGTGCAGGTGAGGCCGCCGCGGCGCGCTGCCATCGGCGCCGCGGCAGCTGTGGCGGCGTGCGACCCTCCGAGGTCGCGGGTTGCTCGGCGGGGGGGGAGGGGGGGCGGGGGGGCGGAAGGGGGAGGCCGGGCGGTGGCCAAGGCTCCGGCGAAGGCCGCGGCCAAATCAAAGGGGGGGGCGCGGAAGGCCCGGGAGGCGGGGCGGAAGAGGCCGCTCGTCTTCGTGACCGGTGGGGAAGGGGGGGTGGGGGGAGGGCGGGAGGAGGGGAGTGCAGCGGTGGATGCGCGGCCGGAGGGCCGGGGAGGTGTGGGGGAGGGGGGTGGGGATCGGATGGTTGTGGATGGGGAGGGCGCGAGCGATGGTGGGGGGGGGCGGGGGGGTGACAGTGCGGAGGGGCCTGCGGGGGGGGAGGGCGCTAGTGGCGGTGGGGAGCGCGGGGAGTTGGTGGGGGTGGGGCTGGGGGGGGCTGCTTCGCCGCTGCTCATTGAGGAGACAGATGTGGAGGAGGAGGGGGTGGGGGGTGGGGGGGAGGACACGGAGCTGGACTGGGGTGAGTCATCGGAGGAGGAGGGGGGAGGGGGGGCGAGGGGGCGGTTGGCGCTGGGGCAGGGGGCCCGGGGGGGGGAGAGGGGCCGGGCGGGGGTGAGAGGGCGGGGTGGGTCGGAGGCGCTGGGTGGCGGGAGGGGAGGCGGCGGCTTGACCGGCGAGGGGGGTGGGTCGGGGGGGGCGTTTGGGAGGGGCGGTTTTGAGGGGGGGGCTGGGGGCCGGGAGGGGGGCACAGGCGGGCGGGTGGCGAGTTTTGGGTGGGGTACGGGGGGCAGTGGCGTGGCCTGGGGGGAGGCTGGGGGGGTGGGGCGTGGAAGGGGGGTGGGGCCGAGTTGGGGTTTCGGGGGGTGGGGGGGGCTGGGGGGTTGGGCGGGGGAAGGGGCTTGGGAGTTGGGGGGAGGGAGTGTCCCGGCGCGGCGCGGTGGCCATTCGTCGGGATGGGGGAGGGGTGCGGCGATGGGGTGGGGTTTTGGCGGTGGGGGCAGCGCGTGGGGGGGCGAGGGGGGTGGTTTTTACCCTGGCATGCTGGACTCCACCTTTTTTCCTTGGCAGGAGCTGTTGGTAAGGCGCTCGGGGGAGCAGCATGCGGCTCCCACCCACCGAGTGGATGGGCCGGCTCTGTTTGGTGCGGACGGCCGAGCTCCGACGAGGGACCTGGCTCAGGGACTGGGCGACTGGAGGCGAGACGCGTCTCCGCCGGCCCCTCCCCGATGGGTCTCTACGGCCGCCGGGGTTGGGGGAGTAAGGATGGACACGAATATTTCTGGATTGCCTGCGAGTGTGGTGCCTAGGAGGGGGAGTGTGGACTTGATGGATTTAATGCGGGTGTGTCGTGAGCGGGCGGGTTTGAGCCGGGTGGAACTCCAGTTGGGGGGCCAAAGTGGTGTGGTGCCGGCGGATGGTGAGTCTGAGGAGGAGGGAGAGATTCGGGAAGATGGGGGGGCTGGTAATGGTGTTGGAAGTGTATTTCAGGTGCCAGCACGGCAGGAAGCTCCCAGAGTGACGGCCCCCTCGGCTCAACTGGTTAGGCGGCGGGACCCAGCAAGGACGCCGACCTTGACGCCAGGTAAGACAGGTGACGGCGCGGGGAGCGCTAAGAGGCGTTGTGTGCAGGTGTCCGTGGGGTCTGGGGGCGATGGGGAGGATGGGTGGCGGCTGGTGCGGGGTCGGTATGTGCAGGACGCGGGAGTCGGTACCGACGGCGGGGGGTCGGACGGGGCTGCGCCGGGCGGAGGAAGCGGGGTTGCGGCGGCGGGCGACGCGGCGCCGGGCGGAAAGGAGGCGGCGGGGGGAAGTAAGGAGAGTTGTGTAATCCCGGTGCGGAGGCTTCCGTACATGGGGCTGACCAAGCCGCTGGGGGCGCACCTTTCCGCGGCTACGAAGGAGAAGATTTGGAAGGGGGAATACATCGATATTTTGAAGCTGCTGCATAGGGAGTTGACATCGAAGGAGGGGTCAAAAGAGGAGGAGCAGGAGTTGGCTAGGCGCCCAAGGGTGCCCCTGACGCTGGACAATTGGTCGGCGGCGTTCCTAATTTACGCGAGCGTGTATTGCGAGAAATTCCCGGACAGGTGCGTCGCGCTCTTTAAATACATGGACGTGGTACGACGGGCGCAGGTGACGTACGGCGGGTATGCTTGGTCGCACTACGACGAGGAGTTTCGGGCTCGCTTGGCGGGGGACCCCGAGGCCCAGTGGGGGGAGCTGGATTCTGATTTGTACCAGCAGACGATGGGAGGGGCCAAGTTTGGCCGCACCGTCTACACGGCCAGCGGTTTGCCGCTGGCGTCCCCCCCCTTTTCGGCGCGCCCCACCCGTGGGGGGGTGGGTCAGGGCGCCTCCGGCAGCCAGGCTACAATCGGGGCCTGCTGGGATTTCAACAGGGGTGCCTGCGGGCGGGCGGCGTGCCGTTTCCGGCATGAGTGCTCTTCGTGCGGACGGAACCACCCGGCGCTGCGGTGTTGGGGTTCCGGGGGCCCCCCAGGCCAGCTGCCCCCGCAGGGGGGTGGATTTGCCAGAGGGGGGTCAGGCGGGGGGAGGGGTGGGGGTAGAGGGGGGGGAGCAGGGGCTCTGGGAAAGGGCTCGTACGCCGGTTAGGATCGAGCGGATGGAGCCCTGGTTGGCGGCGTATCCGCGGGCGGAGGATGCTGCGGTGCTGCGCAGGGGTTTTCGGGAGGGTTTTCGGTTGGGGTACGAAGGTCCCCGGATTGCTCGCTGGGCGGAAAACCTAAAATCGGTGAACGCGCACAAGGGCATAGTGCGAGAGAAACTGTTCAAGGAGGTCAGGGAAGGGCGGATGGCGGGCCCCTTCGCGGCGCCGCCGCTGCCAGGTTTGATCGTTTCCCCCATCGGGGTGGTGCCTAAGAAAGAGGAGGGGCAGTTCCGACTGATACAGCACTTGTCTTGGCCGGAGGGGGAGTCGGTCAATGCGTACATTTCGGCGGATTTGGCGTCGGTGACGTATTCGTCGGTGGACGTGGCGCGACGTCTGGTTGCGACGGCGGGGCGGGGTGCGCTGTTGGCGAAATGCGACATCAAGTCGGCTTTCCGACTCCTTCCGGTGCACCCGGCGGATTACCAGCTGCTAGGGATCCAGTTTCAAGGTCAATACTTTGTGGATAAGGCGCTGCCGATGGGGTGTTCCATTTCGTGCGCACTATTTGAACGGTTCAGCTCCTTCATTCAGTGGGTTTTTTCCAGGCGCACAGGCTCGGAGTCAGTGACGCACTATCTGGATGATTTCTTCCTGGTGGGGCGGCCCGGTGCGGCGGATTGTCAGCGGCTGCTGGATGGTTTGGCCGGGTTGATGGGGGAATTTGGGGTTCCCCTGGCGCCAGAGAAGACGTGCGGTCCCAGTACGGTGTTGTCCTTTCTCGGTATCGAGCTCGACTCGGTCGCCATGGAAGCACGCCTGCCAGAAGACAAACGGGTGGCGATGTTGGGTCTGGTGGATGACATGTTGGCGAGGCGGAAGGTGACGGTGCGGGACGTACAGGTGTTGTTGGGTCATTTGAATTTTGCGTGCCGCGTGGTGCGGGCCGGACGGACGTTTTGCCGGCGTTTGGGGCTGGCGTTGTCGGGTTTGCCATTGCCGCATCACCATGTGCGCCTCTCGGCGGGGGTGAAGGAGGACCTGCGCATGTGGCGGGCTTTCTTGGAGCGTTTCAATGGGGTGCCGATGGCGCCGGCGGAGGACTGGGAGTGGGAGGTCACCATGTACTCGGATGCGGCGGGCGTCGGTGGTTTCGGCCTGTACTGGGAGGGAAAATGGTGTGCGGAGCAGTGGCCGGACCATTGGCAGGCGGGGGGGAGGAGCATTGCGTTCCTGGAGTTGTTCCCCTTGGTGGTGGCTGTCACGGTGTGGGCAGGGGCGTTGGCACACAAGAGGGTACTTTTTCGAGTGGACAACATGGCCGTCGTGCAGGTGGTGAACAGGCAGTCGGCTCGGGATCCTCAGGTGCTGAAATTGATGCGGGTGTTTGTCTTGCGGTGCTTGGACAATGACATACTGTTTCAGGCGCGCCACGTTCCCGGTGTGGACAATGACATTGCGGATGCCTTGTCTCGTTCACAGTGGGAGAGGTTCCATGGGCTAGCCACGGCGGCGGAGGACGTCAGGACGCCGGTGCCGGAAGAACTGTGGTCGGTAGGCGAGGCCGGGTCTTTCAGTTGGTGAGGACGTCTGTGGCTGTGTCGACTTGGAAGGCTTACGAGCTAGCGTGGGAGGAATTTCTGCAGTCAGGTGCGGTTCGGTGTGGGGACAGGTGGCAGCGCGAGGAACAGGTGGTAAGATTCATGTTGGCGCTTATGGACAGGGGCTTGTCGCGGGTGTCAATTGCGGGAAAGTTGTCGGCGGTGGCCTTCATGGGGAAGATGTGGTGGGGTTACCCTCCGTCGGCGGGGGAGTTGGGAACCAGGCTGCTGGAGGGGTGGGCGAGGGAGCGTGGGGCGACGGTGCGGCGGCGCCGTCCCATTTCGGCGGTTTTGCTGGCAGGAGTGATTGGCGCGCTGCCGGAGGTGTGCAGGGATGTGGGCGAGTCGGTGCGTTTCTCTACGTTGATGTCATGGCTTTTCTTTGGGGCGTTTCGAGTGTCGGAGCTGCTGGGTGCAAGGGGGCGGCGGGGGGTGCTGTGGGGAGAGGTGGAGGTGCGGGACCGGGAAGTGGCGGTGTGTTTGAGACGCTCGAAGACTGACCAGCGGGGGGTTGGTACTTGGGTGGTGCTGGGGCCGGGCGACACGGAGGGGGTGTGCCCGGCGGTTTGGGGCAGGAGGTTGATGGCTGAAAGTGGCGTGTCGGAGGGGGAGGTGTTTGGGCGGGGTGGGGGGGGAAGGGTGACGGCGTCGCAAGCGTTGTGGGTCTTGCGGCGGGCGCTGCGGGTCCTGGGGGAGGATCCCCTGGCGTTCGGAACGCATTCTTTTAGGATTGGGGCAGCGACGGAGGCGGCACGGAGGGGTTGGGGTAAGGAAGAGATTCAGAGGCTGGGTAGGTGGAAATCGGACGCTTACAGGACGTATGTGAGGTTGAGGGAGGCGGATGGTGCTTTGTCGCAATGATTCCCGATGTTAATCTATGTGTCTTTGCAGGTGCTGTGGCGGGGCCGGATGTGGCTGTCCTGAATCTGTATATTGTGGGACATTCGTTCGTCAGGCGGGCTGAACGAGCGGAGTGGGACAGACATCAGGCGCTCAATTTGGGATTGGATCCGGGGTTGTATAGATGTCATTGGAGGGGAAAAGGGGGTAGGCGTTGGCATGAGTTATTGCCATTGTTAAACACGTTGGTGAAAGGGGGGGTGTGCCCGGATGTGGTGGTAATTCACCTGGGCGAGAACGACTTGGTGCAGTGCAAGGGTTTGGCGCTGCTCAAGCAGATGAGACAGGACCTGCAGGAAATCGGGAGGCGATGGGCGGGCTGCCATGTCATATGGTCAGAATTTATTCCCAGGCGGGTGTGGAGGGGAGCTGAGCGCCCAGGGGCCATAGACAGGGCTCGAAGGAAGATCAATCGGGAGATGCGCGTTTTCTGCGCCAAGGAAGGGGTGGGGAGGATGGAGCACCCGGAGTTGTGCTATGGTGCTAACTATTTCTTCCTGGAGGATGGGGTCCACCTGTCCAGGTACGGCATGGAGCTGTACATAGTGCAGTTAAAGGAGGCTATAGATGGGGCCCTGGGGGTGGTTCGGTACCCCAGGAGACAGGAGTCCTAGTGGGGGGGTCGAAAGTCGTAAGCGACTTTCGAGTGGCGCTGTCCTAAGGAAATAGGGTGGTTGGCTGGAGGCCTGGGACTGCATGGTAGCGGGGGTTTGGGGTCATGGAGGTCATTAGGGGCATCTAGTAGAGGGGCAGGTTGATGAGCGTATGTTGTTGGATTACTGTTGCAATGTTCGGGTTTGCATTTAGGGGTGGGGGTGGGGGGCTGTTAGGCAGTTGTTATTTAGTGAGCAGTAGTTTTGTGCGGCACAGGCCAAGGGGGATGTTTTATATGTGCACCTGATTCCAATAAAAGCGGCCTTTTTCACACACTTCTGGTGTCTGTGTCCGTGCTTCCCCCCCCCCCCCCTCACCTACTGGTGTGCCCCAATGGGGATTTGGGGGGGTGGCCGACCAACGGGAGGCTCGCCCCCCCGGGGAAGTTTGGGGCACCAGAGGAGGGGGGGGGGGGGAGGGGGAAGTTTGGCCATATGGGTGCGCCGTAGCGGCGCTTTTTGGGCTGGTTGGGCGGTTTGGGCTCCTTTTGGGCTGCCTGGGGACGCGGGGGTATATAGGTGGCCATTTTGTGTCACCGCGCACGTTTGTGGTGCGGTGACACAGCAGTCAGGTCGGGGAAACATTTTGTCCCACCCTCCCTCCCTTTTTTGCAGGGTTCCTTCGGGTTTTTTGTTTTAGGCCCACGCTGTTTTCCCCTTGCGGGGTGGGGGGGGGGGGGGGGGGGTGGTCGAGGATTTGTCCCGAGGGGCTTTTTTGGTTGAGGGTGCACTTTTTAGGTTTGAGGTTGTGTTTTTTGTCGCTGGAACAGGTGCGTTGTGGGGCGCTGTCCTAAGGAAATAGGGTGGTTGGCTGGAGGCCTGGGACTGCATGGTAGCGGGGGTTTGGGGTCATGGAGGTCATTAGGGGCATCTAGTAGAGGGGCAGGTTGATGAGCGTATGTTGTTGGATTACTGTTGCAATGTTCGGGTTTGCATTTAGGGGTGGGGGTGGGGGGCTGTTAGGCAGTTGTTATTTAGTGAGCAGTAGTTTTGTGCGGCACAGGCCAAGGGGGATGTTTTATATGTGCACCTGATTCCAATAAAAGCGGCCTTTTTCACACACTTCTGGTGTCTGTGTCCGTGCTTCCCCCCCCCCCCCCTCACCTACTGGTGTGCCCCAATGAGCTTTCTATTACAATAGAAAAGTGTTATACAATTAAACAATACTCAGCGAGCATACAATGACTAACCTATAATCTTACTATTCTATGGAATCACTTAATACAATCCAATGTTCACCGTGGGTCATAGCCCTCTGGGCATTGTATTCCAGCCTCTTGACCATCATAAATATCGCAGTGTGCAATAATTAACCAGCCAGAAGCAGTCTGGCCAAAAGGTTTTTTTAATTCTCTGAAAGACCTAATGTAGATCGGACTGTCTGCTTTAGCCCAAAACAAAACATAGACTTACAAACATCTAATAAGTGACGTTTTCGGTGTAATAGCTGATAGTTTTTGATATGTCTTGTTAATCTGCAAATAATTTCCTGAGGCGTCCTAGAGGTGCAGTCTGTTGGGCCGATGTTCCAAAGGGCTAGGCCTTATTTCAGAGAATATCAAATCACAGTCTTGGGGCCTCACCTTACGAAAGGATACACATGTCTGGGATGTGTCATAGCTCACCGTGTCTTCAGCTGCTCTAGGTCACCTCTTTATACTTCTGCTCGTAGATGAGCAGGAATTGGAACAATAGTTTAAAGAAATGATTACTTTGCGTTGCCTTTTCTCTGGGCAGCCTCCATGCCTGGGGAAGTGCATTACAGCGGCTTGTAGCACACAGCACTTCCAGTTCAAATATGGCTATCAGACCACTGAGTGACATGCACGTTATCAAGTAAAATTGTTCAGCACAATTTAATTTCGGAGACCTGCGTAGAGTTTGATATTAGTAGCGTTTTATTTCTTAATGGAGTATTTAGTAGGAACATGCTTTCTTTTTTGGGTTGAATTTCCTGCTACTGAAATTTGCCCAGTAATATCTTTTCGCACCCAGTACAATCAAAGTAAACTTTGCAGGGCTCAGTGTCATTATGGTGTTGTTGCAACGTTGACTTGGTACTTTTTGTCATGTGAAAGCTCGGGGAGTTTATCAGAGGCACTTGTTGCTCCCTTACAGGCTGCAACTGCGAACATCGCTTCTGATGTAGAACCTCTTGTGCAACTGAAAAAATATTGACTTGCACTGTATGTATATTTATCATAATGTAGAGCCCCATCTACTGTGGACTGTGCATTGTTACAAGCTTAAGCATCACCTGACTGGCTTGTAAGCAGTCCCAGGAGGAAACAGCCTACAGGCTTAGATGTTGTACTTGAGACGTGTGCTCCAAACCATGGGAAAGCCACTCCCCTCCTGCACCCATCAGTGGACCATGCTGACCCTCGTTATCATGTTGGCCTGCCTCATTCCTCCCACCATACATCAAGAGGTGGTCCCTCTCCTCCTCACCTCTGTATTCAGGCGTGAACTGTCTCATGGCCACTGGCAGCGATTCATAGAAACTCTGCTCCTGAAAAACCAAAGGCTTGCAGACAGTGTGGTCATCATACTTCAGCATGCTCATGTGCCCTCCCACCTGGTGGTGGAAAGGCTCCAGCACTATGCCCTTCCTCCTGGCGGTGTCCACCGCCTCCATGCCATCATGTACCACCATGGCGTGCGGGGTCCGGCTGGCCAACGTTGGCAAATTGGGACGCTGAATTATTCTCTGTGGTCGCCGTGGTGCAAGGATTCAGGCAAGCAGTTGTTTGAGGGTGTGTCTGTAGCAGGCACCTCCAGTCATCCGTCTGCGTTGTGGCTTTTCCTAGCTTCGTCTTATCCTTTAACATTCCGCTGGCACCATCTCTACAATACAACAAATACAATAGTAGGTGTTTATATCCTGTTTTTCACAACTGTTTCTCTTAATCTCGGAATAACATTTTAATAAGTGTATTAGCATTTATGATACTTTTACAGACATTGTAAAAGAATTAAATCAAAAAGATTTAAAAAGAATAATACAATGGTAATGAAATGAAAAAAGAGAAAGAAATGAAAAATGTAAAAAACAATAGAACTGTGGGAAGGATATCTGTCAAGAAAATGCAGACAGTAACCACTGAAAGAAAAGATAAAAAATAATAACCTCATTTGTCTGGGCCTGGCTTAACGCCCAGACAAGCTAAGTCCCATGTCTTAAAATGAGGAAACATGAACATTGTGGCAAAGCGCGAGTGCTGGAATACCAATCAGAATGCTTTGTTGGAGGGGACAGATTGCACAACGTAGTCACCATTGCTGGCTTCGTCTATTTAGCCTGATTTTGAATACAAGTAAGCCCTTTTATGTTATTTTCTAGTACGGTTTAAGTGTACTAGTGCATCATGCTTTGATTTAATAACCAACTATGTGCCTGGCTTCTGAGGAGAGGCTGCGCGCTTCCTTGCAAGCCTGCTGTCGGCTGCCAAAAGTGATATCGCTCTCCCCATCTCTCTCTGCTCCCTCTTTCCCATTTCTCTCTCTGCCTTTCTCCTCTTTCTCTGGCACTCCAGTTTCCTCTCCCTCCCCTACATCTCACCCTTCTCTCCAGGTCGCAGCCTCACCCCAAGTTACTGATTAATTTCTGTAAGAAGCCCAAGAACAGCATTCCCTGCAGAAATTCTAGGGCTATTCAGGAGCCCAAGATCACGACCTTCCGTGCAGCTCACACGGAATTAATGTTAAGGTTCTTGCTTTTCAAAGAGCCTCATAGCAGTTCTTGCTTTCTCACAGTGGTGTTGCCATTGTCCACTGGGCTTTACTGCAAGTAAGGAAATGACCTCCACCCGCCCCCCCCCCCTCCGCCGCTGTTTGAACTGTGAAATACAGCAATAATCATGGTTCACTGTGCTCCAGTGCCACTGCACCTGCTGCACAAATGGCAGCCTCGCCCTGATGCCCCAGCTTACTCCAGGATGGTGATGAATATCTCTGCCTGTCATTGCTTGCAACAGATATCAGGGTCAGGCCCTTACCTGTCAGTAGGAGCCACTCATTACTCTGACAAGGTCAGTAGGCTGCCAATTTTGAGGTCAAGCACATCTGAAGTCACCCGCCCAGAATTGTCATGTCTGTCTTGAAAGATTTCGCTCCTGATATGTGAACTTAAAATAAAATGCTCCTCTAAAGAAGTGACTCACAATCCCTGTGGTCATTATTTTCGCTAGGTCTATATGTTTACGAAGATGCACATATTTTTGCAACGCTCGCTAAGGCTTTGGAAAACTTGAAACGTTTCTTACTTTACCACAACGTATGTTATTTATATCCTTTTTAATGCAAAAAGTGCTTCTGCATAAGAAATGTTTTGCAGGAAACAGTTTGTAACTCCTTTGCACAGCTGTTGTGTATTGAAATGCTTAGCAAAAGGTATACTTATGTTGAAAAATTCTGCAGTAAAAATGACCTAGCTGTATAGAGAAAATCTTTGCACCGCTGAAGGTATACTAGGAAACCCAGAAAGCTTCACAAATGTGAAAATCGGATATTTATAAACCTTTTATAGGGAAACAAAAACTTTGTACACTTTAATTCTGGCTCTGAGTTGTGGTTAAGATTGAAGCAGAAAAGTTCAAATTAAAAGTTTTACTGTTTGTAAGGCTAACGCCCTGTACTTTATTTAGTTTTAGAGAGAGTTTTATATAGCGCTGGCCGGACCCGAGGGTATCGGAGAGCTTTACAAGTTCACAGAAAATAAGAAAGAACAGACACATATCAAATGGCATATCAAAATGGAGATGGTGGCTAATGGTGTGTTGAGCCGGAGGTTAAAGGTGCCGAGCGAGGAGGAGATCCTTGAGTTTTTTTTTAAGGTCCCGAAGGAGGGATTAGTTCTGAGATCTGTTGGTTGTGAGTTCCAGATTTTGGGGGCATTGCCCGAAAAGGAGCAGGCTAGGGCTTTTTGTTTGCGCCTCTTGGGGGGAATGAGAAGTAGGTTGTTGGTGCTCCTCAGGTTTCTTGCCTGGCCTGCCTTGGTGAGCTTGTCTGCCAGGTAGACTGGTTTACCAGTGTGAAGGACTTTGTGGGTGAGACAGGCAGTTTTGAACTGACATCGAGCTTCAATAGGGAGCCATTTGAGCTCTTTCAGGGAGGGGGAGATAATCGTGCCTTTTAGCTCCAGTGACCATCCTTGCGGCTGCGTTTAGAGTGGTTTAAAAGGGGGGCTAGGTGAGATTTTGCAGAGCCTGTGAGGGTAGCGTTCCCTTAATCTAGTCTGGATAGAACCAGGGCTTGCGTTACAGTCTTGAGATCATTAGGCGGGAGGAAGGGCTTGGTTTTGTTGAGTAGTTTTAATTTGTGATGGGCACTCCTAGCTGTAGCCTTAATGTGTGAGCTCATGTTCAAGTTAGGGTCCAGTAAGACACCCAAAGACTTGGCGGAGCGGGCCGGGGTTAGGTCGAAGTTTAGGGAGTCCATAAGCTTAATCCATTCTTGGGCCTGGTGGGTTTGTCCGTTATATGAGAGGAGAAGGATTTCCGTCTTGTCTTGGTTAGGTTTTAAGTGGTTGTGTGATAGCCAGGCGTATGTCTTCTGGGGAGGAGACTTCCAGGTAGAGCTGGATGTTGGCTGCATAGAGGTGGTAGGTGATGTTGGCTTGATTTTTTTTTTTATATTTCTTTTTTTATTGAAAATATAAAAACAGCAAGGTAAAGAGTATATTAAACAACGTGTCAACTCAAATGGGGGAGGAAAAGTCGTTACAAATAAAATCAACAATCTGTATATGAAAGGGGGGAAGGGGGAGGACAAAAAAAAATCGATACACATGTGAGAAACAGTCAGAATGTGTGTTCAGGGGGAAGGTGGGACATCAGTGTTATTTGCAATAGGCGATGCACAAATATCTCCACGGTAGGCATTCCAGGGTCGCCATATTCTACACTACTTCCGGGGCCGGCCCCGGGCCGAATACACTGTTTTTTCTCGGAACATGCACCAATCCATATTTTCTTTCCATAATGCAACAGTAGGTGGCTTTTGGGATCCCCACAATTTAGTGATATCGCATTTGGCGATCATGGCCCCCATGGTCGCCCATTGTGTCTGGGCTGCATTATAATCCGTGGGTTCCCAGACATTCAATAGACATCGCCTAGCCTCTGGTAAAAGGGCAACCCCGTAACATCCTTCATCACATCATGTACCCCACTCCAGTAGGCGGCAACCTCACAACATTCCCAGATAATATGAAGAAATGTCCCCACCTGACCACATCCTCGCTTGCACAAACCCTCTTCAGAAAGGCCCATGTGTACCAATCGGGGGCCCGTGACATATACCCTGTGAAGAATCTTAAGTTGAACCAGTCTGAGTCGAGCCGGTATCGCAACCTCCTTGGGAGAGGAGATCGCAGATTGCCAGTCCTCGTCATCCAGTTCAAGGCCGTCACGGGTCCACAAGTCACGAAGATGCAAAAGGAGATCCGACCTATCATTTATTAGTTTTTTATGGACTAAGGAAATAGTACTATCGGGCACATGACTGTCCAACAATCTGTCTTCGAGCGGGGACGACTCCGGAATCACCTCCCAAACTGGAAAAACCGACCCCAAAGAATGTCCAACCTGTGCGTAACGGAAATACTCTGAATCAGCAAGTTCATACTCCTTCTTGAGCAGTTCAAACGATTTAATCTGGCCCTTCATCCAGAGGTCTCCCACCTTACTGATACCGATGAGATCCCACTTATCAAATCCCTTGGTCTTCCACAATTTACCCAGTTTATCAGAGCCAAAGAGCGGAGTCGCCCGAGTCAAGCGGTCTTTCCACCCCATCGAACTAGTTGCATCCCGCCATAGACGCACTGCCATCTTGGTAGGTCCCGACAAGTCCCCGATCACCGATCTAGAATATAGTGCCCTGTAGTAGTTACCCTCAGGTAACAGCCATCTATCCATTGCAAAGGCGGGGTTCAATTCGGGACCATACGTAGAATGATTGATGGCTCCCAATTGTGACGCCCAATAGTAACGTTTGATATCAGGGAGAGCAATCCCCCCGTCATACCATGGGAGCGTCAGTTTTGCAAGCGCAATACGAGGTCTACCATCCCAAATCAGCTTCCTTTGAAGACCCTCGACTGCACGGAAATAGCTGGCTGGAACGACATCAAGCGTGTTTTGGAGTGCATAGAGAAAACGAGGCAGAGACATCATTTTAAAAAGAGCCGCACGACCCATCGGTGAAAGTGGAAGCTTACGCCAACCTGCGACATCTTGTTTCAATCTAGACAAGGGAGGAAGGAGGTTATGCTCATACCGAGTCGTGGGGTCCAATGAAATGTAAATACCGAGGTATTTAAACCCAGTGTGCTATCTGGATGGGACAATTATTTGGGAGAAGAGGGACATCGCCTGAAAGGACATAAAGATAGGATTTGGTCCAATTAATGATTAGACCTGAGTTTCTGCCGAATGAATTCAAGACATCGCACAAAACTATAAGGGATTTCCGGGGCGAAGTCAAATACATTAAGATATCATCTGCATAAAGCGAGATGCGATCTTCAAACTCCGGGGCCCACCGAATACCCTTCATAGAGGGCTCCCACCGGATCCACGCGGCGAGGGGTTCAAGAGCTAGAGCGAATAAAAGCGGTGACAAAGGACAACCCTGACGAGTTCCCCTCCCAAGACTAAACGGAGCCGAGGCACGGCCATTCACAACAATTTGCGCTAGGGGTCCTCATAGAGCAACCGCACCCAGCCGATAAATCCGGGTCCAAACCCAAACTTAGCCAACGCGGCCCATAAATACGGCCATTCCACAGTGTCGAAGGCCATCGTGGCATCCAACGACGCCAAGATGGCCGGCTCACGCAGCGTCGCAGCTCTCAAGAGAACACCGTGCAGTCGCCTGAGATTCAGGGCAGTATTCCTATGCGGGTTAAAACCGGACTGATCCGGATGTATCAAATCGCTAATTACCGTAATCAGTCGGTTCGCCAATACTTTCGCAAGGATCTTGGGTTCCGCATTTAAAAGGGATATAGGTCGATACGACGCACACTTATCTCTCGGCTTCCCTTCCTTATGAATCACTACAATGGTCGCCGAACACTGATCACGGGGGAGAGAGCCATATTCCTGAGACTCCAGAAACATGTCCCGGAGATAGGGGGCCATCTTGTTAGGGCGCAACTTGTAGAGTTTGATAGGCAGGCCATTGGGACCCATAGCCTTTCCCGAACGCAAGGAGCGAATTGCAAGTGCCACTTCATCAGGTGTTATAGCAGCATCCATTTGGTCCCTATCAATGTCAGTAAGACACGGTAAAGCAATATCCCGCAATAATAAATGTGAATCCTCCTCCGGTCTGTCAGACACCGAGGAGTACACCGACTTGAAGTGATCTGCAAAACACTGAACTATCTCCTTAGGGTCAGAGATCCGAACACCAACATCTGTCTCAATCACAGGCACCACTCGATTAGCTCGATCTTTCTTATCCAGCCACGCAATCAATTTACCAGCTTTGTCGCCCATGTCATATAGACGTCCCTGCTGCTCCCTACTCATGGCCTTAGCCGCGTCGGTAACCAATGTCCTATAGTCAAGTTGTTTAAGTCGCAAAATATGGGTCTTAGCACAGGTGACCCCCCGCTCCAGGTCAAGCTCCATGTCAGCGATCTCTGTCTCAAGCCTAACCACCTCCTCATCCCTCCGTTTCTTAGCACCCGCTATCAATGACAGGGCCTGACCACTAAGGACGGTCTTAAAAGCCTCCCAAAGCGATACCGCTGATGAAACAGAACCCTCATTTTCCCAAAAATACAGTTCAAGAGATTTAACCAGGGCAGCATGTGTGGTAGGGTTTAGGAAATACCAAGGATTAATCGGGGCAACCCGTCCCTCGGACCCGGAGTCTAAATCCATCCGCAGCCATATAGGAGAATGATCTGAAATTCCCCGAGCCAAATGCTTGATCTCAGAGACAGAAGGAGCCTGCGCCGCCGGTACCAAAACATAGTCGATCCTGGAGAGACTACCGTGGGCGCCCGAATGAAACGTATATTGCCGTTGAGTAGGATGTAACAACCTCCAACAATCAACTAGACTCAAGGTGTCAAGGAATCCATGGAGCCAGTTCTGTGATCCCTTTAGATCTCTGGGCGGGTGTCGATCGACCATCCCAGAAACTACTGCGTTAAAGTCACCACCCAGAATCAGTGACTCCTCAGGGAGAGCCAGGATGATCCGCCCCAGGTCCGCGAACGTAGTTGATTGCAGGCCAGGGGGGACATAAACCGAGACCAGAGAGAGGGTGCGGCCCTCCCATTTTCCCGTAAGAGCGACATAGCGCCCTCTATCATCAAGAACAACGGAGTCTATCTCCAGGGGGAGGGAATTTTTAAAGAGGATTCCAACCCCTCTAGAACCGGAGCAAAACCCAGCATGTGCAACCAGACGATAACCCCTCCTATTCATAGCATGACAAGTATTACCAATCAAGTGTGTCTCCTGAAGAAGGACTACATCAGGGGAGAGACGTTTTAACAACTGCAGCACCACCCCACGTTTTATCCTATTCCCCAGCCCATTCACATTCCAACTCATCAGTTTCAGCCCTCTACCCCCATCCCGAAGAAGAAAGAAAATCCAACCCCAATAAGAGCTCAACACCCTGATGAAACGATTTAAGGATACAGTACCTTGCAAGAAAACATACACACACCCCTACAGAACCTCCCAACCCCCCCAACATCCTGTTACAAAGCCCCCCACCCTGCACCCCTGCATTAGACTAAAAAGCCACCCAAACTTGCAGTGTGCCTGTCTCCCCCACATTTAACTAAACTACAAAAAGACCAGCAGAGGAGGAAAAAGGGACCCACCACTAGCCCCGCAACCCCCCAAATGTACATTAAACCACATATCAGGATTATCAAACCACAGTCCAAGGTCCACAAAAAAATCCCAGGAACCAAGCAGCCGGCGACTATTCTTGGTCCCCCTGTCCGCCCTCTGCTCCGCCAGATCGCTCCTCCGATGGATGTTGATTAGGTAAAGTGTCCAGCCAGTTGGCCGCCACCTCTGGTAGATCAAAAAAATAAGTTCGCTCAGCATGTTCAATCCTCAACTTGGCCGGGAACAGCATGGCATATTTGAGTCCCATATCACGCAATCGTCGTTTCACCCCCAGAAAACCGAGTCGCTGTTTCTGAACAGATTGGGTGAAGTCCGGGTAGAAGCTAATATTCGTGTTTTCGAACCTCGTAGGTTCACCCAACCGAGAGGCCTGCAGGATAGCGTCCCTATCACGAAAATTAAAAATTCTCGCAATAATAGGCCGCGGTGGGGCGCCCAATTTCGGTTTGCCACCCGGAACCCTGTGAGCCCGTTCCACTGTAAAGAACTTACTCAATCCTTTAGGTGCGAGGTGTCCAACAATAAGGTTCTCAACAAAGAGGTCAGCTGCAGGATCCTCGGCCTTCTCCGGGACACCAATAATACGAACATTGTTCCGCCTGGCCCTTCCTTCATAATCCTCCAGACGACGTGTGAGAAGATCACTAGTAGTCTTTAGGTGACGGACCTCCGTCTGTAGGTCAGCGACATCACCCATAAGACTAGAAGTCTTGATATCCAGTGATTTGACCTTCTCGTTAGTTTTTGCCAGGTCCGTGCGGATCAGGTTGACATCTATCGCCACAGTATCAAGCTTATGGGCGATAGTCTCCCTTTGTTGCCCTAATGAGGATTTAATCCCGTCAATGGCGGCCGTAACATCTTGCAGGGTCAGTTCATTGGCCGGAGTAGATGGGTCCCTAGTGTCCTCCTGCGACCTAGCAGATCCCCTGGGGGATCCCTTAGCTTGGGCATAGCGATCCATGATGTTAGTCTGTGTATAGCCACCCCGCCGAGTGGTCTTAAGTTTCTGTTTTTCGCCCTCCGGTTTCCCCGTCATTGCAGGAGATAAGTTAAATTAAATAGGAGAGACGCGTCAGGAAGATGGCGGCCCCTGGTTCCCTCGGGCGGAGGCAGCCCCAGCCAGGGGGCTCAGGCCAAACGTCCTCCGGATTCGTCAAGTCGATGAGAAATCACACTCATGGGTGTCACTGCGGCCGTCTTCAGGCTCAGGGGTGAGCTCGGTTCCAGTCACAGCATCACCCGAAAACGAAACTGAAAGTGAAAGCAACCGGACCGGATGACCCAGCCCCTTCAAGCCGATGTTGTTCAACTACGACCCGGGCACCATGCCAAATCCACAGCCGGGCATCATGGAGATGTAGGCTGCAATCTTCAATTCGCCGTAACTCCGGCTCCCAGGGTGTGATTCAAATTCTGAAAACAGATTTCACCTCAGTAGTGGTTCGCCGTCAAAAAGACATCAATAATGGGCAGGATAAACGACAGGATAGATGTGGGAGGTTGCGAGGGTCTCGGGAACCCTTAGCTCACGCGGCCATCTTGGTTGCGCGCTAAGCTCCTCCTCCGATGTTGGCTTGATTAATCATGGTAGTGAGGGGCTCCATGTAGATATTGAATAGAGTAGGTGAGAGGACTGAGCCACACCTCTGGTTATAGTGGAGGTATCAGACGTTGAATTTTTAATTTTGATTTGTTGAGAGTGGTTGTGAAAGAAAGAAATTAACCATTTCAGTGCCATGCCTTCTGCTCCGATCCGCTGTTTAAGGGTGTTGAGAAGAAGTTTATGGTCCACCATGTTGAAGGCCGCAGACAGGTCTAGGAGGACAAGCAGGCAGCAGCGACCAGCATCCATACATTTATGGATGTTATCTTCTATATTTAGTAAGGCTGTTTATAAAGACTGATTGGTGAGAGTCCAAGAGATTGTTGGTGCCAATGTGCTGGTTGAGTTGGAGTAAGACACATTTTTCGAGGATTTTGGCCAGGTAGGGCAGGTTGGAGATTAGCCCGAAGTTGTTAAGATCTTCAGGGTTAAGGCTCTTTTTTTTTTAAGTGAAGAGACTTGGCCTAGTTTTAGGCAGTCTGGCATAAACCCAGTGCGTAGCGAGCTGTTTATAACCATAGTCCAGAGGGGTGAAATGACGGGACTGAGATTTTTCGCCATGGAGGCCGGCAGGGGGTCTGCAAAGTACTCCTTTGTGTAGAATCATCATCCTTTATGTCTGCTAACCACAGGAACATCACTGAGTCCATCTGCCACATGAGCCGGGGGGTTCTTGTGCCATCCCAGCATTTAGTTTGGTTTATCTGCTGGAAAGATATTTTCTTTCATGAAGAATAGAGTAACCTGATTATGTTACTGTATCCTCCTGAGACCCGAACTTCTAAGCCGGTTGGGAATAGCCAGCAGCTCTAGAAAGAACAAAATAAAAGGTTCTGGAAAATAATTTTGTCACTTTAAATTTTAAGAGGGAGGCCCAATTTGGGTGTTACTACCAGTCCCCAACCTCTACCTGTGCATCACCGGCTGTCCACCTAATTTGTGCACGGAGTTTATCCAGCATGGTGCAGGGATTACTTTGTCCAGCTGTCCAATGCCTTCTTGAGGCCATTCAAGGGTCATTTCCAGGGAGTGAGGACAGAAGACAGAAACCAATTTTAGGGTGTCAGTGGAAAAACAAGAGCTACCCATACTGACGTTCTCCGTTCACATTGATAACAAAACAGCAAAATCAGCAGTCCTTAGATTAAAAAGGTATTAGATTCATACATGTTAGGTCACTCGTCCTAGAATATATAGCTTGTTATTGGAATTTCAACGGACCGTAAGAAGGTTGTTAACAAAAACGATATCCAGTTTAATTAAATGTGTTTGCTATTTAACCAAGTTCAAAGAGGTTACAACGAAATGTGGGTTCACTTTCCTAATTTAGAAAGGAGTTTTTACCAACAATACATTTTCTCATTTAATGGTAGACTATGCATCATTAAGACACAAAACAACCTTGCTCTTTTTGGCGGCCTCTAGGACCACCTCTTCCTGAAATGATAGCATTCCATTTAAAACGTACCAATAGCAGAGGGGTAATGTCGCCATAGACTCTATTTGCAACCCTGGCTATAGCAGTTTACCATGAAGTTGCATGTCCCCCCCCCACCTAGAGTGACCAGATTTTGAGAAGGAAAAACCCGGACAGATCAGCCATAAAAGTAGGACTAAAGCCTTTAGCCTTGTAAAAAAATACACATGTGTGTGCCCGTACACCAAAAAATAGCAAATGTATGTATGGGGGAGGTGCACGCGTTTTCTAAATAAACTAAACTTGCACTGATTCTGGGTCTGCTATTTCGTCCTTTCGGCAGTTTGGTGGCGGAATCATATATATATATATATATATATATATATATATATATATATATATATATATATATATATATATATATATGTGTGTATTTCACAAGCAAACGTCCCTCAGTTAGGAGGAGCGGCCATTCAGCTGGTGCAGGCGACGAGTCAAGGACAAGACTCGTAATTAATTCTCAAGCAATTGAAAACAGACACCGCACTCTTCTCGGATGATTAAAGCAGTTTAATCCAGCTCAGAAAAAACTTCCTTCACCTATGCGTTTCGAACAGTAAATGTTCTTGATCACGGTAGTTACTACCGTGATCAAGAACATTTACTGTTCGAAACGCGTAGGTGAAGGAAGTTTTTTCTGAGCTGAATTAAACTGCTTTAATCATCCGAGAAGAGTGCGGTGTCTGTTTTCAATTGCTTGAGAATATATATATGTATATATATGAGCCATACAACGTCTTCAAAGGTCGATAGGACAAGACGAGACGAACCCGCAACTGGTGCAAATATTTATTTATTTAAAGCCCAAACACCAAGTCCGCCATGACTCGTTTCAGCCCGCGAAGGCCCTTGATCACATGACATCGCTGAGAAGGCGGAGTGACCTTTTAAAGTGCTAGCGTGCTGACAATGTTACATGAACACAGAAGACAGACTAGTATCTCCTTGTTTGCGGTCAAAAACATATAGATAATTGCAATGAATAGACCATAAGAATAAATGTAAAGTACAATAAATAGCAGAGCAAAATGTATATATCCAACAGTACAATGAATAAAAACATGTAAAAAAAACCTTGAATAAATTCAAGAATTAAAATGATCTTTAGTCATCTTACTATACACATGTCCATTCAAATTGATACTGCAAAAAAATTCCCATACAAAAAGCTCGCTAAGGACAACTGTACAAACCAGGCACAAATCTGATAAATGAAAGGAACCCTATTATGTTCATTTTCCAGCATCAGGCCTGTTATGTCCCATCAGTCCGTTCATTTAATTGCATTTGCCTAAGTTGTACGGCCCAAGTGGGCTATAATCAATGTGCAAATAGCAGTCATGTGCAATTAAATGTGCAAAACTCCGCAAATAAATACATATCAACACGCTGTACCAATCAAAGGTTAAATTGATTACAAAAAGTGCAACAAATTACAATACCTAAATATATGAAAAAGTTAAATAAACAGAATATCGGTTGGAAGAGCAGATATTTACAGATATGTTCGAGTCAACAAGGATGGCTACAAACAGGTAAAAAAATCTTCACTTGAATTCATACCGTTGGGAATTTTGCAATCGAACAAAATTATGTGTCTTGTTTCTAATTTACGTAGGAGTGACTCCCGGTCACCCCCTCTCCTGAGTGGAGGAACAATATCGATTACAAAATACTTCAATCCTGCGGGGTTCTGATTGTGAGATTCCTCAAAATGTCTCGCAACTGGGTACGCGGTGTCGCCGTTGGTAATGGCTCTGAGGTGTTGGAGTATCCTTTTGTGTGCCGACAACTTCGTGCTGCCCACATAACGTAAGCCGCATGGACACTCCAGCACATACACCGCGTACTCAGTTTTGCAAGTCAATTTTGATTGGATGCAAACAGGTTTCTCACTAAAGGGTATCATGTACTCACTTTTATTTATTCCGTTCTTGCACGCCTTGCAAACTGAGCACTTAAAAAACCCTTTACTGCCAGATAGCCAATTTCCTGCTACTCTGACTTCAGGACTACTGGAAACCAAGCTGTCCTGCATAGACCTAGCCTTTCTATAGGTAATAATAGGAGGGTTAAGTAATTGCTTTCCTAGAACCGGGTCACTTGAAATAAGAGACCAGTTCCTTCGCACAATTCTACGATTTGCCAGATGTTGATTACTGTACGTTAGGATCAGTCTGTTCTCATTCAATGATGTGGAAGACAAGTGCTCAAGTGATCTTACAGGTTGTAGTCTTCCCACAGTATTGGCTCTACACAAGGCTTTGTCCAATACTTCATACTGATACCCCCTCCTCAGGAATCTTGCCCTGCACTCATTCTGTGCTAGTCTGCTGTCTAGATCTGAGCTGCATATCCTTCTAATGCACAGCATCTCCCCATATGGGATGCTGAGTATTAGATGGGCTGGGTGGTGGCTAGACGCATGGAGCACAGCATTGCCGGCTGTCGGTTTTCTAAAAAGTCTGGTTTCCACATCCAAGAAACAGATTGATTTCTCATTAATTTGACTGGTGAACCCCAAATTCAAAGTGTTACTGTTCAATTCTTCTATGAAATTGACCGCATCACCCTCAGACCCTTTCCAAATTATCAGGAGGTCGTCAATATAGCGAAGCCATTTGACGACCTTGTTAGAAATTATCGCTAGGATGGCGTGAGGACCCGTTCCTCCCAGTATCCCATGTGTAGACAGGCATAACTGGGAGAAAAACAGGCCCTCATCGCCACCCCCCTTACCTGATGAAAAACCTGATTGGAAAAAAGAAAAAATTGTTATGAAGACATAGTTCAATCATGTCCAACAGCATTCTACTGTGTTCGTGGAGGCAAGCAGGTCTACAGTTAAGATAGTACTGTACGACTTTGAGTCCATCCCTATGATGAATAGAAGTATAGAGGGAGGAAACATCAAGTGAACTCAGTAAGTAGTCCGGTTGCCATTGAATATCCCTTAATTTGCTCAGCGCAGAGTGTTGGGCCCCCCTGCCCTCAACACTCTGCCCTGCCTAGAAGAAAGAAACAATGTATTTAAGAAGAGCATACCTTTCAATTCTCCTTTCGGTAAGAATTGACCTTTGTTCCAAAAAATGGGACATGTGTTCAGGGCCGGACTGGGAACCTATGCTGCAAAAAAGGCCCTGTAACAAAATTGGGGCCCAAAACCGCCTCCCACCCGTGCGGCGCACCAGGGGATTGCCCGGTGCCCGCTACAGCCAGTCCGGCCCTGCATGTGTTTAAAATTAGGAAAAACTGTAACATATGTTTAAAATTAAGGACAGCGTAGGGGCACCAGGACAGTTTATTGAAAATCAGGTCTGTCCGAGGAACTCCGGAACGTCTGGTCACCCTACCCAGGGCAGGCTTTAGCGCTGATGGGACCCGGTGCAACAATCACTTTTGGTGCCCCGCGTCCCTTGACAGCCTCCTCAGATTCTCTCACTACTACCTGCAAAAGTGCTCCTCAAATCTCCTATCGTAAGATATTGGTAAGCACAGCACCCACATGAGGTCAAGGCGCCCCCTCCACAGGTCTGCGCCCAGGGCTGCCGCACCAGTCAGCCCTGCTCTAAAGCCGGCCCTGACCCTACCCCCACCCCCGATCTCCATTTCACTTCTATCTACTCTCTTACTTTCTTTCTCCATTTTAGTGTTTTGTTTCTAGTTATGTATTCTATGTTCGGTACCCAAGAGCCAACCGCAGACCTTACGCCCTTCAGTGATAGACCACTCCCAACTGTCTTCAGAACTATAATTCCGTCCCAAATATTTAGTGCCCACCCACTGACTTAATATGACTCACATCCGAACCCCTGACAGTTCCAATATTACCATTAATGTGATTTCGTGATTAATGTGCTCCTATGCTCTCTCAAAGCCTGCACGGTTGTATCCACATTTTGTGTTACTTTCATGCACTTAAAAACGCTAATAAACATATTTAGAAGTAAAAAAAAATGTACCAATAGCAGACTGTTATTTGTAACGCTTGTGTATGGGTCAGGTATGCACAAGTGATGAGCTTAGCAGTGGCCAGAGGGCTGCAAGAATGTGCTTACTCCCAAGTATGAGGCGTGTTAGATCTTCGAACTGCGCCGCTCCGAGCAGTTCGGTTTCGGGAATGAGATCTAGTGTGGAAGTTTACTGTTTTAAAAGGCCTGTCCGGTACTTTCTTCCTGTAACAACTCATTGCAACACGTCGAGAGCCGAGTGTGATGTGCCCTTTTTGACCGACAAAGCCACGGGACAGTGTGTTCCCTGGGCGGGACGAAGGGGGCAGGGGGCACTTTGTTATGGGCACATCCTCTCACCCCAGTCTTTACCACCCACCCACTGAGGCATGCTGAGCGGTATGTGGGCCTCGTGCCAGCCAACCCTGAGCAGTGAAAGGCGACACCGTGGAAATAAACCGGCTCTCTCCGCTTTACAGACGGGCTTGAACCAGTCCCCCTGAGCACCGGGGAGTCTCCCTGCCTGGCTAATGAACTCCCAGACCCCGACAGAGCCCACCAGCCTCCTGGAAGTGCTTTAACTTGACTTCCTAGAATTTCTCGCTGAAATTGAAATAAATCATGAGAGCGGGAAAGAAATGTGTTTCCGTTTTCTGTTGAATCTAACACCTGCACACATGCATTTTGGGGCAGCTGTCACTTTCCCAACGAAGTCAGATTCCCATGCTCTAACGTTGTAACGATGGAGTACATTGCTGCAAGTGAAACAGCTACAGTTTGATTCGATATTATACAATGAAACTTAGCTTTTGAGGAAAGATATTGACAAAAAAACTCATAGTGAAACAATCACTTTCCCTTGCCTTTGATGTTTTGTGATTTAACTTATATGGTGTCTCCTGCCGTGTCGTGTAGCACGTTGTGTTCCATGTTGCTTATCGTATCATGTTGTATTTCAATACACACATGCTCCAATGCCACCTTTACGGTGCATCATTCAACCTAATGCATTCACATCACGTCTTAGTGTTTCTTTTTGCGTCTGCGACTGTATCGGTCACCCATGGTACTGTTAATGGGAGTGACCAACACACTGGAATACTGGAAACCAGATATCTACGTTTTATGGCGCAAAAAAAGTAATACAATACCGTTAAAAATAAAGTACACTATCAAAACTAGCTACAATAAATAATGTCACGTTGAAGGCTAAATGTCTAAGTTACTACTGGTTTATTAATGAAAGCATTGCTGTTTAGTGTTGGCATAGTTTGAAGTGTTATCCATCAGTTAGAGGGCGGTGAGACTGACTGTGGATGGACAAGAAAAGGAGCAGATGTGTTTCAGCAGCTCGCTAACTCTTTTACATTATGCTGTGTTGGCTGTATATTTAGTGCAAAAAGTACAACTGATGGACAGAATGCTGCACAGTGTCAAACATCCACCCCAGTACAGAGATCTGGGCCTAAATCTATTTTGGTTGTGCTCCCCATGCCATTCCAGTTCAGAACCAGTCATATGCAAATCAGTCTTCACCCTGTTCCCCATAGTAACAGCCCTGCCCTAACTGCCAGGCCTGGTCCTCCCTGGACTAGAAACAAGCATCCTGGGACTGGTTTCGGGCATCACCCCATATCTGCCAGGCTAGCATCACTCCAGTGGCATGGAGAGCACGGGACCCACGTCTGGGCATACCCGTCCCACTTGGGGTGACAAATGCAAAAACAACAATTGATGGACAGAATGCTGCACAATGTCAAACATTTACCCCGGTACAGAGATCATGCCTAAATCCATCGTTTTTTGCTCCCTGTGCCTTTTAAGTTCAGATCCAGCCATATGCAAATCAGTCTTGACCCTGTTCCCCATCGAACAGTCCAGCCTGAACTCCCAGGACAAGACTGATTTGCGTGTGGCTGGGTTCAAACTCGTGAGCAGAAGAACGATGGATTAAACCCTGATCCTTGTGACTGGGGGTGAATGTTTGCATTGTTTCGTATTCCGTCCATCATTTGTTCCTTTTGCTTCTGTCACCCTAAGTGGGAAGGGTATGCCCAGGCATGGATGCTGTGCTCACTGCGCCACTGATTTCAAGCTAGCCTGGCTGATGAGGGGTGATGCCCCGAAACCGGTCCCAGGGTGTATGTTTCCAGTCCAGGGAGGACCTGCCTTGGCAGTTCGGGCTGGACTGTTCCCATGAGACACAGGGTTAAGATTGATTTGTATATGGCTGGGTTCAAACTGGGGTGGCGTGGTGAGCAATTGCATCGTTCAGCATTCCGTCCATCATTTGTTCCAGTTTGTGGCTGTATATTTAAAGCACACCCTCAGTATTTTCTTCATACTTAAGTAGTAACAAAATGCCAAGGAGAAATTAAAACCCAAAATAAATGTCCATTAAAGTAACCAAAAACACAAGCTCAAACTCACCACAAGGGAAACGGTAAGAAACTGAAGAGAGGGGGAAAGAAGGCTAGACCCAGTAAGGGCGGTCTAAAAAGAATATAATCAGTTAAAGCCAGATTTTAAATTGCAGGGAAATCAAAAAAGGCTTGGGTCTATATACTAACTGGCCTAGACCACTCTAAATTGAAACAGCAAAAAAAGGTGGCCAGGTAGATTTGTTTGTGAGGACCTAATCTAGTACCACTTATCAAATGGATTTAAGCGGACACACTTTTCATTTAGTAGTTTTTTACTCAGTCCTTCATTTTCAAAAAACATTCATATATGTCCAGACAATGATACCATTTCAGTAGCAAAATTCACATAAACTTACAATATTCAGAACACAAATTTGACGAACACTATGAATGAGACATATTTACATTTACACCATATATACAAAAACACAGACAGAAATTGCCTATATTAATTCAATGTTTGAGGCACCCGTCCTGATATAAACCAACCAACAAGTAAGGGGCCGTTCTATATTTTTTGCTGGCCTGCTTGCTTGATTATGCTGGAACCTTCTAATTACAAGGGTCAAAATTCAGGTAGACTTTGTCTGCAATTACAGTCCTGATATGCCCTTCATGAATCTTGTTCCAACATCAAGTCAACGCGTTTCGAACCCACGTGTTTTTAAGGGGTTCTCCTCAGGACCTGGACTGAAAACTGTCCTGTACTGTGAAATATAAATAAAGTATTTGTGTAAGAACAGCTGATTCCGTTTCTAATTTATAAAAAGTTTCCCTCTCTCTCAACTCAAAATACCTGAAATGTAGCCTTGACGGAGCAACAGTATTCTCTCTCTCAGGGGCACTGTAGTTCTCTATTTCTGTAGATATACAAACACTGTGTCAACAATGCCTAGAGTTGCTACAATATCTATCTTTTGAGAAGCTCGGTCAACAACAAGCCACTGTGCGTGGTTGAATGTCCTACCTTGCGGTAGAAATGTCCTTAGGTGGATCAGAATTCTGGGGGTGGTGCCCGATAATGTGTGCTGTAAATAACAATTGAACAAGCATTTAGCTGCCTGTGTGCGATATCCAACCAACACGCGGCTCATCTACGGTGCGGCTTGCACATACCTCATGGACGGAGATGGCGAGATTCAATTATGATGTTTCGGGTGATGTTACTTCATGGTCATGCCTGTCGAGTCTGTGAATGTGAGACGAGGCGCACGTTAATACAATAACGCCACCAACCCTTTTCGTTAGAAAAATTCATCCAAGAACTGTCACTTACGTCTGCTCAGTGTTATGCACTCAGTGTATCTCTCCGCTCGCGGCTGCCGCATACGCCGTCAGCCGGCGGGACCAAGCGTGTCAGTTTATTGCACAACAACGCGAGAGGCTGTTGCGGCGGCGTTGCTCCCCGGGGCACTTGGTCTTTGTAGTACGACCAGGATATTCTCTTTCATTGCTGTATTCGTGGCATTATTGGCTTCACCGTTTGGAATCAAATGCAATGGCGGACACCACCCTTATCTTAAATTGCTCAATTCAGACAATTCGTTCAGACCGATATTGGTCGTGTTGAATTTCAAAATTAAAAAGGCTTCCCTGCATGATAATTGCAAATCAGGGTCACCTCCAGATCCTTGTGCGATTTTGATGGCTGACAGGATAGTCCATTTGAATTCGTTTGGGCCGTGGTTCTTTTCCAAAAAGTGGGCCACTAGCGGGGCAGACATTACTTTGTTCTTCACCCGGGATCGGTGTTGAATAATCCTATGACGCACTTCCTGCGTCGTTTTGCCAATATAGATTAACTGGCACGGGCAAGTGATGGCATATACCACGTATTTAGATTTACAATTTGTGAACACGTTGTGTCTCCAAAATGTTTTGCCGTCACTGAACAGTGTGCCCTCTTCAGTGGTGTCACATACCGAGCAAGTTCCACACTTGTGGTGTCCTTTGACCGGCTCTGCCCCGAAGATCGTGCTCTGGATGGTCTTTTTCACCAGGGGACGTGTTGATGTTATTTGTTGCCCAATGCTACGATTTTTCTTCAGTGCGAAAAGAGGTTTTCCCACTTTGGGGATGGCGTTCTCCACCAAATGCCAATGATTGCGTATGATTTTCTGCACAGATTGTGTATAAGGACCAAATGTGGAAACACACACTATCCGTTCCGTAGGCATTTTATTTTTCTTTTGCAACAGATGTTCCCTAGGGGTCCAACGGGCCCTCTTCATCGAGTGTTTAACCAACTTCCGTGGATACCCTCTTTCTTGTAACTTTTTACACAGTGCTTCGCCTTGTATTTCAAACTCTTCAACCCTTGAGCAATTCCGTCTCACCTTAAGGAATTGTCCATAGGGGAGGTCGTCGTACTACAAAGACCAAGTGCCCCGGGGAGCAACGCCGCCGCAACAGCCTCTCGCGTTGTTGTGCAATAAACTGACACGCCTGGTCCCGCCGGCTGACGGTGTATGCCGCAGCCGCGAGCGGAGAGATACACTGAGTGCATAACACTGAGCGGACGTAAGTGACAGTTCTTGGATGAATTTCTCGAACGAAAAGGGTTGGTGGTGTTATTGTATTAACGTGCGCCTCATCTCACATTCACAGACTCGGCAGGCATGACCATGAAATAACATCACCCGGAACATCATGATTGAATCTCGCCATGAGGTATGTGCAAGCCGCACCGTAGATGAGCCGCGTGTTGGTTGGATATCGCACACATGCAGCTAAATGCTTGTTCAATTGTTATTTACAGCACACAGTATCGGGCACCACCCCCAGAATTCTGATCCACCTAAGGACATTTCTACCGCAAGGTAGGACATTCAACCACGCACAGTGGCTTGTTGTTGATCGAGCTTCTCAAAAGATAGATATTGTAGCAACTCTAGGCATTGTTGGCACAGTGTTTGTATATCTACAGAAATAGAGAACTACAGTGCCCCTGAGAGAGAGAATACTGTTGCTCCGTCAAGGTTACTTTTCAGGTATTTTGAGTTGAGAGAGAGGGAAACTTTTTATAAATCAGAAAAGGAATCAGCTGTTCTTACACAAATACTTTATTTATATTTCACAGTACAGGACAGTTTCCAGTCCAGGTCCTGAGGAGAACCCCTTAAAAACACATGGGTTCAAAACGCGTTGACTTGATGTTGGAACAAGATTCATGAAGGGCATATCAGGACTGTAATTGCAGACAAACTCTACCTGAATTTTGACCTTGTAATTAGAAGGTTCCAGCATAATCAAGCAAGCAGGCCAGCAAAAAATATAGAACGGCCCCTTGCTTGTTGGTTGGTTTATATCAGGACTGGTGCCTCAAACATTGAATGAATATAGGCAATTTCTGTCTGTGTTTTTGTATATATGGTGTAAATGTAAATATGTCTCATTCATAGTGTTCGTCAAATTTGTGTTCTGAATATTGTAAGTTTATGTGAATTTTGCTACTGAAATGGTATCATTGTCTGGACATATATGAATGTTTTTTGAAAATGAAGGACTGAGTAAAAAACTACTAAATAAAAAGTGTGTCCACTTAGATCCATTTGATAAGTGGTACTAGATTAGGTCCTCACAAACAAATCTACCTGGCCACCTTTTTTTGCTGTTTCAATTTAGATTTTAAATTGCAGCAGCATTTTAGAAGACATTTCTTATCTCTCAGCAGCAAAGGGAGATTATTCCAAATAGTGGCAGTAGAAACTAAGAAATATTATAGCCAAAATTGTGGTATGGATTTTGTGTATGGCTCACAACCTCTAGTCTGAGAAGGGGAGGTTATGCACAGGTTGATTCCACTTGAGGTTGAGAAATGGAACATTTTAAGAGCCATGAAGTACAGCCCTATGAGTTATGATCCTAACCTTGAAAATACCTCTTCCTCACTGTCAGCCATTGAACAACAGCGCTGGTGATAGGGACAACATGGTTGCATATTGTTGGGCCCAAAATCTTGCGTCGTTTTTTACCTGTTGAATCCTGGCTAAGAGCTTTGTAGGAGCTCCCAGATTAGATTCGATAACAGATGACTATGGAGATGTAAAAGGAAGATACAAAGTAAGGAATAATCTTTCAGACCCCTATATCTGAAAAGCGTAGCTGCTTGAGACTGCAATTCTTGGGGTTTCCGATCACTGTTTAAATAGGGCCCCAAGTTTCAAACATGCTTTGCAGGGCGATGTCTAATGGGGGTCCTTAAGAAGGTATTGCCCATGGTCAAGGTCCAGCCATAGGAGTTCACATTTGTGATGCTATGTTTTTGTAACAAGAATGTTGGTTTTATAATTGTCTCTGCATTATTGAACTTGCCCACTTGTGAGGTGCTGAAAATCATTTTGAGATCATCTGCATGAATGTAAAAACACCAGATGTACCAGCTTTGCAAGGGGACTTAGGAGGTAGAATGAAAATATACCAGAACCTCTGGCTGGTCTCTCTACTAAAATGGCGACGTTTATACCAGTATTGTGTAAGTAAGTCCCTGACTTGAAGAAGAGACTGGAATCACATATTCCATGTTTTGAGACCTAACAAAAACAAACAGAAGAAGTTGGGGCGCAGAACTATATGATATTCTTTGCCTCTTCAAGTTATAATTTTTCATGGTCATGCTGCCATTTAACATCCCAAAGAGATGCAGTGACTCAGCATAGTGAATAAATCAACATGGTGACCGTTTTTACCCAGTGTATTCACTTGTACCCATTGATGCATTGTCTGCATATTCACCGTACAACCTACATCTAGTGTGCTCAATATGCACTGCGTCCAAATATTGTGTGCCGTAGCCTAATCTCCTACCAATACCATTTGTCTGTCTTTTTTCAGGCTTTCTCTTTTAGCCTGAGCATGAGTATGTATTTCTAGGGAGACAAATAACAACTGGGGTGCCCATTCTCCAAGCCTTGAAGAGTTATTCTTCCATTTACCTAACTGCCACTAGACACGCACATGCAGACACAGCATACCACCCATGCCAAATGATTCGCATAAAGAGACATTTTAATCTATGTCTCCTTTATACCTTACAATTTTCTGACAAATCAACAATGGTGAGGAGTTGTGGCTGTCAAGTGTTAACCTTTAGCTATCAAAGTTGGAAAAAGTAACAGAGGTTACATTGGAAGACATAAAGTGATTGATAGATATTTCACTGCGGGCCATTTAATACACAGAACTATGTTGTTTGGTTCTTCTTCTTAAAATACCTCAATAATTCACATCATACCAGTGCAGGGCCAAAAGAGATTTCACTTTAAAAGAAGCATTTGCAATGCAATAGGTCTCGCATTTGCGAGAGTTTGAGCTATTGATATTGTAAATGACAATGCCTTTTATTTATGTTTTGGTTTTTAAAACATAAATAAAAGGCATTGCTATTTACAAGGCCAATAGCTCAAACTCACGTCAATGAGAGACCTATTGCATTGCAAATGCTTTTTTTTCTTTGAAATGAAAAAGATTTTAGAATATGTAATTAAAAGGTTGGTTCCTGGTTAGGGGGTTATAATGTTTACTTTGTAAAAGACGACTGCACAACATTCACAGATGGATCGTTTATAAATTAGGTGACACCATATATGCCTGACTTTTGAAATGGGGCGGCTGATTGGTCACAGGCAAATTCACCACTTGGATCGTTATTAATTCATTAACCATTAATCAAGTTTTCATTGCTTGTTGCAAGAGGAAGAAACATCTAGATCCAAGTGCCAAAAAAAATGCCATTATTAATGCTTGTTCAAGGCTCATATTCAAATTGAGCCCAAGTCTGTTAACATGGAATAGATACAGTGGTGTTTCTTTGTGGCATTCATCTACGGCTTATCCTATCCCCGATCCCAGTACTGGCATACAGCATGGTCAAAAGTGTGCATGCCTAAACCAAGCAATGTTTTATGCCTTTATTTATTAGATCAGATCTGTACAGAGGATAGTTAGGAGAGTACATTTAGAAAGATGTGCAACATAGGCCCAGGAGGGTTGCGTACTTACCACAGTTTCAAAAATACAGACCCTACTCAGCTTTATTGATTGTAAGTTTATGTTACATGGTTATCCTGTTAATCTAGTAAATATATGGCTATTCTGAATATACGTTGGACATCGCAGAGGCAGGACTGTAAATTAAGGGTATATGACATCACAGGGCTAATGTACTGAAATGTGTGAGAAGGTAGAAAAAACTAGAAGGTGTTATTTAGAACAAGCTCCAGTACTTTATGCAGCATGTGTAGATAGGGATGTGTATAACATAGGGTGTTAAAGTGTAGGTGAAGGAAGGTTGAATCTAAAGCATAATTTGACCACGTTCATCTGCTGGACAAAATTACAGTTCAATTTTAAAGAAATTATAGAAGACTTTGGATATTACAAGACGGGGTCGTAAGTCCTGTTTTCATATGGCTTTTATCAAAAAATCAGTTGCCCCTGGCAGCTGCTACAGGCCGTAGGTGGAGCTGAAGTCTGACCACCCTCTTCAGTGGTGGGTTCGAACTTACTACTCAGTAATTCACCTGTGCAGGCCTGCGCACTGAGCACGATTGGCGGTGTAGTTCTTAACAGACTTTAAATAAGAAAAGAAACGTGACTATGTCCATTAGGAAAAAGAAACTCTGCCTCCAATGGATCCACTGCGAACTGAGATTCTATCCTATAGCCCCTGTAAACTCTCGTCTCTCCCGTGGGTATATTAGAATGAGAGTCCTAAACAAATATTACTAACAGTTGCATATGTAAACCAGAACTTACATACAGTCCAGCATGCATTTCTCCAAAGCACGGAAAGGGCACTGAGATGGCAAGCAAACTGGAGCTGCCATCATCCTGCTTGTGGGTCACCGCTTAGCACAGAGATTAACGGCATGCAGGAAGTGAGCTCCCCTATGCCAGCCGACGATCTAGTGGGTGATAGGGAAGGTGACACACAAGGTTTGGTTTAAAAGAGTTTAACAAACTAGGGGCGTGCGGCTGGAACATGTCTGTCCCAAAGAAAAGCCCACATAACATGTAATTAGTTATGCAATGAAAAAATATCAAGTATTATTCACATACCCAAATCCAGAACACTGGCTCCTACCAAAGACATTGAATGTGGGAGTCGGGAAGGGGGGGCCTGAAGCATGTGCTCTCAGTCTCTAGCACGACACCACGCCCCCACCACTCGACGAGTTCTTTCCACTCATCTGAGAGTCTGTCCACTGGGCTCTCCTGGGCGTTTAAAATGTTCTTAAAATCACATTCACTATGTCGTTAATGAGTTACGCTTTGACGCTGTGAGAGCACATTCTGTTAAATTAAAGCGGAAAAAGACGTGGGAGCGGGCTCGGCTTTAAAGTAGCGGTGTGGAGTTAGAAACATTAGTAAGTTTATTAAACATTGTGAAAAGAAAGTAGTTACTCTACTGTGAAATTGGGTCTGAGGGCTTCTTACGGCAATCCAGCTTCCTCTGAGACACAGTGGTGCGCATGTCACACACAGCGCAACAACAAGACGTGCGCGTGCACTGGCGAAAACGAAACCTGTGGTGGGGCGGGACTTCCGTCTTCTGCGAGAAGCCCGCGCCCACGGAGTGCCTGGCCAGAGAAGCAGTGGAGACGCGGGGCTCCCATGCCCGCGGAGGATGAAGAAGTCCAGAGTGGCACCGACGAGGTGAGTGGGGCTTAGTTGTAAATGTAAATGTAAATGTAAATGGTGAGGTGAGTGGGGCTTAGTTGTAGGGGGAGGGGGGTGTGTGTCTCTGTACGCTTGTGTGTGTGTGTGTGTGTGCGCTTGTGTGTGTGTGCGCATGGCGGCGGGGGGACTCTGTCTCTATATCTGCGTGCGTGTATGTGCGCTCGTGTGTGTGCGTCTCTGTGTGTGCGCTCGTGTGTGTCTGCTTACAAGGAGCTAAAAGGGAGACAGGAGATGGTGAACGCGCGCGCGACCTGATCCGGTTCCTGAGGCTGCGCGTGCCCATCTCTTGTCTCCCTTTAGCTCCTTGTAAGCAGAGCTGACAACAATAGGTCTCGCTGCGACATCGCTTCGCGATGCGTCGCAGGTGCGAGACCTAACAAACGAGGAAGTGTGTCATATTGAGTGTTTTGAGAAATGATTCACAACTTTGGAAAGTTAGTCAAACAATCAATCAAACAGGATTTGTAAAGTGCGACTAATCACCTGGGGGGGGGATTCAATTGAACGGTCAGGTCTTGAGTCCTTTCCTGAAATCCAGCAGTGATGAAGAGGTGAATCTTCCTGAGGTGGGGGTGATGTGGGTTCGTCCGGGGAGGTCTTGGATGAGTCTGACAGCTGAATTCTGTATTGTCTGCAGTCTTTTCAGGAGGTGTGAGGTGATCCCTGGGTGGAGTGCATTGCCATAGTCCACCTGGCTGGTGACTATGGCTTAATTTGCGGTTATTCGCGTTTTCACAGGGAGCCATTTGAAGATCTTGCAGAACATGCAAAGGATGAGGAAGCAGGCAAATGAGACTGCATTTATTTGGTTTTTCATGGTGAGCTTGTTGTCTAGGAGGATACCTAGGTTGTGGGCATGTTCTGTCAGAGTGAGCGAGGTTCCAAGTTCAGAAGCCTATCAGGAGTCTTTCCATGAGGAGGTGTTCTAAAAGATCTGCACTCCTGTCTTGTTTGTGTTGAGTTTTAGGGAGCTGTCTTTCATCCAGTCGGTGACACTGGCCATGCATCTGCAGAAGTTTGCTATGGTGGTGGATGGGTCTTCTAATAGCGCGAGGATGAGCTGGTTGTCATCGGCAAAGGATATGATATTTTGTTTGTGGGTTTTAAAGATGTTGGCTAATGGGGTCAAGTAGACGTTGAACAGTATAGGGTTGAGGGGCAGGCCTTTAGGGACCCCGCAGATGTTGTTCTTGGCTTCTGAGGTGAGCAGAGTTAGGCGGACGCTCTGTTTTCTTCCAGTGAAGAAACAGGTGATACAATTCTGCGTGTTTCTTTGGATTTCAATGTAATTGAGTGTCTTGATGAGGGTGTGGTGGGATACAGTGTTATACTTGGCTGAGGTCAAGGTCATGGAGGATCAGGGTCGTTGCTTTTCAACCGGTCCATGATGGCTCTGATGTCGTCCCTTGCATGATCAGAGCAGTTTCAGTACTGTAGTTGGTGCAGAATCTGGCTTGGGAGGGGTCCAGAAGACGGATATCTTCCAGGTGTTTCGTAAGTTGGTGGTTGATGGCCTTTTGAAGACCTTGGCTAGAAAGGGGAGCAGAGAGTTAAGATGGTAGTTCTTGAGGTCACTGGTGTCGGCAGGGGCGACATGAGGGGGCTTGACTTGAAAAGGGGTTTCTTGAGAAGGGGCTTTGCTTCTGCATGTTTCCATTCTTTGAAGAAGCTGGCCATGGAAATGGATGCGTTGAAGATGGTGGTGAGCTCATTACTGATTATTTTTCTCCCAAGGTTGAAGATGTGGTGGGGATAGGGGTCTGAGGGTGCTCCCGAATGGATGGAGTTCATGATGACAGTGGTGTCTTGAGTGGTGATCTAGTCTCAGTTGGTGAGCCAGTGGGTGGGATTAGGAGTAGTGGTAGCGAAGCGGTTGAGGGGATCAGCGGTGGTGGGTTGGGGTTCAAAGTTTTTGTAGATGGTGGCGAGGCAGTTGAGGGTGTCTGCAGCAGTGGGTTGGTGTTCGAAGTTTTTGTAGATAGTGGTGATGAGTTAGTGACATCTCTTTTCTTTCAAGTAAAAGGTTTGGGCGATGAGACCAAAGCACATCAGTTTGTGGAATTTGGCCCATCTTCATTGCCCATCCAAACTGTGTAAATAGCTTGTCTGTTGTATCATATTTAAAACAGATGAAATATACAGATGGTAGCATGTTTACTCGATAGTTGGCTTAACCTGACTGAGTTATTATTCAGTAAAGAGTACTGAAAATATAACAACAATAGAATAATTTGGAATAAGTGGGTGAGGGAATTCGGCATTAGAAATAAGTGCTGTTTGTTTTCGATGTGGAGTGTACCTTTGCTTTCTCAAATATGTTTTCTCCTTGTAAAATGTTTCCAAGTTATAGGAATATGTCTTTTCCATGTGGAATGTGGCCTTCTAGAGTGAATGTTATTTTCTATGGGAAATTTTCATTTATATTTTTTTCTACTGTTATGTCCTATGGAGAAACACTCTTTTTAATTATGAACCTTTAAATAAGAAAGCAATGCATAAATGCATAATTTTCAGATGCCTCATTCCCTCATATTTATCTCACATTGTGAGGGCTGTAAATTGTGACCCATTGAGACTTCTCAGCTCTGTGTGGGACTACTGTGAAGACGATGTCAGCTGCAGTCTGGTTGACAAATTCCTGTCTGAGAGCTGAGTCACTGACACCTTGTCACACTCTTCTGTCCATAACAGCTTCTGCCTCTGAGAAACAGGCGCCATGGCCCTGCCCTCCTCAAGCTCTCACAAGCCTCGGGCATATTTAAAGTGACCGGCAATGACGGTCCCCAGGCAACGAGGAACGCCTTCATTCTTGAGAACTTCTGTTAGGTATGTGTATAGTGACGAGATCTTATTCCTTTTTATAAACAGACCAGCGTGGACCTAGCCACATATGCAGAAGACCTTGGGCCTTGGCAAAGTACACGACGGTTCATCTCCTGCCATAGCATCCGTGACCAAAAGTCACTCTTATGTATTAACGTCATTAGTTCAACAAGTAAATGTTCTGAGTGTGTTTTGATTAACAGAGTCTTAAGCATTGTGTGCCTCTTTATTTATTTATTTATAAACTTTTATATAGCGCGAACATGATCCTGAGGGATATCAGAGCGCTTTAAAATTGTGGGGAAAGGAAGGTAATAGTTGAAGTGCATGTGTCAAATAGGAGTACAGACAGAATCACAAATCAAAATAGAATTCACAGGACAAGAACAGTTAAAAGTACACGGGGCCAGCAGAATAATAAGAACATAACTGGTCCGTACCAAGATGGAATAGCATCCAGCACAAGGGCTTAAAGGTGTAAATCCAATGCAAGTCCAAACCATGTGGTAAGTCCTAACGGTCTGTTATTGTAAATTAGGTGCATTAACAGGAGCCTAAAGTTTATATGTATTTTCTCCAAATTTCCCCAATTCCATTATTGGTTCATTGCCTTTGCTGGTGATCCCTTGAGAGTGAAGAATTTGTATATATTTTGTTTTTTCTAAAGCACAATATGCCTTTGTAGAGGTCCCTCATATCCAGTGCTTAACTTGTAATAAGAAAAAGAAGTGCCGGAGATCTGGTCAGGAGGCCACTGCAGTTTGCACCACACATTACCCCTGCTATGCTGCCAATTATAGTAACAACCCAACTGCTAACCATCCCACTCCTACAAGTGTGAGATTACGGACTAATTCAGGCCCCAAAGCTATAAGAATGGCTTGGGAGGCAGGTAATTGTCATTTTTAATGTATATTGAATTAATAATTGACTGTTGTGGTCAATTCTAAATTAGCCAGACAGCACCACCTTGTGCAGACTGAACGTGGGCCGGTGGGGATAATTACTGTCCATATTTAGAGAGGTGCAGCTCCTCTGTTGGGGCGGAGGTGCGTCACCCCACTTAAAATTCCCCCAAAACCTCAGACAAGAAAAATAAAATGGCCATTTATTACCATTACCATTTTATTTTTCCACCCAGTCACAAACAGAGTGTCAGGACAAGGGTGGGGACGCAGCTGAGTGACAGGAGCAGGGAGAAGGGTGGGCTGTCTGTTAAACATCTCTAATCCAGCTGTCTTAAAACAGCTTGGTTTGAGCAAGTGGAGGCCCCAGAGCGCTGTGAAGCGCTGAGTGAGGCTGCTCCTCCTAATCAGGGTGCTTCTCTCACGCTGCATTGAGAGCAGTGCCAGGATTGATCAAGGGAGTTGCTGCATCCAGTTCCTCTGGAAAAAAAAGAGGACCGGAGCAGAGAATGTCGCGTTCGGAAAGTTTTACTTATTTGTATTTTATTTTGCGTACACACCCACATAAATGCCACCCACCAACTATATTTACAAGGCCATGAAAAGCCATGAGGGTGGCTTTATCTGGCCTTGTAAATTTGGGCAGGCACACTGTGCCGCCGGTGGGTCAAACAAAGTGATGCACTGGCCGCGCAATGGGCTTATAAATAAGCCCTACGGTCTTTCTTCCCACCTGCTACAAGGGTTAGGGCAATTAGAGGGCACAGCCATGTCTGAACATAACCATCTCCTCATATAACCTGTAATCTGGAAGGGTAACATGTTTCAGTTTAGAGGGTGGATATGGCTTATTGTACATTATAGAGACATTATTAATCAGCAGGTAGATTATGATGCGATCACAATCATTTCATATTAACTGTCTATTTTTTGTAGAGTGCATGCACACGAATTTTGCTATTGAAAATACATTTTCGCTTCAGTAGTATAGTCCACGAGCAAGTGCAGTCCTTCAAGTTTACATTTCGGCATTTTGACACTGGTGTATTGGGTTTCATTCACATGTTGTGTTTTTTAAGCTGACTTAGAATTTGAGAATAGATGTTTTCTCTTCAAACCCCAAAAATTCAACTTATGAACAGTTAATCAAACGTGATGCTTAGAATATGAGCGTGTAATTTGTTTCAAATTGCAGAATTGCAAGTTTTAACCAAAGAAATCAAAATGCAACTAAAACTGTTTCCACTTCAGGAGTTGTCAAAAGAGGCCCCAGCTGTAACCGCTGTGAAATTTCTAAAAGTTAAGAGTCTTCTTGAAGTCGTAAAGAAGGATTCCAATCTTAGCTTACAGGGTTGTGTTTTCTTTGGGTAATCCTTATTATACCTTTATTTTCCGAGATTCAGTTATTCTATCCTGTGATCCATAGGAATAGACTTTTTGGTCCAATGCACCTTTAAAAAACTCCAATTCCAAGTCTGTTTCAGGTCATATCTCTTCTAGTATCTTCAATTAGAAGGTGCCCATCTGTGTTGCTGGTGGAAAAAAGATTAATTTTTATACAGTGCGGGAAACTGTCTTTACTACGTGGGCATTACAAAGCAATGCCTTTACTGCGTATCGATTAACATGCAATGCTTTTACTACGCAATGCCTTTACAATACATTGCCAAGCTATTACCACGCATATACCTTTACCATGCATGCCTTTACAATGCAAGATAAGTATATGTAAGGTAAGTGTGTGTATATGTATGTATATATATATATCTTTTTTTAATTCTAAATTAGGGCTGGATAAGGGTATTGGGTGGTAAGGTGTTTTTAAGGTTTGGGGTAGGTAAGTGTATTGTGTTGTAAAGTTGCTTTAAAGGTTTAGCTGTAAGTAAGGGTATTGGGCGTTAAGGGAGTTTGTATGTTTTAAGGGTGGGAAAGGCTACTGGATGGTAAGGGTGTTTGTACAGCCCCCCACCCTCTTAATTCATTTAGCCCGGCTCCAAGGGAGGGAGATATATATATATCTATAGCCGGCTGGCTCCGCTGGCATTGCACACCACCTGCCTACCGGCCAATGATTCTAGAAGGAGCACCCTTGTGTTTTTGTATATATATATATATATATATATATATATATATATATATATATATATATATATATATATATATATATATATATATATATATATATATATATATATATATATATTCACTGAAAAAACCATAGGTTATAGACCATATATAGTTAGGAATTAGCATTTACAAAACCTTGAAAATTCACTGAAAAAACCATAGGTTATAGACCATATATAGTTAGGAATTAGCATTTAAAAAACCTTATTTTACTCACACAAAACCATTGAAATTCCATATATAGTTAGTTGCACTAACTATATATCGCGCACCCGCAATCCACTGCTGATGATGTCACATATTACATCATTCATGACATGGTCAGTGACATCACTGATGACATCACTGATGACATCTCAAATGACATCACTGATGACATCACTGATGACATCATCCAGTGACTGTGTGTTTCTGTAAAGTTTAAATATGTTTTACATATTGAAGAATGAGTAGATGTATAAGTGTCTGGACGAAGGATTTAGTAGGTGCATGACTGAATGTATGAGTGAGTGATTAAATGTGTCTCACTGAGTGCATGGGTTAGTGACTAAACTGTCTTAATTTGTGCATCATTATGTCTGTTGTTCTGTAAACTGCTGCATGTGTTGATCAGTAGCTATATGATTAACTATATGGGTTATTGATTAATTGTCCAAGTATTTGTATGGGAGACTGAGTGTGTGTGTGGCTGGCTGGGAGGTGTGTGACTCTCTGCAGATCAATGTGTACTTGTATCAATGATTGTATAAGAAAGTAAGTATGTGTTAGTATATGTTTGAAAATGTAAGGTGCTCTATGTTTAACTGTATAGACAAGAAAATGGAAGTGTGATTGATTCTTTACAGGACTGACTAGGTGTGTGAGTAACTCCATGGATGAGTGGCAGAGTGTGAGTGTCTGTATAGGTGTATGAGTGCATATGATAGTGTTGTAAAGATGAGTGATTGTATGTATGAATGATTGTATGGGTGAATGAGTGAATGTGTGTGTAGACGTAGGAATCAGTGAGTGCGTATGTAGTAACTAGTATTGGTGTGTCAATGGTTTCAAAAATTATACTCTGTATTTAACACTGGGTGAAACAGAGGTTATATTAAAATGTGAGGAGATGCATTGTATTGTCACATGAATGATATCATCAGTGATGTGGTCATTGATGTCAAATGAGATGTCATCAGTGATGTCATCAGTGATGTCATTTGAGATGTCATCAGTGATGTCATCAGTGATGTCACTGACCATGTCATGAATGATGTAATATGTGACATCATCAGCAGTGGATTGCGGGTGCGCGATATATAGTTAGTGCAACTAACTATATATGGAATTTCAATGGTTTTGTGTGAGTAAAATAAGGTTTTTTAAATGCTAATTCCTAACTATATATGGTCTATAACCTATGGTTTTTTCAGTGAATTTTCAAGGTTTTGTAAATGCTAATTCCTAACTATATATGGTCTATAACCTATGGTTTTTTCAGTGAATTTCAATGGTTTTTTAATAGCAAATATCATAAGCTGTCGAATGTCAAGTACGTGGTAAGTGAAAACATTTTCGTGTTTATGCACACTGATCTGCTTTGAATGGTGCCCCCCCTCATTTCTATTAGGAGTACTCTCTCTTTACAGGTAGTGAAAGGTAGTTAACGCAGGCCTTTGCCCCCGTTGTAATACGTCGTGGCTGCTTCTCTCTCCATTTGATTGATTGTTATCCAAGCATTTACTGTTTTAGAATTGGTTCTCTTTGGTTCATTCTCTATTTACAAACAGACACAGAGTCGCAATACTCTGTTTAGTCTTTGCAGATAACGAAAAATCGTGTAAAAAAAAAGAAAAGGAATCGAGCAAAATCAGTAGGCCACTAATGGGATCTCTTTTTGACCTCGCTAAAATAGAAACATTAGGAACAACCCCTCATGACAAATACAAAACTAGTGAGATGAACTGAACTCCACACAATGATGGCTGCAAAACAGCTCGGCTCCGCCACCCACCCCGCCCAAAATAACGATAAAGAGCGGCTGCCATGATTGGTTGCGGAATGGCCACGACGGAGCTACGAAATGGTGGTGCTCTCATGCTAACCCCAGCTTCAGTCTGAAACATCCAGAAACACTGTAGACTACCAATTCGATCAGTTCCGGTAGCGCCCCAATGTAACCCGGTAGAGAAGAACTAGCCCTCCCCTCTTTGACTGATGGTTCTTGTTGCCTGTCCCTTCTGTTGTCATTTAACAGAACTATTTAGCCTGCTGAAAGGGGTTGTGTTCCGACCGCTGGTTGGTGGAGACATTTTGACTATATTCTGGACCTGCGTTGTCGCGTAATGCGTCATATGACGCGCCGCGTTAGCGCATCCGGAAGTCATCCGGGGCGCGACGCGCAGCGCGTAACGTAAGCATAACAAGTCATGTGACTTGTTAATAAAACTTTTCATTGGTTCATTTTACTTTTCTTATTCTAATGATGAAAGGCTTGGTCATATGACCTAAAAATTATGCTTTTTATTACTTCCGAACATTATTTTTTCTTAAATATATGTTATAATGTTCCAGGCTAATGTACTTTCCCGGAAAATTTACAACTGTCCTGCAAGTAAAATATATTCTTTTTTCGAGAAAAAGAGCGTTTCTTCGTCCCATGACGGAGCCGTTGAGCAAAAGAGGGTCGACCTGCTGTCTTAGTCGCCGATACGCCTGAATATGAGATTCTTATCAATCACTTTATGTTGCAGGAGTAGAAAACACAACAGCCCTTGACCATTTATCTTTACTGCGTTCCTGCGTATTATACCTTTTACCCTTCATGTAATTGGTCTGCTTTATTTCACTTGCCTTTTAATGATTCTAAAACAGTGACTATTATTAAAAACTTTACCAATGTATATACTACTACCATGATTTCTTTTAAAAACCTTTATTGTGAAAATTTCATTATACAAATACGAGCCTATAACCACGTGGGCCGGCCACGGAGCAAACTGTAATCGTATATGATGAGTAGACATTTACACTGTAGAGGAACGTAACGGGCGGGCCATTAGGTTGCAAGAACTAAGGTGTCTAACAGTTGCGGAATCGGTGGACGTACATTTTATAATTAAAATACGACAGGGCCAGTTACAATAAAATTATCTAGATATACATTTGCGGGCAAGTACCATGGGTGACGTTAATTCGAACTTTCAATAGTACAGTAATCAATAACACATCAGAACTTAATATCAATAGGGATGTCGAAATATTCAATCAATTCTCGTCCCCGCCCGCCATATGCTTCAAAACTGCATACGTATCTCGTGATTTCAAGGTTCTGCAACCAGTACACAACAAGGAGTTACGAGTCCCATTTATTCCGGCGCCATTTTGGGCGAGGACGGGCAGGTCCAGGATATAGTCAAAATGTCTCTACCAACCATCGACTATGATGATGTTCATATGCTGTATTTATTAGAGTAACACTCATCTGTCCACATGAAATTAATTTGCCACAATCTAAACATGTCATTTTAATCTTTCCAAAGTTCTAAATATTTGGGACCATTTCCCTTGCCTCTGATGCTGTCAGTGCCACTTCTTTGATGAATGTACTGGCAGGTCGGGGGTTCTCCTCCAAATCTCTCTTTTATGCAGCACTATAATTAATTGGTGCCACCTCTCCATATGACGATGCATGGTATAGTTACCATAACTATATTTTTTTTCGGTTCCTCTGGAGAGTACATCGTGGCAGATGAAGCGTGTAACGTACCGGGCATTTACATTTTTTTGCATGTACAGGAAAGGAAAAAAAAAAATCGAGCGTCCGAGTTCTAAAGTGTCCCAAGGCCATTTTAGTAGACCAGGCCCAAATCCAAAGAACAAGCCGCCATTTTGAGAGTCCTGTTGCAGCCGCCTGTCGCTGTAGCATCAAGAGCAGCCGAAACTCAGCTGAATGGCAACTGAAACGGTAAAGGGGCGCCCCACTACAGCAGACGAGCCTCCACCTAGGAAGGCCCGTTCACGCCGCCTCCCCCCCCCCCCTTCGGGCACCCCACGCCGTTATTCGGAGCAGTATTGTAGGATGGCCACACCAGTGCGGCAACTTGCTAGACATCACCTCGGTGGTAACCGAATCTCAGCGCCTTTTGGTGTCTTCTCTTCAGAAAATATTGTTGCGCTGCCTTTGGCCCCATTCGCACATCGGTCCGCTACTGACGCCATCTCACAGGCTAATGGGGCGCCCCACGCCGAGTTTCAGCATTGTAGGATGACCACACCAGTACAGCAACTTGCTAGACATCACCTCGGTGCCATCCGGATCTTCGCATCTCAACGCCTAGTGGTATCTTCCATACAGAAAATATTGTTGCGCTGCCTTTGGCCCCATTCGCACATCGGTCCGCTACTGACACCATCTCACAGGCCAACAGGGCGCCCCACGCCGACTTTTACCATTGTAGGATGGCCACACCAGTGCCACAACTTGCTAGACACCACCTCGGTGCCATCCGGATCTTGGCATCTCAGCGCCTTGTGGTGTCTTCTAGTCAGAAAATATTGTTGCGCTGCCTTTGGCCCCATTCGCACATCGGTCCGCTACTGACGCCATCTCACAGGCCAACAGGGCGCCCCACGCCGACTTTTACCATTGTAGGATGGCCACACCAGTGCCACAACTTGCTAGACACCACCTCGGTGCCATCCGGATCTTGGCATCTCAGCGCCTTGTGGTGTCTTCTATTCAGAAAACATTGTTGCGCTGCCTTTGGCCCCATTCGCACATCGGTCCGCTACTGACGCCATCTCACAGGCCAACGGGGCGCCCCACGCCGACTTTCAACATTGTAGGATGGCCACACCAGTGCACCTTACTAGACACCACCTCGGTGCCATCCGGATCTTGGCGCGTTGTGCTGCCTTCGGCCTATTCGCACATCGGTCCGCTACTGACGCGAACTCACAGGCCAACAGGGGGCCCCACGCCGACTTTCAGCATTGTAGGATGGCCACACCAGTGCTGCAACTTGCTGGACACCACCTCGGTGCCATCCGGATCTTGGCGCGTTGTGTTGCCTTCGGCCTATTCGCACATCGGTCCGCTACTGACGCCGCCTCACGTGCCAACGTATTTTCTCCGCATTTTATACCCTATGCCGCATAACAGGTCATGTGACTTGTTTATAAAACTTTTCATTGGTTCATTTTACTTTTGGTTTCCTAATGATGGAAGGCTTGATCATATGACCTAAAAACAACACTTTTCATTGGATGAAAACTTTTTTTTTTCCCCAAACGATGAAAGCCCCACCTTGTTTCTGGATGTTTCAGACTGAAGCTGGCGTCACCATGAAAGCACCACCATCTCGTGGCTCCGTCGTAGTCATTCCGCGAGCAATCATGGCAGCCGCTCCCCACCAGAAGCCTGCAGGAGTCGGGGGCCCCCAAAACTTTTGATGAATCCTCAAGGCGGAGGGGACGCTTTCGAGAATGGGGTCCAAGACCTAGCAGACAAGCGTCCGATTTCCAAGGTGTCCCAGGGCCATTTCAGTGGACCAGGCCCAAAAAGGAAACAGCCTGCCGCCATTTTGAGAATCCTGTGACAGCCGCCTATCGCTGCACCGCAAGAGTGGGCGCAACTCAGCTGAATTGCGGCTTTTGACACAGTGGACCAAAAGCGGACGGAATGGCAACTGAAACGGTAAAGGGGCGCCCCACTACAACAGACGAGACTCCACCTGGAGAGGCCCGTTCACGCCACCTCCCCCGGGGCACCCCACGCCGTTATTCGGAGCAGCATTGTAGGATACCAAAACCAGTGCGGCAACTTACTGGACATCACCTTGGTGCCATCGTTCTGCTGCCTTGGAACTATTCGCACAACAGTTTGCTACTGATGACCCACCCCCCGCGACGCCCCACGCCGGATTCCGAAATCAGTGAAATCTGGACGTTGTGCTGCGTTGGGACTATTCGCACAGCCGACCGCTACTTCGTTGTTTTTCCCTAAAAATGTTTATATGTTATTACTGTTTTTGTTTTCTTGTATATATTTATAAGTTATTAAAGTTTTATAATCTTACTACTTTGTTGGAGTGCTATATATTTTTAATGTGACACATAATTGTAAAAACTTTGATGTAGAAAGAGTCATCCCTGGAATCTTCCGCTTCAGGCTCGGTCCCCTCCCCAATCACAATACAGGATGGTTTTCAGATAATAGGAACGCGTCTGCTGTGACGGATCTCATCGAGTGTGGGCCTTGATCTACTATAACTCCTTTGAAGAGGGGTGATTCTTTACAGCTGGGGCCATAAACTACATCTGCAGGGCTAGCTGATACCCTAGGACCGGCCTGGACAATCGGACACAGAGGAAAAGGAGTGTCAGAGGGTGCGGTAGTGAATAGGGCGAAAGGGAGGTGTCGGGCGGGCACAGGGTGTGATTCTCAGGGAAGAGCAGCGCAGATGGGGGGTGGTTTATTACCCATGCATAAGACAGAGAGCGGGGGTGACCACTGCCTGGGGGAGATGCTTGCGAGGGTGGGGAGCCATGCTAAGGATCGACAGCGTGCAGAGAGTGGGTCTGGTCAAGGCATCTAAAATGACTGCCGTGCACGACAAAAGTGTGGCATTTGAAAAAAGGCAAGATGGCGCAGACAATGTTTTTCAACACTTCCTGATTTCCTTCGAATCGAACGTTAACAGACGTTGGGGCATATTACCAAAGTTAAGCGATATTTATCCCTAACGATGCTTAGCAATGAATTTTTTACCGCTAAGCATCTTCAGAAATTATCGCAGATAAACCTTGCTATTATCAAGGTTTATCGCAAATACGATAAAAAACGACCGCAATGCATTAATATCGCTGAAAACTCAGCGATATTCATGCATTACCGAGCTAATGCTCTTAGCCATGTTATCCACCTCCCATTGGATAACATGGCTAAGAACTGCTCAGGGCAGGTGGTAGCTTTTGGAGATATTCGCGCTTATCGCGAATATTTCCAAAAGTTGGTAATAGGAGATAGCGATGTTAGCGACTGTTTCCAGTCGCTAACATCTTGGCATGCCCACTTTGCATGTCATTAGTGATAAATATCACTCACATGCAAAGTGGGGCCCAAGATGGTCGCTATCTCCTACTAGCCGTCGCTAACTGGTGTTAGCAACAGCTAGGTAATACAGAGATAATTTTATCTCCGCGAAGCGGAGCGCTGTTACAGATATATATCTTGTTTTTGAACGTTAATTTCTCAAAATCCACTGAAGCACATATATTGAGACCTAGCAAAGGCACATCGAGCTACCAGTCCCTACAATTTTGCCAAGTTTCGTGCACATCCATTCAGCCGTTCGATTATTATTATTAATATTTTTTTTGCCCCGCGGGGCCCTTTTAAAACCTCCACATCAAACCTAAGAGGTCAAGGAGGATCTACTATGCCCCCTTATGGTCATTTGCCCCTTCGCTTTGGCCTCCTCTTGTCTCTCGATCCTACCGAGAGACAAGATGGCGGCCGCTACGGACTGTTTGCAATGTTTACAGACGCCGGAGAACCAATCAGCTTCGCAAACCTCCGTTACGCGAAGCGGAGCGCTGTTACAGATATATATCTTTTTTTGAACGTTAATTTCTCAAAATCCACTGGAGCACATATATTGAGACCTAGCAAAGGCACATCGGGCTACCAGTCCCTAATATTTTACCAAGTTTCATGCAAATCCATTCAGCCGTTCGATTATTATTATTATTTTTTTTTTTTGCCCCGCGGGGCCCTTTTAAAACCTCCACATCAAACCTAGGGGGTCAGCGAGGATCTACTATGCCCCCTTATGGTCATTTGCCCCTTCGCTTTGGCCTCCTCTTGTCTCTCGATCCTACCGAGAGACAAGATGGCGGCCGCTACGGACTGTTTGGAATGTTCACAGACGCCGGAGAACCAATCAGCTTCGCTTCACAAAGCTCCGTACCGCGAAAAGTCCGCGAACCGGAGCGCTGCCCGGTCCGCTGTTACAGATATATATCTTTTTTTGAACGTTAATTTCTCAAAATCCACTGAAGCACATATATTGAGACCTAGCAAAGGCACATCGGGCTACCAGTCCCTACAATTTTGCCAAGTTTCGTGCAAATCCATTCAGCCGTTCGGGCTAAAAGTGAGGCCAACCGCCCTATGGAAAACTCAATGTTAAAAACACGTTTTGGGACCCCCCTTTTTTCTCGGCCCCCCCTTGACGAACCCCCCCCCAAATTTTCAAGGGCTGCTCAGAAACAAAATGTGCCATTTTCCTGAAAATTTCAGCCAATTCCGTCCACAAACGCCAAAGTTATTAGACATAGAATTTTCAAAAATCCCATAGAGAAAAAATCCTAACTATATATACCTACTGGCGACCGCCAGTAGGTAATATATATATATATATATATATATATATATATATATATATATATATATATATATATAATATGGGCTTCACCTAGCTTAAATATACTTACCTTGTGTAGTAAATGATTGTGTTATAAAGGCAATGTGTGGTAAAGGCATTGTGTGGTAAATGCATGCGTACAACCAAAATGTTAAATTCAAAGACTATTACTTCCAAACTTTTAGCAGTAAGTATAATAAAAGTTTAATTTTTGTAATTGCTTAGAATACACGGATTGCAGCGTTGTAACACTTGAATAACACATGTGATTATTATCCAACCCAAGTGGCACATAAATTATTGACTTCCAACAGACAAAAGGCTGAGCAAGACCTGTCCTGTTTCAAGCCTGTGATCTGTAGATTGGAAACTGATTTCTGCAGCAGTCAGTTTTGATGTGCTCAGTAACTGGGCAGTCAGAACAGGATAAGAGAAATAAAAATCTTCTTCAATCAGCACGCACGTCATTCCTAACGTTGCTGCCATTTTAAGGATACGGTTACCCACTATTCTTGGAGCTTTCCCAAGTCATCCAGCCCAATACAAGCGGATTAAGCTACAGTTCATGTTACACGTGTAGTCCCATTTGAATGCTCCATATTTAAATGTTCTTGGTGGGGCAGCAGGCACGCTCTATTTAGAGATCTCTGAAGTTCACCAGGGGGTGCAGTCACTTTAGATCTACCGAGAAGTAGCTATATAGGTAGGAGGTCTGTGTGCGAATTAAGCAGAAATCGGGTGGATGGGCTACTGGTGACTCTTGTGTGTTCCTCGTCTGTTTTCTCTCTAACGCTAGAGACCCATGCAGGCCACTTCTTACACTGTTATAGACTCTTCAGATAGTGACAAAGCCCAAGGATACTGCACGTGAAAAGGCCAGAGAAAGCAGCCTTCTGGCTGCTGCGCGAAGGACATGAACCATCCTAAAAAAAGAGAAATGTCACCTCTATCTAGAAACAGGACTTCAATCCCTCGTAAATTCATAGACTGATAACATATATTTATGTAATTTTGCACACAATCGAAATTCATAAATATATGGACGATTTTTCAGTCATTTCATCTTATTGTATGCTTTTTTGTGGGCTGACCTCTACATGCGTATATGTAGGTCAATCCAGCTGTGCCTCTTTGCCTCTCCCTCTAGGTATCTGTCGTATTTCTCTTTCTGTTCACGCTGTCAACTAACTACTTATACTTATTCTGTCTGCATAGCCTACATTTATTTTGCTCCATATTTTTCAACTCATTTTTGTCTGTGAATTTCTACATTCATATATTTGCCTCACTCTTATTCTGTACGGCTCTATATCTGCGACTCTTTCGCATGATAGTTTTATCAAGCTGTCACAATCTCTTTAAAATTCTGTTTCTCCACCTCTCTTTTACTGTCTCACCCTCTCATCACTATGACTATAGCTAAATAGAAGCAAATATTTATATATGTTGGAACATCGTGTGCGTAGAACTGAGCAACACTCCAACCACGCCCAGTTGTGCACCAAAGCCCATATTTGACCTACAAAAACACCTTTGCATTGACGGGTTAAGGTCGGGAGGGATTAATCGTATTAACCCTCTCAAAATGGCCTCAGAGACCAGATTTGGTATGTAACCTTCACCAAAAGTCACTATTGCTAGCTCCACAATAAGTATAACTATCACAACAGCTGTACAGCTATAAACAACTATCTATCTATCTATTTATCTATCTATCTATCTATCTATCTATCTATCTATCTATCTATCTATCTATCTATCTATCTATCTGTCTGTCTGTCTGTCTGTCTGTCTGTCTATCTATCTATCTACTAATACATCATTGTAGGTCAATATAGCTCTCTAGCGACCACCCTCTATATTTTGCTCTTTCTGCACCTCTCTAAGACTCTTTCTGTCCCGTTAACTCTTTCTTCCTGTTAGTCAGTCTATCGGCCAGGATCTGCTGGCCTGCTTCTCTTAAATCTCTTTTTACCTATGTTGCTTGAACAGAGTTAACACTAATGTTCAGCTACATCTAGTTTTTCCTCAGCTGCCCCTTCCATGCGTCTGCACTGTCACATTGAACACGTGTGACCCCCGCATAGGACTCACCCGTGGGATCCCTTTAGGCTTGTGTTGGTTTCAGGGACAATCCTTGATGTCAGTTCTCTGCAGCTTGTGTGACGTTCCCCCGGTGCCTGAGCTGTGCCGTCCTTCAGCGAAGTCCAATCCAGTGTGAGTGGAGAGAGCATGTCACTCGACTTTCAGGGAGTGACTGGCAGGAGCCGACCACTCACAGCTGTAGGCGACCGTGGGACGGGGTGATGGGCAGGAATGAGGGAGGGAGGTGTTAGACGGATCCTGGATCGTACTAAGAAAGGGGGACACCGAACAGGAGAAAAAGGGAGGGCAAGTGTGTTTCCATATGTGGATGGGAATGGCAGCTGTTGGCAGAGGAAGAGTGGGAATAATATTATTGTTAGGGCACGCTCTGCAGGACATATTTATGAGCTACGTGTCAGTGAAAGGGCAGAAATGTGCTGTATTTAAAAGAATACAGTGCATTCCTGCCTTTTCCCCTGGGCTGGTGCCGTTTTGGCTGCCTAGCGCCATTGCAGGCAGGATTGTTTTTGTGCAGGAAAGGCTTAGTTCTCACATAGAAAGAGGAAGTAACAAGGAGAAATAGAAATATTTCTCCTCCTTATGCCTCTCCTTGGAAGGTGTATATTTAGGGGGCATTCCCAGATTTTCCACTTCTGGTGAATCTGGGACTGCGTAAAAAACCTTGGTAGTTGCGGAGGAATCCCTCCCAAGCGCACCGTAAGGTAACACAGCATTTTGCACTACAGTGCTTTACTCGAGATTTATGAAGCCACTCAGGGCCACCCAAAAGGGCTTTGCGGGGCTTCGTAAATCTCACTTTTCAGTTTTGTTTTGCGTGTACCACATTGTGTGATGCAAACGTGACGCAGCTGGGGTCATAAATATGGCCTTTTCTAAAAACTGCAAATTTGTTCACAGTGTAATTCATTTCTTGTTTCTGTAACGCATGGAATTACATATTTAAAACCAGAAGCTATTTTTATAAGTCTAGTTGTGACGTCAAAACTCAGATGTATGACGTTACAACGCATGCTTTTACCACGCATGCTGTTACAACGCAAGTATTACAACACAAACCTTTACAACGCATTACACTTGGGGGTGCTGGATAGTGAATAGTTTAATTTACTATTCCAACTCCAGACCCCGCGGACACTAGGGAAGGTGTTGGATAGTAAATTAAAACTATTCCCTATCCTAGAGCGCCCCCAGTGTAATGCGTTGTAAAGGTTTTCGTTGTAATACTTGCGTTGTAACAGCACTGCGTGTTAAAAGTTTCGTTGTAAAGGATGTTTCCCTCAAAACTCTATTGTGATAAAACATGACACAACTACTGTAATAATGATTATAATGGATTTATTTTACAATTTTACAAGTAAAAGCACCGCCGCTTGTGCGGGTCCGGTTCTGGGGTGGGGTCCGTTTTCGGATTGGCCGCCATCTTTGAGTGGTGTGGTAGTGGAGTGGTCAGGGACTACTTCCGGTGAGCGCTCTAGTGCGCAGGAGCGACGGAGGGACAGTTACTTAATGCTCCCCGCCTAGCGCAGCGGTAACGCGCAGCGGGCGCGCCCTCGCGTGGCCCGGAGTCGTGCCAGAGTCCTGCCCGTCTGCGCCCGTCCGCGCTCGGTCGTGCTGGCTCGGCGGTGACATTATCATCAGGTATTGCTCTAACTATGCCTACATATACCAGGGAAACTCTCTTGGCGATTAACAATCGTCTGCCATCCTGCGCTAGAGCCCGTGTTTACCCTCTATGTGGCCCTCACCGATGTGCTTGTGGTGGTTGGCTACTTGAAGCACCATCCCGTGTGGGGTCAAGCATAGTGCAGTCTGCTATTAGCAGTAATGCCTCTTCACGACATATTACCATCTGGAATTTGAACGTAAGGTCGGCGGTCAAGCATTATCAGGACATTGCTGACCTTATGGACAATAACCCCCCCCGACATCTTTTGTCTGACAGAGACATGGCTGCAGGATACCGATTCTACGGTATTGAATTTGGCTTTTCCTGCTGAGTATTCCATCTACACGCTCAACCGCTCTTCTAGAGGGGGCGGAGTCGCTCTTGCAGTAAAATCCTGCTACTCCTGCGCCTGGAAAGTGCAGAACATTGCTGGATGCGAAAGCGCCCTGTTCAAGGTTGCCGTTACATCGCACTTTACCTTGTCAGGGTTGCTTATTTACCGTCAACCTGGTAGCTCCGTGGCATTTCGGGAGGCCCTTCCTGAGGCAGTTAGTTCACTAGCAGTAGGGTCGGCCAATTTTTCCATCGTAGGAGACTTGACTCTCCATTTTGATACCCTGTCTCTTACCTCAGTGGGTGGGATGGTGGCGGACCTCGAGGCCCTTCAACTGTTCCAGCTGGTCTCGGTCCCCACTCATAGTGGTGGCCACATTTTGGACCCCTTCTTTTCCAACGTAGAGGGGGCTACAGTGGCCTCCCCCCTCCCCCTGACTTGGTCAGACCACTCGCTCGTGACTATTTACTGTCCTCTCATAGAGGCCCCACTTAAGGCGTCGCTGCGAGCCATGCCCAGACGGCGTTGGAGTAAGTTAAAGGCGGAAGATCTCTATCGCCTTCTCACTGACGACCCACTGGGTGTAGCGGAGAACGTGGAATCTGGTTATGACCATTTATGCGGATGGGTAACCAGAGCTCTCGACTCCCTTATCCCGATGGTTTCAAGTAAGTGTGGTCTCCGCGCCCCCAGCCCCTGGTATGATGGCAATCTGCGGGCCTTGAAAAGTGTCTGCAGACGGGCGGAGAGAGACTGGAGGAAGAGGTATGACAGTAGCAAAAAAATCCTGTACACCGCTGCTGTCAAGTCTTACCACCGTGCGGTTTGTAGAGCTCGGGCTGCATATTACGCTCTGGAGTTTCGCAGCAGTGGGAATCCTGTTAAAACCATCTTTAAAGCTCTTAAGGACCTTGTGGCAAGGAAGCCTGCCGGTAATTCCATCAGCTCCAATACCCATTGTGAAGCGCTGGTGGCTTTCTTCCTGGAGAAGGTCCAGACCATCTATAGGGCCTTTCCCACCGCTGCACAAACCAGCGCGGGGTCATCCATCCTGCCGGATCTGGTGGTTTTAGACTCTTTCCCCTGTCTCTCCTCGGAGTGTTACACGGCCTTGGCTCTTCGAGTCAAGTCTGGGTCGCCGGCTGACCCGCTCAAGCCACTAATGTTTAGAGACCAGACTTTTGCTCGCCCGGTCTGTGACTTAATCAACATGTCGTTATCATCTGGCCAGGTGCCTTCAAAATGGAAGCATGCGGTAGTGATGCCCATTTTGAAAAAACCATCTCTCGACCCTACAAAATCGGAGAACTACCGCCCGATCTCGCTTCTCCCGTGGCCAGCCAAACTCGCGGAGGTGCATGTTAACACCGCCCTCACTGATCATCTGTCGCGTACCAACATTCTGGACGATACCCAGAACGGTTTTCGGGCTGGCCACAGTACGGAGACAGCACTGTTATTCATGGTCGAGCACCTGCGGGCAGTTCTGGATGCAGGTCAAACGGCGGCGCTTGTTTTGTTAGATCTAAGCGCCGCCTTTGATACGGTCTCCCACGAAATTCTCCTGCAGTGTCTTGAGGAGATAGGGGTGACTGGCACTGCACACCAGTGGTTTCGTTCGTTTCTCATGGACCGTTCCTTCTGTGTGGCTGCCCCGCCCTATCAGTCCAAACGTCATCCTCTGTCTCTTGGGGTTCCGCAGGGTTCCTCGCTGAGTCCCACGTTGTTTAACATCTACGTGAGGCCGCTAGCTGAGGTTGTGAAGCTCTGTGGTATGACCATGGTGTCGTACACAGATGATACCCAGCTAGCGGTCACGATCAGCGGGGACTCCGGGGCGGATGCCCCAAGATTCAGAGAAGGACTTCGGGCGGTGGCTGGTTGGATGACGTCTAACTGTCTCCAACTAAATGCCAAAAAAACGGAGGTGATGGTCTTTGGTAGGCGGACGGAATTATGGGGAGACACTTGGTGGCCTCCTGAGCTTGGTCCCACCCCCACTCCGGTTAAGAATCTGGGGGTTTGGCTGGACCCCTCCCTCAACTTTGTTGGCCACACCAAAAGGACGGCGGCGTGCTGCTTCGGCATCCTGCGCAATTTGAGACCTGCTCTTAAGTACTTCGATGCCGCAACCCGTCAACTCGTGGTACAAGCAACGGTTCTGGCTCGGCTGGACTATGCCAGCTCCCTTTTTATAGGGCTAAACCAGGCCGAGCTGACCCGTCTGCAAAGAGTGCAGAACGCAGCGGCCAGAGCAATCGTAGGTCTTCCTAGGTTTTGCTCGGCCACTCCAACTCTGCGAGCCTTGCACTGGTTACCCGTTAGGCAGCGGATCCACTTTAAAGTGCTGTGCATGTCTTTTAAGATTCTGAAGGGTCTGTCACCCCCCTTATTGCGTCAACTTTTGTGCCCCTACATCCCGGGCCGCACTCTGCGCTCTCTGGATCAAGAATTAGCAGTAGCCCCTCGTTTCAAACTCAGTCGGGCGGGGGGTCGCTCCTTTAGGGTGCGGGCAGCCGCACTTTGGAACGCTCTCCCCTTGAAAATCCGGACTCTTGGCGACTTGCTCTCCTTCCGCAAGGCCGTTAAAACCTTTCTGTTTTCTCAGCTATGTTAAATTTAACCTCCTTTTTTAATACTTTCTGCCCCTGGTTGTGTTGTGTTCGCCACCTTGTCGGTGCGCCGGGACGCTCCTTCGCTGGAGCAGCTGTGCGCAATACAAATAGCACTAACATAACATAACATAACATAACATAACAATTCCTCTTATTTGATAAGCAGCTTTCAGAGCAGAATTCCAGGTGCATATAAACAAGCAAGCCTTAATGGGGCAAATCTTCTCTGATCTTGTTGGCAAAAGGTTTCTTTTTTAACTGAGCTTCTCTTGCAAGCACCATAGGTACAGCATGAGTAGAAGTGATGCAATCTTCCAGGGTGCAAATATAAAGTACAATGGAGATGGCACAGCGCAAGGTACTCAATACTTTCATACAAACACAACAGGAAAAACACAAATAGTAGTTATGCATGTTTTCTCACACACAGAACAGGTCCATCATCCGGACACGCTATTTAAGTTTCCCTTACATCCACAGAACCCTGGGCCTTGCAGCACAGGCAGGAGAAACATCCATTACCATGCATTTTTAGGTAAGTATATGTAAGTATGGACAGGTGTTTTCATATGCTGGTGTCCACTGTAAGAAATGAAAATAAAATTGCTATACATAATATATTTTATTAATAGGTTTATATATATATATGTTGAATATTTTTATATAAGAATAACTTTGTAAATTAATTTTTAAATTATAAAAACAAAGTATTAGGGGTGGGATGTAAAGTATATATGGGTATTGGTTCGAGAAGTGTATTACTATTCAGGCTTCTAAAATATATTATATTATCTAAAAAATATTCTTTTAAAACTAGAAAACAAACCTTTAGGGAAAAAATGCAAGGGATTTATGGACATTGATTGGGGTAGTGTAGTAATACCCAGGTATTATTTTTAATATCCAAGTATTATTTTTGAAACATGAATTTATGGTGTTTAAATCATATTATAATAATAAAAAATTGTTTTAAAAGTAGAAAACACACCTTTAGAGATGGGATGCAAGGGGTATGGGAGTATTGGAGTATTGAGTGGGGAAGTGTATTAATACACAGGCATTCATTTTAATACCCAGGTATTTTTAAAACATAAATCTATAGGGTTTTTAATATTCTTAAACATATTTTTAAATGTAGAAAACAAACCTTTAGGGATGGGCTGGGCTGAAAGGGATATAGGAGTACTGGGTGGGGAAGGTGTATTAATGCTCAGGTGTCTATTTTAATACCTGAGCATTCATATTTAAAATGTGAATTTATAGGGTTTTTAATATTATATATATATATATATATATATATATATATATACATATAAATGTATGTGTCCCACAATGCAGCGCAAAAAGAAGTCCCATAATGCAGCGCAAAAAGGAAATGGTTAAAAAAGATACCAGCGAAGGAAGTGAAATAATGCTAAAACATCGGACTGGGGAACGGACGGCATGTTCTTTCAGGTGCAGGACACATCTTGAAAAAGTTTCCAGGAAGAAACGAAACGCGTCGAAAAAGTCCTTATCCTGCTGCCCAAATAAAATAAACAGCTTCAAAATTGGAAACGAAGTTCCGTGTGCGACTCAATTTCTCTTCTCATGGGGAGATAGTTTGAACATGTACATCGGCTTGGTTCTGCCGAAGAGTTTACGCACCACCAGAAGAGCGCCCATACTCTCCAAACCGGACCGACGTGTTGGAGTTGATGAGACTGATGGGGAGAAAGGTGCCGCCGAGGACTGGACCTCGGTATTGGCCCCGAGTTAGTTTCAAAAGTAAGCTGACATGGGGGAACTGTTTGCCGAAAATATTGGAATAGTTTGGACTATGTTCAACAGGATTTTAATCACCGCCCACCGGAGGGTTATAAACAAGTAACAATCGTCTGAACCTCGTGTCCCACAATGCAGCGCAAAAAGAAGTCCCATAATGCAGCGCAAAAAGGAAATGGTTAAAAAAGATGCCAGCGGAGGAAGTGAAATAATGCTAAAACATCGGACTGGGGAACGGACGGCATGTTCTTTCAGGTGCAGGACACATCTTGAAAAAGTTTCCAGGAAGAAACGAAACGCGTCGAAAAAGTCCTTATCCTGCTGCCCAAATAAAATAAACGGCTTCAAAATTGGAAACGAAGTTCCGTGTGCGACTCAATTTCTCTTCTCATGGGGAGATAGTTTGAACATGTACATCGGCTTGGTTCTGCCGAAGAGTTTACGCACCACCAGAAGAGCGCCCATACTCTCCAAACCGGACCGACGTGTTGGAGTTGATGAGACTGATGGGGAGAAAGGTGCCGCCGAGGACTGGACCTCGGTATTGGCCCCGAGTTAGTTTCAAAAGTAAGCTGACATGGGGGAACTTTTTGCCGAAAATATTGGAATAGTTTGGACTATGTTCAACAGGATTTTAATCACCGCCCACCGGAGGGTTATAAACAAGTAAAAATCGTCTGAACCTCGTGTCCCACAATGCAGCGCAAAAAGAAGTCCCATAATGCAGCGCAAAAAGGAAATGGTTAAAAAAGATACCAGCGGAGGAAGTGAAATAATGCTAAAACATCGGACTGGGGAACGGACGGCATGTTCTTTCAGGTGCAGGACACATCTTGAAAAAGTTTCCAGGAAGAAACGAAACGCGTCGAAAAAGTCCTTATCCTGCTGCCCAAATAAAATAAACGGCTTCAAAATTGGAAACGAAGTTCCGTGTGCGACTCAATTTCTCTTCTCATGGGGAGATAGTTTGAACATGTACATCGGCTTGGTTCTGCCGAAGAGTTTACGCACCACCAGAAGAGCGCCCATACTCTCCAAACCGGACCGACGTGTTGGAGTTGATGAGACTGATGGGGAGAAAGGTGCCGCCGAGGACTGGACCTCGGTATTGGCCCCGAGTTAGTTTCAAAAGTAAGCTGACATGGGGGAACTTTTTGCCGAAAATATTGGAATAGTTTGGACTATGTTCAACAGGATTTTAATCACCGCCCACCGGAGGGTTATAAACAAGTAACAATCGTCTGAACCTCGTGTCCCACAATGCAGCGCAAAAAGAAGTCCCATAATGCAGCGCAAAAAGGAAATGGTTAAAAAAGATACCAGCGGAGGAAGTGAAATAATGCTAAAACATCGGACTGGGGAACGGACGGCATGTTCTTTCAGGTGCAGGACACATCTTGAAAAAGTTTCCAGGAAGAAACGAAACGCGTCGAAAAAGTCCTTATCCTGCTGCCCAAATAAAATAAACGGCTTCAAAATTGGAAACGAAGTTCCGTGTGCGACTCAATTTCTCTTCTCATGGGGAGATAGTTTGAACATGTACATCGGCTTGGTTCTGCCGAAGAGTTTACGCACCACCAGAAGAGCGCCCATACTCTCCAAACCGGACCGACGTGTTGGAGTTGATGAGACTGATGGGGAGAAAGGTGCCGCCGAGGACTGGACCTCGGTATTGTCCCCGAGTTAGTTTCAAAAGTAAGCTGACATGGGGGAACTTTTTGCCGAAAATATTGGAATAGTTTGGACTATGTTCAACAGGATTTTAATCACCGCCCACCGGAGGGTTATAAACAAGTAACAATCGTCTGAACCTCGTGTCCCACAATGCAGCGCAAAAAGAAGTCCCATAATGCAGCGCAAAAAGGAAATGGTTAAAAAAGATACCAGCGGAGGAAGTGAAATAATGCTAAAACATCGGACTGGGGAACGGACGGCATGTTCTTTCAGGTGCAGGACACATCTTGAAAAAGTTTCCAGGAAGAAACGAAACGCGTCGAAAAAGTCCTTATCCTGCTGCCCAAATAAAATAAACGGCTTCAAAATTGGAAACGAAGTTCCGTGTGCGACTCAATTTCTCTTCTCATGGGGAGATAGTTTGAACATATATATATATATATATATATATATATATATATATATATATATATATATATATATATATATATATATATAATTAGAAAACAAACCTGTAGGAACAGTATGCAAGGGATATAGGGGTATCGAGTAGGAATGTGTCTTAATATTCAAGTGTTAACTTTAATACCTGAGCATTAAGTTTTATAACATGAATGTATACATTTTAAATTGATTAAAAAATATATTTATATTGTTTGCTTCATGTCCCAGTTTAGATAGTTATAAACAGGATATGGAAAAATTACCCAAGCTGATACGATTCACATGTTTGCTTCATGTCCCAGTCTAGATAGTTATAAACAGGATATGGAAAAAAAAAATCATAAATCACTGGGAATGAATATTTCACTGTCAGACGAAGTTATGATTTTAGGAGTAGCTAAGGATGGTGTGGTAGTTCCTCACTATGAGTTTTTGTATATAGCCATGGTATTAAGTAGATTATGTATAGCATTGCTATGGAAAGATCCTAGTCCACCGACAGTACATCAATGGGTTTCCAGGTTGCTGGCAATCTTTACCTTGGAACAGGCTCTATATGAAAAAAAGGGAAGGGTAAGAAGAGAAGTTGCGAGGCGAATATGGGCTCCAATAATAGTATGGAAGCAAAAGCTGGGGGAGTTATAAGCATACAGTAAGATAATTAATAATCTGTCTTAGGTATTAAACTGAATTTGTAAGAACTATTATGGATAGAATGTATTAAACGTAAGTACGAATTAATGAACTTGTTAAGGAATTAATTCAATAATGAATGTTATTTGATTTTGTTATCCTGGTGAAATACATAATTGTAATCTTGATGATGATGAATAAAAAATTAAAATTAAAAAAAATATATATTTATAAAACTAGAAAACAAACCTTTAGGGATGGGATGCAAGGGATATAGAGGTATTTTATTTATTTTTATTTATTATTTATTTTAGGTTTTTATACAGCGCGTAGTCACCCAGGAGTATCCCAGCGCTAACCTCGTGGTACTGATGGATGAAAGTGCAGGGGTGAAAGTGATTTAAGGGAAAAGAAAAGTTTTGAGAGATTTCCTGAAACGCAGGAGGTTGGGTTCTGATCTAAGTTTCAGTGGGAGCGCGTTCCATTGTTTCGCTGCATGTACCGAGAAGCGGCGGCCTCCTGTCCGGGACCTTTTCACCCTGGGAACCACAATATTGGGTGGGGATTGGGTGGGGAAGTATATTAGTACTCAAGAATTAACTTGAATACCTGAGTATTCATTTTAAAAACATAACTATTTTACACATTTCGCAACATGCATAATTACACTAAAAGTAGGAGCAATATATGACATGTGTAAAACATTTGTAAACAAACATCATCAACATAAATTTTTACAAATGTAAAAACATTTTTAATGGTTTTATTGTAAAAGAAAAAAAACACCAGATTTATTAAGATATCGTTTGTAAAAATCATATCACATTTTCATTAATAGTACAAAACATAACTTATTTGATAAAAATATATTTATTTTATGTCCATAACCTATATTAAAAATAATTTTTAATGTATTTTCTCGCGGTTCCTCGTTGACTTTAATAGGAAGAATTGTCCTTTTTCTCTTTTTACTTTCCGGCTATATGCCAACAGTTGTGCATCTGTTTCTACATTTGGTGGACCGTCGATATCAAGATCGGATGCAAGGAAGAGCTGAAGTTCAGTAGGAAAAATTACCTTTACTTTTTTAGATATATTGGTGTTTAAGGGCCCAATTACAAAGCGCCACAGCTGTGGTCCACAACACACTGCCGAGTCAGTGGTGTTACGCATGACCAATTACGGTGCAAGAAGGTTGTGTGGCAGACCGCCATGGCGGATTGCTCCCCGCCAGTGATGCAGCAGATTGCAATGCTGGTGATTAGTATGCCAATGCCGTCCACCACCAAGCAATTTATGAAAATACATTAGTCATTGACGGGCCCCTTGCGGCGGTGCCCAACGGCAGGAAACTTTCACAGTTTGTGCTCAGCAAAGCAAATGAACAGTGGATGTTGGATGACCTCAAATACAACACACTTGATGCTCCTTGGCCAATTGGAGACATATGCATGGCACACCCCATTTTAGACCATGATCCTTTGCCACTCCACAGCTCCAGTCTTCAATGGAGTGAGCAATCTAAATCCAATGCTCTCCTCATACATGTCACTACACTGTCCCGTATGTAGCCATGGTCTCAGCAACTGAAACAATTGATGGCATGAGTGACCCCACAACAAGTGTTTTTGCCCAACGTAAAAAGCCATTAACCCACATCAAAATATTTTAAGTGGCAGGTGACCCTTTGGCTCTGCACTGCTCACATGATCACTAATGGCAAAGGCACAACCAAGTTGTGTTATCTACTGTTTTGTTCTCAGCTGGACTTTGGAATGGTTAAATTCACATGTCACATCTCCACTGTGTTGGATAGCATGGTTTATAGCTCTCAAGTATACTTACTAAACTAACTGGCTACAACTCAGGACACCAATAGTCTGTGCTAGTGAGCACATTTAAAGCTCCAGACCACACCTACATGGAAGAAAGGGAAGCATCTGACAAATTACAAACAATCAGGCCATATAGCATTGAATAATGTCATAGCTGGTGCCATATAACCTACCTCACAGAAGAATTCCAACATCAATTTCACCAATAGACAAACACATGGCAGTACTGCACTTTTGATATCAAACCATCATTCCAATACAGTGTTCCTCTATCTGGTAAAATGTCACCACCAAATGTCATTGGTGTGCCACTAGAGGTAGGTTCCACAATGATGAGACACATCAACAGCTACATACCTACAATGCGGAATTAGGCAATGTAAAGGGAGCTTTGCATGAATAGGCTTCATTTCCACATGTGGTTGGCGTTTATGATGGCATACATATTGCATTAAGTCCAATGGATTCCTCAGAACTCCATTAAATCACTGTGCATGCTTTCTTGGTATAAGATTTGTACACCGAAAGTTGGTGTGTGTCAGTCCCAGGAACAAGCCAGGTCACCCTAGCACTTCCAAACAGCAAAATCGGCCTGCAGAAGTCACAACTCTGAAATATCCAGATGAAGTTGACAAGGTGAAGGTACGTACAACAAAACATTGCAAACCATAAATGTACAATAACTCACATAGTCAGTATCTGGAGAACACAATCTTGGCCAAAAATCTTAGCTAAACAATGCTTCAGAAACTAAAATTCCATGTGTCAAAACATTGTTTTATATACACTTTTGCCTACTATTTCCCAAGTTTGCCCTTCCTTTCATTTTAACTTAACATACTTATCTCATCTTCACAACAAGAGGTGCTGTAACAGTCACAGTATTGTAAGATCAAGAAATACTTTAACTCAGGAGAAGCTGTTGATGAGATTCTGACATAAGTCCCCTCCTTCTTCTTCACCACTATTGTCCTCATTTGGTATTTCATGGTCTTCACCCGGTGGCTTGTCATGGTCTCCATCCTCTGTGATGCAAGGGATGTTCTGTCGCTGGGCGATGTTGTGGAGCATGCAGCAGTACAATGCAATTTGGCATACCTACCACAGTAAGTAGAGTAGGGCTCATGAGCCCACAAGCTCTGGCCGCTGTGTTCTTCAACGGGCCTCATCAAAGTGGACTTCCCCTGGAGTTGTTGGATTCCTTAGCGGTGTCAACAACCATGGTCAGTTTGGATACACTGAGTCGCCTAGATGGGAGTCGCACATAAGTGCAACAATGAGTCACACAGTTTGAGATAATACTACTTGACATTACCAATACAAAGTTAGGACAGATCATACTTACCAACAAGCCAGGCCCTTTCTGGTAAGAGTTGTGACGTCAGCTGAAGTATGTTGCCCTGCCACAGTACAAAGGAATCATGGGCAGATCCTTGCTCAGTAATTTGAGATGTACAAATTCGCTAGGCAAACAACTTGCACGTTGATTAAGTGATAGTGCTTCCTGTTTATAGTAAGCTTGTAATATGGTGGTATCAAAGCTATATGGGTGCCAACAATAGATACAGTCATATGTGGCATGCGTGCAAATCCATATAACTGCCTTCACATTTGTCAAATCCTCATGTCTGGGAACCTGGATGTAGCTGTCAATGTGTCGCATCAAAGAAGAAAGGACTACTCCTAGAACACCACTGAACATTGGCTGTGACATACCACCCGAAATTGCCACTGTGCACTGGATGGAACCGGTGGCAAAAAAATGCAGTGCTTCCATTAGTTGTACTATTGGTGGGCTACATGTTGGGTTTGTGTTGTGAAGCAGGAGATCAGGCTCCAACTGATGACATAATTCACTGATTGTTTGCCTCTTCAGGCGAAATTGTTAATTACATTCTTTTTTTCCATGGTCTGTTGGTCTGGAAATGGGGGGTATATTGGAGGTTGCCTTCTCCTACCTCTCCCAGGATAACTATGCATGAAGTGACAATATATCGTTACAATGGTTACAGCAACATATATGCAATTTCAATTAAAAAAATATGTGGCACAACATAACTGGTGAACTATTTAATATTCATATGTAACATGTTAGTAGTCTCCTGTCCAGCATCCATCAACAATCCCTATTGTGCAATGTACATGTGTTTGTAGCACTTATGTACAAATATTGCCACACAAAGGTGATATTTGCACCTTTTAATATCTTTTTGAAATTTTTGGGGCAAATTACCGTCAATGGTGGTATACACTGCACTACGCTAATGTAGCGATAATGCCCAGTAACACAGAGGCTGTTAGCTGTACTTCTGCATTGAGATTTATGATTCAGATGGAAACTGTAATGCACCTTATTTTACCACTTTTTTTTGTATGGTCTTTATTTCTTTGTTTCACTAATAGAAAGATTTATTAAAAAACACACAGAGGCTGAGTTTGGATGAAATTACATGGCTATAGATTACTTCCCATGTCAACATGTAACCACTTTATATAGTGATGACGCATTTAAATGTAAAAATCCACTACTTTCAACGTTCTAATGGTGGCTGCCTAGCCTCGCTCTTGGGACATTCTGACTGTAATGCAGCCGGTGGATGTCATATATGCAATAGACAGTTTACCCCATGAAGAACACAGCTACAGGCTAATGCTGTAGATTGTGATGGTCATGGGCCAATGGCTGTGTCCATCTCTGCTGATAACCTCATACATTGCATGCATGTATGCTGCAGTTTAAAAAATAGCTCACTTGCCTACAGACACTGCTGCCACCAACACCTCCTCCACTTCAGCTGCTGTTTGCCACCTATGGCAGCACTCATGGCAGGCCAAAAAGTGGAGAGGGCCATTGCCTTCTCTGCAGAAGAACTGGAAATGCTTGCAGATTAGGTCCTCTCCCTGTATGGCCAGCTTGATGGCTCACCAGAGGAACAGGTGAGTTACTGACAATGTAAATAATCCTGTGTAACTCAAACTTTTCCATGTCCACAGGCTACATTGTGCCACTGAGTCACATTATATGTCTATATGGTGTTGTATCATATGTAGCTCACTATATAGGACAATCATGTTACTGATTGATAAGCACTATACATTGTGGATGTGACATCACAGATTTTTGGGGGAAAATATCAAAAGGCCTGAAGTGTCTGTTGGGTGTATATAGCCATCTATGCATTCATTCATTTAATGGTGCATTTGACATTGTTACAACTCTGATAATGCCAAATATGAAAACGTGCATTAGGACTGTACGCACACTGTCAAGAGCAGAAGAGGATGATGGCAGCAATGTGTCCAGCCGCACATATCACTCAGCCGCACATATCACTCAGCCTACATTTGGGATCTCAAAAAAGCTGCCTGGGAGGTAGCAATATATCACAGATTCCTTGAGGGTGCCACCCAGCATTGAGTTTGTTTATTGTTTGTCCCAGAAGTTGAACTATTAGATTGGGATATATTAGAAATGTGCTGCACATGGGACATCTGTATGTTCAACCTGCAGAAAGCAGGGATTGACAATGAGCTGTGGCCAGTCAGAAGCATGTCCCAGGCTGGGGCAAGGTGTCTGTTGCAATACAACTGATGCCAAGAACTATGTACCTATAGTCATATATTTAATGTGGTATGTCCAGTGGAGTCGGACATACGACATCCACGAGTAAAGCAAGCATAAATAAATACAACTATTTACCTTGCGCTTGCTGCATCGCTGAGTTGGCAATGCAGCGAGCGCAAGGTAAATAGTTTTACTTACTTGCTTTACGGATGTATGACATCACAACGCATGCTTTCACAACGCATGCCTTTACAACGCGGTTTTCACAACGCATGCCTTTATAACGCATAGTGCTTTGGGGCGCTGGATAGTGAATAGTTTAATTTACTATTCCAACTCCAGTCCCCGTGGATAGTAGGGAAGGTGTTGGATAGTAAATTAAACCTATTCCCTATCCTAGAGCGCCCCCCAGCGCAATGCATTGTAATGGGTTGTGTTGTAAAAGTTGCGTCGTAATGGCACTGCGTAGTAAAAGTTGCGTTGTAAAGGATGTCTCCCTTGCTTTAAACGTGGACGTCTTATGTCTGACTCCACTATCCCCCCAGCCTGCCCCTCCCCCCACCCCGCAGCACTCCCAGTCCGAGCCGCCACTGGTAAGGTGCACATGTTAATGTTTGCAGGTTCATTCAATGAGTAGACAAATGCATCTGTGCTATGCAGGTTCAAATGAAGATTACATGAAAATCTTCACTCAGTATTCCTAACCAACTGTGGTAATCAATATAACTGGGTACTAGGCTAACACCCTGGGAACAAACGTAACCTTCATGTTGATGTCACCCATAGTCACTGTGACACATGAGCCTTCATTGGCAAATTATCTTTTGCAAAGGGTAAGTACTAATGGAGTGGCCACACAGTCTAAAGATGGAATGGGGATGTCCTTAGGGAAATGTGACAACCTATGCTGTGGTTATTTGTTCACTGATCATCCAAATATTTGGCCATACCTTTGTGCACTCTACTTTTCAGTGCTACATGTGAAACATTGCAAAGCTACTTCAGATCACCGTACTTTGGACTAATAAGACTGTGGATACAATAGAAATGTTGGTATTTGATGTTCCAATAGTATGCCTTTGTCATATCAGCAGACCTGATGTCTGCTACTGCACATATTGTTGCAAAATAGCTGTACAATGGGACAGGCAGTACATGAGGGTGTGTCATTAGCTATGTGCACATTTAGAGAATTCAGGGCTTTGTGTGTGGACTGGCCAAAAGTATATTATGTCTCCTTCATATGTGTGGAGATCTGGCCACTTTGGTGTACAGCATGAGCCAAAGTGTAGAATGTGGGTACCAATACCAGTAGATACACCTGGATGACATGGAGTAAACTTCACTCATAGTCTTTAGCTGTGTGGGGGTAATGACATCACTGTGAGCAATTATTTACAGGGTATGTACCATGCATTCATGTGTTCAGGCTAATGTTGGAGCCTGATCTGTGTACCTTTCAAATTTTTTGTGTTAACATGTCATTGTCAGCTGTGGTACAACAGAGCAATAAACTGATTTTATTTTACATTTCTGCATCATCTCAGGCAAGCAAAAGAGAGAGGACCAACATCAGAAGCAGCGGACCACAGTGGTTACATTTACAGTACTTCTGACACAGAGGGACGCAGTGGCCGAGAGGGTGTGTAGAGTGCCATTGAGGAGGCTAGCATAAGGTCATCGGACTCAACAGAGTCCTCTTCATTTGGACACTCCCAAGTGGTGGCAGACCCCGCAGGAAATCTACCACCATTTTCCTTGTCCGCCACCTCACATTCCAGCTCTGCCCTCTCAGTTGCTCCCCACCCAGGTGCCTGTGCCCTGTACCCTAAGAGTGGACCAGTCTCCTTCGCTGCACTTCCATGCCAGACCGACTATTTACTGAGGAGTCAAAGGGAATGGGTAAGTATATGGCTTTCCGCTGGTTGCGTCCAAGACGGTTTTGATCATCATCAAGCAACAGCGGCAGAATGTTGAGGGCCAGCTCCATGGCGGTATGGGACATGTGACAGTGAGTAAAGGTGAGTTTGTGCCTTATATCCTTCATTTTCTGCTAGCTCAGATGTGGAGGCTTAACAGCCACAGTCATTGTTGGCGGTAAGGCACATCGTTATTGGGCTGGCAGGGAAACTTGCTGTCTGCGTTCGACAGACCACACTGATGCAGTCAGGATTTAATGACAGTGGTGGTGATGCTGGGGCGGTCTTTTTTCTATGGGAGTGTATGCGTCATTATAGGACCACCAACTCGGCAGCAGTGATTCTGATGCTGTTTCGACGGAAATCACGTTACCAACAAACTCATAATCAGGCCCTCAGTTTATTGTAAGGAGAGATGGGGAAGGTATGTAGATGGTATATAGTAAAGAAGTTTTTTTGCTGTTTTAATCACCTTTACATCCCCATGCAGGGGATTGTATGCACTCATTGGGACAGTTGCTTTTTTTCAACATAGATTTTAAACAGTTGGAAACCAATTAATTGAGTCAACTTTTTAAAACTTATTTTAAATAAAGGCAGAATTTTAAATTTGTTTTTATAATTTTGACAATTTAGAAGACAAAGACCACAGCGCTGATGGAAAAACGTGGGATTTGTGGATGGATTGCTGCAGGATTTTTTGTGGGGGAAAGCATTTTGGAAATTGGATGCCTTTGTGCAGTTTTTTAACAACAAGATCCGGATTTTTTGTGGAATGCTGAAAAATGGGACATAGGAGAAGGTTTTTTATTTAAAAAAGATGAGTGTAGGTCTTCAGTGAGATTTGGATTTTACACTTTTATTGGATTCCTCAGGACTCTTGGTTTTATGATATATCACCACGATAGGAACGTAAACTCTTTCATTTTGTATAATTTTTTTTTTTTAAATGCCAATTTAATTGGATAATCTTGTTAAAACAGGCGAGTAATACTTGAGGGTACTAGTTAATGTTAGTAGTGTAAGATGTATGCCATATTGTATTGGTAGTCTGAAGCTCACATCAATGGAAATTGATGGATTTTTTTCCAATAGTCTCTCAGACATTTCTTTACTTATTTAAAATATATGAGGATTTAGACTATCTGAAAATGATTGCACCATTCTAATTTCCTGATTCTTTCTTCAAATTTTTCCAGGAAATGATATAGTTGAGGGTGAGATTTCCCTATGGAATTGTTGAACAAATTATGCCATACCTCTTTGGCATTGTGTGTGTTTTTTACGTCCCTCAAAGCAGGTTGAGCAACAGTTCCACCAGTCAATAGGAAACCTTGGCTTCCTCCTGAGACCCAACCTGCTTAGATGGCCAATCCAAGTGTCTTCAAAATAATGTAGGAGTGGAGCCAATTTTTTTTCATTTTGAGTAAAGTATTCTGATTGTATATTTGATGTGTAGACGTTATTCACACACTCAGGAGGTACAAAACACAAAGCTGTGGGTTTTCTTACTTCATATTACGGTTTACTATTTGACATGTAATCCTGCACAAAAGATGTTTTTTTTTTAAAGTTTGCCAATATGCCTGAGAAAAGTAAAAAAAAAAAACTTGAATTTGGGTGTCAGGGTACAGGTTAGTAATTGTAATAATCATTTGCAATTCAAAGTAAATTATTATTTTCCCAGGGCTTTTGTTCACTGTTTTGGATTTTACTGTTTAAGTTGAGGATTTCTTGTCAGGGAGTAAGCTGCACAATATTGAGATGGTAGTTTTGTTAATGTTGCCATGAATAATGTAAATCCAGGTGAATAGATGGGGAGTTGACTTAAAAGTTCTATGCATCACCCAAATGTAAGTATTCTCCGGGGTTACTAACCTATGGATTGTACTAAAAATTAGTAAATGTTTGAGTGGGTCCTCATTGTCATACACTAGGATAGGTTAATTGATAAAATAAAACTGAGTTCAGTGGGGATTTTAATGTCAGAGTAGAATTGTGGTATGATTCTTTGAGGATTACTTGCCTGTTTTTGCCTCAGGACCATTCTCCTTAAATTAGGAATTGTGAGCATACTGATAGCGACTTGCATAGGGATGTTTTAGGCTACCTCCCTCAAAACTGAGCCACAGGGTTCATTGAATGTGGCTGCTAGTACTTCAAGTCAAGAATAACTTCATTTCGTTTCAATGAACCATAAACGTTTACCAGATAAGATTAGCACAGCTTATAAAACAATCCAAATCAATAAATTAAAAGCAAGGAACAATTCATGAAGTTCCGACGGTTTAAAAGATCTTTACATAAAACAATTGGTTTGAAGCAGCATAATAATAAACAGTTCATAGAATTACAACAGCATAAAATTCTTTAGATACAGTGATTGAGTTGAAACAGCATGATGTTGCAGCATTCATTATCAGCAGCTTTTACTCATAGCTCTTTATATTAGCCATAGAGACTTTTATGTAATTAGCTACCGCAGTACAGATATCAGGGGTGGCCAAAGTATACAAAAAGTTAAAACCTTCAATGTGTGTACAGGGGTGAATTTTCCTTAATAGCTGGGCTAAAAATGTACTCCTCACCACATTATATAAGGTGCAGAAAAGAATAAAGTGCATAGTGCTTTGGGTTGCTGAGTTATCACACGAACAGTGCGTAAGCTTGGCAGCTCACCCTGCTTCAAGTGAAAATGCCAGCAAAAAGTGCACAGTGCATAAACGGAATCTAGTTAAATAGAATCTAGTCTGCAGATTGGTAGAAAAGTTAAATAATGTTGCACTGTGACAGGGGACATTGGTGAAAACCCCATCTCGTCATGTTGTAGATAGCGCAGGGTGGCCCTGTTGTGGTATGCCTCTTTAATGATAGCTTTTGTATTCGATGACAAACTTTCAGGTTTGTCATAAAAAATCCCCAATCCTATCTTGTGATATTTATCCCTCATGAAACGGAGCCATGGTATCTTTAAAGCGTTGTCCAAGTTTTTACAGACTATGATTACTTCTCTTGAAAACATTAGGTCTTCTGACAACCAAATGTTTGCCCATAAAAACAAAGGGGCCCTACCTATGCGATCCTCAATGATCTCTAGCCCCAATTCCTAATGACAAAAGAGGGTGTGGGCACTGTTTGGGATCATCAAAAATCTTTTGGTGAATTTGTTTTCCAATACTTGTAACTGACATCTTTTGTGATGTCCCCACACCCCTGCCCCTCAGTTTACGATAGAGAGGCATTTAGATTTATATAATGGAGTTAAATCCCTCACAGGCTTATGACCTAAATTACATGCAGAGCGAAATAGCCTGTACACGGCCCTGCTTGTGTGAAGGGCTCTTGCTTTTAAGAGTGATTCCTAATTCATCTGGTTGTTAAATAGATTTCTCAAATATGTAAAATTATCTACCTTTTCTATTCTCTTGCCCCGTATCACAAAGTTTTTAGTTTTTGTCGACTTAGGACCACATACCATGATATATGATTTGATAAAATTTACTTTTAAGGATTTATCAAACCCCAATTTAATCTGACACCTTTATTCGGGTGATAATGAATTGGGCATTCATCGCCCTCCCCTGCCTGGATCATTAAATTGAGGGAGGCAATGAGGGGATTGTGATCACTGGCACAATTAGGTTCCACCATGAAATCACAGACAAACGTGGTATATTTCCTAGATATTAGCATAAAATCCATGAAACTAGCCCTGACACCACCAACATAAGTAGGGCACTGGGGTAAATTGTCACAGTCCAAATTATTAATGAAACCTAAATCATTCCCTACAAGGATAGAATTTAAAACTTCGCCCTGGAGCGAGTGAATAAAATGGGGCTGAGGCTGACCCTCGTGTCTTCCAGCCCACACACACGTTAGGAGCTGTACTTATAGATTGTGCAATTGTAATCCCCCACCCACAGGATATATAACGGCCTCCACTTCCAGGGGACTTGAATAACTTCCATTTGGAGGCATGCTATAACATGACAGTTATTTTGATCAAAGATGTTGTAATACCAATACACCACTAGTACTTTGACCTTATTTAAGTTGGAGGTCATAATTAATTGATACCAGGGTGATGAGCTTATGTAGTTGGTTTTTAATAAATCCATATTTACCAATATGAGCACCACAATCCGTCCCTTAGCCCTTCCTGCAGATGATGGTATTGCAGGAACACAGAAAGAAGGATAAGCATCTATGGCGATAACATCTCAAGACCAGGTTTCCTGGAGACAAATTATATAAAATCCTCTGATATACCCTAGCCAGTCCTCGTTTGTGATTTTAGAACTGAGTTCTGCAATATTCCAAGAGATAATTTTAATGGGAGGGGAGCAACCCTTGTCTCAAGCTGCTAGTACTTTTATTTGTTGAATGTTCTCCCTAACATTGATCTTTATTGTTGAGGCAGAGTGTTTATTCTCTGTGGTCCTTTCCACAGTGTCAACCAGAGTAACCGCTCTGCCTTTGCAATGGGATGAAAAATGCTCAACATACCTCCAATGACTCCTGGGCTCAGTTAATCTCTCTTTACAATAAATGTAACCACCGTACTTTAGCAGTATGTTTGCACATCTTTATTGAATGTAGCATGCTTGTTTTTGATTCTCCATGTTTCACTTTTCTGTTGGAAAAAAAGAGGAAACACAAAGAGTGCAATGTTCTATAAGTGTGATTTATTTTCATTGAGGAAATTCTGTTTGCGAAGGAAAAATACATTCTATGGTAAATTGATGAGCTCTGTTGAGGGAAAATGTTAATTAATCCTGTTGAAACAGAGTAAAAACTAAGGGGCCGAGTCCGTCCGCCATCCCGTCGTAAGAAGGGACCGTCCGCCACAGGGGCGGAGGTCCCGTGTGGCGAATTAGGATGCACCCGCCACAGTGGCGGGTGCATCCCGCATTTTTAACATTGCGGCGGGCGGTACTGAAAGCATCGTCCGCCGCAATGCTAAAAATGCATGTTGTGCGTTTCAAAGCACAACATGACAGGAACCGCGGGGTGCCTGCCATGTTGTGCTTTGAAACACAGGTGGGTACTGTAGGTACCCCTTATGTGCACCCCTCACCCCCTTCACCCTGGGGGCCCACAACAGACCCCCAAAGCAAAGACCGTATGCCTTTCCACGAAAGGCAAAAGACCGCCGGCATCGTTATATGGTTGGCGGTGTCTCGCAGACACCGCCACCATATGTAGGCACTTTTTTCCACCCGTCGCGAAGGCGACCGGCGGAAAAGCGGCGGACGGTCTTGCCGTCCGCCACGGACTCCACTGCCATCGTGGCGGGGGGTCATTTATGTCAGGATGGCGGACGGATTGCCCCCGCCGGGCCGGCCGTGGCTACCGCCAGCCCGGCGGGGGCAATCCGTCCGCCATCCTAATCAGCCCCTTAGTTCTTGTTAGGGTTGTATTCTATGGAAAGAAAGTTGTTAGGTTTGGCGGTTCATAGTTTTCGAAAAAGGTATTGCCTGGTGAGATTTTATTTGTTCCTATCCGGTCTCACTCAAAAATTCTGAAGTGAATTGCACAGGTTTTCGGGTGTGTTGGAGTTCTTCTTTCTTGGATATCCATTTAAGGTTAGAAAGAAAATGGTAAAAGTTTTGCTGTTTTTTTTGCGTAATTGCTTTCTTTGTAGTTTTTATTTTTTGGGGATTTACTGCTAGATTCATCAAAGACCCGTTTTGCGAGTCTTTAATAGCGATTCATAAGGAATCGCTATTAAGGACTAGCAAAACGGGATTCATGTAGGAATGGCAAAATAAATTGCGATTCCTACATCTTCCTTATTTGCGATTAGCAAATTGCTAATCGCAAATAAGGAATAACTCCCCATAGGCCCATAGGAATGAATGGGGAGTTATTCCTTATTTGCGATTAGCAATTTGCTAATCGCAAATAAGGATGCGATTTCAAGGGTGCCAGGGGTGTCCAAAGGACACCCTGTAGCACCCCTGAAATGCAAATTTACACAGGTGTTGTGCACACACATGTCCAAAGGACATGAGTGTGTGCAACATGCAACTGAGAAAAATGCACTAAAGTTCTTTTTTCCACTTCTTTTCGCTATTTACCATGAAGTCAGACCGTGGTAAATAGCGGCCAGAAATTGCAAATTCGCAATTTAAAATTGGTTAATGAATTGCATTTAAGGAATCTCAAATAGAGATTCCTTAAATGCAATTCCTCGCAAATATGCGATTTCGCAAATAGCGATTTTTGCATTTGGGATGATGAATCCCAAATGCAAAAATTGCGCTCGCAAAGGGCCAGATCTCAGAATATGGCCCTTTGCGAGCGCAATTACCTTTCATGAATCTAGCTGTTACTTACTTATGTACTGTTGTTTTTGTTCCAGTGATGATTCTTGATTCTCCACTGTTTTTGGTTTTTTAAATTAAAATTCTTCCAACTTTCAAAGCTTTTAAGGTCTAAAGGAAAGAAAAATAGTTTTGTACTGGGCGGAGTTAGAATAGTAATTTTGCCCCCAGTCACTGTCCAGCACTTTTCCTGGGGTAAGTATTTGACGGAGTTAGAATAGGTTTTTCCCCCAATTCACAGTCCAGCACTTATCTGAGGTAAGTACTCGGTGGGGTTAGAATTGTAATTTTGCCCCCCAGTCACTGTCCAGCACGTAGCCTCTGATAAGTACTCAGCGATGTTAGAATAGTCATTTTACCCCTTAGTCACTGTCTAGCACCTTCCTTCAGAAAAGTACTTAGTAGAGCTAGAATTATAATTTTGCCCCTTAGTCACTGTCCTACACCTTCCCTGAGATAAGTATTCATCAAAGTTAGAATACTAATATTGTCCCCCAGTGGCTATCGAGCACCTTCCCTGAGTAGGTTATAGGTTTTAAATAAATTATACATTTCCTATCATTTTTCAGAAAAGAAAGGTTGTATGTTGACTTACAATGTTGAAACAGTTGTAAATATACCCGAAGTTTGGTTTGAAGATGACCTTGATAATGTCTGAAAATTGAAAATATTTTTGTATTAATAATTGTTCTGGTTATATCGTCAGTACTTTAATAGGGCGATTAATGCTAAGGTTATTCTTACTTGTGTAGATATATGGCACTATTTGAAAATGGGTGCGCTATACTCTCCTGCTCCCAGTAGTGCGTGTGGTCAAGTTAGTAGTCAGTGTACCACTGAAGACAAAAATAGCAGATGGCTTTTATATGTTTTTCGAGGGTATTCGATAATTCACAATAAATATGATTTGAAAAGTATTTGTTTTGTGGTTTAAATCCTAACTAAATGTATAGTTATTTTGTTTGTTAAAAATAACATATATTTGACCTTCTTTGCAGCAAGTGACAGCCATTTTGGTTGGGAACAATGGTCATTGTTTAGGTTGAAATGAAAGAAAGATAAATGTATACATGTTAAATAAAATGTTTCAACTATGTTGAGATAGGTTTTTCAATTTGTATTTATTTTTGTAAAATGTGAAAAAGATTCTAAAGGGTTGCCATATTGTGTGTTGTGTTGCCTTGATTTGTAATGATGTTTTGCAAACTTGCGTAGTGTTGCGTTGTTTTGGCTTGGGTTGCGTGCAGTATTCTCTAAAAATATATTGGTAGGGCTGCGATACATTGCGTAGTTTAACAGTATATCGTGTTATATTATGTGGACATACACCACGCAAAATCCTTTTATTTATAGAAATGTTTTGATAATATAATGTTACATCACAATTTTACCATTTCATATACATATTTTTTTGTATTTTACTATGTATATTTATTCCTATTTATAAACATTTATTAGCATATTCTAAATATGTTTATTATTTTTCTATAGAAAAAGAATTGTGTGGTAAAGGTTTACATGGTAATAGTATGCGTGCTAACAGTACTTACAATGTACCCCTATGTATGTTTGTGATAAAGACATGCATGGTAATGACATATGCATTGTAAAGACTGCATTATAAAGGCATGCATTGTAAAAGCATACCTTGTTTCATCATACACCCCACAGCAGCAGCAGTGCATGCTGCTCAAGGATAAAGCATTGGAACAGCAGGTGCAACAGCAGTGTAAGCACCACTCATTGCACATGGGTGAGTCAGTTTCAGGGATTGTAGTGCGTGGTGTGTGAATGAGCTGTAAGTAAAGAAGAAAGTAGGGAAAAGAAAAAGAGAGGAGGGGTAGGTAGAGAGAAAACAGGAGATGGATAGAAACGGTAGAGGAAATTAGAATAGCATTTAGTGAAAGTCTTTCATCCTTGACGGAAAATGCACTCCAACCATTGTAGCTCACAGATGACAGAGAAGAACCACTAGCAAGATAGCTCAGTGAGTTGAGCATTCTCTATAGGGATCTGGGTGTTAACTGTGTAGGCAGGTTGTTATTGGCAGCAGAGGTGACTCGGCATCTTTCTACTTAAAACTTGATTAAATGAGTGCCCACTGAAGTGCTAAGATGCCTCACGTCATTCTGATGCAGCGAGAACCAAGTCAGCTCCGGCTTCACTATTTTGATATGAACCCACTACCGTCATCTCTCAATATTTAATGCATCTTTGGCGTGTTAGCACCTTGTTTTGCCCTCTGTAAGGCCCTGACGAACAATGGGCCTCAGTTAGTGTTTGGCGAGTTGGAGAAACGCTGTAAAACAATGGTTCTCCCGCCTTACAAAACCATTGGGTCACCTTTGAGGACTTTTGCCAGGATCATTTAAACAAGCATTGGCATTACCTATAAGTCTTGCCTTTGGGACCTTATAACTGTTTAGCCAGAACTATTATGGCTGTATTTTGTGCAACTGAACGGCCTAATTAAAAAAAAGAATTAACATAAAAATGTCTTTTAGTTTTTTTGTCCTTGTAATGCTAGCAACTTCTTCCTGCCTGTTGTAATTCTTGTTTGTTATAGTTTTTATTTGGTATTTGGGGTGGACACAAACAACGGGAGGGTGGAGGTTGGGAAATAGTACCTGAATTACAACACGAGCAGCTGACGGACACCAGGGGAGAATCAACAGATTCCTGATTCTGAGGGCAGACTGAGGTGCTGCTGAGTGATGCTGACGGGGCGCTGAGGTGGAGGTGTGCTGGTGCGGAGGTGATGCTCAGGTGATGCAGAATGATACTCAGGTGGTGCTGAGTAATGTTGAGGTGGTTGTGTGCTGGTGCGTAGTTGATGCTGAGTGATACTGAGGTGGTCCCAGGTGATGCTGTGGTGCTGAGAAATGCTGAGGTGGTGCTGAGCTGGTGCTCAGGTGGTGTTTAGTGGTGCTGAGTTGGTGCTGTGCTGAGGTAATGTTTTGCTTATGCTGAGGTAGTGCTACGCAGATGCTGAAGTGGTGCTGCATTGGTGCTGACTTGCTGCTGAGGTGGGGCTGCGCTGGTGCTGAGGTGGGACTGTGCAGGTGGTGGTGCACTGATGCAGAGATGTGCTGTCCTGATGAATTCTGAAAGGCACATGAAGGAAAAAATGAAAACGGATAGGCGTGCTGGAATCCCATAAGTTGATACAGCATGTGTAGAGAGACAGCTCATGAGCTGTCTAGGTGAGAACTAAAAACAAACTGTCATACTTCACTCTATGGCTCTACGGTTGATGCAAGAGTGAAATGGGTGCCTCTTGGTCGACTAAGGCTGAGGTGGCCCTGTGCTAATGCTGAAGTGGTGCTGCGTTGGTGCTGAGTTGCTGCTGCGCTGCTGCTGAAGTGGTACTGTGGTGATGCTGTGGGGCTACGCTGGTGCTCAGTTGGTACTGGACTGGTAGTGGTGCACAGATGCAGAGGTGGTCCTGTACTGATGCTGAGTTTGTGGTGTTGAGTGTTGCTCAGGAGATGCTGCTCTGGTGCTGAGGTGGAGCTGAGTCTTGCTGTGGTGGCTCTGAAAGATGCTGTGCTAATTTTGAGCTATCCTGTGGTAGTGATGAGTCAGGCTGCGGTGGTGGTGCTGGGCTCGTGCTTAGGTGGTACTGAGCTGGTGCTGAGTGATGCTGAGTTGGTGATGTGCTGATGCTGAGGTGGTTCTGCACTCCTGCTGCAGTGATGGTGTGTTGGTGCTGAGTTACTGTTGAGGTGGGGGTGCACTGGTTGTGGTGCACTGATGCTGAGGTGGTGCTGTGCTGATCCTGAGATGGAGTTGTGCTAATGTTGCGGTGGTGCTGCACTGGTGCTGCGGTGGTGTTGTGCAAATGTTGCGGTGGTGCTGCACTGATCCTGAGCTGCGCTTGTGCTGAGTTGGTGCTGCGCAGGTGGTGGTGCACAAATGAGGAGGTGGTGCTGTGTTGATGCTGAGGTGATGTTGTGGTCATGCTCGGGTGGTACTGGGCTGAGGTGATGCCGCGCTGATGCTGAGGTGTTGCTGAGAAATGCTGTGCTGGTGCTTAGGTGGTGCTGAGTGATACTGAGGTGATGCTAAGGTGGTGTGCTTGTGCAGTGATGGTGCTCAGGCGGTGCTGAGGATATTGAGTTGGTGCTGTGCTGATGCTCCAATGGTGCTGAGGTGGTTCTGCGCTAATGCTGAAGTGGTGCTGCATTGGTGCTGAGTTCCTGCTGAGGTGGTGCTGCACTGGTACTGAGATGGTGCTGCGCTGGTGGTGGTGCACAAATGTGGAGGTGGTGCTGTGCTGATGATGAGGAGGTGTTAGTTTGGCAGTGTTGAATGATGCTGAGGAGATGCTGAGGTAGTGCTGAGTGATGCAATGCTGGTGCTGCCCTGATGCTGAGGTAGTCCAGTGCTTGTAGTGAGGTGGTGCTGCACTGGTGCAGAGGTAGTGCGGTGCTAGTGCTGAGGTGGTGTTGCACTGGTGCTGTGCTGGAGCGGAGTGATGCTGGGGTGGTGCTGTGCTGGTGTTGTGGTAGTGTAGTGTAGTACCTATATTCCCAATAGGCTCTGCGCATTGGAATAATATATCCTATAGATTTGACGTAGGAATTAGGTCGACTAGGTCTCTATCGAATATATTAGACTTAATTGTGAGTGCCAGCTAGCTCAGAGGTCACTAGAAACTTTCTTGAATAAGGGAGAAGGGATTAGTTTCTGACAACCGCATAAACATGACAACTTTGTTTCCCCAAGAATAAAACTGATCTTCAGAGTCGTGGAAACAATAGATAGATATTTTACTCAGTCAATCGTGCATGCTTCGTTTCATCAGAGGTGCAGAGAAATAGAGAGATGTGCGTTTTCAATAAGTGGATTTATTGAACAGTCTTCTTTCTCATGCTAGTAAAGTGAACTGCTACAATCGTAATACTGGTTGCAAAGTATAATGCGTACAGTAAGAAGAGTATTATAAAAGAATACTGTAAAAGCATTGTATGGTTCCTAGACCATAGATAAATACATACATAAATAACAAAGGCTTAAAGTACTCAACTGGTGCTTCTAAAATATGCCTACCCCAATGTACCTAACCTAAGTCTAGTATGAGGGAAGAAGTAAGTGAGGTGTATCATAGGTTTAGTTTGTCTCTGCCAAAAATCTAACCAAGATTTCTCTTAGGGTCTAATCATCTCCGTACCTTGGTTTTAGAATGTCGGAGGTCTGGTATCTCTGTCTCGGGACTCGATTTCCCAACACCGCGCAAGGGGAGCTTGGAAACACTGGAGCTGGATTCTCAGCGAGAGAAAGGACAGCTTCTCTGTCAGTGCCTCAGCTGGAGGGTCGGCTTCCTTCGGCACTTGCTGTAGCGAGCTGCGTCGGGCAAGTAGATAGTCGAGCTGCTCCGAAACCACCGCGTGTTTGCTGGGGCAAGTGTAGGTATATTTATACCTTGAAGGTGCCTAGTTTGACGTAAAGTCGTACATAATAACGTCACCAAAGAACCCCAAAGGAATGGTAGTTCCTTGATAACGCCATAATTTCTAGGACAAATCAATATTCAAGTAAGGGGATGTCCCTGACTGCTGAAGACGAGTTTTCCAAGAAATCGGAACTAGTGGAAGTAGCCATGTCTGTATTTGGACTGGATGGGTTATGTCTAAATATGGGCAGGATTTCTATGCCTATTTAAGGGCAATGTGAATTGTACCTATATAAGGGCATGAATCTGTAAATTACGCTTGGATCCTAAAATGCTCCACAACACCCACTCCACTTTATTATGTTCAATATTACTAAATTCTAAGCACTTTTAAACATATCTAAAGCATGATGTGTAAGAAATCCCTCCCAAAATACATAAAAATGCATTTGAAATGGTTGTACACGAAAGATGAGCATTTGTGCTGTACGCATTTAAAAAACAATATTTTCATTCAAAGCATGTGGTGTGACATTGAAAAATGCTTATCCGAATGAGTCATGAAATAATATTTATGAAATGGTTCTTTAAATACAGAAGAAAAAAAAATAGAGACCTTTCCACGACAGAATATACTGTTTAGGTTGTGGACAAGGTTAAATATTGTCTCTTGGAAGTGTTTCAAAGAATTTTTGTTCTCTAAGAATAGTTCTACTTTAAGCACATTACTATATGCCAAAAAAAGTTCAAATTTGGAAAAGTCAAATCATAGAAAAAATAGAGTTCTACAAGTTGGAAGTTTGGTTTTGAAAAGTGATGGTTGAATACAGAGTCCCATAGAACGCTGTGTACCAACTTCAAAAATCATTCTCGTTGTTAGGAGAAAACATCAAATCTTCTAAGCTGGCAAAGAAATCGTCTACCACAGTAGGTGAAAGTTGGACCACTTCATAAAGTAAACCGATAGCACAAAAATGTGAGGCATCGCCGTCAGCATTAGCTGCATTAGCAATGTTCGTCAGAGATGTAGATGAAGGTGGTACCTGTGTGCCTGTTGATCCATGTATCTCACCGTCAGCAGATTGCGTCTGTGAGATCTCAATGAATGCCGTCATCAGGATTGGTAGCAGCTGGGGACAACATGATGCATGGGCCGTTACCGAACCAAGCAGGGTATCAACATCCGTTGGCAGTGCTGATGGAAGTGTTAGACAGACATCCAACACGCATTCTTCTCCACATAGCAGGCATCGTAGAACAGGTAAGATGCAATATTGCCAGATTGGTCGGAATGATAGTAACCACGTGGTATTCAGGACTCTTAACCGAGCCAGGCCCAGGATCTGTATCATGCGCTCACGACACATCATCACATCATTGCCAGGAGAGTGTTCTCGATGGTAATCTGGGTGTCGTTGCTGACCGGAATTGCCATATCGGAGCAGAAGAAACAAGAATAGTATTCCTGCTACGGGTCCCAAAATGAGAGGCAGGCCGCCGAACACAGAGTGCAGGAAGTTTGGAAAAATGCCGAGGACTGCTTCAAAGGGTGCTAACAGTCCCGAAAAAACTGTCTTAAATGCATGTACAATACCACTGGTATCAGACATGTTTAAGATACGACCTAACATTTCTACTAAATGTATTGGACAGTTTGTGGATAAAAGGGCATGTATCTCTGCAGAGGACCTTGCAACTTGTAGTTCATATGTCTCTTTGGACGAGGTCAGTGGCACAGTTTTTTGTAAAAGAATGGCTTTCATTCTGCTTAAAGTATCAATACGAATAGAAGAGATGTTCAGTGAAAGCCATAGCGGTGACTCCCCGCCTGTCTTAGCTTTAGGAAACAATACTTGCATACAACAAGTGACCCTGGCTGACACAGTTACAAGATAGGCTATTCCTAGCATCATTCCACCACAGCTGTGATCATTCAACATTATATAGCTCCCGTTAGAAAGCTGCCTAAAAATTGGATCTATCACTGCTGCTGGAGAACCTTGCAGGTGGCAGGATAAGTTGTTCGAAGAACCTTTGCAGGCCCGTGTATCATCTTGTGTGTTTTGCTGTTCACCCTATGTGGGAAGGGTATGCCCAGATGTGGGTCCCGTGCTCACTACGCCACTGAAGTCAAGCTATCCTGGCTGAAGACGGCTGATAGCCAGAAACCGGTCCTAGGATGCTTGATTCCGGCCCAGGGAAGACATGGCTTGGCAGTTTGGTCTGGACTGTTCCCATGAGGCACAGGATCAAGCCTGATTTGCATATGGCCATGTGTGAACTGGGGTGGCTTGGTGAGCAAAATAACAATGGATTAAACCCAGATCTGTGACTGGGGGTGAATGTTTTGCCATTGTGCAACATTCCGTCCATCATCTTGTGTGTTTAAATTAATACCCTGACATAAGAGTGTACCACTTAGTGCATTTTTGCATTGTGTACCACTAAGAAATACCTCTTTTCCCCCACTCCAACATCTGTGTGTGTATGGTAATTCCCAGGTTGACTTTATGTATTCCTTACCCAACCTTTCATACACGGCAACAGGTATATGCTTTAAACAGTATTAAAAGTTGAAAATTGTGACAGGCAGAGTGATTATCCTGTGTATTATCCATTCTGTTGCAGGCTTTTCTGAAACAGTTAATGGTAATCTTTCCAGTTTTTCAATGCTCAGCACCCTATATCTGTGGCAAACTGATTTGTTTATCTGTAAGGTTAAATACAGAAAACAATGACGTGGTGTTGATTAGATGCCATGGCACGTATCCAGAGCGAAGATTTTGTAACGTCCAGCCTAAAAGCATTATAGAACATAATTGTGACTGTCCATGCTGTAGCATGAGCAAGTCCTGTTCCATTATGTCAATGGCAGAGGATACTATGCTGTCAAAGAATGAATTCTGGATGACAGGGTCATTAACCCATTGTCAACTACAGAGAGTGCTTTCTCTAAATTAATACGATCAATTTCTCATATTCTTTCTGCAGTCTCTACCTGTGTCTCTTTACAAGCTTCAATATAAATGGCATATATACCTGCGCATATGAAACGTTTATGACGTCGTTTCGCGGTCCCTAGGAAGAAGTCCCTTAAATCAACACCATCTTTAAGTAAAGATAAGTGTTGTTTAACCTCTGTGAGTGTAGATTTGTGTAGCCACTCAAGGCATAGTTTTCCTACACTGTATGTTGTTACTATCCCTTGATGTTGTCTCTGGACATATCTTGGATCTGACCTAGTTACTGTAAACCCTTGTGTCTTGTTCAGGAATCTATCCTGACAGTTATCCGTGTCTATGGGCCAGATTAACCATTTTTTCCAATCAGGATCTGTTCTGTTTTTAAGTAAAATAGTTTTTACGTCAACACCTCCTTCTAAAGTGTTTTTGTTATCAGATGTAGGTGCAGGTATAGACGGTTTGTTCAAGTCTTTTATCTCGGCTAGTCCAAGGCAGGATGTCTGTTGAACAGTGTCATTCAAAAACATTATTTGTTCAGGGATAATGCAGGCTCAAAGTAAAGCTTCTATTCCCTGTACTTGCCAGTCTTTTGTGCCCCAGACAGTTTTTGTTTCTATGTTGTCACTCCAAAAGTCGAAACCTAATGAGGACAGCTGGGCATAATAGGCTGCTGAATAAATTTGCTTTGTATTGGTTAACATACTTTTCATTCCTGTCTTATTAACATTTCTAAAGTAAAATGTTTCCGGATTTGTGGTATTAAAACCTGAGAAGTATGGACATTTTTCATAGAATGTTTTTGAGCTATCTTTTGGTGGCTTTGGACAATGTTCCCATTGATTGAAAGTATAAACATTTCTAGGGTTTGCAGATTTGTGCAAGTAATGATGAGCATAGTGATTATAACAATACATTTGTCCATAATCTGATGAACCTTCTAAGTATTCATGTTTTGTGAATTTTGTATACATCTCTAAATCTGACATCATATTATTAACAGTCTCAAAGTCCCAATCATCAGAAAACGAGCTTTGTGACACAAAGTCACTCAAGGAAAGCTTAAATTGATGTGGAATCTTCAGCAGCTCTGCCGGACCATAAAAGTCATAATCAGTTCTATCCCATGCTATACCACCAGGTATAGGAACGACTATGATGTATACTGATGTCAAGTCTCTTTGTTCACGATGAGATGATTTGTGTGGCTTCAGGAGCAAGTTGATGTTCTTACTTGCTGTGCCATTTTACCATATTTTCCATTCATCAGCACCTCCAAAGTTAATACCATGATTATCCAAAGTAGGAGAAAATGTACGCCAAGCACAATCCAAAGTTCAACCCATGGTGAAACCAAATACATTTTTTCAAGTTGCTGAAAGAGTTCTGTTACTTGATCTTTAAAAGTTTTATTTGCTGGCGTTGTTTCAGGCTCACTGGGATCCTCAGAAAACGTATCAAAGTTGATGAAATAGCCAGAGGCAGTTCTGTCAATTGTTGGAATTGCATCAGGATTATTTGAAATCGCTGGGGCTATCGGATCCTTTGTCATACTAGTGTAGTCCGATGCTACATCATTATAGACGGGAGTGTCTTGACGAACTGTAATTTGGGTTTCAAGAGGCACAAGTTCCATAGCGTTATTGCGTAGTCCTTTGTTCTGTGCTGCAGAATCTTCAAATGTTATTAGTCTCTCAGTCTGAACCTCTTGGATAGTAGCAAGATTTGATCTTCTGTTACATCTTTGTAGTCCACTGGGCCTACTACTTATTATCGGCCACATGATGTGGTTTGACCAGGTCGATGGATACGAACCTGTTCTCTTTTCTTCCAGCAAGGGGCGGCAGTAACACTGTTCTCGATCCGTGGATTGCTAGTACAGGTACTGGTTTTCTGTAAGAAGGCCCAAATTCCTTCTTAGCCGCGATCTTTTCTCTGACTAGATCCCCAATCTTTGGAATCCAGACAGGCCTTGCTGGGACGGGTGGTTCTCCTTCAGTGGTCGTTGGCGTCTGTATTGTGTTGCTTTGACTTCTCCTTTTCTCGTTTAAGTCCTGCAAAACAGCCAAACGGTCTTTGATATCAAAGGGTTTTTGTTCCTCCTCTGAAGTGTGACGATCGAGGTCCTGGACAAGCATTCTAGTACCAAAAAGGATTTCATATGGAGTGATTCCACCCAGAGAATTTCTTGGCAGATTATTTAAACTACGTTGGACACTTATTAGATGTATGACCCACCCGTCACCCGAGCCTAGTACCCTAGCTGTTATAGATTGCTTTATGTCACGGTTTTTTCTTTCCACAAACAAATTTTCCTCAGGATGGAATGGACTCGAATACCGCAATGCAACGCCCAGATTGGCCATGGCCTCTTTGTAAGCTTTGGAGCTAAACGCAGGACCCTGGTCAGAATGTAGCGTGCCGATTGCGTATGTGCCGATAAAGATTCGCAAATCTTTTATAACAGTTCAGGCGTCAGCCGAGCGCTGAGGCCACATCCAAATAAATCTTGAGCCGGAATCCACTGCAACCATGATATATTTGTAGTTACCATCCCTCTGTAAGGGACCACAGTGGTCCAGGTGAACACATGCTAATGGTTTATCTGAAATTAAAAGGGGCGTCTGCGCCGGGCGTTTCGCTGTTGAAACCTTCATTTTTTGGCAGATTTCACATTCCAAAACATAGTTTCTGGTCTGTTTCCTCATGCGCGGCCACAAGTATCTTTGTTTTAGTAATGACACTGTGGCGGAAACACCTGCGTGTGCAGAGGCAAGCCCTTAATGTGCTGCTAAAATTAGTCCTAATCTGTGTTCCATGTTTGGAATTACTCTATCCCCCACTTCAGGGATTTGAGCAAAAGGAACATTATTTACATCAGTTATATAGGAGTACTTGAGTGGAAAGCCTTTCGGTAACATTTTACAGCTGTCTTTGTTGGAAGCTGCGACGGCCTGCATTATTTCGCTGTCTATTTTTGTTTTTGAACGAGTGATTGCAGCTACGGAAGCTGTTTGCACAGCTGCCTTTGCGGCTTCATCAGCCAATGAATTCCCTGCAATGTGAACGCCATCACGCTGATGACTCAGTGTAAGGATCACATGAGTCTTTTGTAGTTCCTTCTGTAATTTAACTACTTGTTCCCAAAGCAACTTATGCTTGATTGTGCCACCTTTTGCATCTTTGAAACCGTTTTGAACCCAGTTCTGCAAGTATTAATTGTAAGACTGGACGCAGTAATACGAATCGCACACTATGAGTGTGGGGAATTTGAGATCGGTATTTTCAAGCGCCATCTTGAAAGCCTGTTGGTCAGCTCGCTGAGCTGTACAGTCTCCGAGAGATTGTGTTTTTGTGACCTTTGGTCGGAATTTACCATCGCGCCAGCGACCTTTAACAATCGCGCACGCAGCACTATAAGCTTGTTTACCCCCAATTGCAGGCTGTGTTGATACGTCTGTATAAATTATACATTCATACTGTTCTAGAGGCAGAATCTCAGTGTGCATAGGACATTCTTGTTCGTATTGTAGAAATTCTTGAGTTTTCAAAATAGGGGTCAAATACATATTCAACGTCTGTTGCAGCAAGAGAGTTAACCCATTGTATCCATCTTGGATGTAAAGCCTTTGCATTCGGAATGCTTGCTTTTGTCACTGCTTCTAAGGCAGGTACAGGAGTAACAACCATTATGCGTTTACCCTGTGCGAGAGCTTTCTCTTTTGCTACTGCAGTTTGAACCGCTGTCAGATTTTTTTCTGTTGAAGTGAATTTCATTTCAGCTTGTGTGTACAAGTGTGATTTGTAAGCAATTGGTACTTTTTCTCCTTCATTAAAGGTTAAGTACGTGAATCCGCATCTTCCTGGTATTATTCTGATTACAAGGTTGCGTACGTTTATGCGTGTCTGTAAATGTGTTGTTGCTAACCTGTCAGTTTGCACTGAACGTAGAGAGGTTTAACCCTGTCTCCATAATATAGAATATATGTACTTCTGAAATTCAGGAAACCTAGAATTGACTACGATTTTCAGCTTTTTTGGAGGTTGGAGCAGCGCACACTTCTCTAAAAAGTTGTCTGCCAGGCTTTTGCCTTCACTTGATAACTCATATCCTAGAAACAGGACGTTGAGGTGGGCAATTCTTGATTTTTTAAAGTTGAATTTGTACCCTTCAGAGGCGTATCGAAGTATAATTGTATTCACTCTGTTCAAGTGCCTGTCCAAATCATCGTCTGTTAGATGATCCTTCAAGATCTAACGAGCTATGGTGACTTCTGCTTCACTGTCCAGCATTGTCTGGGCCCACTCCCCATTCTTGAGTTGTGTCCTCAAGATCCTCGGCATGTCTGATTTTTAGACCAATACCTTCTTTTTAGTGAAGTGGGTTTTCTTATTTTTTGGAACGTGTTGATCGTCTTTGGACTTCATGCGTTCTTCCTTGTGTTCTGACCGTCCTCTTCTTTCCGATTTCTGTGAAGAAGTCTGAAAGGTTCGAGAGGAACGTGTATCAGTATCTTGATATTTATCAGGTTTTCTCAAATTATCCCTGTTCCTGAGGTTATACCTCTTTTCAGAGGGCTCCTTTTGAGGAGACCTTCCTCGGGACTGAGAACGCTTCTCATTAGAAGTTTGTTTAGTATTTTCCCGCTTCTTTTTAGGAGTAGTGAGAGTGTTTTTAATAAAGACCTTTTCAGGATTTTCTGTTAGTTGGGGCTTTACTGGTTTCCCACCCAAACTATCTCTTCCTAGTTCTTCATAGGATTTTTCAATTATTCTGGCCAGTTCATATAGTAGCTCAGTTATATCAATTTCCCTTATTTTTTGGCGTATCGCCACGGATGCGGCCTCACCTTCAATATTAGCTAATATTATAGCTGAGACCTGTTTGAAATCTTTCAGTAATTTCATACCCAGATTTAAAACAGGCTCTTCCCCGTATTCATTTTCAATCTGTTTCAGGACGTCTGGTATCACCGCCATAGACGGAACACCATGTGTTTTTGTGTAGATTGCAGCAAAGACTGTACCCTAAGTGTCGCAGTCCTCCAGGTGTGGTGCGATCCCCATTGGTCAACAGATTGTTAAAATTCTGTGTTCCTCATGAGGTGTACTATCAGGAAATACTGCCTCGATTTGAGTAATTTTTTTAGCTATCCAGAATGGAATTTGCTACCTTTTTGCGGGCAACTTACCAATGACTGATTGTATAGTCTGTGGTGTGATTTTATTTGTGTTCCCCTGGTGAGGGTTTGCTGTGGAATCCTTATAGGAGGTTGGACTGTTAGAGTCCGCATGACATATTGAACCAATAGTCTATGTATTTGTATTAGTTGTTTTAGTTGAACTAAGAGTTCTTCACTTGGCATTTCTTCAATGTCAGGATGTGGTGTATAGCTGGCTAGTACCGGCCATGTTGCTCCTGGTCTGCCTAGTAGACCGAGCCTGGTAATGTGATTTTGATGTTGTAGGGCGCCTTTAAACCAGAGCTGATGCTCTTGGTAAGTTAGTGGAATTTCAATGTCCTCGAAAGGAACGTATTCCGTTGGATTATCCTCTACTTTGTTGAAGTAAAACACATGCGATACTCATTTGCTTCAGGGAAGACTGTCCATGAATAGAATACCTCTGTCTGCCGATATTCGTGTGCCTCTATGCCAAAAATTACCCTACCACCTCTAGGCCATTTGTTATAAGCTTTATATCGATGGTTTTCCTTAGGTTTTCCGGGATGATTATTGCATCCGTGTCCGTTTCTTGGAAACCTGTAATGTTTAAACCCGATGGGGCTGCAGCCCCACCGGTCTCGTTTTCAGTCATTTTGTTGGCTGAAAGTTTGCAGAGCAAGTTTCAAGGAAACTAAGATATGGTGCACAATATTTTGGAACACTGTATCCTTCAACGTTGAACAAACCAAAAAACGAATACATAGGATTTTCATCCTACTCAGTAATGGCAGATATTTTATCCTTTTACCCACTCCAGACGTCTATTGGAGTATTTTACGGGAAAAAGGGGTCTCTTGTGAAAAGCACGACTGAGTTACTCTAGTATCTAGTGTTAAATTCGTGCCTTACCGAACGTTGGGCGCCATGTAGTGTAGTTCCTATATTCCCAATAGGCTCTGCGTATAGGAATAATATATCCTATAGATTTGACGTAGGACTTAGGTCAACTAGGTCTCTATCGAATATATTAGACTTAATTGTGAGTGCCAGCTAGCTCAGAGGTCACTAGAAACTTTCTCGAATAAACAAGAAGGGATTTGTTTCTGACAACCGCATAAACATGACAACTTTGTTTCCCCAAGAATAAAACTGATCTTCAGAGTTGTGGAAACAATAGATAGATATTTTACTCAGTCAATCGTGCATGCTTCGTTTCATCAGATGGTCAGAGAAATAGAGAGACGGGCGTTTTCAATAAAAGGATTTACTGAACAGTCTTCTTTCTCTTGCAAGTAAAGTGAACTGCTACAATCGTAATACTGGTTGCAAAGTATAATGCGTACAGTAAGAAGAGTATATATAAAATAATACTGTAAAAACATTGTATGGTTCCTAGAACATAGATAAATACATACATAAATAACAAAGGCTAAAAGTACTCAACTGGTGCTTCTAAAATACGCCTACCCCAATGTACCTAATCTAAGTCTAGTACGAGGGAAGAAGTAAGTCAGGTGTAGCATAGCTTTAGTTTGTCTTTGCCAAGAATCTAACCAAGATTTCTCTTAGGGTCTAATCAGCTCCGTACCTTGGTTTTAGAATGTCGGAGGTCTGGTATCTCTCTCTCGGGACTTGATTTCCCAACACCCCGCAAGGGGAGCTTGGAAACACTGGAGCTGGATTCTCAGCGAGAGAAAGGACAGCTTGTCTGTCAGAGCCTCAGCTGGAGGGTTGGCTTCCTTCGGCACTTGCTGTAGCGAGCTGCGTCGGGCAAGTAGATAGTCGAGCATATTTATACCTTGAAGGTGCCTAGTTTGATGTAAAGTCGGACATAATAACGTCACAAAAGAACCCCAAAGGAATGGTAGTTCTTTGAAAACGCCATGATTTCCAGGATAAATCAATATTCAAGTAAAGGGATGTCCCTGACTGCTGAAGACGGGTTTTCCAAGAAATCGTTGTGGCTTTTTGGAACTAGTGGAAGTAGCCATGCCTGTAATTGGACTGGATGGGTTATGTCTAAATATGGGCAGGATTTCTATGCCTGCCTATATAAGGGCAATGTGAATTGTACCTATATAAGGGCATGAATCTGTAAATTATAACAGTAGTGCTCAAGTGCTGCTGAGTGATACTCTGGTGGTGCTGCTGAAGTGGTGCTGAGTGACGCTGACTGGTGCTGCAGTGGTACTGAGCTGAGGTGGTGCTGCAGTCATGCGGAGGTGATGTTGCACTGTCTACTTGCAGGCTATATTGTTAAGTAACCTCACATTACATGCCGCATTTGGAGAGAACGAGAAGGCACCCTTTGATAATGGTTTAATTTCTACAATGATTGAAACATAAAAGAAGGCATCAAAAGTTGAAAACGTGCAACTCAAAGCTGCTTCAGTTTTCATAAAACGGAGCAATAACAACATGTTTACCTTTTTAATTGTATCCAAATAATCATGCTGTCAAAGGCACAATGTAAATAGATTGGTCCTACTGTCAGCCATCTTCTTAAATTACACTTCCATTAACTAAGTATACTATTTAAGGTTTGGACACTTGAGCTAATGAAGCCAAAAATGTTTTAGGATAAAAAATAACAAAATTATGAAATGATGAAAAATCGCTTGTGAAACCAAAGACAGTGGAAAACAAGATAAGGACATGATTGTCAGCCCTCGGCTGAGCAAGTTCACAAAGCCAAACAAGTCAAGGCAAAAGGAAAAGTGGTGGCCAAAACTAACATACACTGCCGATAGTGAAATGATCCATGTAACAGGCCAGTCTCTAGGGTGTGACCAAAACAGCAAAAGGAGGGACAAATGTCAACTATCCATGAACGAAAACAAATTAATTTTGAAAGGCACATGAAGGAACAAATGAAAATGGATGGGCGTGCTGAAATCCCATAAGTTGATACAGCATGTCTTGAGAGACAACACATGCGCTGTCTAGGTGAGACCTAAAAACAGACTGTTACACTTCACTTTATGGTTCTGAGGTCAGTACAAGAGTGAAATGGCTGCCTCTTGATTGACTCCCAAAGGATCTGGTCGACTTCAAGTACACGAATCCCAGTTTCTTTGTGTTACAGTCTGTATTTACCAGTGCCGGGGAATGATTGAACCAATAACGCCAACATTTTACTGTGGTGCCAGGGTATCATTAAATGCCTGATTAGTAGAGTGTAGGGGGATTGTTTGTTTTATTTAGAATGTGCACACAGGGCTCAGAAATTACAGCTTCAAAGTATGCATAAAAATACACAACAAATACTGAATATATGCAACACAATTGAGGAAGCTGCCGCTCGAGTAGAATGTCTATGCGAGAGGCAGAAAACAGCAGCCCCCTCCAGTGCGACACAGAGGTCCATTTGCGCTGATTTTACAGCACGGGACAAACCCCCAGTGCTTAAATTCAGTGTAAGCAGCATAACTTATTCGACTCTGCCGCTGGCGAACTCTGTGGAGCACGGCGTAGATTTTGCAGCACTTTGCGGAGTTCCATGGAGTAGATCTCCGCGAACTCTGCCCAGGCCTACTCAAGAGGGAAAAAAAGTGCGGAGACCTGTTCTGATTTGTATTATATAGTGAATCCTGTTATGTCCAACCACTTGCACCTTAAAAAAAAAAATCTCAATACACAGAGCGGAGATGGAGTCACTCCGACGTGCAGGGGGCTCCAGGGGCAACCGAAAATAACACCTGCCCCCCCTAGAATCAGTCGCCTGTGGCCCGGGGGCTTAAACAGCAAAAGGGGGCAGTTGTACCCTTGCCAGAGGCCAGCTTCCGGTGCCACAGCTCCTCAGACACACAGCTATTCAGAGTCACAGCTCCTCTGAGCCACAGCTCCTCTGAGGCACAGCTCCCCAGAGTCACAGCTCCCCGATGTCACAGCGCCTCGAAGTCACAGCTCCTCAAAGTCTCAGCTCTTCAGGGTCACAGCTCCTCAAAGCCACAGCTCCCCGATGTCGCAGCTCCCCAGAGTCACAGCTCCCCGGTGTCACAGCTCCCCAGTGTCACAGCTCCCCGGTGTCACAGCTCCCCAGTGTCACAGCTCCCCGGTGTCACAGCTCCTCAAAGTCACAGCTCCTCAAAGTCACTGCTCCTCAGAGGCACAGCTCCCGGCGTCAGAGGCCTGGTTCTCTTGTGTGAGCCACCATTTCTCCAGCCCAGCTCTCATGAGTGCCTGTCACTTCCTAGCTGTGCATCTCCCTGGTCTGGTTCTCTTGCCTGGTTCTTGCGTTCTCCTGGTAGCTTCTCACGCAGTTCTTGTGTCTGGTTCTCTGGGTCAATCCTCCTTCCGGGTCATCTACTCAGACTCTTCGCTCCCTCCAGGCCTCCTGCTTGGTTCTTCTATCTGGGCCTCCTGCCTGGTTCTTCAGCCTGGTTCTCCTGTCTGGTTCTTCTGTCTGGGCCTCCTGCCTGGTTCTTCAGCCTGGTTCTCATGTCTGGTTCTTCTGACTGGTTCTCCTGCCCATACTCTTGTCTCTGGTTCTCCTCTGGTTCTCAGTGTGTTCCCTGTCTCTACCCTCCAGTTCTTCTGTCCAGATTCTTGTCTCGGCAGTATGTTTCCAAACACGCAGAACTGATTTTATGAGGGTGGCCTCTCGTTGCGGGGCTCATGGTTGCAGTTGAACTGATTACTTGAGTTTGGAGCTTTGGCTACTTCAGTATGGACATACTTTCATGGCGATACCTCTATTCATGCCTAGACTGCTTGCATGTTTGTAACTTGGTGTGCATAGTGCCTATGCATTTCCTTTCTGGCTGCTAGTTCCTGATAGAACCGCACCCTTACATGTTTGCATATATTGATCAAACTACGCTTGCCGTCAGCTAGCAGTCACCTAGATCTTTTGCTGTTGTTTTTCAATGGCCATACTTATGCCATTATGTATATTGTTTACAAAACAACACAAAAAGGTATCCTATGCCAGTCTACCACCTGCGCTTCTGACTTTGAGGCTTTAGTGTTTTCATAAAAAATAAAATACCTCTAGGACACCACAGTTTCCTCTTCTATTGCATGTAGGAACACAGCAATGCCTAATAGGTAGAACGACAACATGCTACCCTTGCAGTAAGTGTGACGACAGGGACACATGTTCCCCGTGCTTTACTAAGATACAGCACCCTGAGACAAGCATTAAAAATGCAGTAGGTCTTGCCTTTTATTAAGTTAAAGCCATTTGCTTTGATATACAATACCATTAGCAAAGCAAATGGCTTTAACTTAATTAAAGGCGAGACCTATTGCATTTTCAAGGCTTGTTAATACTTTAATTGTGTTTTAAGCTTCTATAACTATTGTTAATAGGGCGGGTGGAGCGTAGCTGAGCTATGCGGAGCGTGCGGAGATTGTTTTAACCTCCATGGCGCTCTCCGCATAGCCTCGCTACGCCCAATACACCCAGGGTTACTTAAGGTGCTGGTGTGTCAAAGTACACACAAATCAATTTAGTGAAAACCTATTAGAATCCGTGTTAAATGGATAACTTTCAACTTGTATCACTCTTACTCAATTTATCAAAAAGTCACGAGAGATCAATAAACAAGGTACAAGGTACAAAAGTAAAGGGGCCCCTTGGTTTAATGAGGTGCTGCGAGGGAAGAAACTAATACTGCGTCAAGCAGAGAGAGCCTGGCGTAAAGCTTACAATCCAGGTGCTCTCTTGAAATATAAAATTATGCTTGCCACATATAAAAAAGACATTTTTGGCAGGAAGACAGAATACTACGACCTAAGGCTCCTGGGCGCAGATAATAAGCAGAAGAAGACCTTTCGTATCTTAACTGAGCTGAGACAGCCACAGGTACAAAAACCTCCGGTCTGTCCAGAAGACTGCAATAAACTTCAGTCCTACTTTCTACAAAAATTGACTGACCTCCTGTCGGCAAATCCACCATACCCCCGTGTGTCTCATCCCCTCAAGGGGTGCATCCAAACTACTCGTCTATGACAAATCCCTTTCTTTCTTCCCGAGATTAAAACCACGACTCACTAAGTGTCATAGTGGCCCGCACTAAATCAGGGTCACCAGCGGACACTTGTCCACACAGGGTTTTCTGCATGGCACTCTCTGGATTGGAGAATGAGGTCCTCAGCCTATTAAATCGGTCCCTTAATCCATTGGTCAAGTTCCAACCAATTTTAAGGAGGCGATAGTCATACTCTTACTGAAAAAACCTGGGGCTGATACATCAAACTTTAAAAAATGATTTAGACCTATTTCCCAGCTCCCCTTTTTAGCTAAAGTGCTGGAGCAACATGTGTTAAAAACTTAAGCCCACCACCTGCAGAGCAACCAGTTCTTTCACACAAAACAGTCTGGCTTCAGGGCGCACCACAGCACAGAAGTGGTAATGCTGGCGGTTCTAGATGAATTGAGACTTATGGCCGACAAAAGGAAGCCTTGCGCCCTGGTTCTCCTAGACCTATCCCCGGCGTTTGATACGGTCAATCATGGCCTTCTTTTGTCGCGGATTAGGGAGATGGGAGTTCAGGGGGTTGCACTCCAATGGCTGGCGTACTTTTTGTCAGGCTGATCTCAAAGGATTCAACTTGCGGAACAGGTATCGGAGGCAGGCGACCTAACGTGTGGCGTCCCTCAGGGATCGGCACTATCCCCCCTTCTTTTTAATGCTTATCTTCAGCCATTGGTGACAGCATTGGCTGGAATGGAGTGCCAGGTCCTTAACTACGCAGACGACACCCAAATCCTGATCCAGATTGACAACTCCCCTGCCTCACATGTACGGATGCAGAATGTCCTGAAATATATAGTTAACTGGATGACAGCCAACCACCTCAAAATCAACCCTGATAAAACTGAGGTTTTGGCTGTCACCACAAATGTTAACCCTTGGAGTGATCTCTTCTGGCCACCAGATCTGGGCCCCTCCCCTGAGCCTTCCCCAGTGGTAAAGAGTCTGGGTATAAAAATTGATGCTAAACTTTCCATGTATCACCAGGTTACAACCGTGGTAGGGACATGTGTGAGCTTATTGAGATTGCTGCGGAAACTTGCCCCCTTTCTCTCTATTACTGCACTTCTATGCCAGTGTCGGCATTGATTATCTCCCGTCCAGACTATGGGAACTCGCTGTATGTGGGCCTCCCCGGAAAACTCTTGACTAGACTTCAGGTAGTCTTGAATGATGCTGCCAGACTGGTGTTTAGGCTCCCTAGATGAGCCCACGCAACCCCCATACTGCAGCAACTGCATTGGCTTCCGATCAAGCAGAGAGAGAGATTTAAGGGGCTATGTATTGCCCACAAAGCCATCCATGGTCAAGCCCCAGTATATTTTAAGGAACGCTTGGAAAATAATAGGCCAGGACGGTCCCTGCGCTCCTCTGATGCCGGCCGGCTGGTCTGCCCCCGTTTTATGAAGTTGTCCACCGGGGGTAGAGCTTTCTCCTCTTTGATTCCCCAATTTTGGGATAAGATGCCAGCAGAGCTCCGTAAGGAGCCCGCTCTCCTCCCTTTTAGGAGAAAACTAAAAACCCTTTTGTTTATTGAAGCATGGGGCACAATGTAGGCCAATCCTGGGCACACTTCCTACTATGGGCCCAAGGTTGGGCATTCTCTCAAGCGCTTAGAGACCAGTGGTGGTAATGCGCTTTAGAAATCCCAATTACCATTAACATTAAACACCATGTATACTCATTGCTACAAAGTTAAAAGAAACTGGGGTAAAGGAATGCATTATACGTGAAAAGATGTAATTCATTAACTGCATGAAAAGCAGCATGTTAATCATCATTTTCCCACTAAATCGCGCAGACATACCGCTGAGGAAATAAAATTGTGAATCATCTGACAAATTTATTCTGTTTGCAGGAGCTGTAAGTGGTGCAGAGGCGGTCTGCATTTCCTTATATTCAAGGTTTTTAAAAGTGGGATGAGAAAATTTCTCTGTGGCCCAGAATTCACCTGACAGAAGAATACAAAATGAGCCATATTTTGTTTTGACTCTGAATTGCACGAGCAAAATTGAAGCTCAACTTCACAATTCGCTTTACAGGGATAGGAAACCAGAAGATGAGCTATACTGAACCTAAATCTTGACCAAATAAAATCTTGCCATTTGGCTTAGGGCAAACAGTAAATAAGGTTCTATGTTATCATTGCAGAGCAGTGGCAAGTACTCCTGTACTTTTTTCTTAGCCAGCTCTACATGCTCATTTTCTAGTTTTAACATGGATAACAAGTCCTTTTTCAGCTGCTGTTTGGATATATATGCCATTGTTTCTGGATTGCTAAATATATCCCCTCTACCCACTTGTTCTACCATTATCTTGATGTGCCGAAACCAAGGAATCTCCTGTGTGCGTTCTAGGCTAAAACAGATTAATATTATTGCGCGATTAAGCGCAGGCTCTTCTTTAACCCACATCGAGTGCTGCAACATTACCGCAGCAATCTTTAGACAATGCGTTATCCGCTCTGTGTGTGACATAAGATAGATGGAAGACTGCTAGGAACCGCCAAAAGATGCCTGACAACATAATTTTCTGCTATCTGAAGGCGCATTAGATTACCAAAGCCCCACACTCCCCGCATAAAAAATGACAGCACAGCTGCGGGCTTTATAAATGGGAATTAAGGAGTCTAACTATTTGTGACGCAACTTCCTTGCAAACCTAAATAGTGCCTCCATGTTGCGACCAAAGGAGCTCTTCCTGACATTCACTAGGTGACTCCATGTTCCTTTCTGGTTGAAAGGTACACCTAGATATGAAAAGATTGGCACATAAAGTAATTTATCAGTATTAATTAAAACAGGCTTTTAGTGAGCGTGGAGTCCGTCCAGCAACCAATGACATAGTACTTGGCCGTATTGGTCTTTAATCCGGCATCGTACACAAAATCATTAAATCTGCTTGAAAGTAATTGCAAACCCACCCCAGTCCTGGACATCAAAACACAGTCATTAGCATATAATAGTGCTGGCAAATTTCTTGAGCCCACCCTCAGTACATCAGCCTGCCCGCTTCCGAAATGGTTCTCTAGGTCGTTAATGTATAGGCAGAATAGAAACAGGGCTAAGACACACCCTTGTTGGAATCCATAGTTCATTTTTATGGGAGCAGAGAGTTCCCCATCTGCTCCATAGCTCACTCTGGCAGTTACATCTTGGTGCATTTGCTACGAAATAAACCAGTGGTGGAACAAAACTCATAGCTAGCATCTTTAGCCAGAGTTGCCCTCTGTCTACCCAATCAAAGGCTGATGTTAAGTTCATGAATCCCTAGTTATCGATCATTATAATTTGTTCAATGAATGTACTTTTATCGTATTTGAAGTGCCCGTTGTTTGTGTTGCTCTCTAAGGTGGAGTGTTGGTGTGAAGAAGTGGAGCTATGTTGTGAATGTGGACACACTGACTTGCATACAGAAGTGATCTAGTCTTGTTTGCTTACCCGCGCATGGCGCAGGTCTTTTATTCTTGCGCCACCATGCCTGGTGACCAGAATTTATGCATGTATATATTTGAGGTTCTTATGATATGCATCTCATAAAGATGTGATGAACAAGGGCATCGTACATAACAATTTTTCTACAATGGTTTCTGAACACACACCCTCGGAGCAATCCTGTGGACCAACAAGGCACAACTGGAAAAAACTGGGGAAAGAAATCTTGACTGGCGAAGTCTGGTAGTCTAGTCAGGGATGTTGTTGATTCTCATTTGGTATTGGCCAAGTCTGTGGCAACTTTTTCCTGGCAAGGACGTTGCTACTGCCCAGCACCCCCATATTAGGTATGTCTTGGGACCATCATATCTTTAATCTCTTGGGTGCCACTCTTTAACAGTGGCAGAGTGACAGAGTATTGGGTGATAATAAGCCAGCTCATTCTAGACAGACTAACTCTCTTGTACCTTTGTCCCGGCCCACATCAAGGCTATGTCAGAATCGAATATTTTTTGCAACATCTACTGCAGATTACCCATACTTCGTCACACAGTCAACGTGTGGTTAAGCCTCACTTGGCACCAGGAGCATGCCTCCAAGACAGTCCTCTGTAATGAGAACTTCATTGCCTATGATGATGTTCGAGAGTCTGGCTTTTCCCTTGCGATTCATTTGATCTTTGGGGGCATATTTATTGAAAAATACTGCAGCATGCTACCTTGATGTGCTGTGTGATGGGGAACGGCAGGAATGCACCGTAATTAATATAATATGGCGTATTCCTGTCTTTTCCCTGCACTGGTGCACAGTGTGCTGCCTAGCAACCAACACAGGCACTCTCGCACCATGGTGCAATGGTGCCTGTGTTGTAACACCTTCCTGTATAAAAAAAATCTTCTGAGGCATTTTCCACTTTCAATGTTTGCTGCAGAATGCAACAGACATAGAAAGAGGAAGTAACAAAGATAAATAAAGATATTCCTCCTAGTTACGCCTCACCTGGGGAAGCGCAGTATTTTGACACATTCCCAGGTCTACTGTGGTAAATAAATAAATAATACCCTATTTTTGACTAGGCATATAGCATAACAGATAGCTCAATAAATAAGAGTCAAGATTCGAGGTAGTAGGAGTTTCTGCAGGTTTATTACAGCATAAAGGACAGGATCAGGACAACCTGCATAGGAACAGAATGGCAGGGCTAGAGTGGCCCGGCAGCTGCCGGGGCTGGGTCTGGGATGAGCGCGCTAACTTTTCATAACAAAACACGAGCATTTATACATAGCGCAAACACATAGCATTACATTGCAGTAGGCGTAGCAGTGGGTGGAGCAGAAGGCGTGACGCGTAGCAGTCGCGAAAGATAACAGTAAAAAGAGGTGTAACTGGGCGTACACATAGACATGTGGTGCAAACGTAACAGAATATGTCATGAATGGACGGAAACATTGGAGGGGGCTACCTAAGGAGCCGGGACCTCTAACCTGGTGGTGCGCGTAAACTGGCAATGACGTATTACTAGGAGAAGCTGGGGGCTATGAACTCTGTGCTAGGAGCAGAGACTAAAGTCTGGAGGGTCGGAGCGACATGTGCCTAAACCCTATCTGGTATCTGATGTTTAGGGAACATGTTGATATAAACTAGAAGTCATGAGGGGAAAAGCTAACTGACTCTAAGACTAGAGCATGCATTTATTCTACATGTAGTGCGTGATGAAGAATATTAAATGACCATTAAATACAGTATTTCTCTAACGTGGAGACGTGAAGGCTAGACAATGACGGAAACTATTGATGCAGTTCAGTAGCTTAGGAATGCAGAGGAGGAGGACTGAACTGATAACTGGAACTATAACATACTTTTGGCAGACTCAGAGGCAGAGCCGAGCTGCACCGGGCACTGCGAGGCAGGAAGTAAGTGAAAGGTCGAGGATACAGGTGGGGGCTGTATCGCTCCTCAGCGAGGCTTTCAGGAGACAGGAGCTGAATCTGATGTCCGGGCCCTTTTGAGGCCTAGAAACGGGGACTTTATAATGGAATAACGTGCACACTGGGAAACGTGGCAACGTAACTTTACATAGGCCTGGTATTCGTAGTATTCACGAGGACTGGGAACTGGCATACTAGAGGTGGACACAACTGTAATTGCGTCATTAATCGGACATGGGGAATAACATATGCATATTGGTCATGCACACATAACATATGATGGATGAGGCGTAGGGACACAGAACATGGCAAAATTTACTTTTCCACATTCCCTCCTTGTCACTACGTTTCCATCAGGAAACATCAATATTCATGATACCGTCTATCATTTCATACAGTACCATTTGCTCGTCTCGAATTATCTTGGAACGGGACTTAGAACGGGGCTTAGGACTAGGAATACAAGAGGTAGCACACATACTGCAAATCGCAGGGCCACATTGTATACAGAGGCAGCAGCTAAATATGATCGCTACTGCTATACCTAGAAAGGACAGGACTTTCCATCCCCATGTGGAAATTATATTCCAGAACCAACCGGACCATGTCCAGGTGCCTGGATTTTGGTGTAACAGATGGGCAATTTTATGGAGTCTGGTTATAGCTGAATAAACAGATGGCGCGTTATTTGGAATGAAAATGCAGCAACTAGATCCGAGAACTCTACAGGCCCCGCCCCTATCGGCCAGTATGACGTCAAGGACGAGACGATTCTGTAAAACGACAATTCTCATAAAGGATTGCTCTTCGGTTAGGTTACCTAGAGCAGAGGCAGTCTCATCTACTACTGCTTCAAGGGTTCTTGTTAACCTACGGATTAGCTTACTATTTACAATTGTACCTAAATAAGGGAAAACACCTTTATCTATATCAATGAATTGCTCTGCGGCAGTTTCAGTATAATCGACGATCGGGAGATTTCTCTTGTGTCTAGTGTGTACTAGGAAGGAATTCCTATGGTAGTCAGGTGGGGCTAGAAAAACAGGTGGCAGTAGGAAGGCAATGTAACAGGTTCCCTCCCAATCGTGGGGCAGACGAACATATGCAGTTTGACCACAAACAAAATAAGAATGACGTGAGGCTTTGAAAATAGATTTCCCACTGTCACTATACTGGATAACAGTAGTACATTCACTATGGCCTACTTGTACAGAACCCTTATTTCGGACACATAATTCGCCTTTGACTGGTAGTACTGAAATAGCAGGTGAGTCTGGAGTGGAATCAGACTGGACATTCAGGACCATGAAATTCGACGAATAATTACCTAAATTGTAAACTTCATTTTCTAGATCTAAACCTGTTCTGTGGGGGAGACCTTGCTTGTCTGGGAAACATGTACTGTTAAGAAAAGACATATCTGTTGAGGATGACGTTAACGTGGACCATGCTCCACATGAACCATTATGTGAAAATGGATAAGGAAAAAGTGGCAGAACTCCCTTCGGTGTCTGGAAAGGGGGGAGTCGACCACACACCCAACAATTAGTGGCATTGCTGGTCTGGTGTGAGTAATGTAACATACGGATAAATGTGTTGTTACGCATAGCAAGGCGGTAAGAATATTCGTGAGGAGGCAGATCACTAAACGTGTGCTCTACTGTAACATTAGCAGACTTATTTACATGAGGAACTGGAAAATACAGGAAAAATGCGTAGCTGGTGCAGGAAATCATTATGCTGAGAAACAATATGAAACTTAGAAAAACGATACATTGAATTGAACTTTGACTGACTCTCTCACTATGGGGGTCTATTTTATACATGTCAGAAACAGTCTAACCGTTTCACCTAGGGGAGGACTTATACAATCAAACTGACTGACTTATTTTACTAGACCTGAGCTTTAACTTATACTCCTGCTGCGGAGTTTTCTCTAACAAGGGAGGGGTTGTAATAATGTCTTGTGCGGGACAGTCCTTTAAAACAATGTTTTGGCAGTCTTTAAGATCTTGGGAATCCTTGGAAATGTTTTTAGAAACCGGTTTCAATCCTTTAAAAAGTTTAACATGAGAAAGGTGGATCCATCCCTTTCTGCCTTCCAGCTTGACGGCGGTACGGGTGGTCAAGAGGACCTGACGTGGCTCTTTCCAACGAGGTTCCAGCGGACTTGATCTGTCAAAATTTCGGACCATCACAAGGGAACCTGGAACGATTTCATGCGGTGCCACCTCGGCATTGTCTGGAAATGCGGCGGCAACCTGTGAACGACATGAGTTGAGGGCAGACATCAAGGAAGCTAGGTAATCTGTCAACATATTACATGAAACATCGGTAATACTTCGGGGTCTAGGAGTACCCCACATGTTAGGGGGGCGGCCGAATACGACCTCATACGGGGACAGACCTGATCTGGAATGTGCGACCATACGCATATAAAACAAAGCGACTGGCAGAGCTACTAGCCAGTCCACACCTTTTTCTTTACAGACTTTGGCGATTCGAATTTTCAGGGTCTGATTATGTCTCTCGACTAGACCGGCTGCTTCAGGATGGCGTACACAATGGAACTTCCACTGGTACCCTAACAACAGGGAAACGTGCTTCATGAGTTCAGATGAGAATGGCTGACCGTTATCAGAATATACGACTCTAGGGAGTCCATATCTAGGGAAGAATTCACGAACCAACTGCTTGGCAGTGGTCGCGGCTGTGTAATCTGGGACTGGATATGCTTCTGTCCACCTGGACAAAGCGCATACAACTACAAGGACATACTTGAAACCTCGACATCGCTCCATTTGAATATAATCCATCTGGAGGACCTCAAAAGGGTGGTCAGGGGGCTGGAAACCACCTTGTTCCACCGGGACACTTTTACCTGGATTAAACTGACAACATATCATACAGGTACGGACTTTCTGTTTGGCTGCAGCTCGTAAATGCTTGTTGAACCAAATGTTCTGGATACTGTCTAACATAGCTTTTTCTCCTAAATGTGCTGGACTATGTGCGGTATTAATAATGACTTGAACCATAGAGTCGGGGAGAAACCATGTTGCTCTACCCTTCGTTAACCATCCTTGATCTGTCTGGACCCCTCCTTGTTCGGACCATTTCTTGATTTCATCGGGAGTAGCATGTAACTGGATATCTATGACATCTTGAGTAGGGTCCTTAACTGTCATGCATGTAGTCGGATCTGGAATATGTGTCAGGTTAACTGGAATGTCTGGAGTCTGTGCTGTAAGCTTGGCTGTGCGATCTGCTAGATCATTACCTTGGGAAATAATGTCAGTAACTTTCGTATGTGCTTTGCATTTCATGATAGCGATAGATGTCGGTAAATGTATGGCATCTAACAGGGCTTGAATAAGGAGACCATGCTGAATCTTGGTTCCATGAGAAGTCATGAAACCTCTCTCCTGCCAGAGCACTCCGAAGTCGTGTACAACTCCAAATGCGTAACGTGAATCTGTGTAAACATTAACTTTCAGGTTCTTGGCATGTATACAGGCTTGTGTCAGAGCAACTAGCTCTGCTGCTTGAGCAGACAGGGTATCAATACGGTGTGTTTCAATAACTTCGGTGTCAGTAGTCACTGCATACGCGGCGACTAGTTCTCCTGTACTAGTTCTCATACATGAACCATCCACATAAAGTGTCAGGTCAGGATCTGGTAACGGAATGTCTGTCAGGTCTTGTCTTGGCTTTGTCGTAATGTTAACTACTTCCACACAGTCATGTGGATCAGGGTTCAAACTGACTGATGGTAACAGTGTAGCAGGATTCAGGACGTTGCAGCGTCTAATTTCTATGTGTGGCTGGAACAGAGTCAATTCATAACCTGTTAAACGTGCAATTGTCAAGTGCTGAGTTTGTGTTCGGTTCAAAAGAACTTCTACGGAATGTGGAACTTGTACTGTCAAGGAGTGTCCTAAAACTATGGAATCACTTTGTCTGATAGCTAGTGCTGTGGCTGCAACTGACTTGAGGCATGCAGGCAACGCCTGGGCGACTGGATCTAATGTGCTCGAAAAATAAGCACAGGGCTTGGATTGTCCTGCTTGATCTTGTGTGAGAACAGATAATGCTGTACCTTCGCGTTCAGTAACGAAAAGTGTAAAAGGCTTACTGTAGTTCGGTGTAGCTAGAACTGGAGCTTGGCATAGGGCTTTCTTTAACTCGTTGAAACTAAGTGTATGGTCAGATGTCCAAGGGAGGACAGTCGATACGGCTGCCTCCTGTGTCGTTAACTGTATCAGTGGCTTGGCTAGAAATGCATACTGGGGAATCCATTGTCTACAATAAGAAGTAAGGCCGATAAAGGCACGTACCTCCTTCTGGGTTCTGGGCTGGGGAAGACTCGCTATTAACTGGATACGGTCTGGTGTCAACTGCCTACCCCTCTTGGACAGCAAGTGTCCTAAGTATACCACTTGCTGGACACAGAATTGAAGCTTCGAAGGTGACACCTTGTGCCCCATCTCGGCTAGGAAATACAAGACTGTAAGTGACGCTCGCTCGCAATCACGTTCAGAACGGGCTGTGATCAGTAGATCATCGACATACTGGAGCAGGGCAGTGTCAGTTGGCATGTGAATATTGTCTAGTTGTCTCTTAAGTGCTTGACTGTAAATACTAGGGCTTTCTGTGAAACCTTGAGGAGCGCGTGTGAACATATAGCTCCTTCCATTTAAACAAAATCCGAAAAGAAACTGGCTGTCTGGATGAATGGGAACACTAAAAAATGCATTCTTGAGGTCTATGACAGTGAAGAACGTGGCTTCGGAATCAATGGCTGTTAATAGGGAAGAGATATCTGGGACAACTGGGTACTGAGGAATAATACATTTGTTAAGCTCTCGTAAATCAATCACTAATCGATATACTGGGGGTGCATTTGGATCAGTACGTTTCATGACTGGAATGATCAGAGAATTACATACATTGGAGTCAGTTTCTACAACTACTCCTTGAGCAATGAGCTCGTCAATAATCTTGGATAAGGCTGCTACAGCCTCAGGTGGCAATCTGTACTGTCTGATTCGTGGTAACACTACACCTGGTTTGAGAGTCACACAATGGGGTGTGATTTGCATGTAACCTACATCTGTTGGACCTTGTGCCCATAGATGCTGCGGAACATTAGACAGTCTTGAATCAAAATCTCGTAATACATAGTGACCCTTAAAGTCACGTAGGAACAGACGTATTCCCTCTGGGGAACAGCAAATAACTGCACCTAATTCTTTCAGTGTCTTAATGCCTAATAGATTTTCTGGGCATGACTTAGTAAGTAACAGATCAGTAGTGCGGGACAATGGACCTACTTCTAGAGTGACTGGCTTTGAGATCTCATTAACTATTGGTTTTCCTGAAAATCCAAGGGAAACATTTCTTGAGCCTGAGAGCGGAGCCCCTGGAACTTCGGCATGACTAATTGTGGTCCTACTTGCCCCTGTATCAATCAAAAACTTTCTGTCTTTCCCTAATACTTGACTGTGAACATAGGGACCTTCTTGATCTACAGGTATCTCGATGAGAGGCAAGCCTACCTCCCTCTCTAGGCTGTTTCATGAATATGGCTGGTACTCTGGATACTCGGATTGTGCATACTGGTACATCTGTGATGTGACATGCTGTGTTGCAGCAATAGGCTGCGGTACTGTAACTGTCTGTTGTGCATTCTGTGACTGAGGAATCTGTGAAACTTGTTCTTGTCTAGGCGGACGTGGTCTTTCTTTAGTCTTACCAGTAGCTATGTTGTGTTTCAGAACTGCACACTCGTTTATAAAATGACCTGGCTGTTTACAATAATTGCAGTTCCCTTTAACGGGAGCTGCAGGATGACTGGCTTGATTCGGACCCTTCTTCTGACTGTCTTGAGGAACAGATTGTGCAACTAGCACTTTCATTTTCGTGTCTTTCATACGTTTTCTTTCGTGTTCTTGCTCTTCCCTGATTCTATTCTGGTGATACTGGAGCATCTGGAGCATCTGGGACGGAGTATTTGCTTGCCAGGTGCTTTCGACTTTCAAAACTCGATTTTTAATTTGTGGACTTGAATTCTCGACTAATTTAGTAACGAAAAGGTGAGGGTATGACTCACTACTTGTCTTGAGACCACTGTTGATACTAAAACATTTTTCAAACCTAGAATAAAAATCACTAATATCTTCATCTTGTTTCTGTTTACAGGCTGAGATTGCATCCCAGTCTTCTTTTCTCGTTGTCAATAATCTGGGTAAAACTTGAATCAATAATTCTGGTAATTCTTTACATTTATCTCTAAGACCGGTACCTGGTACTCGTGCCTTGTCTTCAGCTTCTAGAGCTGCCCAATCGATCTTTTTCTCTCCCACCTCCCATTCTTTTTCCTTTAACTTTTCATACACCCCTGCGGGTAACAGGACTTTTAACATTTTAATGATATCTGAGTAAGTATATTCTCCCATACGGAGCATGTCTTTTAATTCTCTATGGAACCCCGCTGGATCTTTGTCATGACAGGGAATTAATTTCTTCATTTCAAGAAGTTCCATCTTTGATATTGGAGTGTATACAAACACTCGTTGCATTTCGCCACCCGTTCCTCTGACTGGGTGGACTTTTCGTAACGGATTCTGTCTGTCTATGTAGAATGATTTACTTTCTGGGGGTGAGACATGAACAAAATGCGGGTTCAGAAACGTTCTATATTTGTGACGCTGTTCTAGAATTACACTAATTAAATCGGTACCTAGACCTCTCCATTTGTACTGGAGTAACTCGCTCAGGACATCATGTAACGGACCTGGATCAGAGTGTTGACCCTCATACAGAGTAATGAGGTGCTGAATCATATACATACCCACCAGTCGCTGCTCGGCTGGGGGCAGTTTCAGAAACATTTGTGCCACTATTTCGTCTGGAAAAGTGGTAGAATCAGTAATCCATCGGACTGCTGATCGCACTAGTTCTTGTTCATGCATGGTACTTAACTCACTATAACCGATTCGTGATTTCAGAATATGATCGGTAGCTTGAAATACTTGTTCTAGAGAACCTTGTTCTGGTGCTGGATGACGGAAAATAGACTTGGGTTCTAGACGTAAATGGCGATCTGGAAATCTAGATTTTCCTACATACGCTATTCTGGCGGGATTCTCGTCGTCTTCCTCTTCAGGATCAGAGATACTTTCTTTCTCGCTTACTTGGGCTGCTTTACGTTGTTCGTGTATCTTTATTATCTCTTTACGGATTTTCTTGTACATACTTTCCATAGCACCGACGGTCTTGTGCTTACCCTCGGCTATATTATCACTCCACCTTGTCAGGATTCTCATTTCGGCTGAATCTTTAGACGGGTAATCTTGTTCTCTTATTAGACAATTTATCAGGAACTTTAATATCATGAGCTGGATCTCGGCTTTCCTTTGAGACATAGTCTCACTAATACTTTCTGGATCATCCCCTGTACGGATGAAACGATATATTCTGTCTAGATCTTCTTTCATATTCGGTAAGGTGACTAGATACTCGGCCACCTTTCTTACGCGGAATGAATATAAAACCATATTATCCTCGCCTGGAACTGGATCATAGCAACATTCGGCAAGGGATTTTCTTATTTCTGCAACAGACTGATATCTAGGCGTACGCTGTAACGCTTGTGCATGTAATTCGGCTAACGTTAAACGCTTGTGTGGCGGCGGGGTTTGAGGAGGACCTCCTCCTGCAGCCCCTAGACTGGAATCATCGACGGACATTCTTCGTGGCGGAGCGGGAAGTTGAAATGCTGGCTGGACCGGGGGTACCGTAGCAGGTACTCCGGTGTCTGGAAGAGCGGGAAGTGCCTGATTTACAGGGACTGGCGGAGCGCGAACAGGATTTGCATATTCTGGGACTGTGTCGTCCAAGTAGGACGAAATAAAAATATCAGCTGCGGTCTGTTTGTGACGTAGCTTGGTCGGAACTAGTGGTGGCGGGAAATTACTGGATGCCTCTGGGGTCGCTTTTGGCAAACCCTCGGCAAGAAGAGGATACATACCCCTAATAAGGGCATGCCTCTGTCTGTCTGACTGTTCGGCTTTGACTTGTTCACCTATCTCGATTAATTCTCTTTCTTGGGCTCGTTCTTGGGATTCTCTACTTAACTCTGACTTTCTGACTTCCTTTTCGGTTCTTCTATGCGCTTCTTTACGCCATAACTCGATGGCATCTTTCTGTGACTGTCTGGCTTTCTTTTTCCATAATGCTTCTTCTACTCGCATGATACATTCGGCATCCCATGTACCCGATACGGGCCATCTATACTTTTCTTCTAACTGTTTGGTATACTCTACCCATAAATCTAGATACAATATGGCACTTATGCCATGTTTCTGATACATAAAGTGACCTGGACTGTCCCTAGGCGGAACAGGAACTGCTGCTTCCAGCAGACCCTTTCTAGTTTTTAACTGTCGTAACTTGGAAAATATAGGCATGACTGAACTGTAATCTGGACACAATACAATACACAATAAAAACACGAAATCACGTCACACTCATACCACAATATTACAATACATGAAGAACATTATAAATAACAGTTTGAACAGAATATTACCTGGAATACTGAGAGCAGAAATACAAGAATTTTCTCGAGAACGGAACAGACTAGAATTACTGGATGCACTGCTGTAACAGTACGGAACATACCGGTCCCATAAAGGGACACATCAAGACCCGTATCCACCTAGGTGAACACTTCGTTTGTGAGTCTGGGTACCACCAACCCACGGACCAGGAGTCAATTTAGACTGACCCTGTCTAGATACTACCCCAGCAATGGTACTCACCGGGCAGCACGGAACGGAAGGCCTTGGACTGGACTGGACTGCTACGACGACGGACGGACTTCGGACTTCAGTTACGGGTGGGCCTCCGGATACCTCGGACCTTGAACTCTCGGCTTGGGCTCTGGTCGGGACTCGCCGCGTTCCTCCACCGTCTCGTTTGGATGCTGGACCGCCTCCTCCGTCTCCTCCGTGGGCCTGAGGGATACTTGAAGCAGAAATATCTGCCGGTGCACGGTATGGTTCCGTCACGACTGCAGAGGGTCAGGGGGTCGGCGTGGCTTCACCGACGCGTGGGGAAAGGGCAGGTCCCTATTCGGGCGCCATTATGTGGTAAATAAATAAATAATACCCTATTTTTGACTAGGCATATAGCATAACAGATAGCTCAATAAATAAGAGTCAAGATTCGAGGTAGTAGGAGTTTCTGCAGGTTTATTACAGCATAAAGGACAGGATCAGGACAACCTGCATAGGAACAGAATGGCAGGGCTAGAGTGGCCCGGCAGCTGCCGGGGCTGGGTCTGGGATGAGCGCGCTAACTTTTCATAACAAAACACGAGCATTTATACATAGCGCAAACACATAGCATTACATTGCAGTAGGCGTAGCAGTGGGTGGAGCAGAAGGCGTGACGCGTAGCAGTCGCGAAAGATAACAGTAAAAAGAGGTGTAACTGGGCGTACACATAGACATGTGGTGCAAACGTAACAGAATATGTCATGAATGGACGGAAACATTGGAGGGGGCTACCTAAGGAGCCGGGACCTCTAACCTGGTGGTGCGCGTAAACTGGCAATGACGTATTACTAGGAGAAGCTGGGGGCTATGAACTCTGTGCTAGGAGCAGAGACTAAAGTCTGGAGGGTCGGAGCGACATGTGCCTAAACCCTATCTGGTATCTGATGTTTAGGGAACATGTTGATATAAACTAGAAGTCATGAGGGGAAAAGCTAACTGACTCTAAGACTAGAGCATGCATTTATTCTACATGTAGTGCGTGATGAAGAATATTAAATGACCATTAAATACAGTATTTCTCTAACGTGGAGACGTGAAGGCTAGACAATGACGGAAACTATTGATGCAGTTCAGTAGCTTAGGAATGCAGAGGAGGAGGACTGAACTGATAACTGGAACTATAACATACTTTTGGCAGACTCAGAGGCAGAGCCGAGCTGCACCGGGCACTGCGAGGCAGGAAGTAAGTGAAAGGTCGAGGATACAGGTGGGGGCTGTATCGCTCCTCAGCGAGGCTTTCAGGAGACAGGAGCTGAATCTGATGTCCGGGCCCTTTTGAGGCCTAGAAACGGGGACTTTATAATGGAATAACGTGCACACTGGGAAACGTGGCAACGTAACTTTACATAGGCCTGGTATTCGTAGTATTCACGAGGACTGGGAACTGGCATACTAGAGGTGGACACAACTGTAATTGCGTCATTAATCGGACATGGGGAATAACATATGCATATTGGTCATGCACACATAACATATGATGGATGAGGCGTAGGGACACAGAACATGGCAAAATTTACTTTTCCACACTACCACTAATGTTAAATCTGAGAATGCACCAAAATCCATGGCTGGATGCATGGAAATACCCACCCTCTACCCATGGAACGCCTCCCTGGGGCTCCCTGGGGCGGAGTAACGCACCACATCGAATCGTGCTGCATTGCTTTATTCTAGATTTATCAAGGTGGACTTGCATGTCTTGATAAATCTAACTTAAGAGTTGTGTCGCTCATGCGCCCCATTGTGTGGCGCAAGGGTGACGCACCTCTTTAATAAATATGCCCATGGTCTTCCTTTGATTGAACTATATTATATATGCAAGGAGTGTCTTTTCTTGATTTCTATCATGCCCTGAGCATGAAATGGTGAATATCATGTCTTTTGTGCATTTCTGTGAGAGATCATTGGCAAGTCTGCAAAGGCTAGAGTTCACCTTTATGTCTGTGTGCCAGCAAGAATCATAGTATGCCAAAGGGGTGTTGCCCTGGAGCAAGTCTTGTTTTCAGAATGATTCTAGTTGCTGTTTCCCTTTTTTCGGTCCCAATATAGACACCCCTTTTGTATGGTAGCGTTTTTTGTTTTTCTGTCTGAGAGCGTCATTGCTTTTGTTGCTGGCAGGATTCTTCCAGCATATGAGATGATAATTATTATGCCTTTTGTGCGTTTCAGTACGAGAACACTTCCTCTATAATGGTAAGGATTGTAGGATGCCATGATTGTATATTCTTGGTACATGTCTTTTGTTTCCTGTATTTCCTCTGCTTATTGTGACACCTGTATCCATTTTGCCTGTTTCTTGATATAATTCTTTAAGGTTTAAGAAATGGTTGCAAGGTGGAGAATGAAACAGCCACAGTAGTGTGGCAAACTAATGACACACTTCATTTTAGAGCCATTTGCGGTGGATTGGCATTCCTGATAGCTTTTACATGTCGAGAATCAGCTTGAATTTCTTCGATTTAGTTGTATGTATTGGAAAGGAAAGAAGGCTTGTTATTGTTTTTGGTCAGCCCGTGTTCTCAGGTTTCGGGCTTGTGAAGAACATGTACATGGAATTCCAGCTGCCACATTTCCAATGTAAACCAGAATCAATCGATTATAATAGTTTCATTTTAAATGGAGTCCACTAGAATCTAAACCATATTTTGTTGAAATACTCAACTCCTCATACCAATATGGACTTTCTGGATAGAAGATAAGAAAGCATTCCATTCCTGTTCCGATATTCCCAACCCCAGTTTTCAGACCAATCAGCCCGTTCTTTTGAGAATAAGTACATTGAATATAGGCCATTATCAAATAGATGAAGAAAACTTAGCATAGAAATGTTTCTCCTTTAAAAATCGAGCCTAAAACCCATATACATTTCTTAGTCTGCAAATCTATCCACCAAAACCTCATGAATTCTCCAATGACCAGATCTAACTCCATATCTATCTTTGCAGGGATATCCAATACATTTTTACATAACTCTGAGAAAGGCAGAAGTTTGCCTATTTTAGTTAGATGAATAATTTACTGGATTTGTCAAGTCTGGCAAAAGGCTTGGGATAATATATTTATAATAAAAAAACACACATACGTTTTCAGATTTGCAGGAAGAGTAAGGAGTACACTACAGATGTTTCTTTTCTCAATATAAATCTTCCCTTATGATAGTTTATCTTGAAAATTACTTGTTACTTGCTTGGGTTAACGCAGAAAGGATAATTAAATATGAATTTCAGTAATCAAACATTGCTTTGACTTTTATTACAAATGTCTTTTAAACTACAAATCAATTTCCATAAAGTCAAATGAAAGGTCTTCCTTTCATAGGGATTCATATAATGGGGCAGATTTACAAAATAAGTGATGCATCTGTACAGATGTGTCAGTCTCCCTGTGCCAGTCTGCGATACCCTTACGCCACCATGGATATGTCGTATTTATAATACAGCGCACCTAGGCGCAAGGATTGACAGATGCATCAGAAATTCGGGCGCATCTGTTGGCCCAAAAGTCACACATTACTGGAGTTGTGTTGTGTCACAAGCATGACGCAACTCCAGCAATGCATGGGGAGGCCTATTCTCATGAAAAATGCATCACTCCTTACGCGTGCTTCAAGCAGGCATAAGGTTTTGACCCAGTGGCATCCTAGAAGTGGAGCAGTGAAATCTTGTAGATTTCACTGCATAATTTCTACGAGGCTTTCCTGCGTGGGAATGCCTACACTGCACACATTATACCTGATGCGGGTATAATGTGACGCAGGGCTTTACACCATGACGCATCTCGCTAGATGTGTCACGTTGTAAATTGGCCACATTGTTTGCGCCGTCACTGCGTCACAAAAGTGAATCTTCTCAGCACATGGGGTTGTTATAATATTCTTTTTTATTTTATCTCTTAAGGTTGGCGTGTTTCTATCACTGTCATGGTGCAAGTCTTGAGTACTATTTTAAATCGTGCATACTATGTTGTATACATCTTACAAGAGTCTTATCATTCTGATAGCCATATTGTTCTGTGTTGTAGATCTGGACTGAACCCTATGAAGAACTAGCGTCATTGTTTTTTACTACTATGATTTCATGTTCAATACTAATGTATCCCCTGATGAAGGGTTCATGGTGAACCCGAAATGCATTGGGAACTGTTTATTGATTTTCTTTTTCAACTGAGCATGATGATCTTTATGATTTAAACCACTTAAACCTTAGACGTGATGACTGTTTTTTGAAATAAGCATGTCTCATTTATAATCTCGCTTTTTCATAAATGTAATTTTGTTTCTATTTGAATGAATAATCTATTGAAGCATTGAAAAGGAACTGTTTTCTTTTCTTTTCTTGTGGAATATTTGTGGCAAATAACAGTTTAAATTTGTTTAAATTTGTGAAGGCTTATAGCCCTAAGCTGTGCGACATGTAGTCTGAGGTTTTTCTCAGACTCCTGTTTCATTGTTCTTACCTCGAGGGACGTGGGCTTCTTCCCTCATTACATGTAGGCACGCTAAGACTCCCTTATCATATACTTTATTTTTTCCATACCATCCGTAATTGGTTTCACACATATTGAGGTGTGCGGTTCCTCCCTTCATTAACTCGAAGAAATCATGATTCCAGAGTTCTCCAATCATGTTCCAATACATTTAAAATATACTTATGCCAGGAAATGGACAGTAGCCCAGGCTCCTGCATTATACAAAAATTATGTAGGATGGCATGAGGATTCTCCTCACCATAACATCCAACAAAAAAATCAACCAACTGCACAAAGGCAGTACCCAGTTAAGCAAGAAGCTAAAAACAGGTCAGGGAGATATTAGATCAACTTGAATACCAAGGGGTGATTGAAACATGCACCTCGTCCATGAACAATCCTTTATGACCTGTCTCCAAACCAGACAATACAAATCATTTAGAATTGGATTACAGACATTTAAACTCTTGTTGCAAAACTTTTGCAGTACAAAATGCACACAGTGCAGCACTAATGAATAACATTGTGGGTACAAAATATAAAACCACTTTAGATATTTGTAATGGTTTTTCTGTCAAAATATTGCACCAGAAAGTAGCTATTTGACCGTTTTCTCAATTAAGGGGGACACATCGTCACTTCTGTCGTATCCCTCAGGGATTCAAGAATAGTCCTGGTTTATTTTTAGCAAGGGTAGCAGAGTTACTACAAACGTATGATGACGAAGCTCTATCATATGTAGATGACATCTATCTAACAGACGATGGCTTGGATAGGCACTTGAACAGGGTGAACACCATTATACTGGGTTTCGCCTCTGAAGGGTACAAATTCAATTTCAAGAAATTGAGAATTGCCCATTTAAATGTCCTTTTTCTGGGATATGAACTATCAAGTAAAGGCGGGGCGGAGCAAGCTCGAGACCAAGATGGACGCTTGGGTCTCGAGCTCCATTACACCGGCAAACAATCCTGAAGTTATCCGGCAGCCTACTATCACCAAATCCACCAATTTCCAGAGTTTCAGCCACCGGAACACAGCCGCTGTTTAGTGAACGGACCCCGACCTCCCTAACCCCAAGGAACCCATAGAAACTGAAGCGGGAATCAGGCATACTATGGGCCGCTAAGCACCAGACTAAAGTTTGAAATAGGCGGGCCAAGTCTTGGTGAGTGCCGCGAGAGGCTGCGGGCACCATCAGGCCCACCCGCGTTCCGAGAGCCCGGCCCCCACCGCCGCATATGCAGATCGAAGAAAGCTGAGATGAGAGTGTGGAAGTGTCTCAAGCGGTCACACGGACCTGACAGCAACGCACGAGCACTAGATGCAGCTGCTGTGACTCGCGTCTGAGACCCCCGGCTATACGGGACGCTGCTGAGGACGCGCCGGGCCGCAGCATCAGCAAGAGGTGTGTACCGGAAGAGCGGGTTGGAGTGGTGCCGGCTTAGGACCCGGGCGACGCGGCACGGCTGGGCAGAGCCGCCATTTTGCGGTAATTCAGGGGAGACGTGAGGAGCGGCTGTAGTGCGTGGTGTGGCCCATCCCTGTAAGCTGAAGGCACTTGGTGGGACACGGAGGTAGCAGTAGAGTCTGGAGTGCTCCTGATCTTTGATGCACACAGCCTGGGCTTTCAGATCCTAGAGGACTCCACATTGCTGTGCCTGCTTGGGAGTGCTGGGGCTCCACCTGACTAGGGGCATGGGCGCAGATCCACAGCCAGGCACACGGCCAGGAAGGCCTTTATTACAACGCAGAGTGAGGAGCCAGGGCGGCGCTGTGAGGTGCACACTGGGGGCGCCCCCCTGGGAGTTAGCAGTGGGCTGGCATCAGGAAGCCAATTCCAGGGCTGGTGGTGGCACAGAGCGGCAAGAAGACTATTGTTAGTGAGGTGGCTGGGAGCTCACGTGGTGCGCGCAGAATCAAGTGGGATAACCCACAAGTGGCAGGTTTAAGGTCAACTGGAGGGAGGCGTACACTCCCAGAGCGTGAGAATCACAGGGGTGGGCAGCGTTGGAAGAGGTGAATATCTGCTGCCCTCTACTGGACCAGTAATTGAGGGGCTGCTGAAGACAGCACCTGAATAGAGGTTGCACCTGGAGAAAATTATGGGCAGGATGGACAGGACACAGTCCAAGCTCACTTTTGAACAAAAACGTTCTAAGTCCCATGACACGGCGACGGAGGGACCTGACAGGAAGTCGACCCCCATGGAGGATGAGACGGACATCCAGAGTATGCTGCGATCAATGGAAAAAGGCTTGCAGGGCGGCATCACCTCCCTAGGTACCAAAATAGATGCCATCTCCTACCGAATGGATAGAATGGGGGAAAGACTGGATAAGCACGCAGAGCGGTTAGACATGTCTGAGCGAAGGCTCACGGAGTTGGAGGAGGCGCAAACGACACTTGACTCTGACCACAAGCAGCTCGGGAGGGTCATACGGGTGTTGCAAGACAAGGCAGAGGATTTGGAAGCCCGCTCGAGACAGTGCAATCTACGAATAACAGGACTGCTGGAGACGACGCAAACCGGCAATATGGAACAATTAGTGGAGAAGCTGCAGGTAAACCTTCTGGGCGCTGAGGTCTTCTCCAACATGTTTGTAGTAAAAAGAGCGCACGGCTCCTTGGGACCTAGACCACAGCCAGGGGCCCCACCGCGCCCGATCATAGCCAAACTGTTAAATTATCGGGACAGAGACGCTGCCTTACGGACAGCAAGGGACAAATAAATATTAGCATACGAAGGTTTGACCTCACCTCCCGAGTGCAGGAGGCGCGCAGACAGTTTGTGCCCATGAAAAAGCACTTACGTGAACTGGGTCTGGACTACGCTATGCTTTATCCGGCGAAACTTCGTGTAAATAAACAGGGTCGCTCCCACATGTTCACTGACCCAAAGGCTCTCCAGAAGGCACTAAAAGACTGGTCAAGGGAACAGAAACAGAGTCCAGAACGGCAACTCCTAGACGAGGCAGCTAGAGGATCGCTCGAGGAGCAGGACTGAACCTACCCACCTTAAGTTCAGACAAAACGTAACATGGAGATGGGGGAAGGGGGTGGGAGGGGGTAGTGATGGGTCGGTATTGGCTAAATTGATTGTGTTGCAAACCTATCATTATTCTTATACCCATGCCAACGTGACCATTGCCTGGGGATGAATGTACAGAAGTGCCGTAAGAAACATTAGGAATTTAATTCTGCCCAGAGCGCAAAGCACAGGGAATGTCCAGTAGGAGGCAGAATACTGGCACAAGTAACTGGGTTGGATTGCGGTATGTGATCACTAGTGAGCCTAGCTGAGAAGTGCATTACGGTGGGGGCTGTAGAGTTATTGGCTGGTGTGCGGGGTCGGGATACGAGAGTGCATACGTTAGGCTTATTGCTGCAAACAGAGCGACCTCTGCCCACGAGTGGAAAACACCGCTACTGTTACTTAAGTTCAGGGGGGGGTGGGGGATACAGGTGGAAGTTATTTGGGATGCTACGCGACCGAGTTGTGGGTGGTCTGCTGTGGGTGGGGGGAGGGATGGGCCGGGTATGGATGAGGTTGTTGTTTTTGTTATTGGAGATGTCAGTCACAGTATTGCGAGATATATACACAAAATTCAATCTGCGCGAGTCAGAACACACCAAGATGATTGACATACATGATGGCAGCAGCTATTGGAGCCACTGTTCCGAGAACTACTCCCCCAGAGCCTAAATGACCATCGCAAATTGCGCAAAGTATTAAACTACCTAACTAGACACAAGGTAGATGTGGCCTTGCTGCAAGAGACTCACTTACCACTACATAGCCCAATTATGCGATACAGGGGTCTTATGGGCAATACGAACACCTCGGGCTTCACTTCACATGCGAGAGGGGTAATTACCTGGGTTAATCCCAGATCAGATTATACGATAAGGCAGATGGCTGCAGACACGGAGGGGCGCTTTGTGATATCAAAATGCCAGGGAAGGGGGTTAGAACTACTCCTAGTAAACGTCTATGGCCCCAACTATGACTGCCCAGAGTTCTTCGCAACATTGGCAGACACAATGGCTGGTCATACGTCGATACAAACACTATGAGGCGGTGACTTCAATTTGGTTAGAAACCCTGAATTGGACAGGTCTGGGGGACCGGCAAGAAGGCTGGCTTCAGCGGCCAGGACCTTTGAAAGCTCTATGATCAGTAAGGACCTTGTTGGTGTATCGAGGGAGTTGCATCTGCTAGATGGAGGTTTCACACACTACTCCGCTTAACATAATTTCCATACACGAATAGACTACTGGTTGGCGTCCACGCCCCTCATGTCTTTAATTCGCATGTGCCAGGTCTTGCAACGCACTTTGTCCGATCATTCGCCACTCTTACTAGACCTGGCCACGCCTAAGAAAACAATCCCACCATTTACGTGGCGTTTTCCCCCTTTTTCATTACTGGACCCTCTCTTCAAGGAAGAGATGGCGGAGGCCATAGACGCATTTTTCACTACCAATATTGGTTCGGTGGACAGTTTCCAGATGGTGTGAGAAGCTTTTAAGGTGTACATCCGTGGTATGGCCATGACTAAGCATTCGGGGGTACTGCGCTCATCCGACAGAGGTTGTCGACCTTAGAACGGAAACTAGGGGACCTGGAGGCACGTCAGCCAGCCGGGGATGATGAGGACATTGCAGGAGCTATTTGGGACTCATTAGCAGAATATTAGGAAGCGGCGGACAGTGAGGTGAAACACCTGGGCAAATATGCCACAGCGCGTGCTTACGGTGAGGGTGACAGGCCGGGATCGGTAATGGCCAATATGCTTAAAGCTAAACGCAATAAAATGCTGATCACCGAAATTAGATCGGAAGAGGGTGACTTGCTAACAGAAGAAGAGGACATTGCTAACAGGTTCAAACAATACTACTCTGGGCTGTACGCTTCCCGCTCTTCGGACATGGAAGATGCAAGTCTAGACTACCTAGAACACATTCAGCTGCCTTTTCTGTCGGACACGCACAGAGAGTTTCTCATGCTCCCCCTTGAAAAAGATGAGATAGTGGAGACACTTGCGGGAATGAGAGCAGCCAGTGCCCTGGGAACGGACGGCCTCACAGTAGGCATTTTTTTCTTTTTTTTAAAGTTTCAAAAACCTTTATTTGCACATCAATCAAGAAAATACACAGCTATGAGCCTACAACCCTGAGGCCGGCTGCGATGAATATGACTTATGTTTAACACTATATAATTAACACAGCTCTTCAGCCGACAGCGTGTAAGAAAGAGAGGATCGTCTGTAAATGAACGCCTGCTCAGGGAAAGTGATGATCTTTTCATGGCAGTGATTTGGTAGGGTTTTCTACTTTCACCAGTGTCCCAACCATTGCCCTAGGGAGAACGTAGAACTTCTGGCTATTTGCTTCTAAAGTCGGCATAGTCATTTGCTTGTGCAAACAGAACTCCCCCCACCCTCCCCAATACAACACACAGTTAAATAATTTGTCTACACATTGTTAAGACTTAGCCAGTGATTCTCTCACACACATTCCTCTGGATTCCCCTTGTATGGCGGGAATCGCACCTCGCAGTGCTATCGTCCCACATGCAGTCTCACCAGCAATCATCCGACCCGTGCGACATGCTATTTCTGAGCTAGCGTCCTGTGTGCCCCGCTGTCCAGTGGAAACCCAGTCCCTCAGCCGCCCGTTACTCCGCTTCCACGTCAGCGATTGTTTGGGGCACAGCCAATATATTCACTGGCTCAGAAGCTTCCCCTTGGGCTGTACCATCTACGTATGACTGATATAGACCCCAAAAATTCTTTGGACGACTAGTAGGGGGTAGAAGCTTGCTATAGTGTTCCGTTTGGGTGCTACAGTAGAGCATGTCTCACCTCCACCGTGCCACAGTAGGGAGGGGCCCTCTCATCCAGCAGAGCGCCACCACCGATGTGCGATTAGCATCCCCATGTCCGCTAGTCTCTGAATCGCAACCTGGAGTGGTCTGGAATTGCCGATAAGTGCCAGCCCCGGGTCAGGAGTAAGCTCTATTTCCAGAATTTTGCTCATTTCAGTGAACATTTTTTCCCAATAAGCCTGTATACCAGGGCAGCTCCACGCCAGATGGAAGAAATCAGCCAATGGCTTGCGGCATCTTTCGCATTCCGCCGGCTGTCGCAAGCCATATCTGTGCAGCCTCTCCGGTGTAATATACCCTTTGAAGGAATTTAAAATGAATCAGTCTATGCTTCCCGTTTAGGGAGATCCTTTTTGTGTTGACGCAGCAATATCGCCACATGTCGTCTTCTATGATAGTTTGGAGGTCTCTCTGCCAAGCAACCCTGGCCTTCATTAGCTGGTGCTCTCTATGTGACAGCGCAACCCTGTATAGGTTGGTCAGCAGTTTACCGGGAGCCTCTGTTTTAATGACATAAGTGAGCTCTGGGACTTCCGGTGGTTCTGCGAGGTCCGGTCCTAATATTTCTGAAAACGCACTGCGAACTCTGTGGTACTGGAAGTAAGGATAGGTCTCGCCTGTCTCCCGCCACCTGTTGCCCAGATTTAACTGTACCCTCCTCAAAGAAATCACCCATTTGTTGGATACCAAGCTGATGCACTGCTCGGGAAACGCCCCTCTCACAGATAGGGGGATCCCACAATGTCCATTCCACTGGCATAGCCGGTGAGTATAATAGTGCTCCACCCTGTTTGTGTAGCAGTGAGTACCACGCAGGATTGGTGGCCGTGAGTGAGTCTAGGATCCCGGTCCTGCGATCCATTGGCCGGAATACCGTGGCCGGAAGTGGGAGCGGCTCGGCAAACAGCTGTTCCATACACACATGAGGTATGAGTCTGTCCCCGTGTATCCAGGTGTGTAGGTGAGAGGCTTGGGCCACTCTATAGTAAATCTCGAAGTCTGGGGCCCCTAGACCTCCCATTTCATACAGCAGCGTGAGTAGCGTCCATCTCACCCTGGGTTGCTTGCCAGCCCAGGCCAGGCTGACCAAAAGCTGAGTCAGTCGTTGAAAAAAAGCCTTAGACAGCACAATTGGGATAGCGTTGATTAAGAATAGGAGTCTTGGCAATACCACCATTTTCATTATGGCAATGCGCCCATGAGGGATAGGGGAAATCTGCTCCAGTTGGCGACATTGTCCTCTAGTTTGCTAATCGCTACTCCATAGTTTTCACGAAGTAGAATATCTGGGTCCGGGTGAAGACGCACCCCTAGATATCTAATCGGTTCTTCAGTTCACTGGAGCGGGTAATCCATGGCAAACTCTCGAGTTACTGGGGTAAGAGGGAAGGCAATTGATTTCACCCAGTTTACCCTCAGTCTGGAAAGGGCACCAAAGTGGCAACCTCCCTGAGCATTGGTGCAAGATTGTTTTCGGGGTCGTGGACATATAGCAGAGTGTTGTCTGAGTACATTGAAACAACTATTTTATATGTAGGGAATCTAATACCCTCAGTGCCATGATATTCCCTCAGTGCGCAGGCCAGAGGTTCCGCCACTAAAGAGTATAGCAGCAGGGAGAGGGGGCAGCCCTGTTGAGTGCCTCTGCCAATGGGGAACGGATTCGTGACTAGGTTACCAACTCGCACCCTGGCCGAGGGGTTACTATAAAGAGCCCCTATCATTTGAAGAAAGGGTGCGCCCAAGCCCAACCTCTGTAGCACCTGACGTAGGAACTGCCACTCCACCGAGTCAAATGCTTTTTCCATGTCCAGAAATACTGCAATTGCTCTTGTATCCTGTTTGACATGTTGCATCGTGCCCAAGATTGTGCGGATATTGTAAGTTAAGTTCCTGCTTGGAATAAACCCAGCTTGCTCTGGCGCCACTAGCTTTGGAGCCAAGAGCGCCAAACGAGTCGCTAGTACCTTAGCGTACAACTTAGTATCTATGTTTAGTAGAGAAAGCGGCCTGTAGGAACTGCATTCATCGTGTGGCTTTCCTGGCTTTAGTATAGTGACTATCAGCGCTTCCCTCATGGTCTGTGGGATGTTCCCCTCCACACATATGTTATCAAATAGTGCGGATAAGTGTGGGATCAGCTGCTCCTGGAAAGCCTTGTAAAATTCCACAGTTAGGCCGTCTATTCCCGGCGCACTTCCCGGCCGCATAGAAGCAAGTGCCTCCATAATTTCTTCTTTCGCTATTGGCAGCATGAGAAATTCCCTGTGTGTATTGGTAAGCATTGGCAATTCTAGGTGCTCCAAGTATTCGGAGATGTCCTCGGAGAGGTCTCCACCCCTGGAGGAGTACAAGTCTGAGTAGTAACCAATTTCTGTTTCGTCCGTGGTGGTCTGGCCACTTGCAGTTCTCAATTCCGTTACCAGGGGCTTCCCCCTCCTGCCCTTCAATATTCTTATGAGGACCGAGCTAGGCCGCAACCCCTCTCCATAGGTTCGGGCTGTAGCGTATTTGCCGATATGTTTAACCTCCCTGTCTGCTTCCTCATTAAAGTCCGCAATAAGGGACTTTATCTCCTCCGCAACTACATAGTCCGGTTGCCTTAGTTGTCTGTCCTCAAGAGTCGAGAGCTGTAGCTCTAGCCCGCCGGCCTCTGTCTTATGGACTTAAGGACACTAGAATGCTTAGACATGGCTATGCCTCTAATATAGACCTTAAAGGCCTCCCACACTGTGTGAAAATCGTCCACTGATCCCACATTGGTCTCGAAGAAAGCCTCTATTGCTTCAGCTAGCTCCCCTCGAAATAACGGGTCAAGGAGCGAATAAGCAGGAAATCGCCAAGTGAACGGGGGGATCGTCCTGACCGGGGTTTCCAGAGTCAACAGAAGCGGCGAGTGGTCCGATAAAGTGCGCGGTAGGACCTTACATTCCCTTACACGGCCTATCATAGTTGAGGATGCCAGCCAATAGTCGATTCTAGTATGTATGTCATGGTAGGCAGAATAGTGGGTGTATTCACCCGGGGCGCTATGTCTCTACCTCCAGACATCCTCCAGATCTAGACTAGTGAGCAAAGTGTTCAGGAGCTGTGCAGCAGCTGAAGGTCTGCGCGGAGGGCCAGCCGATCTGTCCAATGCCGGGTCAAATACCAAGTTAAAATACCCGCCCCACAGGATGTGCGTGGTGTCGTAGTCGCGAACTATATTTGCCAGTGTCTGATAAAAGTCGGGGGAATCATAATTAGGGCCATATACATTTACTATGACAAAGTCTAACCCTCGTCCCTTACAATGTGCGATTACAAATCGTCCCTCTGGGTCCGCTCTCAGGGGGTTCAGAGTAAGCTTCGCCCCAGGGTTCACCCATGTAAGCACACCCCTAGCATGAGTCGTGAAGCCTGCAGCAGCAATATTACCCACTAGCCCCCTACTACCGAATATTCTACTGGTCAGTGGCAGGTGTGTCTCCAGTAAAAGCGCAATATCTACGTGTTGTCTTTGGAGATAGCTAAGCACCTTCCTCACCTTGCGGTAGTCATTCAGCCCTCTTACATTCCAAGTGAGAGCGCGGAACAAAGAAGGAACGTCTTTATGCCCTTGTTGATGTGTACAGCCTTGGATCAGTGACAGCCATTCCGAGAGCTAGGCTGTCAGAGTAGTCTCCTCCGGCAGCAGGTAGTTCCTCACGTTGCATCATCGTTGCGCCATAGTCTCAAGTCATGCTCAATGTCTCTACGTGTTAATCCTGTTCGTCCAGCTGGTTGTTTGATTCCTCACCCTCCAATGTTTGGTTGGCGTCTCTGCGATGATCCCTAGACCAACCCTTCAGAGCCTGTTGCAGCACCTTGGGGTCTGTAAAAAGATGAGTGACCCTGTTGGTTGACGCGTAGCTTTGCAGGGTAGAGCATGGCATAATCCAGGCCCAGTTAACGTAGCTGTCGCTTGAAAGGTGCAAAGTGCCTACGAGCCTCCTGCACCCTTGCGGTAAAGTCCGGGTATATTGAAATTTCCGAACCCTCGTATTGTAGAGACTTCTTGTCTCTAGCCAGTCTTAGCGCCACGTCTCTATCCCTGTAATTAAGGAGCTTTGCAATGATAGGGCGCGGCGGGGCCCCCGGGCGTGGGCGAGGGCCCAGCGATCTGTGTGCACGCTCTACGATGAACATGGGGGAGAAGACATCGTCGCCTAGGAGTGTGGTTAGGAGCTTTTCCACAAATTTTTCCATGTTTCCCGTCTGCGTCGTCTCCGGAAGGCCAGTTATGCGTAGGTTAGAGCGACAAGAGCGGGCTTCCAAGTCCTCAGTTTTCTCCTGTAGGGTTTGCATGAGCCTCTCAATCTTTTTATTATCAGTGTCCAGCTCTATTTGTGCTTCCTCGACCTCCGTGAGACGTCTTTCAGACATATCCAACCTTTCAGCGTGTTTGTCGACGCGCTCCGCCATGCGGTCCATCCTGTATGTCAGGGCGTCGATCTTGATTCCTATGGACGTCATGGTACTCTGTAGACTTTTTTCCATGGCCAAGAGCATCGTTTTGATATCAGAATATTCAGTAGTGACCGCTCCCTCAGCCGAGGGGGTTTTGTCCGCATCCTTAGCCTCCAGCGATTTGGAGCTGCGCTGTTCAAAGGTGAGTTTGGTTTGGGTCCTGTCTCCTTTCCCCATGGCGCTGGCCTATGTCGTGGAGAACCAGGAGAACCGCCTATAAGGAGCGTTCAGTTGGCGCTAAGATGGTGGATATCAGACTCCCCACTGCTCCCAACACCTTCCAGAATTGTGAACGGTAGAAGTATCTCCGTCGGTAGCTATGCAGACCACTGTGCCGCCTCCGTATCCGTTCTGCCCGTTATGGGGGGACCCCGCTCAACGACACTGTTTCTGCAGGCTCCTCTTTTACCACCTCCCGCACAAAGGTGGGTGACTCAGGCTGGGTTAGGCAGGTGCAATGGCAGATCTCCCGCTTGCAGGTACATACAGCGTGGGTGGCTGTCGCTTACTGTGCTGCGCTGTGGTGATTGGCAATGCCCGGGTGAGTCAGCCGGTGTTTACTGCGCAGTTAATGAGGGGGATCAGTGAGGCTGCCTCATTTGCACTCTGCGTGTCAGCGCGGGGCCCCTGCCACATAGGCGATATGTCGCACTTGCCTCCAATCCGCCGTGCGTGTGGGGGGGAACCGCCACCGCCTCCGTGGCTTGCCTTCTCGTGGGATCACTCTCTGGGCAGGCCTCGTCTGGCCTCGTCCCGCCTCAGGTCTGTTCAGGCTCTCTCAATTGCAGGCCTCAGGAGCTGCTTGACACCAGGCACTTCTCGCCGCTTCGGGAGGTGGCAGGATAGCTGGGGCGGGGGGGGGGCAATCCGCTTCACCCCCCAGTGAGCAGCACAGCCCCAGTCGGGTAGGTGCAGGTCTCCAGCAGGCCCTCTGCGGGTGTGCGCACTCGCGATGGCCGCACGCACAGTCACGCAGCCCGGGCTATGCAACACTCCAGGTCGCTGCTTATCGCCGCCCCCCCCAGCTGCCGATCGCGTCTGCCACCTCCGCCGCCTGTAATTGTCCAGAGCTGCCTCTTTCAGCCACCGGAGCAAGCCCTCGCGGTCAGCGGAGCAGGAGGGCCTCAATCTCGCCAAAATTACACTGCTGGTGTCGGATCACTTAAGGATAATGTGTGCTGCGATACGGAGCAGTGAGCTCACGCGTCCGCCATGGTTGCTGGCAAGCTCCGCCCCCCCCACAGTAGGCTTTTACAAGGCTTTCATAGAGCTGCTGCTACCCCACATCTCAATGTTATTTGACGATCTAAGTGCTACTGGCAAGATGCCACAATCTATGAGAGAAGCGATTCTAGTGGCCATCCCCAAACCAGGTAAACCCCCCGAGGAGGGCGGCTGTTACCGGCTGCTCTCCCTGCTGAACGTGGACGCCAAACTGTTTGCAAAGATTCTGGCTAACCGCCTAGCCCTATTGACCCCGGAACTCATTGCCCCGGAGCAAGTGGGGCTTGTACCGGACAGGAACATCACCTATAACGTCCGAACAGTATTCAGAACAATACAACATGCCCGACAAGACACAAGAGCAATTTTAGTGTTCCTAGATATGGAGAAAGCTTTTGATTCCGTGGAGTGATCCTTCTTGCAACACGTGCTGGCCTGAATGGGACTTGGCCCAATATTTCTGCAAATGATAGGAGTGTTGTGCAAAGCTCCCACTGCACGGATTCGGCTCGGGAATCTTATCACTGGGGCCATTTCTATCTCCCGGGGGACTAGGCAGGGATGCCCCCTGTCGCCAACATTATACGCCTTGATTGCTGAGCCCTTGGCATGTGCGCTTCGAGAATACCACAGACATAGAGGGGTCAGGTTCCCTACATAGGAGATTGTGGTCTTTACATGTGCAGACGACACACTGTTGTATGTAAGGGACCCAGAAACCAATCTCTCACCGGTCCTCAGAGAGGTGGTGCACTTTGGTGCTCTGTCAGGGTTGAGGGTCAATTGGACGAAGTCCATAGCTTTTCCGCTCACCCCGGTTACTATGCAATTTGAGATGGAGTACCCACTGCAATGGTCAGATGACTCGGTCAGGAGTTGGACATTGTGTTCCGTGAGAATTATGGCACTGCGGTTGCAAAGTTAGAGGATGACATTGAAACATGGATTAGACTGCCATTATCACTAATTGGCAGGGTCTCCATCATGAAGATGGTGGTACTCCCCAGGTTCCTTTTCTTGTTCACAAATATACCAATAGTGTTGCCTCGCTCCTTCTTTGTCAGAATTAATAAATCGCTGATACGATTGACTTGGGCGGGCAAGCAGGCCCCGGTACAATGACGAGTGCTCACTCTGCCATACCACTTGGGAGGACTAGGCGCTCCAGATCTGGAGTTATATTATAGAGCGGCGCAGGGTGCCGAAGCACATAGTTGGGTCGATGGAGCAGATAATACTCCATACCTCATACTCGAAAAGCTATTTGCCGACCCTCTCCCCCTGCCAGCAGTTATTCTAGAACCGGTCGATTGCAGGACAGGCATATTGGACTCGCTCAACTCGACAAGACATGCATGGCACAGCCTGTTACAGCAACAAGCAGGAGCATTACTGTACTTTCCAGAAATGCCAATAGACTGGATGGTCCTGTTGGCCCCCTGTAAAGATGGAGGGGTCATACAAGCAATGCGGGCTCTAGGCATCTACAAAGCAGGAGACCTGTTTTCAGACTGTGTTGCAAGAACGTGGGATGAAGCCTCGGTCACTACAGAAGCTCCCACCTTGCTTCAACTCTTTCAGTTCCATAGAGTGCGCAGAGCGCTTCGTCAACAATTGGGGGAAGACCTGAGCGAACCTCCCGAGGTAAAAGTGCTGTTGTACCTTATTAAAAGCAAGTCTCCCCGAAAGCTTGTCTCAAACATATACAAGTTGGCAATGTCTCAAAGGCAAATCAGAACACTAGGGCAGGCTGGCCTTGCAACGCGATCTGGACATGACTATAGATGACGACATGTGGTCTTATTGTTGATATCGAAACGCATATCATTGCATGGCAAACACAGACTTATTCATTTCAAATACATTAATAGAGTTTAATATATGCCGGAAAGATTACAGAGATACGGGCTAAGGGAGGAGGCGACTTGCGATAGATTTCACTCCCCAGTGGCGGTTTTCATACATTTAGCCTGGGGCTTCTAGAGCATTTTCCAGTATTGGGATAAGATATTTTGTGAACTGAGTACTATAGTTTATTTATTTATGGGTTTGTACCGCGCTAGAATCGACTCCCGGAGTAGTTGGGTTAGCGATTGCCCCTGATCCGGCCGTGGCACTGCTGGGCTATTCTAAACAATTACCGAAAGCAGTCCGCAGACTGTTGGACATTGGCCTATTGATGGCAAAACGTAGGGTGGCAATGTGCTGGATGAGGGGCCACGTACCTACAGTGACACAGTGGTCACAGATGTCCTTTATTGTTGTATGCAATCAGAGAACTTTAGCAAACTGCTTGCTCCGTGGAGCAGACCAAACAACTTCTGGGGTTTATATACCACATACTTAAACAGTAAAAGTGAGGACTCGGCCGAGGGGGCACTGACAGAACCCGTAGCGGGGGCTAACACCAACACTACGTAAGAGATAATACACTATCACTACCCAGATAGGATAGTGGCTCCATGGTTACATGTTGATGCATAAGGTGCAGGGCCTGACGGCGGCAAGTTGTGCTGACATCTCGTTGTTTGTTATAACTCTTTGAGTTATATTTATAGTCGCTGTCTTGCAGCAGATATGCCTCAAGTAGTAACAAGAGCCAACATTTCTACATGTGACGCTGCCCTGCCTCCGGGATGTGGGCGATAATGCTGTGTACAGTGCCTTGTTTTTGTAAGCAGCCGGCCCCAGGGTTATAGGAATACGGCTGTGCATGTCAGTGACATTGATTTTCATTTTACAATAAAAACTTGTTTACAAATAAAATTAAAACTATCAAGTGAAGGCAAAAGACTGGCAGCAAACTTTCTAGAGAAATGTGCACTGCTCCAACCTCCAAAAATACTGAAAAACTTATAGTTGATTCTAGGTTTCCTAAATTTCAGAGGAAGATACATTCTAAATTACGCAGAAAGGGTTAAACCTCTCTACGAATTAATCAAACCTGATTTTAAAACAGTTAATTGGGCACAAAAACACACAGAAATTTTGTGTTCATTAGAAACAGACATGTTAGCAATAAAACATTTGCAAACACGCGTAAACGCACGCAACTTAGTGATCCGAATCATTCCAGGACAATGCGGATTCACGTACTTAACCTTTAATGAAGGAGAAAAAGTACCAAAAGCTTACAAATCACGCTTATACACACAAGCAGAAATCAAATTCACTTCAACAGAGAAAATTCTGACAGCGGTTCAAACTGCAGTAGCAAAAGAGAGAGCCCTCGCACAGGATAAGCGCATAATGGTTGTTACTTCTGTACCTGCCTTAGAGGCAGTGACAAAAGCGAGCATTCCAAATGCAAACGCTTTACATCCAAGATGGATACAATGGGTTAATTCTCTTGCTGCAACAGACATTGAATACGTTTTTGACCCATATTTGAAAACACAAGCATTTCTACAATATGAACAAGAATGTCCTCTGCCTACTGAAATTCTGCCTCTAGAACAGTATGAATATATAATTTATACTGACGGATCAGCACAGCTCGCTACTGGGGGTAAACAAGCTTGCATGCACGATCATTAAAGGTCACTGGCGAGATGGCAAATTCCGACCTATGGTCACTAAAACTTAATCTCTAGGAGATTGTACAGCTCAGCGAGCTGAACTACAAGCTTTCAAGATGGCACTTGAAAATACTGATCGTGAATTCCCCACGCACATAGTGTGTGATTCGTATTATTGTGTTCAATCTTACAATGAATACTTGCAAAGCTGTATTCAAAATGGTTACAAAGATGGAAAAGGTGGCACAATCAAGCATAAGTTGCTTTGGGAACACGTAGTTCAGTTACGACAAGGATTACAAAAGGCTCACGTGATACATACACTGAGTCATCAACGTGATGGCGTTCACGTTGCAGGAAATTAATTGGCTGATGAAGCCGCAAAGGCAGCTGTGCAAACGGCTTCCGTAGCTGCAATCACTGGTTCAAAAACAAAAATAGACGGCGAAATAATGCTAGCTGTCAATGCCACAAGCAAAGCGTTACCTCAAAACTATCCACTAAAATATATAATTGATGCAAACTCCGTTCTTTTTGCTCGAATTCCTGGAGTGGGGGATAGAGTAATTCCAAACAGGAAACGTAGCGTAGCTTTGATACACAAAGCACATTTGGGAGAGAGTCTGATATATCAGGGGATCTCTCAATTTATACTAGAATTAAGAGACATACTGGTGGCCAGGGATGAATGGTCACATTCACACATTTGCAATTAACTGCCATAACTGCAATAGAGATCGCAGCAGAGAACGCCGCCAGATACTTGACTACAGTGTAGCCAGCCCAGTACAGACACCAGTGTTAGACGGCATTAGACTCTCTACACACAGACATCCCTGTGGTCAAATGCGGTCCCACAAATATTAAGACAGGGTTCATTTGGATGTGGCCTCAGCGCTCAGCTGACGCTCGAACTGTTATAAAAGATTTGCAAGTCTTTATCTGCACATACGCAGTCTACACGCTACATTCTGACCAGGGACCTGCATTTAGCTCTCAAGCTTACAAAGAGGCCATGGCCAAATTGGGCGTTGCATTGCGGTACTCTAGTCCATTCCATCCTGAGGGAAATACGGTAGTAGAGAGAAAAAAACGGGACATAAAGTAATCTATAACAGCTAGGGTATTAGGCTCGGGTGACGGGTGGGTCAAACATGTAATAAGTGTCGTTGTCGTAACAATCTGCCAAGAAGTTCTCTAGGGGGAATCACTCCATATGAAGTCCTCTTTGGGACCGGAATGATAATTTCGGATTTTGATTGTCAGACTTCAGTGGTAGAACAAAAACCCTTCGATATCAAAGATCGTTTGGCTGTTTGCAGGACTTAAATTAAATAAGAACAAGTCAAAGTAACATATTCCAGAAGCCAACAACCACTGAAGAGAAACTGACCGTCCCAGCAAGGCCTGTCTGGATTCCAAAGATTGGGGATCTAGTCAGAGAAAAGATCATGGACAAGAATGAATTTGGGCCTTCTTACAGACAACCAGTACCTGTCCTAGCCATCCACGGATCAAGAACAGTATTACCGCCGCCCCTTGCTGGTAAAAAGGAGAACAGGTTTGCTGCTCCAACCTCCATTTACCTGGTCAAACCACATCATGTGGCCGATCATAAGCAGTAGGCCAAGTGGACTCCAAAGATGTAGCAGATGCCCTAATCTGGCTACTATCCAAGAGATTCAAACTGAGTGACTCATCACCTTTGAAGAACCTGAAGTGCAAAGAGAAGGACTAAACAACAAAGCTATGGAACTTGTACCCCTTGAGACCCAAATAATAGTTAGTCAAGAAACGCCTGTCTACAATGAAAAAGCATCTGACTATACAAATGTAACAAGTGATCAAGTGGTTCCAGCGATTTCTACGAATCCTGATGCAATCCCTGCAATTGACAGAACTGCCTCTGGCTATTTCATTAACTTTGATACGTTGTCCGAGGATCCCAGTGAGCCTGAAACGATGCCAGCTAAAAGAACTTTTAAAGAACAAGCAACTGAACTTTTTCATCACCTGGAAAAGACTTATCTGGTTTCACCATGGATTGTGGTGGGTGTACTTTTTCTTCTACTTTGGTTGACTCTTGTAATAACCTTGGGAATGCTGATTAATGGAAGAAATGTTAAAAAGGACACAGCAAGTAAGAACATCAACTTACTCCTCAAACCACACAAATCATATCATAAACAAAGAGACTTGTCATCAGTGAACATCACAGCCGTTCCTATACCTGGTGGTGTAGCTTGGGACAGAACTGATTATAACATTTTTGGCTCATCGGAGATGTTGAAAATTCCACACCAGTTCAAGATTTCCTTGAATGACTTTGTTTCATCTAGTACCTTTTCTGATGATTGGGACTTTGAGACTGTTAATAATATGATGTCAGACTTAGAAATGTCTGCTGTATTTACAAACCATGAATACTTAGAAGGTTCATCAGATTATGAGCAAGTGTATTGTTATAATCACTATGGTCATCATTTCTTGCACAAATCTGAAAATCCTAGAAATGTATTACTGTATAATCAATGGGAACATTGTCCTACGCCACCAAAGGGTAGCTCAGAAACATTTTATGGCAAATTTCCATACTTTTCAGGTTTTAATGTTTCAAATCCAGAATAATTTTACTTTAAAAATGTTAATAGAACAGGAATGAAAAGTATGTTGACAAATACTAAGCAAATTTATTCTGCGACCTTTTATGCTCAGCTGTCTTCATTAGGTTTCGACATTTGGAAAGACAACATTGAGACAAAAACTGTCTGGGGCACAAAAGACTGGCAGGTGCAGGGATTAGAAGCCTTTTTTATGGCCTGCATCTTCCCAGAGAAAATAATGTTTTTGAATGACACTGTCCAACAGAAATCTTGTCTTGGGTTAGCCAAGATCAAAGAGTTAAACAATGCGTCTATACCTACACCTATACCTGATAACAGTAACACTTCAGAGGGGGAGGTCAACGTACATACTATTTTGCTTCACAACAGAACAGATCCAGATTGGAAAAAATGGTTAATGTGGCCCACAGACACAAACAACTGTCAAAATAGATTCCTGAATAAAACACGGGGGTTCACATTCACTAGGCCAGATCCGAGATATGTTCAGAGACAGCATCCAGGAATAGTAACAACATACAGTGTAGGGAAATTATGCCTTGAATGGCTACAGAAATCTACACTTAGGGATGATAAACTACACTTCTCTTTAATTAAAGATGGCGTTGATCTGAGGGACCTACTAAACCGCGTCATAAACATTTTATATATGCCGGTATCTATGCATTGTATAATGAAGCATGGAAGATTACGCAAGCAGAGACTGCAGAACGAATACGAGAAATTGATTGTATTCATTTAGAGAAATCTCTCTCGATACTATGTTTTCAGTATTGCTTAAAACATATACCAGCAGGCAAATATGAAAGGTTGGGTGAAGAATACATCAAGACATCCTGGAATTTACCATACACACATAGATCTTGTAGTGGGGGGAAAGAAGTGTTTCTTAAGTTGAAAGAGCTTTATTGCAATTTTAGAGATAGTAAAACATCGTTACAACTTATGTGGTTTTCAATGAGAATTCAAATGATAATATAATAATACACTTTCAAAATCAGTCCTATAGCTGGGACAGAAAATTTTACCAAGAAAAATAGCTTTTTAGGATTTTTCTAAAGAAGAGAAAATAAAAGAGAAAGAAAAAAAAGAAAGGGGGGAAGAGGGAGAGAGAAATATAAAGGAAAAATGCTGAAACAATAAGTATGACATCGGTAAAAATTAAAAGCAAAAAGATGATGAAGAAAGAAAAATGTACTTTAAATAATAACATGTATATTCAAGGAACATGCTTAGAATGATATGCTGTAAGAGGTGACCATAAAAGATCCTTTTTAATTAATAAAGGCACTGATGTGGCGAAGGCACGATCAAGTCTGTGGTGATGACATAACAAGTTCCACCAAGCCTGATAAGAAATATTTTAGTATCTTTCTAATTGGTTGTGATGATTTGGAGGGAAATGGATATAAATAAGTCAATGAATCTTTGAACATTACGAGGAGCAGACTATATTGGTGAGGAGCCTCCTAACAATATATGTGTAACATCAAAAGTGAAATTGGTGGATAAAATATCATTTAATTTGGACCAAGTTCGAAACCATAATGATTTAACCATTGGACAATGGAAAAACATATGGAGAAGATCACTGTCCTCACATGGACAGGACCACATTTTTTAGAATCAAGTAATTTAAATTTATTTAAATCAGACGGGGTAAAAAAAAGACGATTGTAAAAGAAAAAAAGAGTTTGTGTAGTGCTAGCAGAACGGGAAGAGGTATGTATTTTGGACCAAACAGATTCCCAGAGCTGAAGTGAAAACTCCTGAGAAAGATCTCTCTCGAATAATAGCTCTGTTGGCGACTTTGATCTAACTGCTACATGACGGGAGAGCAATTTATAGATGGCAGCTGCTCTGAGAGGGAGAGAGAAATCAATTGAGGAGGATAAAGCCTGATCAGAAATGGTTGGAGAGCAAGACTGAGTAAAAATTTGAATGAGGGAGGCTGTCAAGAGAGAATATTGAAGAGAATAATTATTTGAGATTCCAAATGATTTTTGAAGAGCTGAGAATTCCCTCGGTAAATTATCCTTCATTAAATGATCAAGAATGATAATACCTTTATCAATCCATTCCTTCCAAAAGAGTGTTCTGTTATTGATCTTTAAAAATTTGTTGTACAATATTGGAGTTTGGGAGAGAAAGTCCTTATGCAAAGATGAGATCGAAATATAGAAAGAGCGAGGGCTTTGGAGTGATTAAAAATAAAAGTGGAGATACGTTTTGGTGATTGAGACAAACAAGTAGCTGTACAGAAAGTAACGGGTAGGAGTTAAGCGAGTTCAAGTGAACACCAAGCTGTTACAGGAGGGCAAGAAGAGTCAGACAAAAAAGGCCAAATTTGCTTTAATGTAAAGGCAGAATGATATTGATTGATGTACGGAAAGTTGACTCCACCAAGTCTTTGGGTTTTTGGAGACGGGAGAGAGAAATCCTAGCTTTTCGGTTGTTCCATAGAAATTTCGAGGAAGAGCGATTAATGGTGCTAAAGAAGTAAAGCGGGAGAGAAACAGGAAGCATAGAAAAATAAAAGTTAATAATAGGGAGAAGCATCATTTTAATGGTGGCTAGCCTACCCCACCAGGATAAGAAAAGAGGGGACCATCTCTCAATAAGAGCAGAAAGTTTTTAAGTATATCTGAATGATTGATCTTAATGGTTTCCCTAATAGCGTTAGCATAAAGGACGCCCAAACATTTGATATATTTGGAATTCCACTCAAAACCAGAACCATGAAACATGTGAGATAAATAAAATTTATTTAGGGGTAACACTTCTGATTTATCAATATTCAGTTTATAGCCAGAGACTGATGAGTATTCTTGCAATAGAGAAAACAAAGCAGGTAAAGAAGTAGAAGGATTGGAGATGTAAAGCAGAATATCATCTGCATAAGCAGTACACTTAATATCAATATTTTGAAATTGGAAACCTGTATATAAGGGCAAGCGCTTAATTCTTTTGAGAAAGGGTTCTAAGGCGAGAAAAAAAAGAAGTGGGGAAAGGGGACATCCTTGTCTTGTACCTCTATGAAGCGAGAAGTATTTGGATTGACATCCATTAACCCATATAGAAGTGGAGGGGTCAGAATAAAGCAGTTGAATATATACATGAATTGGGGGCTAAAACCATGCCATCTCAATGCTCTAAACATAAAGTCCCAACTCACCCTATCGAAGGCTTTTTCAGTATCGAGCGTGATGGCAGCAACAAGTGAGTCCATTTTAGAGGCATGGTGAAAGATATTAAGAAGAGTTCTCAAATTATCGGTTATAGACCTACCTTTGACAAACCCAGATTGATAAATATATTAATAAGATCAGGAATCACAGTATTTATACGAATGGCCAGTATTTTAGCAAAACATTTACAATCGGTGTTGATTAAAGAGATGGGCCTATAATTTTTGCATAAGGAAGGATCTTTATCCTTTTTAGGAATTAAACAAAGCATAGCTTGGGTGAATGTTCCCTTTGCTTTTCCTTCATCAAGAAAGTAATTTATCAGAGAAAATAAATGAGGTATTAGTATTGATTTAAAATGGAGATAAAACCAAACTGTGAAGCCATCTGGACCGGGAGTTTTGTCTTTGGGTAAAAGATTAAGAGCATGAATAATTTCCTTTTCCGAGATAGAGGTATCTAATGACTTAAGGTCAACAGGGGCAGCACGAGTATGAGGGAGAGATTGAAAGAAGGAGTCAATATGGTCAGGAGAAGGAGTGGACTCTGGAGTATAAAGAGAGGTATAATACTGAACAAAACAACCCAGTATTTTGTCATCGGTAGTGTGATGAACACCGGAGTTGTCGGTAATAACAGTAATTTTTGATTTTTGTTTCTTAATTTTGAGATGGTTGGCCAGAGATTTACCCACTTTATTCCGACCACCATACATTTTAGCATTACATTTAAGGAGGTTATTACATGCAGAGTCCCATGTATGTTTGTTGAATTGCCTTGTAGCTTTAATAAGAGAGGAGAGAGTATCTGTAGAATTAGTGGTGAAATATTGACGTTCAAGAACTTTGATTTGTTTAAGAATAAGAGAGGATTCTGAGAGTGCTTCCTTCTTCTTTTGAGAGACAAAGTCAATAATGAAACCTCTGGCAGTGGCATTGAAGGCATCCCAAATTGAATGAAATTGAGAAGTAGAAGAGAGATTATTGAGAAAGAAATCTTCCAAAAAAATAGTAAATTGTTCCACAAACTGGGTATCTAAGAGAAGAGAGTTATTGAAACGCCATCTGCGGGTAGTAGGAGAAGGTGGAGGAAAATCCATATCTAAAATAAAAGGGGCGTGATCTGAAATTAGGATGGAACCAATCTCCAAATTAGAAATAAACTGTAGGGCATGTTGAGTTAGAAAGATGTAATCAATACGGGAATAAGACTTGTGAACAGGAGAGAAAGAGGAGAATTCCAATGTGTCAGGGTGGGAAACTCTCCATGAGTCAATAAGATCTCTAGAAGTAATTGCTTTATGAAAAGTTTTTTGCATTGTGTTGGGGATGTATTTGGTTTGTGAATTGCGATCTAGGAAATGATCCATCAATTGATTACATCACCACCTAAGATCAAATCTTCCACAGCATGTGAAGAAAGAAAGGTGGAAAAATCATTCCAGAATTGAAAATCAATACCATTCGGCCCATAAATATTACAAAAAGAAAGTGGAGTATTATTAATGTTTACATTTAAAAACAGCCATCTACCATTATCATCATGAAACTCATTTTGTACTCATTTTGTACTTGAACAGTTAAGGATTTATGAAATAAAATAGCCACACCATTTTGCAGGAGAACAAAAAACATTTCCCACCCATTGCTTACGTAATGAAGACAAATCTTGCAACTTAAGGTGTGTCTCTTGTATCAGTGCAACCTGACATTTTAGTCTTGCTAAGTGAGATAAGACACGTTGCTTAACAGGGTTACGAATACCTTTAACATTCCAGGATACAACGCGAAAACCTTTAATCTATAACGATTAATTGTTGATAGGCTTGAAAATAGAAGCAAACCAGAGAAAAGAAGAAGAGACATTTAAAAGAAGAGGAGCAAATTAAAAGTTGGGAAAGTAAGGATAGCATAAAGGAAGGAGAAACTTGCGTAGATTGGCCTCAAAGGAAACAAGGGAAACGGTAAAGTACAGTATGATGAGGATAGAAGAAAGGAGTTCGATAAAGAGAAAGGGTAAAGGGAAGATGCAAGAGAGAAGGAAAATATAAAGAAAAGAAAGAGTAAAAACAACAATAGAAATGGGGAGCATAATCTCCCAGAAAAATTAGGGAAAAAAAGATGACGGAAAGCCAAAAGGCTTTAGTCATAATGGTCAGAGAAGGAAGAACAAATAACATTATTGAGGGAGGGGGGACGGCAAAAACCCCCAAAACAGCCACAACACTGAGGGTAGCATCAAAACCAAAATCGATAAAATAACAACAGATGAAATGGAAGGGATAAATTATTCCGACAAGAACATAATAAACTAGTGAGACAAGGAAGAAGGGAGCTTACCAGACAAAAGGGAACTAATCAACTGGACACGTCAAACAAAGTAGACAGACGTAGGATGATGTAAGCAGGAATCTTCAGCTACAGCACAAGAAGAGCCTACAAACAGACGAAAAAGCAAGTAACAATAACGTACAACATATGTATGACCTAAAGAAAAATAAAACAGAAGACATTAACAAAATAACCAGTGTTTGCCAAGTTCCATGTGTTCTTCTCGATGGGTATGAATGAACTTCCGGAGATCAGCTGGATCATCGAATGAAAATGTTCTGTCTTTATAAGTCACTTTGAAGAAACAGGGTGTACAAGACCATAGCGAGCGTTCATGGATTTTAAGGCTGGTCTGAGATCTAGGAATTATTTTCGTCTACTGACAGTTGGTTTTGAAACATCCTGACTGAAAAAAACCTTGTAGCCTGACCAGAACATCTGCTTATGTTGTTTGGCAGCAGTGAGGATTGCCATATGGTCAGAGTATAGCAAAAAATAGGCAATGATACCTCTTGGTTTAGTGGCAGAAGATGCATTTTGAGGCCCTAATCTGTGCGCTCTTTGGATATTAAACTGACTTTGGAGGCCAACAATCTGCAAAACCTGACATTTCAAGAAGGAGATCATGTCGGAGCCTTCGGAACCTTCTGGAATTCCATAGATGTGTAGGTTATTACGCTGATTATGATTTTCTAAATCCTCAGTAGATTTTTTAAGTTGGGTAACTTCCTTGGTGAGAAACTCAACTTTGGCAATGACATCCTGGTCATCGCTTACCTTCTGTTCAACATCAGAGAGTCTCATATCAAAGCCAGACAATTTTTCTTCGATCCTTTGAAGGGTAGTGGTAGTGTCTAACATGAATGGGCGAAAGAGGCGCAGTTCATCCATAATGTCCTCTAGTGTGATGGGAAGAGGAGATTTGGTTGCAGAGGAAGGATCCTTCTTTAGGCGTTTGCTATTATTGGCTGTAGAGTCTCTATGACCTCCAGAAGATATCCCTGAAGATCCATGAGGCTTATTCGACTGCTAAGATCCATGCTGAGACGATGGAGAAGATAGTAGGTAAAAGTCAAAAGCACATTGCGAAAAAAGGCAGAAAAAAATAATAAAGTCTCGAGGAGTAAAATCGTTGAGGAACAAAATCCAAAGGCGCAAAGCTCAGTAGACGAATAGATGAAGTGTGGATACAGAACATTGAAAGGCAAACAATATATTGGTAAAAACTACCCAGAAGTAAATGGTGCTGCAAAAACAAACACCAAAAAAAAGTTCCAACTTTTATCAGGAGAAGAACAGATGAAAAGAAAAATAGCTGTCTACAAAACGAGGATACTTGTTTCAAAAATCCAGGTGAAGAATAAAAAACAACTTAGTTAGAACCTGAATGCAGTATCTTCTTATCCAACTTGATGCGCTTGGAAAAGAGCTCTTGTAAAATGCTCAAAGCATATGCAGGAATGTGAAAAGCATAACAGGTAAATACAGTTAGTATCAGCACGCATATAATCCAGTGTTGTAGGGTTTACCCTTTTATTTATGTAACCAGCGCGCAGACTAAGGCAGCAAAAATGCTGTATGAAGTAAAGCAATGGTAGTTGTGCTAATAAATTAGTGCAAATAGTTGTGACAACCATGTTGTTGTGAACCGGTGTACCATGTTTGTAGTGAGCACAGAATATCAGCAGCAATGTCAGGTAGGTTGAGGTGAAATAACTTGCGCAGTCACAGGCATCCACATTGTGGCAGCAGTGAGACAGGATAAACTGAGGCAGAGCAAAGTACCATATCCGAAGCGCAGAAAGAGTTTTATCCACTGTGCAGGATATAAGTAGGCCCACGATGGCCGCTGTACTGAAAACTATTTTGTGAGGAGTTGTGCTGCACCGTACAAAACACACAGAAAATGGCGGCCGCAATAGCAGAGAAGCAGAGCAGAATCCAAGACGCGCTGAAATAAGGTTTCAGTCAACATAACGTGGGTCGGAAACTCGCCATTGTATTCTCTGCGGTTTCCGACGTACTCACTTTAAATAGTGAGCGGGAATCTGTCCGTTGAAGGGTCCCTTCATGTAGAAGAGCGGCTCGATGCTGCGGAGCCCTCTCAGGTTGCGGCTATCTTGCCGCGCGCTCTCTCGGAAGAAGTGTTTCTTAGTGGTAAAAATTGTGAAAACGCACTAAGCGGTTCTCTCCTGTGTCAGGATATTCATTTACACGGAGCCTGTGATGGTTCCTCTAACAACTTATCCTGCCACCTGCAAGGTTACCCAGCTGCAGTGATTGATCCAATTTTTGGACAGCTTTCTAATGGAAGTTACCTCATGTTGAATGATCACAGCTGCTGTGGCATGTTGCCAGATTTACCCTATGTCGTAACTGTGTCAGCCAGGGTCACTTGTTGTATGCAAGTATTGTTTCCAAAAACCAAGACAGCCCGGGAGTCACCGTAATGCCCTTCACTGAACATCTCTTCTATACGAATTGATACTTTAAGCAGAATGAAAGCTATTCTTTTACAGAAAACTGTGCCACTGACCTCGGCCAAAGAGACCTATGATCTGCAAGTCCCAAGGACTTCAGCGGAGATACATGCCCTCTTAACAACAAATTGCCCTATGCATTTCTCAGAAATGTGAAGTCGTATCTTAAACATGTCTGATACAAGCGGTATTGTACATGTATTTAAGACAGTTTTTTCTGGACTGTTAGCACCCTTTGAAACAGTCCAAGGCATATTTCCAAACTTCGTGCTCTCAGTGTTTGGGGGATTGCCTCTCATTTTGGGACTTGCAGCATGGATACTATTTTTGCTCCTACTGCTCTGATATGGCAAGCCAAGTCACAAGCGATACCCAGTTCACCGTGGAGACAACTCTACTGGCGATGAAGTGTCGTGAGCACATCGTTCAAATTTTGGGATTAACTTGTTTAACCCCTTCCGTGCTCGTGACGGAATCACTCCGTGTGTGTGCTGTGCTGGTGACGGAGTGGTTCCGTCACGGCGCAGCCGCCTCGCCCACGCTGCAGGAATTCCGCGCCTGCACTGCCGTTCTAATGAGCGGGCGGGGCCGTGACGGAACCACTCTGTCATCAGCACAGCGCGCCCATGGCTCATGACGGAGTGGTTCTGTCACAAGCATGGCTGCGCCGCGCGGCCCCCTCCCCTCCAGCGCTGCGGTCAAGGGGTTAAGAGAATTGAATCCCACATGGTTTATGTCATTCAGACCAACTTGGCAAGATTACATCTTACCTGTTCTGCGCTGCTTTCTATGCGGAGAAGAATGCGTGCTAGACATCTGTCTGACACTCCCATCAGCCATGCCAACGGATGTTGATACTTTGCTTGGACCGGTGACGGCTCATGCACTGTGTTTCCCCAACGGCTACCAATTCTGATGACGGCATTCATTGAGATCTCACAGACGCAAAATGCTGACGGTGAGGTACGAGAAACAGCAGGCACACAGGTAAAATCTGATTCGAACATTGCATGCGACCAACGCTGACGGCGATGCTTCACATCTATGTGCGATTGATGTTCTTAACGAGGTAATCCAACTCTCACCTACAATGGTAGACAAATTCTTTACAGACTTAGAAGATTTGATGTTTTCTCCGAACAATAACACTGACTTTTAAAATTGGCACAGAGTGTTCTGAGAGAGTCTGAATTCGACCTTCATTTTTCAAAACAAAGTCCTAACTTTTGAACTTTTTTTCCCCATGATTAATTTTTGTTTTCAAAATTTGTATTTTTCATTTTTTGGTCACAAAGTAATCTGCTTAAAGTAGAACTATTCATAGAGAACTAGATTTCTTTGAAAAACTTCCAGAGGCAATATTTGACCTTGTCCACATTCAAACAGTTTATATAATCAGCATTGAAATGGTCTCGACTTTTTCTTCTGTATTTTTAAGAGCCATTTCATAAATGTATTCTCGTGATTCATTTGGATAGCATTTTCAAATGTCAAACTATATGCTTTGAATGAAACAATGCTTTTACATGCTTACAGCACAAATGCTCTTTTCGTGTACAACCAGTACCAATGTACTTTTATGTATTTTGGGTGGGTTTTTAACACATAATGTTTTTATGTGTTTAGAACTTAGTAATCTCATACATAAGAAAGTGGAGTGGGTGTTGTGTGGTGTTTTAAGCTCCGAGTGAATTTTCCCGATTCATGCCCTTATATAGGTACAATTCACATTGCCCTTATATAGGCATAGAAATCAAGCCCTTATTTAGGCATAGCCCATGCTACCCAAATACAGGCATGGCTACTTCCACCCGTACCAAACGTCACAACGACTTCTTGGAAAGCCAGCTTAAGCAGTCAGGGACTTCCCCTTGCTTGAATATTGATTTCTCCAAGAACTCAGTTACTTTACAATGAACATCTATTCCTCAGGGGTTCATTCATGACGTTCATATGCCCGAATTTACGTCAAACATGGCATTCCTAAACAACTTCAAGGTATAAATATACCTTCACTTGCTATGTCAAAGTACGGTGGTTCGGAGCAGATCGACTGCCTACTTGCCCGACGCAGCTCGCTACAGCAAGTGCCAAAGGAAGCCGACTCTCCATTTGACGCACTGATCAGGAAGCTGCCTTTCTCCTGCCGAGAATCCAGCTCCATTGTTTCCGGCTCCCCTTGCGGGGTGTTGGGAAATCGAGTCCCGAGACAGAGATACCAAACCTCCATTATTCTAAACCAAGGTATGGAGCTGATTAGAATCTAGAGAAACCTTTGGTAGATTCTTGGTACAAATGAAACCTATGCTACACAATACTTACTTCTTCCCTCGTACTAGACCTAGGTTAGGTACATTGAGGTAGGCGTATTTTAGAAGCACCAGTTGAGTATTTTAGTCTAGGTTATTTATGTATGTATTTTTATATGGCTTAGAAACCATACAATGCTCTTACAGTATTATTTCATATTACTGTTTACGCTGTACGCATTCTACTTTGTAGTCTGCATAAGGATTGTAGCAGTTCACCTCTCTTGCATGAGAAGGAAGCCTGTTCAATAAACCATTTATTGAAAACGCCCATCTCACTATTTCTCTGCAACTCTGTAGAAACGAAGCATGCACGATTGACTGAGTGAAATACCTATCTATTGTTTCCGCGACTCTGAGAGATATATTCTAATTCTTGGAAACAAAGTTGTCATGTTTATGCGGTTGTCAGAAACTAATCCCTTCTTGTGTTTTCGAGAAAGTTTCTAGTGACCTCTGAGTTAGCTGGCACACACACAATTAAGTTTAGAATATTCGATAGAGACCTAGTTGAACTCAGTCCAACGTCAAATCTGTAGGATATATTATTCCAATGCGCAGAGCCTATTGGGAATATAGTAACTACACTACAGCACTGGCGGGGTGAAACTTTCAGAAGAGGCTCATGAATAAGCCCCCTTGTCTTTTTCCCTTACGCTGACACACAATGGCTGTGATGTGACAGCGCAGGTACCCTTGCACCATGGTGCAAGGGTGACCGTGCTGGGGAGTTGATTGATGTTGTGGCTCAATCACTTCTCGAGATGTCTGCAGGTGCGTCTGGACTAGTGGAGTGCGGAAGTGAGCCAGTAGGCCATCTTGTAGTTTTGTTTGCCTGGCCTTTTCTTCAGGTGTACCATGGTGTTGGCGCAGTTGGAGATCCATAGGTGGAGGTTGCACGATGCGGTGTTGTCCTCTGTAAGCGTTGGCAGAGTTGTGGGGCTGAGGGAGTTGACAAGAAGTTATTCAATGACCTTGATCAAGCTGCAAGGGGGGTGGCGATGATGAAGGTGGTGTAGGGTGGGTATGATGAAGACGTGATATATACAATGATGGCCGGCCCAGGAAAGTCTGGTGGTGTGGCTGTAGTTCAACTTCCCGCTGGCGGAGAAGACGTGCTCGAGTGTGTGTCTGGCTATGTGGATTGGTGCGGTGACTAGGTGCTTGAGTCCAATGTTAGTGAGGTTCCCCAGCAGGGGAGTGGTGTTCTGGTCACTGGGGTTGTCCAGGTGGAACTTGAGGTCTCCGAGTAGGATGTAGTCATTGGATGGGAGAGCCTGGGGGGCAATGAGGTCTACAATAGCATCTGTGAATGTGGGTCCATGGCCCGGGGGGCCTGTAGATGAGGGTGCCACAGAGGATGGTATTGGGGTTGGTCCGGGTCTGGAAGTGGAGGTGTTCCATGATCACCGTTGGGTCATTGGAGTGTGTGGTCAGTTGGAGTGTGCTTTTGTAGAGGATGGCAATCCCTCCTCAGGGTGGTCCTCGCGGGTGATTTAGTAGCCGTCAGGCATGGCGATGTCCTGTCCGGATTAGAGGTTGGTCCAGGTTTCCGTGAAGAAGGCGATGTCTGAAGAGGTGGCGTTGAGGCGGTCCCAAATGTCTGTGGCATATTTGTGGAGGGACCGCACATTGAGGAGGATGGAGTTGAGCCAGTTGGGTGCGCTGTGGGTCAGCTGGGCAGCAAGAGGCTCTGGTGTGCTGATGTGGCAGAAGGTGCATTTGCAGTTTCAATAGGCACAGGGTGCAAGGGAATTCTTTGGTGATGCTGGATGGCAGGCGGTGTGGGGTCCAGGGTTGAGGGCGAGGAAGATGCTGGCGTTGTAGCATTGGAGTGTCCGAGAGGCAGGGTCCCTGTGCTGGGCACGGTATGTGGCCGAACGGCCACAGACGGGCTTGCCTTTGGCTTCTTTTCGGCACACCAGTGGCATGCCTGCTGTTTTGGCCGCACAGCGTCCACCATTAAGTAGTGCTGCAGGAGGGCTGGATAGCTGTGAGGCAGGAGACATGGGAAAGGACACTGGAGGGGCGGGGAAGCGGGTGATCTCAGCAGCAACGAGGGAGAGGATAAGGAAAAAGGAACTGCAAAAAAGCATAGGAAAAACAAAGCTAAACAAAGCAAAGCTGAACAAATAAAGTAAAAGGTAGGAAAGCAAAAGAGAAGAGCAGAAAGATGAATAGGAACAGCAGACGAGAGGGACAGGAGGGCGATCAAGCTGCAGAGCATTGAGGCTCAACCAATAGACCACCAGGGATGAGGCGTAGGTAAGAGCCTGCGGGTGGAAGAGGGAGTCAAACAACGGCCCTCTATGTTAGAGGAACCAGCAGCTGCAGATGGGGACAGCAGCAGCAGCAACCAGACGGCGCAGCACTGTGGAAAGAGGAAGTCCACTAACGGTTAGTCCCCTGTACACCCAAATGCAAATGCAAAATAACAGGAAGCAAGGAAAGGCAGCAGCAGACCTGTCAGTGGTGACCAGTTTCCGTTTTACCTAGTTCCCCAGTGAGTAACAGCGGATCAAGCTGCATACCCAAGGGCCAGGGCCAGAACAGGCCCTGTGCCCCAGACACCCACTGCCACCAATGGCCATTCTCAGCAAATTTAGCCAGTTAGTGGAATCCCCCACCAGTCTGGTGTGGTGCCCTTGGTGTTGTAGGTCAGCCGCAGAGCAGGGATTGCTCAGGGCACGGTGTGTGTCACCCACAGGTGCTAGAAACCACCGCAATGGAGCGCACACCGCTAGCCCCTCCTCCGGATCGCCCCTCGGGATTCTGGTACTTGTAGTTCAATAGTGGATCACCCAGGTGGGTGCAAGTCGGTACTTGTTGGACTGATGAATCTCTAGACCCGATACATGTCCCGGGTTTTTGGGTATCGCCCGAGACATGGCTCGGGTTTCGGGATAACTTCCCTCATCAGTAGAGAAATGGTTAGGGGTGGAGGAGAAGGCCGCCAAACAACCGTCAATGGCCTCGATGCCCGAACAGGCACGCAGGGCAGCATCCAGGAGCCCGTCGGCTCAAAGCTCAAGGGAGCCAATTAATAGAAACCACCGCAATGGAGCGCACACCGCTAGCCCCTCCTCCGGATCGCCCCTCGGGATTCTGGTACTTGTAGTTCAATAGTGGATCACCCAGGTGGGTGCAAGTCGGTACTTGTTGGACTGATGAATCTCTAGACCCGATACATGTCCCGGGTTTTTGGGTATCGCCCGAGACATGGCTCGGGTTTCGGGATAACTTCCCTCATCACTAGAGAAATGGTTAGGGGTGGAGGAGAAGGCCGCCAAACAACCGTCAATGGCCTCGATGCCCGGACAGGCACGCAGGGCAGCATCCAGGAGCCCGTCGGCTCAAAGCTCAAGGGAGCCAATTAATAGAAACCACCGCAATGGAGCGCACACCGCTAGCCCCTCCTCCGGATCGCCCCTCGGGATTCTGGTACTTGTAGTTCAATAGTGGATCACCCAGGTGGGTGCAAGTCGGTACTTGTTGGACTGATGAATCTCTAGACCCGATACATGTCCCGGGTTTTTGGGTATCGCCCGAGACATGGCTCGGGTTTCGGGATAACTTCCCTCATCAGTAGAGAAATGGTTAGGGGTGGAGGAGAAGGCCGCCAAACAACCGTCAATGGCCTCGATGCCCAAACAGGCACGCAGGGCAGCATCCAGGAGCCCGTCGGCTCAAAGCTCAAGGGAGCCAATTAATAGAAACCACCGCAATGGAGCGCACACCGCTAGCCCCTCCTCCGGATCACCCCTCGGGATTCTGGTACTTGTAGTTCAATAGTGGATCACCCAGGTGGGTGCAAGTCGGTACTTGTTGGACTGATGAATCTCTAGACCCGATACATGTCCCGGGTTTTTGGGTATCGCCCGAGACATGGCTCGGGTTTCGGGATAACTTCCCTCATCAGTAGAGAAATGGTTAGGGGTGGAGGAGAAGGCCGCCAAACAACCGTCAATGGCCTCGATGCCCGAACAGGCACGCAGGGCAGCATCCAGGAGCCCGTTGGCTCAAAGCTCAAGGGAGCCAATTAATAGAAACCACCGCAATGGAGCGCACACCGCTAGCCCCTCCTCCGGATCGCCCCTCGGGATTCTGGTACTTGTAGTTCAATAGTGGATCACCCAGGTGGGTGCAAGTCGGTACTTGTTGGACTGATGAATCTCTAGACCCGATACATGTCCCGGGTTTTTGGGTATCGCCCGAGACATGGCTCGGGTTTCGGGATAACTTCCCTCATCAGTAGAGAAATGGTTAGGGGTGGAGGAGAAGGCCGCCAAACAACCGTCAATGGCCTCGATGCCCGAACAGGCACGCAGGGCAGCATCCAGGAGCCCGTCGGCTCAAAGCTCAAGGGAGCCAATTAATAGAAACCACCGCAATGGAGCGCACACCGCTAGCCCCTCCTCCGGATCGCCCCTCGGGATTCTGGTACTTGTAGTTCAATAGTGGATCAAGCAGGTGGGTGCAAGTCGGTACTTGTTGGACTGATGAATCTCTAGACCCGATACATGTCCCGGGTTTTTGGGTATCGCCCGAGACATGGCTCGGGTTTCGGGATAACTTCCCTCATCAGTAGAGAAATGGTTAGGGGTGGAGGAGAAGGCCGCCAAACAACCGTCAATGGCCTCGATGCCCGAACAGGCACGCAGGGCAGCATCCAGGAGCCCGTCGGCTCAAAGCTCAAGGGAGCCAATTAATAGAAACCACCGCAATGGAGCGCACACCGCTAGCCCCTCCTCCGGATCGCCCCTCGGGATTCTGGTACTTGTAGTTCAATAGTGGATCACCCAGGTGGGTGCAAGTCGGTACTTGTTGGACTGATGAATCTCTAGACCCGATACATGTCCCGGGTTTTTGGGTATCGCCCGAGACATGGCTCGGGTTTCGGGATAACTTCCCTCATCAGTAGAGAAATGGTTAGGGGTGGAGGAGAAGGCCGCCAAACAACCGTCAATGGCCTCGATGCCCGAACAGGCATGCAGGGCAGCATCCAGGAGCCCGTCGGCTCAAAGCTCAAGGGAGCCAATTAATAGAAACCACCGTAATGGAGCACACACCGCTAGCCCCTCCTCCGGATCGCCCCTCGGGATTCTGGTACTTGTAGTTCAATAGTGGATCACCCAGGTGGGTGCAAGTCGGTACTTGTTGGACTGATGAATCTCTAGACCCGAGACCTGTCCCGGGTTTTTGGGTATCGCCCGAGACATGGCTCGGGTTTCGGGATAACTTCCCTCATCAGTAGAGAAATGGTTAGGGGTGGAGGAGAAGGCCGCCAAACAACCGTCAATGGCCTCGATGCCCGAACAGGCACGCAGGGCAGCATCCAGGAGCCCGTCGGCTCAAAGCTCAAGGGAGCCAATTAATAGAAACCACCGCAATGGAGCGCACACCGCTAGCCCCTCCTCCGGATCACCCCTCGGGATTCTGGTACTTGTAGTTCAATAGTGGATCACCCAGGTGGGTGCAAGTCGGTACTTGTTGGACTGATGAATCTCTAGACCCGATACATGTCCCGGGTTTTTGGGTATCGCCCGAGACATGGCTCGGGTTTCGGGATAACTTCCCTCATCAGTAGAGAAATGGTTAGGGGTGGAGGAGAAGGCCGCCAAACAACCGTCAATGGCCTCGATGCCCGAACAGGCACGCAGGGCAGCATCCAGGAGCCCGTCGGCTCAAAGCTCAAGGGAGCCAATTAATAGAAACCACCGCAATGGAGCGCACACCGCTAGCCCCTCCTCCGGATCGCCCCTCGGGATTCTGGTACTTGTAGTTCAATAGTGGATCACCCAGGTTGGTGCAAGTCGGTACTTGTTGGACTGATGAATCTCTAGACCCGATACATGTCCCGGGTTTTTGGGTATCGCCCGAGACATGGCTCGGGTTTCGGGATAACTTCCCTCATCAGTAGAGAAATGGTTAGGGGTGGAGGAGAAGGCCGCCAAACAACCGTCAATGGCCTCGATGCCCGAACAGGCACGCAGGGCAGCATCCAGGAGCCCGTCGGCTCAAAGCTCAAGGGAGCCAATTAATAGAAACCACCGCAATGGAGCGCACACCGCTAGCCCCTCCTCCGGATCGCCCCTCGGGATTCTGGTACTTGTAGTTCAATAGTTGATCACCCAGGTGGGTGCAAGTCGGTACTTGTTGGACTGATGAATCTCTAGACCCGATACATGTCCCGGGTTTTTGGGTATCGCCCGAGACATGGCTCGGGTTTCGGGATAACTTCCCTCATCAGTAGAGAAATGGTTAGGGGTGGAGGAGAAGGCCGCCAAACAACCGTCAATGGCCTCGATGCCCGAACAGGCACGCAGGGCAGCATCCAGGAGCCCGTCGGCTCAAAGCTCAAGGGAGCCAATTAATAGAAACCACCGCAATGGAGCGCACACCGCTAGCCCCTCCTCCGGATCACCCCTCGGGATTCTGGTACTTGTAGTTCAATAGTGGATCACCCAGGTGGGTGCAAGTCGGTACTTGTTGGACTGATGAATCTCTAGACCCGATACATGTCCCGGGTTTTTGGGTATCGCCCGAGACATGGCTCGGGTTTCGGGATAACTTCCCTCATCAGTAGAGAAATGGTTAGGGGTGGAGGAGAAGGCCACCAAACAACCGTCAATGGCCTCGATGCCCAAACAGGCACGCAGGGCAGCATCCAGGAGCCCGTCGGCTCAAAGCTCAAGGGAGCCAATTAATAGAAACCACCGCAATGGAGCGCACACTGCTAGCCCCTCCTCCGGATCGCCCCTCGGGATTCTGGTACTTGTAGTTCAATAGTGGATCACCCAGGTGGGTGCAAGTCGGTACTTGTTGGACTGATGAATCTCTAGACCCGATACATGTCCCGGGTTTTTGGGTATCGCCCGAGACATGGCTCGGGTTTCGGGATAACTTCCCTCATCAGTAGAGAAATGGTTAGGGGTGGAGGAGAAGGCCGCCAAACAACCGTCAATGGCCTCGATGCCCGAACAGGCACGCAGGGCAGCATCCAGGAGCCCGTCGGCTCAAAGCTCAAGGGAGCCAATTAATAGAAACCACCGCAATGGAGCGCACACCGCTAGCCCCTCCTCCGGATCGCCCCTCGGGATTCTGGTACTTGTAGTTCAATAGTGGATCACCCAGGTGGGTGCAAGTCGGTACTTGTTGGACTGATGAATCTCTAGACCCGATACATGTCCCGGGTTTTTGGGTATCGCCCGAGACATGGCTCGGGTTTCGGGATAACTTCCCTCATCAGTAGAGAAATGGTTAGGGGTGGAGGAGAAGGCCGCCAAACAACCGTCAATGGTCTCGATGCCCGAACAGGCACGCTGGGCAGCATCCAGGAGCCCGTCGGCTCAAAGCTCAAGGGAGCCAATTAATAGAAACCACCGCAATGGAGCGCACACCGCTAGCCCCTCCTCCGGATCGCCCCTCGGGATTCTGGTACTTGTAGTTCAATAGTGGATCACCCAGGTGGGTGCAAGTCGGTACTTGTTGGACTGATGAATCTCTAGACCCGATACATGTCCCGGGTTTTTGGGTATCACCCGAGACATGGCTCGGGTTTCGGGATAACTTCCCTCATCAGTAGAGAAATGGTTAGGGGTGGAGGAGAAGGCCGCCAAACAACCGTCAATGGCCTCGATGCCCAAACCGGCACGCAGGGCAGCATCCAGGAGCCCGTCGGCTCAAAGCTCAAGGGAGCCAATTAATAGAAACCACCGCAATGGAGCGCACACCGCTAGCCCCTCCTCCGGATCGCCCCTCGGGATTCTGGTACTTGTAGTTCAATAGTGGATCACCCAGGTGGGTGCAAGTCGGTACTTGTTGGACTGATGAATCTCTAGACCCCATACATGTCCCGGGTTTTTGGGTATCACCCGAGACATGGCTCGGGTTTCGGGATAACTTCCCTCATCAGTAGAGAAATGGTTAGGGGTGGAGGAGAAGGCCGCCAAACAACCGTCAATGGCCTCGATGCCCGAACCGGCACGCAGGGCAGCATCCAGGAGCCCGTCGGCTCAAAGCTCAAGGGAGCCAATTAATAGAAACCACCGCAATGGAGCGCACACCGCTAGCCCCTCCTCCGGATCGCCCCTCGGGATTCTGGTACTTGTAGTTCAATAGTGGATCACCCAGGTGGGTGCAAGTCGGTACTTGTTGGACTGATGAATCTCTAGACCCGATACATGTCCCGGGTTTTTGGGTATCGCCCGAGACATGGCTCGGGTTTCGGGATAACTTTCCTCATCAGTAGAGAAATGGTTAGGGGTGGAGGAGAAGGCCGCCAAACAACCGTCAATGGCCTCGATGCCCGAACAGGCACGCAGGGCAGCATCCAGGAGCCCGTCGGCTCAAAGCTCAAGGGAGCCAATTAATAGAAACCACCGCAATGGAGCGCACACCGCTAGCCCCTCCTCCGGATCGCCCCTCGGGATTCTGGTACTTGTAGTTCAATAGTGGATCACCCAGGTGGGTGCAAGTCGGTACTTGTTGGACTGATGAATCTCTAGACCCGATACATGTCCCGGGTTTTTGGGTATCGCCCGAGACATGGCTCGGGTTTCGGGATAACTTCCCTCATCAGTAGAGAAATGGTTAGGGGTGGAGGAGAAGGCCGCCAAACAACCGTCAATGGCCTCGATGCCCGAACAGGCACGCAGGGCAGCATCCAGCAACCTCCTCCACCCCTAACCATTTCTCTAGTGATGAGGGAAGTTATCCCGAAACCCGAGCCATGTCTCGGGTGATACCCAAAAACCCGGGACATGTATCGGGTCTAGAGATTCATCAGTCCAACAAGTACCGACTTGCACCCACCTGGGTGATCCACTATTGAACTACAAGTACCAGAATCCCGAGGGGTGATCCGGAGGAGGGGCTAGCGGTGTGCGCTCCATTGCGGTGGTTTCTATTAATTGGCTCCCTTGAGCTTTGAGCCGACGGGCTCCTGGATGCTGCCCTGCGTGCCGGTTCGGGCATCGAGGCCATTGACGGTTGTTTGGCGGCCTTCTCCTCCACCCCTAACCATTTCTCTACTGATGAGGGAAGTTATCCCGAAACCCGAGCCATGTCTCGGGTGATACCCAAAAACCCGGGACATGTATCGGGTCTAGAGATTCATCAGTCCAACAAGTACCGACTTGCACCCACCTGGGTGATCCACTATTGAACTACAAGTACTAGAATCCCGAGGGGCGATCCGGAGGAGGGGCTAGCGGTGTGCGCTCCATTGCGGTGGTTTCTATTAATTGGCTCCCTTGAGCTTTGAGCCGACGGGCTCCTGGATGCTGCCCTGCGTGCCGGTTCGGGCATCGAGGCCATTGACGGTTGTTTGGCGGCCTTCTCCTCCACCCCTAACCATTTCTCTACTGATGAGGGAAGTTATCCCGAAACCCGAGCCATGTCTCGGGTGATACCCAAAAACCCGGGACATGTATCGGGTCTAGAGATTCACCTGTCCAACAAGTACCGACTTGCACCCACCTGGGTGATCCACTATTGAACTACAAGTACCAGAATCCCGAGGGGCGATCCAGAGGAGGGGCTAGCGGTGTGCGCTCCATTGCGGTGGTTTCTATTAATTGGCTCCCTTGAGCTTTGAGCCGACGGGCTCCTGGATGCTGCCCTGCGTGCCGGTTCGGGCATCGAGGCCATTGACGGTTGTTTGGCGGCCTTCTCCTCCACCCCTAACCATTTCTCTACTGATGAGGGAAGTTATCCCGAAACCCGAGCCATGTCTCGGGTGATACCCAAAAACCCGGGACATGTATCGGGTCTAGAGATTCATCAGTCCAACAAGTACCGACTTGCACCCACCTGGGTGATCCACTATTGAACTACAAGTACCAGAATCCCGAGGGGCGATCCGGAGGAGGGGCTAGCGGTGTGCGCTCCATTGCGGTGGTTTCTATTAATTGGCTCCCTTGAGCTTTGAGCCGACGGGCTCCTGGATGCTGCCCTGCGTGCCGGTTCGGGCATCGAGGCCATTGACGGTTGTTTGGCGGCCTTCTCCTCCACCCCTAACCATTTCTCTACTGATGAGGGAAGTTATCCCGAAACCCGAGCCATGTCTCGGGTGATAACCAAAAACCCGGGACATGTATCGGGTCTAGAGATTCATCAGTCCAACAAGTACCGACTTGCACCCACCTGAGTGATCCACTATTGAACTACAAGTACCAGAATCCCGAGGGGCGATCCGGAGGAGGGGCTAGCGGTGTGCGCTCCATTGCGGTGGTTTCTATTAATTGGCTCCCTTGAGCTTTGCGCCGACGGGCTCCTGGATGCTGCCCTGCGTGCCGGTTCGGGCATCGAGGCCATTGACGGTTGTTTGGCGGCCTTCTCCTCCACCCCTAACCATTTCTCTACTGATGAGGGAAGTTATCCCGAAACCCGAGCCATGTCTCGGGTGATACCCAAAAACCCGGGACATGTATCGGGTCTAGAGATTCATCAGTCCAACAAGTACCGACTTGCACCCACCTGGGTGATCCACTATTGAACGACAAGTACCAGAATCCCGAGGGGCGATCGGAGGAGGGGCTAGCGGTGTGCGCTCCATTGCGGTGGTTTCTATTGATTGGCTCCCTTGAGCTTTGAGCCGACGGGCTCCTGGATGATGCCCTGCGTGCCGGTTCGGGCATCGAGGCCATTGACGGTTGTTTGGCGGCCTTCTCCTCCACCCCTAACCATTTCTCTACTGATGAGGGAAGTTATCCCGAAACCCGAGCCATGTCTCTGGTGATACCCAAAAACCCGGGACATGTATTGGGTCTAGAGATTCATCAGTCCAACAAGTACCGACTTGCACCCACCTGGGTGATCCACTATTGAACTACAAGTACCAGAATCCCAAGGGGCGATCCGGAGGAGGGGCTAGCGGTGTGCGCTCCATTGCGGTGGTTTCTATTAATTGGCTCCCTTGAGCTTTGAGCCGACGGGCTCCTGGATGCTGCCCTGCGTGCCGGTTCGGGCATCGAGGCCATTGATGGTTGTTTGGCGGCCTTCTCCTCCACCCCTAACCATTTCTCTACTGATGAGGGAAGTTATCCCGAAACCCGAGCCATGTCTCGGGTGATACCCAAAAACCCGGGACATGTATCGGGTCTAGAGATTCATCAGTCCAACAAGTACCGACTTGCACCCACCTGGGTGATCCACTATTGAACTACAAGTACCAGAATCCCGAGGGGCGATCCGGAGGAGGGGCTAGCGGTGTGCGCTCCATTGCGGTGGTTTCTATTAATTGGCTCCCTTGAGCTTTGAGCCGACGGGCTCCTGGATGCTGCCCTGCGTGCCTGTTCGGGCATCGAGGCCATTGACTGTTGTTTGGCGGCCTTCTCCTCCACCCCTAACCATTTCTCTACTGATGAGGGAAGTTATCCCGAAACCCGAGCCATGTCTCGGGTGATACCCAAAAACCCGGGACATGTATCGGGTCTAGAGATTCATCAGTCCAACAATTACCGACTTGCACCCACCTGGGTGATCCACTATTGAACTACAAGTACCAGAATCCCGAGGGGCGATCCGGAGGAGGGGCTAGCGGTGTGCGCTCCATTGCGGTGGTTTCTATTAATTGGCTCCCTTGAGCTTTGAGCCGACGGGCTCCTGGATGCTGCCCTGCGTGCCGGTTCGGGCATCGAGGCCATTGACGGTTGTTTGGCGGCCTTCTCCTCCACCCCTAACCATTTCTCTACTGATGAGGGAAGTTATCCCGAAACCCGAGCCATGTCTCGGGTGATACCCAAAAACCCGGGACATATATCGGGTCTAGAGATTCATCAGTCCAACAAGTACCGACTTGCACCCACCTGGGTGATCCACTATTGAACTACAAGTACCAGAATCCCAAGGGGCGATCCGGAGGAGGGGCTAGCGGTGTGCGCTCCATTGCGGTGGTTTCTATTAATTGGCTCCCTTGAGCTTTGAGCCGACGGGCTCCTGGATGCTGCCCTGCGTGCCGGTTCGGGCATCGAGGCCATTGACGGTTGTTTGGCGGCCTTCTCCTCCACCCCTAACCATTTCTCTACTGATGAGGGAAGTTATCCCGAAACCCGAGCCATGTCTCGGGTGATACCCAAAAACCCGGGACATGTATCGGGTCTAGAGATTCATCAGTCCAACAAGTACCGACTTGCACCCACCTGGGTGATCCACTATTGAACTACAAGTACCAGAATCCCGAGGGGCGATCCGGAGGAGGGGCTAGCGGTGTGCGCTCCATTGCGGTGGTTTCTATTAATTGGCTCCCTTGAGCTTTGAGCCGACGGGCTCCTGGATGCTGCCCTGCGTGCCGGTTCGGGCATCGAGGCCATTGACGGTTGTTTGGCGGCCTTCTCCTCCACCCCTAACCATTTCTCTACTGATGAGGGAAGTTATCCCGAAACCCGAGCCATGTCTCGGGTGATACCCAAAAACCCGGGACATGTATCGGGTCTAGAGATTCATCAGTCCAACAAGTACCGACTTGCACCCACCTGGGTGATCCACTGTTGAACTACAAGTACCAGAATCCCGAGGGGCGATCCGGAGGAGGGGCTAGCGGTGTGCGCTCCATTGCGGTGGTTTCTATTAATTGGCTCCCTTGAGCTTTGAGCCGACGGGCTCCTGGATGCTGCCCTGCGTGCCGGTTCGGGCATCGAGGCCATTGACGGTTGTTTGGCGGCCTTCTCCTCCACCCCTAACCATTTCTCTACTGATGAGGGAAGTTATCCCGAAACCCGAGCCATGTCTCGAGTGATACCCAAAAACCCGGGACATGTATCGGGTCTAGAGATTCATCAGTCCAACAAGTACCGACTTGCACCCACCTGGGTGATCCACTATTGAACGACAAGTACCAGAATCCCGAGGGGCGATCGGAGGAGGGGCTAGCGGTGTGCGCTCCATTGCGGTGGTTTCTATTGATTGGCTCCCTTGAGCTTTGAGCCGACGGGCTCCTGGATGATGCCCTGCGTGCCGGTTCGGGCATCGAGGCCATTGACGGTTGTTTGGCGGCCTTCTCCTCCACCCCTAACCATTTCTCTACTGATGAGGGAAGTTATCCCGAAACCCGAGCCATGTCTCTGGTGATACCCAAAAACCCGGGACATGTATTGGGTCTAGAGATTCATCAGTCCAACAAGTACCGACTTGCACCCACCTGGGTGATCCACTATTGAACTACAAGTACCAGAATCCCAAGGGGCGATCCGGAGGAGGGGCTAGCGGTGTGCGCTCCATTGCGGTGGTTTCTATTAATTGGCTCCCTTGAGCTTTGAGCCGACGGGCTCCTGGATGCTGCCCTGCGTGCCGGTTCGGGCATCGAGGCCATTGATGGTTGTTTGGCGGCCTTCTCCTCCACCCCTAACCATTTCTCTACTGATGAGGGAAGTTATCCCGAAACCCGAGCCATGTCTCGGGTGATACCCAAAAACCCGGGACATGTATCGGGTCTAGAGATTCATCAGTCCAACAAGTACCGACTTGCACCCACCTGGGTGATCCACTATTGAACTACAAGTACCAGAATCCCGAGGGGCGATCCGGAGGAGGGGCTAGCGGTGTGCGCTCCATTGCGGTGGTTTCTATTAATTGGCTCCCTTGAGCTTTGAGCCGACGGGCTCCTGGATGCTGCCCTGCGTGCCTGTTCGGGCATCGAGGCCATTGACTGTTGTTTGGCGGCCTTCTCCTCCACCCCTAACCATTTCTCTACTGATGAGGGAAGTTATCCCGAAACCCGAGCCATGTCTCGGGTGATACCCAAAAACCCGGGACATGTATCGGGTCTAGAGATTCATCAGTCCAACAATTACCGACTTGCACCCACCTGGGTGATCCACTATTGAACTACAAGTACCAGAATCCCGAGGGGCGATCCGGAGGAGGGGCTAGCGGTGTGCGCTCCATTGCGGTGGTTTCTATTAATTGGCTCCCTTGAGCTTTGAGCCGACGGGCTCCTGGATGCTGCCCTGCGTGCCGGTTCGGGCATCGAGGCCATTGACGGTTGTTTGGCGGCCTTCTCCTCCACCCCTAACCATTTCTCTACTGATGAGGGAAGTTATCCCGAAACCCGAGCCATGTCTCGGGTGATACCCAAAAACCCGGGACATATATCGGGTCTAGAGATTCATCAGTCCAACAAGTACCGACTTGCACCCACCTGGGTGATCCACTATTGAACTACAAGTACCAGAATCCCAAGGGGCGATCCGGAGGAGGGGCTAGCGGTGTGCGCTCCATTGCGGTGGTTTCTATTAATTGGCTCCCTTGAGCTTTGAGCCGACGGGCTCCTGGATGCTGCCCTGCGTGCCGGTTCGGGCATCGAGGCCATTGACGGTTGTTTGGCGGCCTTCTCCTCCACCCCTAACCATTTCTCTACTGATGAGGGAAGTTATCCCGAAACCCGAGCCATGTCTCGGGTGATACCCAAAAACCCGGGACATGTATCGGGTCTAGAGATTCATCAGTCCAACAAGTACCGACTTGCACCCACCTGGGTGATCCACTATTGAACTACAAGTACCAGAATCCCGAGGGGCGATCCGGAGGAGGGGCTAGCGGTGTGCGCTCCATTGCGGTGGTTTCTATTAATTGGCTCCCTTGAGCTTTGAGCCGACGGGCTCCTGGATGCTGCCCTGCGTGCCGGTTCGGGCATCGAGGCCATTGACGGTTGTTTGGCGGCCTTCTCCTCCACCCCTAACCATTTCTCTACTGATGAGGGAAGTTATCCCGAAACCCGAGCCATGTCTCGGGTGATACCCAAAAACCCGGGACATGTATCGGGTCTAGAGATTCATCAGTCCAACAAGTACCGACTTGCACCCACCTGGGTGATCCACTGTTGAACTACAAGTACCAGAATCCCGAGGGGCGATCCGGAGGAGGGGCTAGCGGTGTGCGCTCCATTGCGGTGGTTTCTATTAATTGGCTCCCTTGAGCTTTGAGCCGACGGGCTCCTGGATGCTGCCCTGCGTGCCGGTTCGGGCATCGAGGCCATTGACGGTTGTTTGGCGGCCTTCTCCTCCACCCCTAACCATTTCTCTACTGATGAGGGAAGTTATCCCGAAACCCGAGCCATGTCTCGAGTGATACCCAAAAACCCGGGACATGTATCGGGTCTAGAGATTCATCAGTCCAACAAGTACCGACTTGCACCCACCTGGGTGATCCACTATTGAACTACAAGTACCAGAATCCCGAGGGGCGATCCGGAGGAGGGGCTAGCGGTGTGCGCTCCATTGCGGTGGTTTCTATTAATTGGCTCCCTTGAGCTTTGAGCCGACGGGCTCCTGGATGCTGCCCTGCGTGCCTGTTCGGGCATCGAGGCCATTGACGGTTGTTTGGCGGCCTTCTCCTCCACCCCTAACCATTTCTCTACTGATGAGGGAAGTTATCCCGAAACCCGAGCCATATCTCGGGTGATACCCAAAAACCCGGGACATGTATCGGGTCTAGAGATTCATCAGTCCAACAAGTACCGACTTGCACCCACCTGGGTGATCCACTATTGAACTACAAGTACCAGAATCCCGAGGGGCGATCCGGAGGAGGGGCTAGCGGTGTGCGCTCCATTGCGGTGGTTTCTATTAATTGGCTCCCTTGAGCTTTGAGCCGACGGGCTCCTGGATGCTGCCCTGCGTGCCGGTTCGGGCATCGAGGCCATTGACGGTTGTTTGGCGGCCTTCTCCTCCACCCCTAACCATTTCTCTACTGATGAGGGAAGTTATCCCGAAACCCGAGCCATGTCTCGGGTGATACCCAAAAACCCGGGACATATATCGGGTCTAGAGATTCATCAGTCCAACAAGTACCGACTTGCACCCACCTGGGTGATCCACTATTGAACTACAAGTACCAGAATCCCAAGGGGCGATCCGGAGGAGGGGCTAGCGGTGTGCGCTCCATTGCGGTGGTTTCTATTAATTGGCTCCCTTGAGCTTTGAGCCGACGGGCTCCTGGATGCTGCCCTGCGTGCCGGTTCGGGCATCGAGGCCATTGACGGTTGTTTGGCGGCCTTCTCCTCCACCCCTAACCATTTCTCTACTGATGAGGGAAGTTATCCCGAAACCTGAGCCATGTCTCGGGTGATACCCAAAAACCCGGGACATGTATCGGGTCTAGAGATTCATCAGTCCAACAAGTACCGACTTGCACCCACCTGGGTGATCCACTATTGAACTACAAGTACCAGAATCCCGAGGGGCGATCCGGAGGAGGGGCTAGCGGTGTGCGCTCCATTGCGGTGGTTTCTATTAATTGGCTCCCTTGAGCTTTGAGCCGACGGGCTCCTGGATGCTGCCCTGCGTGCCGGTTCGGGCATCGAGGCCATTGACGGTTGTTTGGCGGCCTTCTCCTCCACCCCTAACCATTTCTCTACTGATGAGGGAAGTTATCCCGAAACCCGAGCCATGTCTCGGGTGATACCCAAAAACCCGGGACATGTATCGGGTCTAGAGATTCATCAGTCCAACAAGTACCGACTTGCACCCACCTGGGTGATCCACTATTGAACTACAAGTACCAGAATCCCGAGGGGCGATCCGGAGGAGGGGCTAGCGGTGTGCGCTCCATTGCGGTGGTTTCTATTAATTGGCTCCCTTGAGCTTTGAGCCGACGGGCTCCTGGATGCTGCCCTGCGTGCCGGTTCGGGCATCGAGGCCATTGACGGTTGTTTGGCGGCCTTCTCCTCCACCCCTAACCATTTCTCTACTGATGAGGGAAGTTATCCCGAAACCCGAGCCATGTCTCGGGTGATACCCAAAAACCCGGGACATGTATCGGGTCTAGAGATTCATCAGTCCAACAAGTACCGACTTGCACCCACCTGGGTGATCCACTATTGAACTACAAGTACCAGAATCCCGAGGGGCGATCCGGAGGAGGGGCTAGCGGTGTGCGCTCCATTGCGGTGGTTTCTACCCACAGGTGCTAGGCATGGGCCCAACTCGCCCCGGGGCTCCTCCGCTACGCGTCCCACCTTCTCCTCACCTGGACATTGACACCGGCGCTCAATGCACTGCACGCTCTCCAAATCTGTGACTTAGCCAGCAGGAGCCTCAGCCAGGTGGGATTTCACAAGCCTGGGTATAGTAGTCGCCAACAAGTCCACTGGGGAACCTCCTGATACAGGGGTGACAACAGGGCCCCCTTAGATGCAAAGTTGCAGCATTCCCGCCACACAAGTTTGGTACAGCTCAGGGGTCTCACCCTCAACAGTGTCCGGCCAGCAGAACATCTAATAGCCTCTGATTCAGAGAGGCACGGCACACCATTGATGTTCTCCTCCATGCACCCCAGGATAGAGGTGGATCGTAGTATGCAATGCAGACCTGCCTTTGTTGGTTCGCAGGAGCGCCTCTACCGTTAACAGCTCCAAGGGGCACTAGGCGGTCTTCTCACACAGGTCAACAACGTGTCTCCATGCGACCTGCCAAATGTCACCACCAGGTAAGGACGATCGCCGCACCTCATTGTCTACTGCCATAGCCCGGCCAATCCACAGCACCTCTGTATCCCAGACGCAGCCCCAGCGAGGACTCCGGGCCCCAGGGACTGTTCGCGCTTTCAAGGTTTTGGATGCCATGGTGTTGCAAGGAGTGCGCAATAAAAAGTGATGCATCACTGGTTTGGCACAGCGATGCGTCTCTTTTCGTAGATGTAGCCCTGAATTTCCTCTTACAAAGGGACTCTGGCTGGTCATCCTGGCTGTTGGGCGGCTTAGGGGGGTGTTGATCTGTGCTGCATTGAGCCCTGGCTGCTCCATTCTGCATTCCATCTGTTTTATTTCCTAATTTTCATTGGAGGTGGACTTATAGGCAATGTTTCCCTCTATAGGAAAACAAACTCACGTTGGGCTGACTAACATGAGTTTATTTGCTGCTAATGGGCCTTTCATCAGTTTTTGCCCGCTAACGTCAAAATTTGTATCGCCTTCACGCTAGTGTTACCGGCAGCTTTCACCGCAGCTACTTGAAACTATCGCCATGTAGCGACATATTGTAAATACATCACTAACAGGGCCATAGCTTTTGGTGATAGGCCGCGTTAAGAAAACTGCTGCTAACTAGCGTTAGCGTTAGTTAGCAGCGGATCTTGTACATGTGCCCCTATTCAGTTCAAACAGAGCCTTTATAGGGCTCTACTATTGGCTATAAGTATTCCATCCTGGCAGTACCTCTGATCTCTAACGACCCTATAGCATCTGGGACAATATTTAATTTCCATTAGTTGGTCACAACCATTGTCTCTTTGCTCTAGCTCTCACAGAGAAAATTCTACTTTTTTGTCACTTGTGTTTTACCCTTTTGTTTTAGCTTTACAGTGTAAGCAAATAGTAAGTGTTGCAAATAAAATATCAGCACCTGTTGGCAGATAAGGTTTAGTGTTAACGTGGTTTATTAAGCAATAAATATATTTAAGTTTTAGAGTACAAGAACTTAGTATACTTTTTATTGTAGCAATATTGTACTCATTTCTATAGACAATCATACTATTAAGTATTAGTGATTTTAGCAACTAATCAGTTGACTGAGGCTTGTATGGAAATGTTAAATGTACTGTAGATCGTATAGTGAAATTAAATGTATATATAATATAATTAAGAGATAAAAAAGCACAGCCCTGTCTGGAAAACTCATTATTAGTGTTGCAAAGTAGTCTTGTTCCCTGGACGCCCCCATTTTTTGCTGACTGGTACAGGTGGTGATTGATTTTGACATTCCCTGGTATCAGCCTAACCAGGCCCAGGGCCAGTGCTATAGTAAAAACACCCTTTGAAAACAGTGAAAACACCTACATACACTAGGGTGCACTATGGGTTAGGGTACCCCTATGATTGGCATGCCCTCCCCTATAAGGCCCTAGTACATAATAGGCCAGGGGGATCAAAACAACCTTTAAGTCCCTAGTAGGTAATAGTGCATGGCAGTTTTGAGGTCAGTAGCCCCTTGTGCACTTGCATATGTGCACTGCTGAGGCCTGAGGTCAGTTTAAAAGCAGCACTATTTTGCAGGACTACTTTTAACATGTAAATTGTGACCAAACTCGACTTTACTGTTTGGGGCACAAAAATGAATAAACTTCAATATGTTGGCATATTAGGTACCCCCAAAGTCTTCCCTAGGTGTCCCAGTGGTGGGAGTTCAGGTACCTATAAGTAGGACCCTTATAAAATAGGTTTTATATGCCTTGGGTTTAGTGAAATTGCACATTTCCCTTCCCACATTGTAGTAAAGTACTTCCCAAAATCGACTCATTTGCTAGGAGCACTGTGAAGTGAGAATGTGCAACATTTTTTACATATTCAGAACCCCTAAAGTCTCCCCTATGTGTCCCAGGGGTGAGAGGTCTTGTAGATATTGGTAGGGTCTTTATAAAATATGTTTTATAAGCCCTGGTGTTGCAGATCCCAAGCCACGAAGGTTAACATGGCAAGAGTTATTAATGAATAATTCCCAGCAGGAAGCACCGAAAAATATAATTCAAGGACTTACTAGAATGATATTGATAAATCCAACAATATGCTATTGTTGGATTTATCCTAAAATGTACAGACAAGAAGTTATATGACTTTCTTCTCTGTAGGTCAAAATTAAGCCTTTCAGTGATCTGCCCTGATTGGTCAAAGTTAAATGAATTAGTCAGGCTCCTTTGATGAGGCGATAAGTAGCCCCTGTGGTGGAATAAGCCATTCTCGGCGGAGAAGGATCTTCTGCATAGGATTGCCAGAGCAAGGGGGAGGGGTTGTAAACCATGATCTTCAAAAGAAGAAGGAGACAAGGAGAATAAACTAGTTTCATTTACGCCCCTACCCGCTCAATCCAGCCAGATGGCAGGCTAAAAGAAGGAATATGAAGATGCCACGAGGGAGTGAGTCTATGGAGATGAGCCATCCTGGACGTTGGTTTAGCTAGCTCCTGCCTCTCTGCTGAGACTTTAGCCATATTGAATTTCAGAGAAATAGTGCTTTTTGGGAGACCATTGTACCACCCTTTGGAGAAAATGGTCATGCTCTAGGGTGTTGCCCTGCATCTCATTGGACAGAAGTTCCCTCTGATGTGACTCCAGAAAACACTGAATAAGTATTTGATAGGGGAAGTGCCTCTCAGATCTGTTACATGAAACTAAAGGAAGAAGACGGGTTCATGCTGAGAAGTTTAATTTGCACCAAACAGGCTGTGCACTCTGACTGACTGAGCTTGCTACACAATCTGGAACTACAGCCCTGTGCATCAAACCTGCTTTAAACGGACTAAAGAGTGGACTCCTTGCAAGCTACAGGTTAACAGAGCTCACCTGGACCATCACCACCAAGAATGCTCAGCCTGGCATACTACCTGTGGATTTGTAAGGGTTTTTTTCCAAGTGGATTGTGGGAATTGAAGTCTCAAACTTTCAAGGACCATCTTAGAGATTCCAGACTCTTGAAGTAAGTTTTAGACACTTTAGGTCACTCAAAGGAACTCCAGGAAGAAGTTGCACAAGTTTGGAGAACTTTGGAGGAACTTTGAAAAAAAGCTCCTTAAGTGGACCGACTTGACCTGGCCAGCCAAACCGGCGACCTTCAACCACAAGCCGGCCTGCCCTCCAGGTTAGGCCAGCTGAAAAGATTTGGAGGTCCGCCTTCCAGAGTTTGACTGGGAGTTGGTCAAAACCCAAGCAGGCGAACCCTTACCGAATCCGGCCTTGTGAAGAGCATCAAGGGACCACAGGAGAAAAAGCTCCGTAAAAGTTTCTATGTCCGAACGTAGAAAAGGTGACCGGGGCCAACCGCAAGAGTCAAGCCGCCCACCGTCAACTATGAGCCGGCCTGGATCTCTGGTCCATTCCACTAGAAAGCTCCAAAGATCTGACATACATAAGTTTGACTGGGAGCTCATCAGCAGGCAAGCCGGTGAACCCTCACAGAGAGCTTTGAGGGACCCCAGGAAGAAAAGCTCCAGAAACCTTTCTAAGTCAGAAGGTAAAAACTTTGCACAAGACCTACCATGCAGGATAGCCGTGCAGGCTCCATCGCAGTCGGCCTGAAAAGTTGACTTCGTCCCAGTCTACCGCGACCAGATGTCCCAATAGGCGCTGTAGGTTTCTATGTGCTATATAGTGCTAAATCTTTTAAAATTAATATCTCCAGTTCCCTACATTGGATTTTTTTCAGTTTGGTGCCATTTTAAAGACAAAATATTTCCTATTTCTATAAACTGGTGTTGGATTTTTATTGTGTTTTGTGTCTTAAATAATTACTGTACTGGTGTTTTAAAATGCTCTACATACCTGTCTTCGAAGTTAAGCCTAGCTGTTTGCAGTCAAGCTACCAAGGGTTGAGCATTGGAATAATTTTCTGAGACCTAATTTGAGCCTTATATTGTGTTAGTGGCATTATTGCCAGTGGTAGATGTATATTTACCACTACTAATGATCCAATTTTCAACAATCAGATACTTCTATATTGCAAGAAACCCCCTGAATAGATATAGAGATGTGGGATTGATAGTACGTTAAAGGGAAATATCACAGATACTGCATGAAGTACAGACATTCTTTATTAAAGACATCACAGACACAGGCTGGAATAAACAGTGACTCCACTTCAACTCCTCAGGCTGTCACCACCTCAGAACATTCTAAAGAGCCTCTATAAGGAAGGTTCCATTGTACCTCTTCTAGGAGTGGGTGGAGTAGTCAAGATGGATGTTACCCCCTCCTTACAAATAATATCTAAAAATGTGAAACTGTAGTGAGAATAAGAAGCATTGTATGAACAAGCTAAAACAAGAAAGTTTACTTTCCAAAACAATAAAAGAACAGTAATAAATGGCCATTTTAAAATTCCTGAATATCAGAGCAATTGTATGTCCAAAATTCTTTTAAAGCAGGAAGCGAAAATATATTCATACATTCGGGTATATAGAAAGATATGTCATGAATTCATTTGCGGAACAACAAGAAATAACTACTCAATATTTAGTGATATAATCATTTAAATACCTTGAAGGGTTGAGTGGGCGTGTCTGTACTTTATACGGAGTATTCACCAGGGAATAGGCATGTGACTCCCTGTCTAGTGCTTGGCTGTTATTATTTTTTTTGGCTTATTGTTATTGTAGTATAGATGGTGGGTTCATTGCTGACATTGCTAAGTTAGCATGAGCTTCGCTGCCATAAGGCTGTTTTTGCGCACTACACTTCACGCGTTTATTTTGCAAGACTCTGTTTGTGCCCCTTTTCACATGAGAACTGTCTGCCTTTCGCGTTCTCTACAGCGCTCTGAGGTTTAGTCTGCACACGATGTACAAGGTCGATCAACAATGCTTCTTGTTATTCTGTTCTGGTCAGTCCCCCGCACCTAGACACAACATGCTACACACAGCTGCACTACTGGAAATCGTATGCTTTGATATTGCAAGCAAAACATGTGGTCCACACTTGGAGAGACACCTTTCCACAGAGAAGAGCTGTGCTTGTCCTGAGATGTGAACCTTTCATCTAGGCCTTGAGGTATGGGGTCTGCTGACAAAGCCCAGAGGTCTTCCTTTTTATAATAAATTCCTTTTTACCATAGGGAGGGTGGTCAGGCACTGTAGTCCTTTTCCACCGTCTTTATAATATGATTTCCTCATTTGTATTCTATCGAATTGTAACTATGATGATTATATTGTGTTTTTGCATTGCTGCTAGTATTGGCACGCGTACTGTACCATAGAGCGCGTTTATTAAAATAAACATTTTAAACTATACAGCGTCTCTGATTACTCGCATTGTGGACAAGTATGAGTGAGTGAGCGAAAGAGTTGTCTGGCTCCTGCAATCTCTGAGAAGGGTCGGGAGTGTCATGTTCTGGGTTGTCTAATCATTGGTAGCTTTGCTGTTAGTCAGAGAACGAATGAGACACTATTGCTAGTCTGAGATTTTGGGTACTAATGTGATAGGTCGGTACACCCCCTATTCACGGAGGTCCTGGTTTCCTGCACATAGCTCTGTATAAGTGCAGAATCCCCGCAAAATGGCGCTGACATCGTTTTGGTCTGGTTCTTATCTGCGAGACGCTTGAATAGTGCTTGTGCTTGTCCACAACACCCTCACTTCTGTCTCCGGAGACAGCTGTGATGGTTTAACCTCCTATATAGAAGTTGTTATAGGTTTGTTCAAGCTTGAAGTTTTAAAAAAGGTTTCTCTCTCTTTATTCTTAAAACAATTGTTGCTCTGCCGCTTTTTAGGTTGTTCATCTTTGCTTTCGGTGATGGCGCTTAATATTCCGCCTCACAGTCGCAGAGCCTTTTTGGCTCTACATCGAGTCCGTGATGCTAGTGTTGCGCTCATTTTTGTAGTAGAAGTGGATCCAGATTACCGCTTCGAAGTGTTTTTTTTCATGGGTCACCTTTCCGGCGGTGGATGGAGCAGATAATCTGTTTCATGAGTACAATGCCATGGCCCTTCCGAATGCATATCAGCCCTATCGGGCTCTGGAAGATCAGCTTACAGCTTGGCAACACCGAATTTGGTTTAATGGTGCCCTTCCTCACCCAATCACGCCGGTCCGTTTAGGTGTTTTATCGATAAATTGGGCCATTTGGCCCGTTTGGCTGGATATACCCCGCACCCGCGTGTGCTGGCAACAGCCACACTGTCAAAACGTCACGTGTTACATACTTCCTTGATACACGTGCATAGAGCTGTTATATAGTTCATGTTGCACAACTTTCAGGTGGGATCACCTGGCATTGCTGCGCAGCCTGCTGGATCTGTTGGTGTAACCAGCAGTCCTGTAATATTTAATTCTGTCATGGGCAAACGCTCACAATATAAGGACAATTTGCTGTATTGGCTAGCTGAGAAATTTGGACAACTCGAAGCTGTTTTTCCCAATACCTCTCATGTGGAGAAGCACAGGATTTTAACTACTAGTTTGCCTAAAGACTTGCTACCTGAGGTAGCAGATTGTAACACATGGGGTAAGGTGTTTGCGGTGGTATATTCTAAGTGTTTCGGCACTCCCTCTATGACTGTTCTCCCCTCCGTGATTAAGCGCGTTCGAGATGAACATGACGCTGAAGCAGCTGTTGAGATGGAGATGCGACTGGTGGGGGTGTTCACGTGGTTGCTGACATGATCCTTTCCAGTGTCAAGGGCGATGCCGTGAGCTTTCAAGTGGCGAACCGCTTGGAGGCTGTCCCTGAAGCCAACAAACCACGCTAATTACCAAAGATTATTGCAAAGGCTTATAAAACTATAGGCCGCAATAGTTTGGGAGTTAAGCCTTTTACTCAAATGCAAACTCAATCTCAAAAACAACAACAGGGCCAGTCTGACAAAGACGGATGTCCAGTCTTTCCGAAAAGAAACTGGAAGAATAATAAAAAGGGGCACCAACAACAGAAGCAAAACTCGTGTGTGGGTTCACCGAAAACTGAACCCTTTGAGTGCACCCATGACTTGCGCGACCGCGCAAAACTTAAAACTCCTGATAGGTTTCAGATCCCTGATCAGCATTCTCCTCGTTCTTCACAGGACACATCTGGCTCTCAAGTCGGAGGAGGTGATCGCCAGGATCAGCCACAGTCAGAGTCAGCCTGCACCACAGGGACGTGATCAACATCGACAAATTGAAGTCGAGGGAAAGCAGGAGGAACAGCTGTGCTTCATAAGAAAAAAGTTGCTGCTTTAACAGCGAGATATGCCTCAGACTGTGAGAACCCACCTGCTGGATTGGACTTGGGCGGTCACTCTGCTCAACAGTGCAGCGGAAGTTACCATAGTGCGGGAGGGTCTGCATCCTTGTCTGGAGGCGACAGCAACTGAAACTTTCATTACATTAGAGACAGCTGACACCCGAGTTGCTCCCCTGAAAGACTATATAATATAGTTTTTCAAATTGAAGGTGACATTGAACGTGTAAACACAGGGATTTTTGGGGAGAATCTGACCTCTTCTTACAACATTTTGTTGATGGAGGCGGATTGGCCCCCACCATTTGTTCTGTCTGCATCAAGAGGGGAGGACGTGATACTTCAGAGTTTTTCTTGTTATGTTCCCAAGAGCATGCAGAAGCCTTTTCAGCTGAGTGGGCTTTAGCCCTGGCACCGGCAGTGTACCGTAATCAGGTGGGCTGGGATAAAGATTCTCCACCACATGAGATTCCATTGCAGTCTATACCTAAACCACAACCCTAATATCCCATCTGAGGCGAAGCTAAGGGTACTGTTTCTGCGGTTCTGACTGAGTTGGAGGTGTGATTGAGATGTGTGTGTCACCGATGAATAATCCTCTTTTAACTGTATCCAAACCTGATGGGTCTTATCTCATAGTTTTAAATTACCGGCATTTGAACTCTCATTGTCGAACTTTTGCGGTACAGAATACCCATAGCTCTGCTCTTGTAGACAGTTATGTTCGTAAAAAATATAAAACGACACTTAACATTTCCAAAGGCTTCTATAGCCATAACATGTCCCCTGAATGCAGTCAATGGACCGCATTCACAGCCAGTGGAAAAATTGGCATTTACCAATGGGGATAAGAATAGCCATGGGGTTTTCGCCGCCCGTGTTGTCTCCTTATTAGACAGCATTGACCAAGATGCATACTCGTATGTTGACAATATTTATCTGACAGACGACGAACTTTGGCCGTATCTATGCCGTGTTGACCGCATCATTCTTATGTTTGCGGACTACGCTTACAAATGTAACTTTGCTAAATCATACATAACTTGCTATGTAAATGTAAATGTAAAGGTATTTGTAGAGCGCACTGCCACCAAGCGGTTTCCTGGTGCTATTACTCATACCGCTGTGGAACCCTTCCTGGCTTTCCCTGTGAAGTGTCCACTCCTGGGCACCCCCAGGGTGAAGCCAGGCATCCTAGCGCTGTTGGGGCTGGTGTGGAGGTTAAGCAAGCTATTGCCCAGAGTTGCAGCATGGGGCCCATGATTAGAATAGGCACCGAGGCGAGAATTGTCAGGTCCGAGGAAATTGAGCCCAAGACCCGCCGAGGCGGGAATTGAACCCTGGTCCCGGGCCAGAACTCTGCATCAGGGTCTGCCACACTAACCATTGAGCCACACTCCTCCACATATGCTATGCGGTGCTCTTCTTGGGCTATGAGCTCAACAATGAAGGTAGGGGCTTGGCACCCCATTTTCTGGAGAAATGCGCACGTTTGCAGTCTCCGGCTTCTCTGAAGAAACTTCAATCTTTGCTGGGACTTTTACATTTCAGGCGGTTTTACATTCCCGACTATGCCCAGCATATCAAGCCTCTTTATGCTTTGATACAACCTACATTTTCTAAAGCCAGCTGTCTTTTGGAACATTCTGTTATTTTGCAGTCTTTGCAGTCTGATCTATTGAATCTAAGTACTTGTTAACATGTGATAACTACACAAACCTGGTGATACGAATTGTGCCAGGTGCAGTGGGTTTCACTTACTTAACATACAATGAGGGATACACAGTTCCTATTGCTTACAAAGTTAATCTGTACACTTCAGCCAAAATGCAATTTTCCACTGTGGATTTTTTTTTAACAGCTGTGCAAATGGCAGTCCTGAAGGAACGCGCACTAGTGCAGGGGAAATGCATTTTGTTGGTTACTCCTTACCCTGCCTTAGAAGCAGTGGCAAAGGCGAGTGTACCAAACTCCAAAGCATTACAACCCTGTTGGATACAATGGGGTACTTCTTTGATGTCTCCTGACGTCATGTTTACATTTTACCCCTCTCTTCAGACACAGGAGTTCTTGCTGTATGAACACGTTCATCCACCTCCTCTATCTTTGCTCCCTTTGGAGGAGTACAAATGTATCATTTACACAGATGGCTTGGCGCAACCAGCCACAGTTTCTAAACATGCTTATTCAGCGGCTTGTGCTATTGTGGCAGGTAAAATGGTAAATGGAGAATTCAACTCTGAAATAGTGCATACACAGGCACTTGGAGACTGTACCGCTTAATTGGCTGAGCTGCGTGCTCTTGTTCTTGCTCTCAAGTTTGCAGATCCAAAAGTGCCTACTCTGGTTGTGTGTAATTCTTATTACTGTGTCCAGTCTTTTAACGACAACTTTTATTTTTGGTCTCAGAATGATTATCGAGACTCTATAGGCAGCGTAATTAAGCATAAAACGCTTTGGGTTTGAGTGGGAGATCTTAAACGTCTGCCACTCACACAGGTTATTCATACTCTTGGCCATCAGCGTGTGGGAGCACACGCTCTTGAGAATTGTTTGGCTGATGAAGCAGCCAAGTCAGCAGTAGCCACGTGTTCCCAAGCAGCCATTACAAGGTCCATGACTAAGATTGATAATTAAATTTTGGCAGTAATAACTGCTACTAAGGAGGGCCTTAATTATCCACAAGGTTTCCCTTCAAAGTCTTCTTATCAGTTAACTCCCGATCAAGTTCCCTTTGCAAGAATACCGGAGGTTGGTGACCGGCTGATTCCCAATACGGACGGCAGACCTTCTCTGATCAGAGCCGCACACGAAGGCTTAGCTTCGGCCCATGCTGGAGTGTCTACGACAGTTTCTATCTTGCAGCAACGTTACTGGTGGCGTGGTTTATATAAACAGACCCGTAATTATGTACTTTCTTGCGATATCTTTCAGCCAATTAAGCCTTCTATGGTAACACGTCCACCACAAACACAGCTTTGCATCAGTGATCGCCCTTTTGGCTGTGTATATCTTGATCACTGCGGTCCCTTTTCTTCTGATACTGCATACAAATTTATTTTGGTTGCAGTTGATTGGTGCACTAGATTCCTTTGGGTGTGGCCACAACGCAGTGCTGACGCTCGAAATGTCATCCGGGATTTGCGTGTCTTTGTAGGGATTTTTGCCTGTGGCACCTCTAATTCAGGCCAAGGTCCAGCATTTGCCTCTAAGGCGTACAAGGATGCAATGAAGTCTTTAGGGGTGCAGGTGCAGTTTTCGTCTCCATACAGGCCTGGAGGCAATTCAATTGTGGCGCGAATGAACCGTGATTTGAAGCAATCCTTGACAGCTAGAGTCTTAGGTACTGGCAGGAACTGGTTAGCCCATTTGTATGGAGTCCAATGTGCACTTAATAATCTCCCTATAAGACTTCTGGGTGGGCGGACCCCATACGAGATGCTCTTTGGCATCAAAATGTTTGTGCCAGACCTTGATGATCTAGACGTTACGACGGCTGCCGCAAGCTTTGACATAGATAATCATTCTACTATGTTACAGGACCTCCAAGAGACCCGTGCCGGTCTTGCTACTGAACATTTGCCCTCATCCACTGATGGTGCACTGCTGATTCCGGTGGCTGGCTGGCTTCCTAAAGTTGGTAATCTGGTCCGAGAGAAGTTGGAGAACAAAAAAGAATTTGGTCCCTCTTATCGTGCACGGTTCCAGTGCTTGGCTTGAAGGGTCCTTGAACAGTCATTTTACCACCTCTTTCTGGTTGTATAGGCAACAGATACATCTCTGCGGACAATCTCAAGCTACAATATCTGGCCGTTTCTGAATAATAGGACGCCTGCTGTTTCGTGTCACACAGTTTCGAGGATTCGTGAGAGTGGCACGTCTTCAAGTACACCAAACAACACTGTCATTGAGATGGACCCTGTTGTGCATGCACCGCTGGCCTCCTCCTGCAATGTGGATTCTGACTATGTATATCCCATGAGTGAGTCTTTGCATGGATTGCCGGAAAGTCCTTTATGCCCCGGCAGTTTTTCTTCTGACTCATCTTCCACTAATTCAATTGGCCCTACCAAATTGACTATTTTTTTTCACATGGTTTAAAAAGACTTATTTAGTGCCTCCATGGACGTACATCTGGTTGGCACTCATTCAGATTTTTCTTTTTATGTCTATTGGCTTTGTCATAGTATTTTTTCTACTCCTCAATGTCACTACTTGCCCGCACGCTCTGCTGTGAACTTGGTTGATGGTATTTTGGCCCCTCACTCATCTTTCCACATCATGAAATGTGACCAGATTCTTGTTAACATTTCAGCGTTCCTTGTTGCTGATGGCATCGTCTGGGATAAAGTGGATTTTCAGGTCCATGGCCCGACCGAGATTATTAACGTACCCTACATATTTTGTGTCTCCTTGGGTGAGGTGGTAACGCAAGACATACGTTCCAGTGATTGGGATGTAAATGTAAATGTACATGTATTTATATAGCGCAAATCACCGACACGGTATCTAAGCGCTTGCTTAGGGAACCCGTCCTGGTATTCCCCTGTGAGAAACCCCGGCAGGGTGTCCACAAGGTGAAAGCCAGGCATCCCGCCGCGAGGGGCCGTAGTGGAGATTAAGCAGGCTATTGCCCAGAGTCGCAGAGTGTGACCCCGTGAGTCGAGTAGGCACCGGAGCGAGAATTGTCGAGTCTGTGGAATTTTTGAGCCCGAGACCCGCAGAGGCAGGGAATCAAACCCTGGTCCACGGTCGATCTCAGCTTCCAGGTCTGCCGCCTCTAACCACTGAGCCACGCTTCTCCGCCATGCAATACAAGCATTGTTTTCAGATTAAAAATATTATGCTGCTTTTGATGCTGGAGATTTGTATTTGACTTCTGCCAATTATGCTGATTTGTTTTGTTATCAACATTATGGGCATCATTTCATCCATAAGACTAATGCACTCGACCTGTCGTTAATTATACACAGTGGAAACATTGCCCCACTCCAGTAAGAGGTAGTTCGAAAACACTTAGAATACATACTTCAATGATTTTGATAGGTCATCACCAGAGTCATATTATTTCAAATTAAATGTTCCTTCAACTCCCAAAGTTATATTTACCCATAGGAAATTAATATATTAAAAAAATGTCAGACATGATCTGTCGGTCAGGGGTTATAATCACTGGAAGGCCACCATCAATTTGAAATCAATCTGGGGTTCTAAGACCTGGCAGGTGCGCGGCACTGAGGCCTTGCATCGTGCCTGCCTCATCCCAGCACAATTTTTTTTAAATAATATAGTGTGCCAAACAACTTGGTTTGGATTGGCAACAGCAAAGAAGTTGAATGCCCCTGCCGTTCCCTATTTAGCTAAATATCACAATTGGCGCAAGTACACAAACTTTACGATTGATGTATTACAACATTTTCAAAATAACTCCTTTAATGTATCTGAAATGGATCCTTGAGGTTGGCTGGTATGGCAGACTAATTCAAATGCATGCCATCTCCGTTTTCATAACACTGTTTAGGTTATAATGAAGACAGACCCGACCCAAGATTTCCAGATACCCATTCAGTAACAACCTATTTGGTTGGTAAATTATGTCAACAGTGGTTGCAGCACTTGACCCTATCGTCCGTTAAACAACATTTATTGTTGTTGTCCAATGATATTAATTTGGCCGGCTTTGTCTTGGGACCCAAAGTTCCTAGAATGAAGAGATGGATATATGCAGCTTATAATGATATTTGGAAACTTTCACAAATTGAAGCAGCGTCCTGTTTGCGGGAAATCGTCCAAGCTAACTTAGAAAAGGTTCTGTTATTGATATTGTACAAGAAAATGTGTCTGTGTTGTATCATGGTCAGAATCAATTGTGTTCTGTAATGCAATTTGCATGGACTCTGCAGGCTTTAAAAATTGGAAAAGTACCACAGGATTATTTGAATGCAACTGCATTGTTTTTACTGTTTAATTTAACAGACTAACAGCAATTTATGTCCATGTAAGATGCAATATACACTCTCCTGTACATTGAAAAGTTAGATCCTTTACCTTTTTCCGTTGCGGAAGCTGACTCAGCTGTCAGGCTCATCCATGGAGTTATATCTTCACCTTTCTCACTATTTCAATTCAGCTCTTGTATGAAACATTACCCTCTGAGCCGCTATGAACCCCTGGGTAGCGCTTTGCTGCATGAACTGTAGTCTTTGCCTTTCACCTATCACTGTTTACTGGACAATAAGGAGGTATACCTTAGAGAGGAGAACTGTGATTCCACAGTAGGTCATTCCTTGGTGTGCAAAAACATAAAGTTACACGGGGCATGTAATATGTCAGCTCCAAACCTTGCTTGTGTTGTAATGGATAAACCAGTTCCAGCAATAATTCCCACGTTCACTCTGCTTACTAACGGTAGTTATCTTATTGTAAATAACCAAGAATGCTGTGGCATCCTTGCTGGCATACCTTACATTGTAAAGGTTTCACAGTGTGTAATTTGTTGCAATAATGCGCTTTTTCCTCTCCCGCACGGGCAGCTCGATAGCTTTGTTTGGCCTTCAATACCAACTTTGAAAGCAGATTTCAACAAGTTGAGCAGATTAAAGGCGATTTTAACCCAACAAGAAGTCCCCATTACTTCTGCATGAGAAACCTTCAACCTGCAGGTGGCTAGCGCTGCTACTGAGATTCAAACGCTTCTAAACACTAATTTCCCCACTACATTTTGGGGAGCTCACATATCGCATATTGAATGCATCGACTACTCACGGCCTGGCACATTTTTAAGGCTGTCGGCTCTGGCCTTCGGACTTCTTTTCAAACTATATTTGGTGTAATACCGGCATTCATTCATTCTATCTTTTCCAGTGTCTTTGGTGGGTTCCCCTTAATACTGGCATTAGCAGCTGGAATCCTGCTTCTGCTGTGCCTGCTGCGCAATGGCTGCTCCTCTTGTGGCACTGCACAGACTGGGCCAGCGGCAATTGCTCCGTGACCGCATGCATGAATGCTTCGGTACATTACCACTGGAAACACTCAGTATGTCCTATGGGTTGTCCTTCCGTTTTGCATATTTCACTTGCATGCTACCAGTCTATTTCATGCTTACGATGTCAGTTCACATGGACATTGGATTTATGCCTTTCCAATACATCATGCCCGGACCCGGATTTCGACCAGCCGATGGGTCCTTTGGTGGTCCATGAGCAGGACTGTTCTGGGACTGGCTTAATGGCATGTGTGGCTGCACTTGGAATTTTGGCTCAATGGGATATCTGTGAGACTGCACAGAATCTCCTACTTCAGAGTTGCATCACATATCACACAAGTTATCCAGCAATGTTAATGGAAGCACCCGACTATGAGGAACACCCGTGGGCATTCGACTTGCTGAATTGGATGGCGACTCTGTTTTCTACTGACCACAATGATGTCCTTTTGAAGAGTGTTGTATTCATTTGCTCCTACACTCTCATGGATTAACCTCACAAATGCCCCACCAGCATCACTTGAGTGTCGGATGCCGTTCTTCCACTAAATATTTTTTTTTTCCATAAATAGTTTTTTTTAACACAATTTTTTCAAAATTGATGGGCACATCTTTTAAAACTCTGCTCTCACTTTTTTAACTCTGTTTTCATCCTATGTCTACGTACAATGGACTTACCAGGGGAGGGTGTAGTATAGATGGTGGGTACATTGTCGACATTGCTAAGTTAGCATGAGCTTCGCTGCCATAAGGCTGCTTTTACACACAACACTGCACGTGTTTATTTTGCAAGACTCTGTGCCCCTTTTCACATGAGAACTGTCTACCTTTCGAGTTCTCTACTGTGCTCTACTGTGCTCTGTGGTTTAGTCTGCACACGATGTACAAGGTCGATCAACAATGCCCCTTGTTCTGTTCTGGTCTGTCCCTCACACCTAGACATAACATGCTACACACAGCTGCACTACTGGAAATGCTTTAATATTGCAAGCGAAAAATTTGGTTGACACTTGGAGAGACACTTTTCCAGAGAGAAGAGCTGTGCTTGTCCTGAGATGTAAACCTTTCAGCTAGGCCTTGAGGTATGGGGTCTGCTGACAAAGCCCAGACGTCTTCCTTTTTATAATAAATTCCTTTTTACCACGGGGAGGGTGGTCAGACACTGTAGTCTTTTCCACTGTCTTTATAAAATGATTTCCCTGTTTGTATTCTATGGAATTGTGACAATGCTGACTATAATGTGTTTTTGCATTGTGCTACTAGTATTGGCACGTGTACTGTACCATAGAACGCGTTTGTTAAAATAAACATTTTAAACTATACCGCGTCTCTGATTACTCTCCTTGTGGACAAGTATAAGTGAGTGAGAAAAAGAGTTGTCTGGCACCTGCGATCTCTGAGAAGGGTCGGGAGTGTCATCTTCTGGGTTGTCTACTCATTCGTAGCTTTGCTGGTAGCTGGAGAACAAATGAGGCACTATTGCTAGTCGGTTTGGGATTTTGGGTATTAATGTGGTAGGTTGGTACACCCCCTATTCACGGGCCCTGGTTTCCTGCGTATAGTTCTGTATATGTGCAGAATCCCCGCAACATTATCGTAAAAGCTACCATGTGGTTTCCTAATTTCTGCTCTTACTCCAGCTCTGAACTTTCACTACTTTCCCAAAGTTCGATATTCTCCGATCTGCAGTTTTTATTACATTATGAAAAAGGTTGACTACTCTCTGTGCTTTTAAATATTTTGACCCTTTTTTGCTACTTACAGGGCATTTGATTATTACCCAATTACCCACCCTTACTTCTGTCATCTTGGCGTAAAAGGCTTGGACATAACTCAACTTTTTCAAATCTTGGAGTTTTATTTCACGTTGTCTAAAGGTTGATTGATGTGAACATCCGACCAACCCTTATGTCACTTCATCCAGGCTGGAATTAGTCTTGAGTTTGGATTTCTTCATTTAATTAATTCAAGAGCTGTTCAATATGTGGTTTAGTGTGGTGTGAGACAAAAGTCTTCAATTTGTCTAAGTACCACTTCAATCCAATTCATATAGTTAGCTTTACCTAGCTGGGATCCCTTCTTTTAAGGTTTTGTTAAAATGTTCTGCTTCCCCATTGGTTTCTAGATGGTACAGTGCTTAATGGAGATGCTTGATACCATTTGTGTCAGGTTCCACGTCACCACGGGAGAGCTCCTCAGTATCAGTGCTATTGACCAAAATGCTCCACCTCTTGATAGCCCTAATTCTGTTTGTCGGATGACATGGAGTATTAGAGTTATCAAGCAAGGGAAGGGGTATTAGGAAGGGAACAGCAGGGAAAAGGGATACAATCCTAAAAAGAAGAATAAACGAGTTATCAAAGCAATATTCTCTACGCTCATAAAAATCACGCTTTGGATGTAATCTGTTTACCTCAAAACTTGCAGGACTTTATCCAATGAGCATACTTCCTTGTTTGATACTGGATCTACAAGACCTTTATATTCCTGTATATACCTATAGACAAAGAAACATGGTCAACCTGTAAACGCCATAGATAAGAAATGCATGGCTATATATATACTTCCATACATACCCACAAGTATAATACCATGGTAAAGAAAACAAGAAAATAACAAAGCTCTGCGCAAAGGCAATTACTTCTTGAATCCAGAAAAATTGCTAAAAATGTCACCTTCATTAGGGCCACTGATTTTTCCAGGACCCATATATGGTCTGTAGAAGGTATTTAGTTGCAATTCGATTTAGTTTAGCGTAACTCTTGTAGTTAGTTTACATATTTTTCTTCATGTTTAGTATTTGTATTCCAAAGGGAATAAACTGCATAACCTGAAGCTTGTAAAGGTCTCCAAATAAACAAACTAAATGTAACAAAGAGGGTTTCATGTGAATTGCCCAAAGAAAGTTCAAGGGGTCCGCAAAAATCCCAAAGTTAGTGTGAACCCCACTTTGGCTCCCTAACTGATCAGAAGTGATTTGGCAGAAAAGAACACTGCTGATCACACGCATAAAGACTCGAGACTCCGATTCTCACTTCGGGTGTATCTGCATGCCTCCAGGCATTTCTACAGCCGCATACGTCTTCTCGGGAACAGGGGAGAGGTGAGGGAAGGGGCAATAGCTGGAAAGCCCCAGATGTGAAGGAGGCGAAAACAAAAATATGACCCCCCATCTCTAACCGCTAAATCACACCCAGTGCTCACTCTGCATCAAACGAATTACGCATGCCAGGCAACATGCACTTGCTTCATGAGAAATGTAGTTTTATAATACTAATGCTCAAATCGTTATTTAATCCTTATGTTCATTTCCTTTCTCGTGATTACTTTGTCTATTCCTGTATGTCCTCCATAACTAAGGCGCTTTAGTAGGGCTGAATCCTGACAGTTTGTTAAACCTGTCATCCTTAGGGTGGTCTTCTTCTAACTTTTTGCCTGCTTACCTCCACTTTTTCCTGTTTCGTTTGTTGGCCTCAGGACTCAGAGCACTTCACTACTGCTGACCAGTGCTAAAGTGCATGCGCTTCTCCCCTAAACATGTTGACATTGGTGTATACCTGATTGACATATTTAATTTACCTGTAAGTCTCTTGTATATATACCCAGGCCCTGTAATCTAAACGCTACTAATGGGCCTGCATCAATGGTTGTGCCATCCACACAAGTAGCCTTTCATTGCAGGGCCGGAGTGTGCAGTTTACTGGCACTTCGGCATGGCATTTAAAACCACTTGCCAAGCCTTAAACTTCCCTTTTATTACACATAAATCACCCCTAAGGTAGGCCCTAGGTTGCCCAATGGGCACAGTCCTTTGTAACTAAAAGGCAGGACATTTATTTTTAAATTTTACATTGTCCTGGTAGTGACAAACAGCTAAATGCATTATTTAATACTGGAACACCTACTTCTCTCATAGACTAGCATTGGGGATGCCTTAAAACACTTTTTAAGCTGTCATTCCAAATCAGAAAGGAATAGCTTCATCATATTTCATATCTTTGGAATAGTGGTGATAAATTAGGTAAAGTTGGATTTGACATTACCATTTTAGAAATGCCACTTTTAGAAAGTCCATCATCCCATTTTGTATCACTTTTAGAAAGTGGACATTTTTCTTGCTCTGTGTGCCTGCAGCCTGTCTCCAACCCTCGTTTGGTCTGGGTGACAGCTGCACTTTGTGTATTCTCTCTAGAAAGCCACAAACACAGGAAGGGCTGGGTGTGGCAGAGGACACATGTGCATTCATCTGCATTCTGATAGAAGTCCTGGGCAGGAAGGGGGGAGGTAGCTCACACTTACATTTGAATAGGCTGTGTCCTGTCCTCACACAAAGGGCTGATTACCCTCCACAGATAGCCTGGCAGACAGGACTGGGTTGAAAGGGGGCTCCTTTGAAGTCACCCCTACATCAAAGGCACTTGTGGGTATAAGCACCAGGGCCCTGACCCTACCAAATTAGTACACTACCTGACCTGGGAAGGACTCTACTGGAGTCAAGGCTGCTGTACGGATTGGCACTTTGCTGTGGCTGACTGTTCTGAGGATCTGCTTTGCTGAGCTGCCCTGTGGATCTCTGCCCTACTGAGAACAAGGACATCCCACTTCAACACAGAGTGACTCCAAGGGCTTGCTGGCTTGCCTCCTGTTTTCTGAAGTCTCAGGGACACAAATAACTATCTATAATCCTGCTGGTGCTGCTGGACTCTGCCATCTGTAAGTCTCTTCCTTGCTCGAGGTGCCATCTCCAGTACTGCGCCTCAGAAGTGGCTTTTCTGCAGCTTTTTCTACATTGAACGATCGGAATAGATGCATCGCCCTTCAACGCTGATCCAGCAGCTGCACGGTGACAGTGGTTCCACGCCCGGCACGGCTCGATGTCGATGCTTTGATCCATCCAATGTACTTTGTCCACGGGGCCTGTCTGTGTTCTGTAGCCAGCCTGCTGTCGCTCTCAATTGGCATGAACTGTGGATTTGTACCGATCCCTCGAGACCGCAAGTAACCTTGCGACCATGAGTGACTTCTAAGCACTGTTTCCACATTTAATCTTTAAAAATTCAATTATCTACTTCTACTTATTGGATTTTTGTCATTGTGGTCTTTTTGTGGTGTTTTCAATGAGTTACTGTAATTTAAGTGCTGCACAAATACTTTACACATTGCCTCTTAAGTTAAGCCTGACTTATCTGTGCCCAGCTACCAAAGGATAAGCACAGGCTAATTTAGGTCGGATATCTAACTTATCCTGACTAGAGTGGTGGTCCATACTTAGGCAGGATGCAAGCCTCTGCCAACTACAGACCCCATTTCTAACACCATTGTCCCCAATAATGTCTTCCATTTCTTTAGAATACAATTTTACTCCATTGTAAGATAGTATACTGGCAGGTAAGCCTTCTCATGCAAACATTTCCGTCAAAACTTTATGATACTCCTGGTGCTGATGTCAGATAAGAATTTGATCTCTGGCCAGCGGGAATATAAATCTATTAATACAAAATGTATGGGGCCCAATATTATTGATGTCTAGGTCATTCCATGGTCTTTCAGGGAGTTTTCGAACATACATTGGAGGTTTTCTAGTGATTGGATTTTATTACTCTTATTGCACAGTGCCCAATCCTTAATAGACTTTAAATTTGGATATCCATGCCTGGCCACCAGATATCTAGCCTTTGCCTCTCTTTGGTTTTGGAGATCTCAAAATGTCTGTCATGAGCTTTACTAATGCGCTTCTCCCACACCTTCTCTGGGGAAATCATCTTTGTGCCTCAGCAGTAAGGTTTGATTTCACTTGTGTCTTTTTCCTAATAACTCCAAACATAATTTATGGATTGTATCACTTTAACTAGAATGCCATCCTCCTGTAACTTCTCTTTCCATTCATACTCAGAGACTACGCCCTCTGTTAATTAACACACATTGGTAGATGTAATATCACATTCTTCTGTCCACTCTACTTCATCGCTGGTACTAGAATTGAAATCTACCATTCTGAAAAGGCAGTCCACTGCTTTGTTCCTAATTCCAGGGATATAATCCACAGTAAATGTGAACTCTTGTAGTATGACAATCCATTTGCTGATATGGCTGGCCTGTGGTCTGTTCATAATCAGGAGAATGAATCACATGTCTTACTTTTCCGAGTCCTACAAATATTTGTTCTGGAGACCCTCATTCACACTAACTCAGGGTGCGGTATATGTTAATTCTCCGCTCTGTCGGTTAGGTGAATAGCATCATCATTGGGTCTTTATTAATTGAGTTTTCAGTTCTCCAAGTGATCTACATTCCTCCACCTGGAGGGAGACCGTCTGTTTTCAAGACAGGTGTGATCAAAGGGTGAATAGTGTTAAAAGGAGATGAGTGAGTTTAACATTACCTCTGTTTCCTTGTCTGATATTTTATTTGACAGGGAAGGGGCAATGTTAAAAATCATAGGTGGTACTTAAGTGAATGTGTTACTGATCCACCGCACTTGGTGTTAGGTCTTGATAGGTTGACATGTTTCGGCCCAAGTTCCCAAACGGGTCAGTGGGCCTCTTCAGGATGAAAGTGAGGGCGACTGCCTTTAAAGTCGCCCTGGGTGAGTAAATGGATTCTCTTACCCCTCTTCATCAATTAGCTTGGTTGCTCAAGTTTGGATATATGTTATAGGTGGATCAGTGACATAATATAGAATGACAAAATATAGACTTACCAAAATATAGTCACCAAAATATAGAATGCCAAAATATCGAATTCCTATCTACAAACAGGTAAGTACAAAAATATCGAATCCAAAATATAGTCTGTAAAAAATATAGTCAGTCAAAATATTGAATTTTTTTAAATGTCTTAAAAGTAATTTAAAATTAATGAAATAATAAATATAATTAACTAAAACATAATTAAAAATACTGAAATAACCTCATAAATTAAGATATAATTAATTTAAGTTATTAATAAAAAATGTACAATATTTTACCGTAGGATAGCAGGAGGGTAACATTTAATATTACCACTCCAGTGAGTGCAACAGTAGGGAAAGCGTTGGATAGCGTAGGGGTAAAAAATACAATTCCCACTCCAGTGAGTGCAACAGTAGGGAAAGCGTTGGATAGTGTAGGGGTAAAAAATACTATTCCCACTCCAGAGAGTGCAACAGTAGGGAAAGCGTTGGATAGCGTAGGGGTAAAAATTACTATTCACACTCCAGAGAGTGCAACAGTAGTGAAAGCGTTGGATAGCGTAGGGGTAAAAAATACTATTCCCACTCCAGTGAGTGCAACAGTAGGGAAAGCGTTGGATAGCGTGAGGGTAAAAATTACTATTCCCACTCCAGAGAGTGCAACAGTAGGGAAAGCGTTGGATAGCGGGAGGGTAAAAAATACTATTCCCACTCCAGAGAGTGCAACAGTAGGGAAAGCGTTGGATAGCGTAGGGGTAAAAATTACTATTCCCACTCCAGAGAGTGCAACAGTAGGAAAAGTGTTGGATAGCGTAGGGGTAAAAATACTATTCCCACTCCAGTGAGTGCAACAGTAGGGAAAGCGTTGGATAGCATAAGGGTAAAAATTACTATTCCCACGCCAGAGAGTGCAACAGTAGGGAAAGCGTTGGATAGCGGGGGGGTAAAAATTACTATTCCAACTCCAGAGCGTGCAACAGTAGGGAAAGCGTTGGATAGCGTAGGGGTAAAAATTACTATTCCCACTCCAGAGAGTGCAACAGTAGGGAAAGCGTTGGATATTGGAAGGGTAAAAATTACTATTTCCACTCCAGAGAGTACAACAGTAGGGAAAGCATTGGATAGCATAGGGGTAAAAATTACTATTCCCACTCCAGAGAGTGCAACAGTAGGGAAAGCGTTGGATAGCGTAGGGGTAAAAAATACTATTCCCACTCCAGAGAGTGCAACAGTAGGGAAAGCATTGGATAGCGGGAGTGTGAAAATTACTATTCCCACTCCAGATAGTGCAACAGTAGGGAAAGCTTTGGATAGCGTAGGGGTAAAAATTACTATTCCCACTCCAGAGAGTGCAACAGTAGGGAAAGCGTTGGATAGCGGGAGGGTGAAAATTACTATTGCCACTCCAGTGAGTTTAACAGTAGGGAAAGTAATGATTTAATATATTATTAAAAATAAATTAAATATCAATACCAATAAAACATTAATTGAAATTAATAACCAATTTAATATTATGTAAGAATTAATTAGAAATACAACTACTTATTAGTTATTAAAAATTAATACCCTATTCATAATTATTTAACAGCTAATTAATTTTCAATAACAAAAACGAATTAATAATAACAATTAATACCAATTAAAAATTTACAGTAAATTAATTATCAATACACAAAAAGTATTTTTAATATGTAATTAATTACAATTACATTACTTCCCACCCTATTCCCCTATAAACCCACATCCCACTACAGAAAATACATTAATACAATTATCATAATTATCAAATATTTAATTAATACAAAATAATTACCAATTAATAAAATTAATTACCAATTAATAGAAATTAATTACCAATTAAAAATTAATTAACAATAAATTCAAAATCAATACCAATAAATGAAAAAAAATATTTACTTAATTACAATTAAATTACTTCCCACCCTATTCCCCTATAAAGCCACAACCCGCTACAGAAAATAAATTTAGAAAATTAACATAATTAACAATTAATCAATTAATACAAATTAATTACCAATTAAAAAATAACAATAAATTCAAAATGAATACCAATAAATAAATAAAAATATTTAATTAATTACAATTAAATTACTTCCCACCCTATTCCCCTATAAACCCACAACCCACTACAGAACTAAAAAGCAACATTTAATTAAAAATTAATAATAATTGCTAAAAATTAATATTTAATTTAATATAATTAAATTACTTCCCACCCTATTCCCCTATAAACCCACAACCCGCTACAGAATTAAATTACGCAAAAATTAAATAACATAAAATTCATTACTTAAAATACATTAAACATACATTACAAAAATTAATATACAATTGTCACACATATACTAACATACAAAACACTTTAAAAAAAATTATATTATTAAAAAATCGATATATTTAATGCCTATATTGTATACTTCGATATTCTGACTTCTATATTTTGAAAATCGATATTACTTACCTTAAATTCGATATTTTTAACCACTATATTGTGTCCATTCGATATTTTGTCCATTCTATATTTTGGAATCGATATTATGACTGTTTACCGTTATAGGTGCATACTTTGCCTATAACTTATGAAGGAGATACTTGTTGCTGCTTTGGGGATGGAAGGGGAGACATAACCCTTTGTTATGCCTCTTACATGCTTGTGCTGCTGCTGCCCTCCATACCCCGGAACTCAAAAAACCTATGGTCTGATCTAACCTTGAAGGTGCTGCCCCAAATAAAGTTTCTGAATATGTTCAATGCCCCAAAAACATCTTAAAGCTTCTTTTCTATTACAGTGTAATGTATCTCAGTATGCTGTACAGATCTTGAGACAAAAGCAATAGCGTGCTTGCATTCTGCACTTCCGTGCGATAAAACTGCACTCAAACCTTTTGTGCTAGCATCTGTGGTTATTATGATCCTCCTCCCCAGTGAGTTTAGGGGCATACTGTAAACTATTTATCTGAAAGAGACTATTAGTTATAGATTCATTACCTTAGAATTACCCCAGGTGTCAGACTGGATCCGGAGAATTCTTCTTCAGCAGTACCCCTGCGCGTCAGTAGGTGGCGTCGGTCGACTCCACATTAATCGTTGCTTTTGTGATTGCCGAAATGATGTCGCTGTATCTACTTATATTCAGCCTGTGCGCTCTGAAGTCAGTTCTTTCTTTTTCAACGCAGCCAGTGCAGATCCCGAAAGAGCGGTACCATTAGTCACTTTTTGACTAAAGTTTTCTTGACTTTCGTGGACGTCTTTCTACTGATGCACGTAGGGATGTCCCATTGACGTACCGGCTTCAAGCCTTGTGACTCCTGTCACAGATTGATGTCGGTCACGGTCCCACACCTCATGTGCCTCTGGTGTCTGGAGAGCGACCACGACCCAAAGTCGTGCTCCGACTGTGAGGTCTTTGCGGGAGGGGCACCGAAACCTACTGGAGGCCTGGCAGTCAGCTCCATGCTGCTCGAGATCCCAGTTGAGAGGAAAGGCACAGGACCAGTCACGGAGTCACCACCATCAATCATCTTCGAAGTCTTCATCTTCGGGTGAGTCGAAGCACGAGAAGAAGGCAAAGAAGCATTGTCACTCTTCGCCTTCTGCTCATCCGTCGGCCAACGCAACACGGTACGCGGAAGGTCATCATCCTTAGGCTCTGTCCGCGGAGCCTGCTGGATGGCTCCGGGCTTCCTTCCCTTCCCGGCAGCTGGAGCGTCCCCTCTCCAGGTTCATGCTTTTTATGAAGCCCTCCACTCCATCTTTGGGCAGCCCGACTCTACCGGCGTGCCTTCGCTTGGGGTTCTAGGCCTTCGATGCCGGTGGCTCTGGTCCCAATGCCACAGGGCCCTCATGGATCCAGGCCTGGATCCGGATCAGTGCCGGTTGACCTCACAACACCTCCCCATGCGCTGATTTCTCGGACAACGCCTCGAATGACGGTTGTGTCCCCGGCCAGCATTGACCCTGGCCTTCCCCTCGACTTGAACACGGAGCCCAACCAGCGTCGGCCGACCCCAGTACTGGCACCTTACTTTTGTACCACTGTTCTATCCTGGCATTCCTTTTCGCCCTGAGTGGCAGCCAGAGGGGGAGAGGAAAACTGTCAGGGGTCTGTGGACCCTCTCATAGACCAGCTAGAAGAGCCGGACTGGAGATAGGAGTTGGGTGATGCCAGTGGTCTGGACACATCCCCAGACCTTGGTATGCATTCTCCCCCTAACGCGGCCATGGAGGAGGGAGCCTCCTACGCTGTGGTGTCGTGTAGGGTGGCTGAGGCCTTGGGCCTTGAGCTTCCTATGGTGGCAGTCAGGACCAACCTCCTGACTGAGGTGCTTCAACCGGCAGCGACCTGTTCAGAGCCGCAGCTGCTGTTCAGTGAGGCCCTCACGGATATTCTTCTGGGCACTTGGTCCAAGCCCAGCACAGGGGCTCCTGTGAATAGGATGATTTCCCGACGCCACCGCCCGGCCCCGGGTGACCCCATTTTCCTCTCCCAAAACCCTACCCCTGACAGCTTGGTGGTCCAAGCCTCAACATCTAAAGGTGCATTCCCTACTGCTCCCCAGATAGGGAATCCAAGCAGCTGGACCATCTTGGCAGAAGATGTTTTCTTCCGCCAGATTAGGACCGAGGTCGGTGAACACCTCATGTCTCTTGGGCCACTACACCCACTGTGTGTGGGACACGTTGCGCAAGTGCTGCTACAGTGCCCGGAGGAGGCCCAGACTGTACTCTCCCCTGCGGTTGCAGAGGGCAGAGATGCAGCAAAGTTTGCCATTCAATGTGGGATGGATATTGCCAACGCGCTATGTAGAACGATTTTTATGTCAGTAGCCTTGAGACGCTACGCCTGTCTGAGGTCCACTGGCTTTTTCTGGGGATGTCCAATCAACCCTTTTGGACATGCCTTTTGATAGCCGGCATCTGTTTGGCAACAAGGAGGACAATGCGCTTGAGCATTTCAAGGACTCTCGTGTTACGGCCAGATCCTTGGGCCTCGCTGCCACCTCTCGCCCCATTAATTTTGCCTTTTGCCCCTTTCGTGGCTATGGAAGGGGTGCCCCACCACTTTCCACCCAGGGCCACAGGCCGGCGCAAGCTACTCAGCTTCTGCGTGGCCGGGGACGTGGGACCCAGTGCCATGGCTCTGGGGTCCAGCGGGCAGGCCAGTCCACCAGTGGCCCCTCTGCATCAGCCTCCAAGCCTTCCTAATCTAACCTTTCGGGGACACCAGTTGCCAGTGGGTGGCAGGATTCGCCATCATCTCCCCCACTGGCACAACATCACGTTGGACAGGTGGGTTTTGCATATAGTCCAAAGGGGCTACACCTTCGAAACTACCCCTCCCTCCACGCCACCAACACTCCATCGCATGTTGGAGGATCACTTGGTCCTTCTCCGTCATGTAGTTTTGGCTCTCTTGGCCAAGGGAGCCATTGAGCACTCGGTCAATGGCTCCCTTGGCCAAGAGAGCCATAAGTAGGTTGTGGTTGTTATTCCCATTAATTCCTGGTGCCCAAAAAGGATTGAGGCCTGCGTCCCATCTTGGATCTCAACTGCTTCCTCCGGAAGGAGAAGTTCAAAATGTAGACATTGGCTCAGGTTTTGTCCTCCCTCGACCCTGGAGACTGGATAGTAGCATTGGACTTGCAGGACGCTTATTTTCACATACCCGTCCTGCCGGCCCACAGGTGTTACCTATGGTACACGGTAGGCCATGAGCATTTTCAGTTTACTGTGCTCCCCTTTGGCCTTACTAGTGCCCCTCGGGTGTTCACGAAAGTGATGGCGGTGGTCGCAGCTCATCTGCGCAGATCAGGGGTTCCAGTCTTCCACTATCTCGACGACTGGCTGTTGAAGGCGAATTCACCCCAGGCTGTCGTCTCCCACCTCCAGACTACGGAGGACCTCCTACACTCTCTGGGGTTCACTATCAACATGCCAAATCCACACCTGATTCCATCTCAGAAGCTCCTTTTCATCGAAGCAGTTCTGGATACAGCGCAGTTTTTGGCCTACCCTCGCGAGCAGCGAGTCTGGGATATTCAAGCTATGATACCGATATTTCAGCCTCTATCCTAGATTTTGGTGAGAATGACCCTGACGCTACTGGACCTTATTGCCTCCTGCATCCTGCTGGTGGACCATGATAGGTGGCATATGCAGGCTCTTCAGTGGGACCTGAAGTTCCAGTGGGCACAGCAACAGGGAAATCTTTCCGATTGCGTCCAGATCTCAGAGGTCACTGAGCACTAATTGCAGTGATGGCTAACAACCCAGGATTGGGTCGACGGCAGATCCCTCTCCCTTCCCCAACCTGAGTTCACAGTGGTGACAGATGTGTCACTCCTGGGGTGGGGCGGCCACATGAGGGGGGCATAGATCAGAGGCCTCTAGTCTCCGGCGGAGTTTGGGTTCCACATCAACCTTCTGGAGCTCCGGGGGATTCATCTTGCACTGAAGGCATTCCTTCCCTCTGTCAAAGGAAGGGTAGTGCAGGTGTTCATGGACAACACCTCCGCCATGTGGTATTGCAACATACAGGGCGGGGTGGGGTCGTGGACCCTTTGTCACCATGGCATATCCCTGGTGGTCCAACACCAGGCAGGTTCTCTGAACGCCAGGGCAGACGAACTCAGCCACTGGTGCATGATGGATCACTAATGGTGTCTTCACTCAGAGGTGGTGCAAGGTCTCTTTCAGCAGTGGGGAGGTGCTTGGTTAGATCTGTTCACCACCAAAGAGAACGCGCAATGTCAAAATGCGCAATGTCAGAATACGCAGTGTCAGCAGTTCTGTGTTTTGGAATTTCCAAGGCGGCTCTCGCTAAGCGCGCTTTTCGTCACGAGTGGAATTGCAGTCTTCTATATTCCTTTTCACCTATACCACTTCTGCCCAGAGTGCTGAAGAAGATCAAGTGTGACTGGGCCCAAGTCATTCTTGTGGCTCCCGATTGGGCACGAAGAGTCTGGTATCCAGAGCTCTTGAACATGGACATTGATCCTCCGAACAGACTGCCTCTTCGGGAGGATCTTCTGTCACAGCAGCAGGGGACAGTCCTCCACCCGCACCTGTCCAGCCTCCACCTCCTTGCATGGGGACTGAGCGGCGACAGTTGACAGCTTTCGACCTTCCTCCCGAAGTCTGTAATGTTATCTTGGCAGCCAGGTGTCCCTCCACCAAAACGTTATACGCCTGTAGATGGAACAAATTTGTGGCATGGTGCACAGCAAAGGCTAGGGATCCCCTCTCTGCTCCTCTTTCAGAGGATTTCCTCTTCATTCTTTCTTTGGCCCAGCAGGGAGCTGCTCTGGGCACTCTTAAAGGCTATGTTTCAGCCATTTCGGCCTTTCTTTATTTTCCTGATCAGCTTTCTCTTTTCAAGTCCCCTTTTGTAAATCGATTTCTTAAGGGCATTACTCACCTTTTTCGCCCTATTCATTTTGTAATGCCCCAGTGGGACTTGAATCTTGTCTTGACTCATCTTATGTGTGCTCCTTTCGAGCCACTACATAATTGTCCTCTCAGATGCTTGACTTTAAAGACTGCCTGGACTGGATCCAAAATGTGCGTTGATATTTTATCTGGATCGCACAAAACAATTCCGGGTGGATGATTAACTCTTTGTTGGCTATGTGGGTACAAGAAAGGTCGGGCCATGCAAAAATGGCCCATCTCTTGATGGGTCGTCCTTTGCATTAAATTTGCTATTGCTTGATGAAAAAGGAGCCACCAGTTGGACTGCGCGCCCATTCCACCAGGGCGACGGTAGCCACTACTGCTTTGGGATGTGGAGTCCCCCTCAGTGACATCTGGCAGCTAGCCACTGGGCATCACTGGACACGTTCACTCAACATTACTGCCTGGATAGTCAAGTCAAAAGAGACAGCTTCTTTGGCCGTTCAGTTCTCCAGGACTTTCTGGTGTGAACTTGATTCACAGACCCACCTCCAGGGTTGGTATTGCTGGGGTATCTATTCTAAGGTAAGGAATCTATAACTAATAGTCTCTTTCAGATGAACCAGTTACTTACCTTTGGTGATGATATATCTGTAAGAGACATATATTAGTTATAGATTCCTTACCACCCCACCCATCCTCCCCTTTCTGCAAACTGACTTCTAGAGTAAAGGACTCCCTTTCAGGGCACTAGTTTTGTGCACCAGTGGTCAGTGTCTTGCATGGCTCTGTGCTTCTGACGTGGAATGTCGTGTAAAGAACTGACGTCAGCGCATATGGGTGCCGTCTAAGTAGATACCGTGACGTCATTCTGGCGATCACGACGCCAATGATGAACGCGGAGTCAACCGATGCCACCTACAGACGCGCAGGTGTACTACTGAAGAAAAGTTCTCCGGATCCAGTCTGACACCTGGGGGTGATTCTAAGGTATGGAATCTATAACTAATATATGTCTCTAACAGGTATATTGTTACTGAAGGTAAGTAACTTGTTCTTTATATCCTGAGACTCATTCTCACATAATTTATCTCATACAAAATCAGCACCTGCTCTCAGCAATGTCCTCATTTGAAGTGTCCTACATGCAGAGTTCTTGATGAATTTGCCATAAAACTCAATCATTCCAAGAAAGGACTTCAACACTTCCTTTTTCATGGGAGAGGCCATCTTTACACAAGAATTTGAATGAATGAATGAATGAATGATTTTCTAAAGTGCACAGCTATTATAAGAGTGTCGCTCACCGCTAAAGCAAATGGCCTAAAGGAAGACATCAACCACCCTATAGTTTGAAGAAGTGTATTTTCAATTGCTTTCGAAATATGTTTTTCTCTGAAATGCATCTGAGTGAAGGAGGGAGGTAATTCAAGTATTGGCTGCTAAAACAGAACAAGCTGAATTGCCCCACTTCTTCTGTTTGGTGTAGGTTATGACCAGTAACCTGGCAGACTGTGAACATAAGGGTCTATTTGGACAGTATTTGAAAATTCTGTTGGACAGATATTTCGGACCAGTCTTGTACCACAGTCAGTGCTTTGAATATAATTCTTTTTTCACTGATAGCCAGTGCAAATGGTTATGCTATGCTAGTGGGAGATTGAGGCATATTTGGGGAGTTTAACCAAAAGGCAAATTGCTGTGTCTCTGCCATTTGCATTCGCTATATCAGGCAGTCCGGGACCGCTAGATAAAGGATGTTAGCGTAGTCCAATCTGGAGAGGATTAATGCCTGGACTACTGTTTTCAGGGCTTCCCAGGGCAAGAGGTTGAGAAATGTTCTTAGCATCCGAAGAATCCACCAGGATGTCTTAACTCCTGCTGTGATCGGAGATTTGAAGGATAGATGTGAACCCCTAAGTTCCTAGCCACCTCTGTGTGGTGGGAGGTGAGGTGCAACTACACAGCCAGGCCCCTGACCATCCGAGTAGGGGGTTGGCACCAAACAACAAGACCTCCGTTTTTTCCAGGGTACATTGCAGACAGTTGGCCTTAAGCTCTCTCATCACCATCACTGCTACCATGCAATCTGAGAATTTTGATGTAGCTCACAACTCATTGTTGTCATATGTCAGCAGAAGCGGACTGTCATCTGCGTAGGAGGCCACCTGGTTACCAAATGATTCAATTAGTTATGCCAGTGGCATCATATAAATATTAAAAGGTGCTCAGAGTTGAGCCCTGAGGGATTCCACACTTGAGAATCTGCTCCTCAGAGAAGAACAGCTTAAGCCACACTGCCTGTTCTCTTTTTTCTACTCCAATAGAAGCAAGGTGTTGTAACAGGATCAAACACTGCAGAGAGGTCTAATAAAATTAGATCAGTGTTGTGGCCAGGTTCCAGTGTAAAGTTAATGGAGTCTGGTATTTACATAAGAGCTGTCTCAGTGCTGTTGTGAGCCCTTTAGCCTGATTGTGAAGGGTGGAGAAGTTGTAGGTGTTCAGGTAGAATGGAAGTTGGGTGTCCACGATCTTCTCAGTGATCTTAGAGACCCCAGGGAGCAGCGAGATTGGTCTGACGTTAGAGAGGAGTTCTGGGTCTGCATTCACTTTTTTGAGGAGAGGGATGACATTTGTTCTTTTCCAGGATAAGGGGACTATCCCTTATCAAAAGAAGTAGAGAGTAGGCTTAAGTTAGTCCCTAAATGCCTCACGACATGAGGGGGGGGAAGGAACCATGTAGGGTCCAGATTTGCATTTACCAACTCTTCTTTCGGTTCTATACCCTTCCCACTGATCTTCTGCCCTAAGTATGTGTCAGGTTTTGATAACAATGCAGCACTTACCATCTTGCCGGTGCTGTGTTACTTTGCAGGGACGTTATGGACCCACCTCTGTACTCCCTACCTTACTGCCTGTGCTCCTGGTTAACACAGGGATGATGGATAGAGGCTTGGAGGAGGACCTGGTTGGGACGTTGTGACCTTGGGGAATGAAGTCCGTTGTCTGCCTGTCAAAGCAACCAGAAGTGGATTAGGAATTACGTTACCTCAACTGGTCCCTCTGTTATGTCTACAATTACAACTGCTATTAATCTTTCCCCTCTCTCACCTGCAATCAACTGCTTATGGCAGTACATCCGTAGGAATTGTATAAGGGAACTTTCTCTGGGTTGATATTACTGACAGGACCTTTCTATGAATGGAAATATGACAATTTTAGAAGTATGATAATCTCAGAACGACACAATATTATTAGTAGTGGATACACTTATATATACTGATTTACAACTCCAAATGACATTCACAGGTGTTTACACAAGTTCCGATGAATTATACTGATTCATGGGTTCATAATTACTCATATGACAAAACAAACAAAGTTCCCAGAGTTAGTAGTCTGTATATACAAGTCTGGTTTTAAAATCTGCCGATTTTTAAGTAGCAGTCTTTACATTGGGATCACATTTTTTGACTTTACATGCTTTCTAGCATTGGGTACCGTTACTGCGATTCGTATTGCCTTTTTTTGTTTATTGTTTTACAGATGCATAATCTCAAAACCCTCACCGTAACTGCAGCCGACTCACCAAAACCAAAGCAGATGCGTGAAGACAGGAAACAACTTGAGAAGTTCGTCAACACTGTACCTGCAGGTAAGTATGTTTCGGGAAAGAACGTTGCTGAGTGTCCAAGCCGAGAGCACAGGAAAATTAGCAATCAGAATGAAGAGTTCAGCCGCACACTGCTGATCTGGGAGCACTCCCGAGGCAAAGCACCTGTTCTTCTGTTGGGTAGGGTTTTTATCGGGAACCACTCCCAAGATGGCCGCTGGCTCCTGAGGTCACGTGAGGGTTTGTTCCTTTGCTCCTTGGACAGTGTAGAGCTATGCTATGCATACAGTCCTATTGTCTTTACAACAGATGTCAATTTGCTGCCGTACTATTACTGACAACATTATCAGTTTACCATATACAACAGAAGTAACATACATTGTATTAGGTTACATTTTACATGTTACAACAAAAACACTATACAGTACCTATATACATGATGAAGCACTAGTGCACAGGTTTTTGGGGGAGATTTTTAGATTGAACGGCAAGGTCCAACTGGCATGTGTTCTGTGTCATGACAGTATGTAATTTCCTCACACACAAACTTACACTTTTCAGCTCTCACATTCAAGCCATATTCTATTAATTTCTCCAACACTAGATTAACTTGTTCGTCATTTTCAGCTTTATTGATGTCGCACACAAGCACATCATTTTGCTAATAAAAGACTCCTAGTATGGAGCTAAGCATGGATGTCATAGTCCTCTGTAATACATATGCTGCCGACACTAAATGATTTAAACTTGGATGCACCAAATGGTGTAATGAAGGCAGTGAGGTCTGGTGGTTCAAGGTGTACGCGTACTTGATAGTAAGCAGAACGTAGGTCTAGGATAGAGAGGATCTTTGCCCTATTGAGTGCTGTGAACGTCTCTGAGATGGTAAGCAAGGGAAACCTGTTGATAATACCTTCTCTATTAAGGGCTCTCAAGTTCATACACAACCTTACTTTAGTGTTAGCCTTGCGTGCTATGACTGTTTGTGCTAGCCTGGTTCTATTATATTTTGCTCACACAGGTTCTCTAGTTAATTTTTCACTCCGTCAAGCACATTCACCCATAATCTCTGTACTTTGGAAACTACTGGAATGGCACCCTCTTTCAGTTATATTTTATGAATATATTTTTTGAGGCACCGCAACCTTTCACAAAAAACATCGGAAATATTACTAACACAATCGGAGTGCTCTTGTATAGATTGAGATTGGATCTAGGGATTTGTATTAGGATTCAGGTAAACTACCAAGTCCTTTTGTACAGGACAGCCTAGAATGTTGTCCCCTTTCTCTGAACATACACCTTAGATTGTGCGTCACGGCCCTTATATTCCATTCCACCAAGTAAAGACCCTTTCATAAAGATTGGTTGACCTCCATACCCATCAATTCGTATGTCCATTTCCGCTAGAGAGATGTTTCTAACAAAACATTCTTTAATAATTTTCTTGGATATGATGGTTAACCAGGAACATGAATCAAACATTGCTTCAATATTCACATTCTCAATTTCCACCACACCTATGGGGCTACAGACATTAGAATTACTCATCGAAGTACAGTTTCCTCACAAATGTGTGCTGCTTTCACACTTCTATTTCTCTTTGATGCTTTCTGAGATTTACAACATGCAATAAAATGTCCATTCTTGACACAGCCATTACATGTGGCTCTCCATGCTGGACATTCTTTCCAGTTGGCCTTGTGTCTAGTCATACCACATCCAAAACACTGACCTTTAAATGTTTACTTGTTCGCTATGTGGTGTATAGGATCCCTTTTTTTCAATCCTTTATCCTCACTCAATTTACATTTGGTTTCAATTTTCAATTCCTTTACACACATTAACATATGCTCTACTTGTTCAGAAATAATTAGAACCGTATTCAAGGGAGGATCATCTTTGAGCTACAACTCCTCTCTGATCCTATCAGTGTTGTACATTAGTAAACATTGGTCATGTATGTGCTGATCTAGGGATCCCCCGAATTTGCATGTGGCAGCTAATTTCCTTAGGGCTGATGTGAATTCTTCTCTGTTTCTACCTCCTTTTAGACTATTTTGCCACAATTAAGTGCTAAAAGCCCTAATCTCATAATCATTTAATTTGTGTAAATGTTCTAGCATTTCTTGTGGTCTCAGCCCCTAAGCAGCGTAAATGAAGTGCTTTTCTCTTAATGCTTAAGTTTCGGCCACAGGCAATAATTATTGAAAACCTTTCTCCATGTGCTCCATATCATTTGTAGTTCACTTCTGTTTGTCATAAACAATGTGGTGGGCTTATGTTCTGCATTATGGTGAGTTAACACTGTAAGGAGTAATTTAATGTAATAAATTATAATACCACTACTATATATTCACAAAGAGAATATAACAGAACATTTGTGTTTGTTTAGTACATGAAGATAACAGGCAAGTGAGCAATTTTATAATGTCTATTGAGATAAAGAAGAAATCATCACTTCCCAACAAATTATCCTTTTTAGGAGATGAATGAACAGTATTATTGAGAATCCATAAAAAAAATAACTGCAAGTTAAATGTGAATCTTTTGTAGAATCCGATGGTGGCGCCCAAGTGCAAGTTTACCATCTGAATCTCACTTCAGAGGTTTCTTCCTTACCTGACAGGATCAGGAACGGAAGTTGCTTAGATGAAGTGTTGATGTGTCTCGCAGGCACACATGATGCACTGCTCCCAATCCATAAAATAGAGCCTTACAGTAAGTAGATGAAACATGAAATGTAGCCGATGCCATGTTAAAAATGTGGAGGCCCACACCTCAGGCAACTCACTGTCTAAATGGTGCAGCTAGTGGTGACGTTCACTACAGGCTGAGAAGGTGAGACAGATGACACCCTCACGTGTGAGGATAGAAGCACGGGACAAGGAAGGTTACTGCATCTGTAGCTGATATCCTGTGTGCCTCCTTCAGAGTCTCATGTCAGATGAGCGATACCTGTCAGCTGATCATTTGCACTCTATGCACCTCATACAGTGGTCCCATAAATGTTTACCAGCAGGTTGAGAATGAAAACCAATACATTCCATTGCCTCAGCCTCATGCTAGATATTGCAGATAACTGCAGAGTGTCACAGTAAAGCTTACTCAGCGAAGTAAAATCTTCCGGCTAAAACATGTACAATAAATGTCACTCTACCTCAAGATAGCTTGAATTTCACAACAGGATAAACAGAACTTCTGTGGCTGTCCTCCTGTATGTAAGGGCCCATCCTTGTCGCCTGTGTGTGATTGATAGTAAATTATAAAGAAATATCACAGATACTGCATGAAGTGAAGTTCTTTATTAAAGGCACCCCAGCGCCAGTCTGGACTAAACAGTCAATCCACTTCAGCTTCTTAAACTGTCACTGCCTCAGAACATTTAAAAGAGCCTTCATAAGGAAGGTTGCATTGTATGTTTTATGGGGTGGGGGGTTGGAATGGAAGGTGGAAGATACCACAAGAGGCATCCACATTGAAACGAGAGTGAGTAGATATGACATCCAGCAGCTGCTCCTCTGTTAAAATAGAGGAGCATTGCCCCACCTCTCTCGCAACAGTGACGTACTGTTGGCGCAGGGGGCTTGTAAATCTGCCCCTTAGTGAGCACCGTACCAGGCCGCTCAGGCCAATGCCGGGGCTGCTCTCATGAAAGCAGTGTCTGGATTGTCGTAGGGGAGCCTGTGGACTGCCGGGAGTCCAGCTGTGAAGAGCACTGAGGTGATAGACGGCAGGTAAGCAAATCATTTTTATATTTTTCTCCCCCCTCGCTGCCCCCTCATGCTTTCTCTTCCCACATCCCCCCACCACTTTAATGCTATTGCAGCCGCCCCTGATGAAAATCACAATTATTGCGGTAGTAAATCAAGTAAAGGAAGTATATTAGTTCACAAGAGGCTTAGGGCAAAAATCAAGCAAATAATGCATGACAGAAAGGAGATGGTTAATATCTTAAACAGATATTGATGGCATCCCACACCTCTTTTGAATTTGGAGCTATACTATTAAACACCTTCACTATTGAATTAAATAGGAAATGTACTAAACGCTATTCAAGGAAAAGCATAATAGCTAAATAATTCAATTTGTCTTCAGGTCCAATATTAGATAAAAGTTTGCAATGAAGAACAGTTTGGCTAATGAACAATTTAAATGTTTCCGTTTCTGTACAAGTGAGGTGTTAGTTGAGTGGATGCTATTGGATGAGCAATGCAAATAGTGCAGGATTATTCCTTCTACTCCTCTGCATTTAAAGAATATCCATGAGTTGACTTAGTTATTACTAATAGAAATGCAACAGAAATGGTGTTGTAATGGATGTAAATGTAGAAAACATATTTTTACCCCCAGGTCCCTCCTGTCCTCCTCCTGTTCATTACTTGTGGAGATAATCATCTCCTGACAGAAAAAAGAACAGAGGAATGCTGGGAACCTAACCCCAACCCCTCCCACTGGGAGTACATAAGCAGTACGTACCCAGCATTTCGCCTGTTCTTTTTTTCTGTCTGTCGACAGGAATGGGACGAGGTGCTGGTGCTGGTGCCTGCTGCTGCTGGGCTTGAATGGGGGTCTTCTTTGCTCCCTGTCTGGCTGCCTGGCTGTTCTGGACAGGATGTGTTATGTTATGCCTCCCTGCCTGCTGGGCTTACCGGGAGGCGTGGATGTTTCCGGTTGGATCTTTGCCGGGCACGCTGGCTGGCCCTTTGCTGCTGTTGCGCCTGCCTCCCAGTCAGTTCCAGGTTGAAAGGTATGTCTTCATGAAGGTGGGTCCAGGAGAAAGACGTGCTGTGGAGAATGGTTGGCTCCTCTGCGCTGCTCTGGTGGTGACCCAAGAGTGCATGGCAACCGGGTTGGTTGCCTTCGCTCTGCCCAGGTGAGGTTGCTGGTTGTGCACCATGGCCTGCAGGGGGGGGCGAGGGGCTTGTTCGGGCGGGACTTGTGTCATGGATCCTGTCTGTCTTTCTGCCCTGTGGGGTTTTCCTGCTCCTGCCCTCCCCTGGTGCATGCTGCGCCATGGCTTTAGTGTGCCTGTGCGGGCTGCTTGGCTTCCTCACTGGCTTCCTGCCCTTTTCTGTTGCCTCTGGGGCTTGGTTTTTCTCTTCCCTCAGTGGTTGGGGGGTTCGGGGTTGTTTCTGGTTTGGCGTGTCCCTCCCTTCCGGGCCTTTGTGGGTCCCATTGCAGTGTAGTTCCTATATTTCCAATAGGGTCTACGCATTGGAATAATATATCCTATAGAATTGACGTAGGACTTAGGTCGACTAGGTCTCTATCGAATATAATAGACTTAATTGTGAATGCCAGCTAGCTCAGAGGTCACTAGAAACTTTCTCGAATAAACAATAAGGGATTAGTTTCTGACAACCGCATAAACATGACAACTTTGTTTCCCCAAGATAAAACGTATCTTCAGAGTCGTGGAAACAATAGATAGATATTTTACTCAGTCAATCGTGCGTGCTTTGTTTCACCAGAGGTGCAGTCAAATAGAGAGACAGGCGTTTTCAATAAAAGTATTTATTGAACAGTTTTCTTTCTCATGCAGAAGAAATGAACTGCTACAATCGTAATACTGGCTGCAAAGTATAATACGTACAGCAAGAAGAGTATTGTAAAATAATACTGTAAAACCATGGTATGGTTTCTAAGCCATAAAATACATACAAAAATCACAAATACTAAAAGTACTCAACTGGTGCTTCTAAAAATTCGCCTACCCCGATGTACCTAACCTAGGTCTAGTACGAGGGAAGTAGTAAGTAAAGTGTAGCATAAGTTTAGTTTCTTTGCCAAGAATCTATCCAAGATTTCTCTTAGGGTCTAATCAGCTCCGTACCTTGGTTTAGAATGAAGTAGGTCTGGTATCTCTGTCTCTGGACTCGATTTCCCAACACCCCGCAAGGGGAGCTTGGAAACACTGGAGCTGGATTTCTCAGTAAGAGAAAGACAGCGTCTCTCTCAGTGCGTCAGCTGGAGGGTCGGCTTCCTTCACCACTTGCTGAAGTGAGCTGCATCGGGCAAGGAGATAGTCGAACTGCTCCAAACCACCGTGTGTTTGCTAGGGCAAGTGTGGGCATATTTATACCTTGAAGGTGCCTTGTTTGACGTAAAATTGGACATAATAACGTCATCAAAGGATGGAAGTTTCTTTGAAAACTTCATGAGTTCTTAGACAAATCAATATTCAAGCAAGGGGAAGTCCCTGACTGCTGAAGCCGAGTTTTCCAAGAAATCATTGTGGCTTTTCGGTACTAGTGGAATTGTTCATGTCTGTATTTGGACTGTAAAGGTTATGTCTAAATATGGTTATGATTTCTATGCCTATATAAGGGCAAGGTGATTTGTACCTATATAAGGGCATGAATCGGGAAAATTACACTAGGGTCCTAAAATGCTATACAACACCCACTCCACTTTATTATGTTCGACATTACTAAATCCTAAGCATTTAAAACATATCTAAAGCATGTGTTTCCAATCCCACCTAAAATACACAAAATGCATTTGAAAAGGTTGCACATGAAAAAAGAGCATTTGTGCTGTTTCTAAGGCAGTGTTTTCATTCAAAGTATATAGTTTGACATTTGAAATGCTATCAGAATGAATCATGAAATTACATTCATCAAATGGCTCTTAAATACAGAAGAAAAAAGAAGTCGAGACCATTCCATAGCAGAATATATAAACTGTTTTGGTTGCGAACTAGGTCAAATATTGTATTTAAAGAATTCTTGTTCTCTAAGAATAGTTCTACTTTGAGCAGATTACTTGTGTGCCAAAAAAAATAAAAAATTCAATTTTGGAACAAGTCAAATCAAATCATGTAAAAATAGAGTTCCAAGTTAGAAGTGTTGTTTTTAAAAAGCGAAGGTTGAATTCAGAGTTCATAGAACGCTGTGTGCTAATTTCAAAAGTTATTCTCGTTGTAAGGATAAAACATCAAATCTTCTAAGCTGGCAAAGAAATCGTCTACCACAGTAGGTGAAAGTAGGGCTACTTCATTAAGTAGATCAATAGTACACAGATGAGAAACATCGCCGTCAGCCGCATTAGCAATGTTCGCAGTAGATGGTACCTGTGTGCCTGTTGGTCCACGTATCTCACCGTCAGCTGGATGTGCTGGTGAGACCTCCATGAATGCCGTCATCAGGATTGGTAGCCGTAGGGGACAAAACAATGCATGAGCCGTTACCGAACCAAGCAAAGTATGAACATCCGTTGACAGCGCTGATGGAAGTGTTAGACAGATATCCAACACGCATTCTTCTCGACATAGCAGGCAACGTAGAACAGGTAAGATGCAATCATGCCAGATTGGTCTGAATGATAGGAACCATGTGGTATTCAGATCTCTCAAACGAGCCAAGCCAAGAATCTGTATCATGCGCTCATGACACTGCATTGCCAGAAGAGTGTTCTCCATGGTAATCTGGGCATCGCTGGTCACTGAACTTGCCATATCGGAACAGAAGGAATAAAAATAGTATTCCTGCTACGAGTCCCAGAATGAGAGGCAGGCCGCCGAACACAGAGTGCACGAAGTTTGTACAAATGCCTAGGACTGCTTCAAAGGGTGCTAACAGTCCCGAAAAAATCGTCTTAAATACATGTACAATACCACTGGCATCAGACATGTTTAAGATAAACCTAACATTTCTGCGACATGTATGGGGCAGTTCGTTGATAATAGGGCATGTATCTCTGCAGAGGACCTTGCAACTTGCAGATCATACGTCTCTTTGGACGAGGTCAGTGGCACCGTTTTTTGTAAAAGAATGGCTTTCATTCTGCTTAAAGTATCAATTCGTATAGAAGAGATGTTCAGTGAAGGCCATAACGGCGACTCCCAGTCTGTCTTACTTTTAGGAAACAATACTTCCATACAACAAGTGACCCTGGCTGACACAGTTACGAGATAGGATATTCCTGGCATCATTCCACAACAGCTGTGATCATTTAACATTATGTAGCTCCTATTGGAAAGCTGCCTAAAAATTGGATCTATCACTGCTGCCGGAGTACCTTGCAGGTGGCAGGATAAGTTGGTCGAAGAACCATCACAGGCTCCGTGTAAATTAATACCCTGACATAAAAGAGTACCGCTTAGTGCCCTTTTGCAATTTGTACCACTAAGAAATGCCTCCTTTCCCCACTCCAACATTTGTGTGTGTAGGGTAAATCCCAGGTCGACTTTATGTATTCTTTACCCAACCTTTCATACAGGCCCGCTGGTATGTGTTTCAAGCAATAATGAAACTGAAAAATCGTCTCTGGCAACGTAATGGTGCCGTGTATTATCCATTATATGGCTGTTCTCTCAGAAACGGTTAATGGTAATATTTCCAGTTTTTCTATGCTCAGCACCGTATAGTCTGCTCCCCTCTGTGCCAAAGAGATTTGTTTATCTGTAAGGTTAAATCCAGTAAACAATGACGTGTGTTGATTAGATGCCAAGGCACATAGCCTGAACGAAAGTTTTGTAACGTCCAGCCTAGCAGCATTATAGAAAATAATTGAGATTGTCCATGTTGTAACATGAGCAAGTCCTGTTTCATTATGTCTATGGAAGAGGATACAATACTGTCCAAAGAATAAATTCTGGATGACAGAGTTGTTAACCCATTGTCAACTACAGAGAGAGCTTTCTCTAAATTAATACGATCAATTTCTCGTATTCGTTCTGCAGTTTCTATTTGCGTGATTTTCCATGCTTCATTATAAGCAGCATATATACCGGCATATATGAAACGTTTATTACGTGTTTTACAAGGCCCTTGTAAGAAGTCTCTCAAATCAATGCCATCTTTAAGTAAAGTTAAGTGATGTTTTATATCTGGTAGTGCAAATTTTTGTAGCCACTCAAGGCACAGTTTTCCTACACTGTATGTTGTTACTATCCCTGGATGTTGTCTCTGGACATATCTAGGGTCTGGCCTAGTGAATGTGAACCCTTGTGTCTTGTTCAGGAATCTATTTTGACAGTTATTTGTGTCTGTGGGCCAGATTAACCGTTTATTCCAATCAGGATCAGTTCTGTTTTGTTGTAAAATATATCTCACGTCTACCTCCTCATCTGTAGTGTCATCACTATCTGGTGTGGGTTTAGGTATGAACGGTTTGTTTAAGTCTTTTATCTTAGCTAAGCCAAGACAAGATGTCTGTTGAACAGTGTCATTCAAAAACATTATCTGTTCAGGGATGATGCAGGCTCTAAACAAAGCTTCTAATCCCTGCACCTGCCAGTCTTTTGTGCCCCAGACAGTTTTTGTCTCAACGTTGTCTATCCAAAAGTCGAAACCAAATGTAGACAATTGAGCATAAAAGGCCCCATAATAAATTTGCTTAGTATTAGTCAACATACTTTTCATTCCTGTCTTATTAACATTTTTAAAATAAAATGTTTCCGGATTTGTGGTATTGAAACCTGAGAAGTATGGACATTTTTCATAAACTGTTTTTGAGCTACCCATTGGTGGCGTTGGACAATGTTCCCATTGATTATAAGTATAAACATTTCTAGGGTTTGCAGATTTGGGCAAATAATGATGACCATAATGATTATAACAGTACATTTGTTCATAATCTGATGAACCTTCTAAATATTCATGTTTTGTAAATTTTGCTGACATTTCTAAGTCTGCCATTATATTATTAGCAGTCTCAAAGTCCCAATCATCAGAAAATGTGCTGGGTGAAACAAAGTCACTCAAGGAAACCTTAAATTGATGTGGAATCTTCAACAGCTCTACAGGACCATAAATGTCATAATCAGTTCTGTCCCATGCTATACCACCTGGTATAGGAATGGCTATGATGTTTACTGATGACAAGTATCTGTGTTCACAATTGGATGATTTGTGTGGCTTCAGCTGCAAGTTGATGTTCTTACTTGCTGTGTCCATTTTAATATATTTCCCATTTATCAGCATTCCCAAACTTAATACAAGGATTAGCCAAAGTAGGAGAAAAAGTACGCCTAACACAATCCAAAGTTTAACCCATGGTGATACCTGATATGTATTTGCAAGTTGATGAAAGAGTTTTGTTACTTGTTTTTTGAAGGTTTTATTAGCTGGTGTTGTTTCAGGTTCACTGGGCTCCTCAGAAAATGTATCAAAGTTAATGAAATAGCCAGAGGCAGTTCTGTCAATTGTTGGTATTGCATCCGGATTATTTGAAATCGCTGGAGCTGCTTGATCCCTTGTCATATTAGTATAGTTAGATGCTATATCATTGTAGACAGGAGTGTCTTGACGAACTGTTATTTGGGTCTCAAGAGGCGCAAGTTCCATGGCTTTGTTGCATAGTCCTTCTTTTATTACTGCAGATTCTTCAAAGGTGATGAGTCTCTCAGTTTGAACCTCTTGGATCGTAGCAAGATTTGGTCTTCTGCTACATCTTTGGAGTCCACTCGGCCTACTACTTATTATCGGCCACATGATGTGGTTTTACCTGGTCGATAGATACATACCGGTTCTCCTTTCTTCCAGCCAGGGACGGCAGTAAAACTGTTCTTGATCCGCGGATTGGTTTTCTGTAAGAAGGCCCAAATTCCTTCTTGTCCGCGATCTTTTTTCTGACTAGATCCCCAATCTTTGGAACCCAGACAGGCCTTGCTGTGACAGGTGTTTTTTCTTCATTGGTTGTTGGCTTCTGTATTGTGTTGCTTAGACTTCTTCTTGTTTCATTTAAGTCCTGTAAAACAGCCAAACGGTCTTTGATATCAAAGGGTTTTTGTCCTACCACTGAAGTATGACGATCAAGGTCTTCGACAATCATTCTTGTACAAAAACCCATCACCCGAGCCTAATACCCCAGCTGTTATAGATTGCTTTATGTCTCGGTTTTTTCTTTCCACTACAGAATTTCCCTCAGTATGGAATGGACTTGAGTACCGCAATGCAACGCCCAAACTGGCCATGGCCTCCTTGTAAGCTCGAGAACTAAACGCAGGACCCTGGTCAGAATGGAGCGTGCCGATTGCGTATGTGCCGATAAAGACTCGCAAATCTTTTATAACAGTTCAGGCGTCAGCCGAGCTCTGAGGCCACAACCAAATGAATCTGTCCTAATAGTTGTGGGACCGCATTCGTCCATAGCGACGTCTGCGTGTAGATAGTCTAATGCTGTCTAACAATGGTGTCTGTACTGGGCTGACTATAATGTAGTCAGGTATCTGGCGACTTTCTCTGCTGCGATCTCTGTTGCAGTCAGAGCAATTAATTGCAAATTCGTGAATGTGGGTATTCATTCCTGGCCACCAGTATGTCTCTTTTAATTCTAGTATAGATTTAGAGATCCCTTGATGTATAAGACCCTCTTCCATATGTGCTTCTTGAATCAAAGCACCTCTCCGCCTCCTGTTTGGAATTAACCTATCCCCCACTCCAGGGATTCGAGCAAAAGGAACGTAGTCTGCCTCAATTATGTATGAATATTCGAGTGGATAGTTTAGAGGTAATGCTGCACCACTGCCTTTGCTTGTGGCATTGACAGCTAGCATTGTTTCGCAGTCTATTTTTGTTTTTGAACGAGTGATTGCAGCTAGGGAAGCCGTTTGCACAGCTGTCTTCGCGGCCTCTTCAGCCAATGAATTCCCTGCAACGTGAACGCCATCACGCTGATGACTCAGTGTATGAATCACGTGAGTCTTTTGTAGTTCTTTCTGTAATAGAACTACTTGATCCCAAAGGAATTTATGCTTGATTGTGCCACCTTTTGCATCTTTGAAACCGTTTTGAACCCAGTTCTGCAAGTATTCATTGTAAGATTGAACGCAGTAATACGAATTGCACACTATGAGTGTGGGAAATTTGCGATCGGTATTTTCAAGCGCCATCTTGAATGCCTGTAGTTCAGCTCGTTGAGCTGTACAATCTCCGAGAGATTGTGTTTTTGTAACCATGGGTCGGAATTTACCATCGCGGCAGCAATCTTTAACAATCTTGCACACAGCACTATAAGCTTGTTTGCCCCCAATTGCAGGCTGTACTGATCCGTCTGTATAAATTATACATTCGTACTGTTCTAGAGGCAGAATCTCAGTGGGCAGAGGACATTCTTGTTCGTATTGTAGAAATTTTTGAGTTTTCGAGTAGGGGTCAAAAACGTATTCAACGTCTGTTGCAGCAAGAGAATTAACTTATTGTCTCCATCTTGGTTGTAAAGCCTTTGCATTCGGAATGCTTGCTTTTGTCACTGCCTCTAAGGCTGGTACAAGTGTAACAAGCATTATGCGTTTTCCCTGTGCGAGGGCGCTCTCTTTTGCTACTGCAGTTTGAACCGCTGTCAGAATTTTTTCTGTTGAAGTGAATTTCATGTCAGCTTTTGTGTACAAGTGTGATTTAAAAGCAATTGGTACTTTTTCCCCTTCATTAAAGGTTAAGTATGTTAATCCGCATGGGGCCGGAGCTTGCTTGGGTCCAAGATGGACGCGTAGCTCCCGGGCTCCGTCAAGCCGACTTAAATATCCTGCATTATCCTTGTCCCGCGGCGTCTGGAGACGCCTGAAACTGGGCCACTGCTGTTGACGCTGCTGTCCGCTGCCGGCCGACCCGCAAATTGAAGCTGGGGGTGCCCGTATACGTAGCCTGGCGGGTCGGACCGGACAACATCAGAGGGCCCAGAAGCGCCAGCCTTGCCTGCCTGGACTCCCCGCCGATGTAGCATTGCGTGCGGCATGCGGTGATTGAGGCACCCCGCTGGCTCGGCGGACCCGGGCGCTGCTCCACGATCGAACCGGATATTCTCTACTGTGCAGCCTGAGGCCAACGGCGCTGCACCTGCAGCGTGGGACGAGCGGTGCTGACTTCTGAACTCCTGCGAGGGGGCGGCGTGTGTAAGGCCAGACTGACGCTGGAGCGTTGTGGCGACACCCTTCACCACCCCCCCTCCCCCCCTCCCTCGGTGCGGAGACCGGGCGTTGGGCGGCGATCGAAACAGGTCAGAGGGGTCCCCCATAGAGGGGGGGACGACGCAGTGGGGGAGTTCCTGATAGCGCACTGGGGGCCTAGGAGCAGTGGAGGGGTGCTGAGCGGCGCGGCGGGCCGAAGTCTGAGGCCCACTCCCTCCTTGGACTGCAGAAGCTGTTGAGGGCACTCAATCCTCTCATCTGGAAGCTGTGGCGAACCTATTTACGTACCTGGTGTGCCCGGCAGACTGGTGGTGGTGGCGCTGAAAAGGGGCTCGAGGCTCTAGGATTGCAGTAATCGCCTGGGGGCTGTGGTGGCTGGCATACACCAGCCTTGCGCTCCATTTGCTGACACAGGAGGGGAGAGAAAAGACGGTGATTCCTGAGGCCTAGCACAGTGCGTGAGCCTCCGGAGGAGGTGTGCGGACCCTCCCCCCCCCCCCGCAGGCTCGCCACCATGGGGAAACCGGACTGCAACCAATCGAAGCTTCCTTTCTCCCAGACGCGGAGTAAGGCCCAAGACAGTGGAGAAAGGACTGCAGGAGGGGGGCATATCTGCGCTGGGGGCCAAAATGGATGCACTCACTTACAGGCTGGACAGAATGGGCGAAAGACTAGACAAACACGCCGAGAGGCTTGACATATCGGAAAGGAGGCTGACGGAGGTGGAGGAAGCGCAAACCACTTTGGACACTGACCATAAACAATTGGGCAAGGTCTTACAGGTCCTCCAGGACAAGACTGAAGACTTGGAGGCCCGTTCGTGCAGATGCAACATGCGCATTCATGGACTGCCCGAATCGACCTCGACAGGCAAGATGGAGCCCTTCATTGAACGCTTGATGGTTACACTGCTGGGCGCTGAGACCGTCTCAAACACCTCATTGTTGAACGGGCACATCGCGCGCTCGCTCCGCGCCCCAAGCCTGCTGCCCCCCCCCCCGAGGCCAATAATAGCCAAACTGCTCAACTATAGGGACAGGGACGTGGCCCTATGCGCTGCCAGAGAAAAGCAGACTCTAACTTATGAGGGATCCACCATTTCTTTGTACCCTGGTTTCACGGCGAAAGTGCAGGAGGCTAGGAAGCACTTTGTCCCTATGAAAAGACAGCTGCGTGACCTAGGGCTGGATTACGCCATGTTATATCCGGCCAAGCTCAAAGTCAATAGGAATGGACAGTCACACATCTTCACGGAGCCAAAGGTACTACAGAAAGCCCTGAAAACCTGGTCGTCCAAACGGAGGAAAACTCCAGAACGTGACTTACTAGATGAGGCTGCGGGCGGCGGGCTTGATGAACAGGATTGAACACTATTGGAGGCCAGATGCCTCCATGATGGTTCCAGCAGAGCGGTGCAACCATCGTGGCTGGGGTGTGATCTATGGACGTTGAAGCTCAGGACTTTGGTAACGGTCCGTACCAACCTCTGCCCACACGTGGTAACACCAAGCATGGATTTGTTGTTTGGGGAGGGCGGTGGTGGGAGGTTGGGTTTTTGGGGGGCATCTTCGCGACCTAGTTGGGGGTGGTCTGCTGTGGGTGGTGTGGGAGGTGAGGAGGGACACGTCGCCCTTGCTGGCTTGTCATGGACCCATGATGTTCGTTACTGGTTGGGGAGGGAATTGATGGGCGGGAGGGGCGGTAACTCACCTGAGTTTCAGTTATTGTTTGATTGTGACAGCCATCATGTACAAGTTGATACTCGTGCCTACAACTATACTAGGTTTGCCTGCTTGCTGACCCTATGGTGACCATACAGAACTTCACTAGCACTGAGAGAGCTGGCGCGGCCTCAGAGCCCTTACATGGAACGTACGGGGGCTGAATGACCACTGCAAGCTGCGCAGTGTGCTGAATTATCTCACCAGACACCACATTGATCTGGCTTTGCTTCAGGAGACACACCTACCAGCGCACAGCCCTAGATTGAGGGACAGGGGACTGAAGGGACAGATTAACGCTGCTGGCTTCACTGCGCATGCGAGGGGAGTATTAACATGGGTGAACCCCAAATCTGACATAGCATTAACACAGCTCAGAGCAGACACAGATGGCCATTATGTAATTTCGAAGGTGGTGGGCAGGGGTGTAGAAGCCCTAGTTGTTAACCTGTACGGCCCGAATTATGATTGCCCTGAGTTTTATGCCAAGCTTGCTGATACAGTTCGGGGCCTGCCTAGTTTAGCTGCCCTTTGGGGAGGGGATTTCAATGTGATTCGAAACCCTGCTGTGGATCGCTCGTGCCGTCCTCCTCGCCAGCAGTCTAAGGCAGCCAGGGAACTTGACAGACTGCTAATTAGAGATGACTTGTTTGATGTCTGGCGCAGTTTACACCCCACAAAGGGAGGATACACGCACTATTCGGCATTCCATAACATCTCTACACGCATTGATTATTGGCTAGCCGCGACTGCCCTGCTCCCGCGAGTCCGTAGCTGCCAGGTGATGCCGCACACACTCTCCGACCACTCCCCAATATTGATTGAGCTGTCAACCCCTGGTGCAGCTATCCCCCCATTCCTGTGGCGCTTCCCGCCATACTCCCTACTAGATTCTGTATTTCGTGAAGAACTCCACGAGGCGATTGAATTTTTTTTTGAGGTGAACGTTGGGTCAGTTGACAGTTTCCAGACTGTTTGGGAGGCATTTAAGGTTTACATCAGGGGAGTTGCCATGAGCAAACACTCCGGGGTCCTCCATTCCATCAGACAGAGGCTAGCTAGTTTGGAACGGCAAATAGCGGACTGTGAGGCGCGACAGGCGACTGGGGACACAGAGGAGGTCAGGGAACACATGAAAAAGCTTCTGGCTGAATATCAGGCGGAGGCAGACGCGGAGATCAAACACCTAGGCAAGTACGCCACGGCCAGACTCTATGGTGAGAAGGACAGGCCAGGGGCTGTTCTGGCGAACTGCCCCTGGATGTGGAGATACACAGAGAGATGGGAGATTGGTCCACCACCATCTTCCGTAAGCCTACTGATAGGAACTCTATGTTGCACTACAAAAGTTTTCACCGTCTAGGTTTAAAAAACAATTTACCCTATGCTCAACTACTCCGGGTTAAACAAATCGTTTCCAATTAACAAGAGAGCAAAAAAGTGATCAAGAACACGCTAGAGAGATTAAAGGCACGGGGTTACCCCCCACCGATTCTGGATTTGGCTGTTGATAGAAGTGAGAAAGTAATGAGGAGAGAACTTCTCCATTTGAAACCTAAAAAACACACAGTCCGCATGGTGGTGGTCTCGAAATATTCTGTGATTTCTAACCACTTTCAACGTACCATCCGTAAACATTGGCCCATCCTGTCCATGGAACCAGACTTTCAGGGCCTCTTCAGCCAACCTCCTATGTTTGCCTTCACTAGAGGTAGAAACTTAAAAGAAATTTTGACAAAACCCAACGCAACTGACACTCAGACTACGTACAAAGGTTTAAAACCTTGTCACAATTGTAGTAATTGTAACAACTGCATTCCAGGTAATATGACCAACCATCCCATGAAAGGCCATCCAGTTAAACTACGAGTCAATGCCACTTGCAACAGTAGTAATGTCATTTATCTATTAAAATGCCCCTGTGGGAAATGTTACATAGGTCACACTGAAAGAAAGATCCGAGTCAGGATCCTTGAACATAAGAGTAACATCAGAACTCAGAACTTGAAATCCACAGTGGCGACACACTTTCATGAGAATCGACACAGTGTTGCTCAGCTGAAATTCCAAGTGTTGGAACAGGTCAAGGTTACCCCGAATAACAAGAACACGTTACTAAAAAGAGAACATTTCTGGATCCGATTTATGTCCACCATGGTGCCCCATGGGTTAAATGACCGCATGGAATTTCAATGTTACTTGTAACCTTCTCACTGACTTACATTTTTTCGCCTTTATAGATGAGTTCTGCTGTTTGAATGTATTTTTTTATGTGTTTTTTCTATGTTTTTTCATTTGACATGGCGAGACTTGCACGTTACATCATGGCCCCCACAGTAGCGCTCCCTATCTTAGTCTTTTTACTATGTTGATTCCCCTTGCTTGTTAACTCTGCTGCTTAGCCGCGAGTTCGGTTCACTGTCTGCTGCACGGAACTCCGTGGAGTTCTTGCGTAGTTATGCGATTGTAAATACCCTCACGGGACCCCGATTATTTTTACATGTTACCCAGTATGCCGACAGCCGCTGCATGTTTGGTATGCGTTGTTTGTTGTAACTATGAGCTTAACGCATGTGTACCCTGCGTTTTTGATCTATGCTGCAACTGCCCTGGGGTTAACAGGGGACACTTGGAGACTTAATTTTGCCCGGTGATTTCAACCGGATTGCTAGTTCACACACGTTTGTGTTCTTTCCTATACTTTTGAGTCCTTTCCCCATTGGTCGCTCATTGCCCGATTTCGCTTAGTGATCCTTTTCTTTCACCTAGTTCATTTGTAGTATTCATTTTTTTTATTGAATCTGTCAGTTTGAGAATGTTTAGCTGATTCCATGTATTTCTGTTTTTTGCTTGTAGAGTAATCCCCTGAGGAAGGGCGTGGCCCAAAATGCATCGGGATTTGCTATCATGTGTAACAATGCATTGCTCATCAAGATATTTTGAATACCAACTACCCAGTGATCTATGTTAAACCAAGAACGTATTGAGAGTTTAATAAACTGTGAATGTTGGACTAACACCATTGTGTGTTGAAAAAACTTCTTTTGAACTGCATATCTACAGAATTAGACCCCGTGGTCCCCCTTCAGTAGTGCTCAAAGGTGCTCTCTCCCAAGAGGGGGAGCTATGTACTAGTTCTCTTGGATTTCACACTGCTCGGCCAGACAGTGATTACGTTTTAGCACACTACAGAACATTACAACCTTGCAACTTTATTGTTTGAACAAGCTGTGCGAGTTCCACCTACTTATTGAGTTCTCACTACTTTCTGACCCAGGAGCTCAGCACGCCGCATAAAACTCACAATGAATTTCGATTCGGTCTCAGGTATGACCGACCAAAAGGCGAGTACGTTCGCTTTCACCATTGAAGATGCAGATAAAATATACGGCATGATCCATGATGACATCATCTCCACCGCAACCACTCGCAGTGTGGAGAGTAACATCAGACAATTACTCTACTTGCTCAAAAAAGAATCTAATCAGAAATTGCACGCCAGCACACTGGTGCGGTACCATCGTGCTCAACGGATCCCGCGGGGCCTGAGGGTCCCTTTAAAACCTTTACTCTGTAAAAACAATGTTAAATTTGTTGAGCGATGGTATTCCATCCTCAATAAATGCTCTCTCGACCTGATCCTCCTGATCGTGGAAGAGTTATCAAAAACACTGGAAGAATTGTCTCAGGAGATAAAGACCATAAGGAATGAGCTGGACAATGCCATGTCCGAAGAAGATCTCAATAAAATGTTGGAGGATGTCAAGACTCAACTTGAGAAACACACACGTGAAACACAGGAAAGAAAGTTTCGGAAATTCAAACGAGACACCATAGACTATAAGCTCGGCGAGGTGTACACCTGGGCAGAGGTGTATGCCCGCCGACGCCCTAACAAACCATATAATCCTTTCTCAGGGAATGAAACATCATCCTCTGAGGAAGATAACAGACAGCGACCTGTTCGTACTACACCTAATGCAGAATCGCAGACACCAAGCACTTCCACTGAACCTGCGGTTCATTTTGTAGAACAAGGCCAGGATCACCCACCAGATCCCGGAAGGGAAAAACCCGTCGAGGAAAGAGAAAAAACACCGCCCGCCATCAGGGGCAAGAAAAGCAACAAACGACGATGAGTCCTGACGACAACTTAGTCATCAACATTTCTTCCACACAATTAACCACGGAAGAGATCAACACCCTTCAGAAGGTGCAATCATTCGTGCCTACTACTAGAACCAACACTTTAGAGTTAGAAGTCAGCGCCTTCAAACTGGTACGGAATATCCGGCTACGACACTTTTTCTTTCCAGAACATCAGCCCGATGCCACCACAAGAAGATGACATGCTTCGAGGACTTCGCCCACACAGCACTTTTATGGCACCACAAAGTCATAAGATTATTGACTCTTTCGAGAATTTGATTAAACAAGAGATCTCTAGTCTACCATTCCAACAATCTTTGAAACATGGGAATTTGTCTAAGAAAGAAAGAAACATCTTACAAAAACTGGCTGACAATCCCCACATCACCTGTCAGAACGCAGACAAGGGCGGTGCCCTGGTGATTATGGACACCACTTTCTATGAAAACCAAATGGAAGCTCACATTTTGGATACCAACACATACAATGTTCTGCCTGGGGACCCCACTCGGGAGTTCTCGACGAGTTTAACACAAATCATCAATAAAGCCTTTGACAATGGTACCATCAATGACAAAACAAGAAGATATCTGGTACCCATCAATCCAAAACCACCTGTGTTGTACATGTTACCCAAGATACATAAGCACCCCACAAAACCGCCATTTCGACCCATTGTGTACACCAAAGGCAGCATCCATGAGAACATTGGAAAATTCTTAGACAAGTATTTTCAACCTTTCGTTCTCAAAACAGGGTCATATGTACGAGACACTACGGACTTTCTTTTGAAGCTGGAATCCAGCATGGAAGAGTTAAAAAACACAGAACTCATCATGTGTACAGTCGACGTTTGTTCACTCTACACCTCCATCCCCCACGATTGGGGTATAGAAGCCATTGAACAGGTTCTAGCTGCATCTGATCTCGATCCGGATCTGAAAGTGTTCCTGATCGAATTAACCATGTTCACACTTTACCACAGCTACTTTACGGTACAGGACAAATGGATACATCAACTAAATGGTACGGCCATGGGAAATTGCGCAGCTCCTTGCTATGCGAATATCTTTATGAAACAATTCGAGGAGACACACATTTTGAATCAAGCCAGTTGGTTAGAGCATGGAAGATTATACCTGAGATATATTGACGATATCTTTCTGCTGTGGGGAGGCTCCACAGACACACTGGCCGACTTTTTGATGACCTGGAATAACATCAACAACCGAATCCAATTTACATGGGAATACAATGAGACATGTGTTCATTATCTGGATGTGGAGATACACAGAGAGATGGGAGATTGGTCCACCACCATCTTCCGTAAGCCTACTGATAGGAACTCTATGTTGCACTACAAAAGTTTTCACCATCTAGGTTTAAAAAACAATTTACCCTATGCTCAACTACTCCGGGTTAAACGAATCGTTTCCAATGAACAAGAGAGCAAAAAAGAGATCAAGAACACGCTAGAGAGATTAAAGGCACGGGGATACCCCCCACCGATTCTGGATTTGGCTGTTGATAGAAGTGAGAAAGTAATGAGGAGAGAACTTCTCCATTTGAAACCTAAAAAACACACAGACCGCATGGTGGTGGTCTCGAAATATTCTGTGATTTCTAACCACTTTCAACGTACCATCCGTAAACATTGGCCCATCCTGTCCATGGAACCAGACTTTCAGGGCCTCTTCAGCCAACCTCCTATGTTTGCCTTCACTAGAGGTAGAAACTTAAAAGAAATTTTGACAAAACCCAACGCAACTGACACTCAGACTACGTACAAAGGTTTAAAACCTTGTCACAATTGTAGTAATTGTAACAACTGCATTCCAGGTAATATGACCAACCATCCCATGAAAGGCCATCCAGTTAAACTACGAGTCAATGCCACTTGCAACAGTAGTAATGTCATTTATCTATTAAAATGCCCCTGTGGGAAATGTTACATAGGTCACACTGAAAGAAAGATCTGAGTCAGGATCCTTGAACATAAGAGTAACATCAGAACTCAGAACTTGAAATCCACAGTGGCGACACACTTTCATGAGAATCGACACAGTGTTGCTCAGCTGAAATTCCAAGTGTTGGAACAGGTCAAGGTTACCCCGAATAACAAGAACACGTTACTAAAAAGAGAACATTTCTGGATCCGATTTATGTCCACCATGGTGCCCCATGGGTTAAATGACCGCATGGAATTTCAATGTTACTTGTAACCTTCTCACTGACTTACATTTTTTCGCCTTTATAGATGAGTTCTGCTGTTTGAATGTATTTTTTTATGTGTTTTTTCTATGTTTTTTCATTTGACATGGCGAGACTTGCACGTTACATCATGGCCCCCACAGTAGCACTCCCTATCTTAGTCCTTTTACTATGTTGATTCCCCTTGCTTGTTAACTCTGCTGCTTAGCCGCGAGTTCGGTTCACTGTCTGCTGCACGGAACTCCGTGGAGTTCTTGCGTAGTTATGCGATTGTAAATACCCTCACGGGACCCCGATTATTTTTACATGTTACCCAGTATGCCGACAGCCGCTGCATGTTTGGTATGCGTTGTTTGTTGTAACTATGAGCTTAACGCATGTGTACCCTGCGTTTTTGATCTATGCTGCAACTGCCCTGGGGTTAACAGGGGACACTTAGAGACTTAATTTTGCCCGGTGATTTCAACCGGATTGCTAGTTCACACACGTTTGTGTTCTTTCCTATACTTTTGAGTCCTTTGCCCATTGGTCGCTCATTGCCCGATTTCGCTTAGTGATCCTTTTCTTTCACCTAGTTCATTTGTAGTATTCATTTTTTTATTGAATCTGTCAGTTTGAGAATGTTTAGCTGATTCCATGTATTTCTGTTTTTTGCTTGTAGAGTAATCGCCTGAGGAAGGGCGTGGCCCGAAATGCATCGGGATTTGCTATCATGTGTAACAATGCATTGCTCATGAAGATATTTTGAATACCAACTACCCAGTGATCTATGTTAAACCAAGAACGTATTGAGAGTTTAATAAACTGTGAATGTTGGACTAACACCATCGTGTGTTGAAAAAACTTCTTTTGAACTGCATATCTACAGAATTAGACCCCGTGGTCCCCCTTCAGTAGTGCTCGAAGGTGCTCTCTCCCAAGAGGGGGAGCTATGTACTAGTTCTCTTGAACATGGCGAGGCAACAACGAAGGAAGGTTACAATTACTGAAATTAAATCGGGGGGTGCGTTGCTCACTGGGGAGGAGGAGATAGCGCAGCGGTTCAGGGAATATTATTCTGCCCAAGAATTCGGGAGATGATGGCAATCTGAGGATACAAGACAGAGACTCTGCTCCAAATTGAAACCTACAAAATTAGGAAAAAAGAAAAATTATGCAAAACTGAGGAAGTATCGTCCTTGAATTTAAGGTTGACATTGGAATAACTCTTTTTATATGAGAGGGTTTTGCGTGAAATGGTGCGTACTTAACAAAAGGAGGAATCCAACTAAGAGCCATAATATACAAAAGATATTATTAAGCAGAGTCTCCAATAGGACGAATTGCCTAAATCAAATGACGATTGAAAACTCTGCATACAAACCATCTCCCTGCATTTTCGCTAGGATATCCATACAGAGTCCACAAACTGTTGTGATGAGCTTTGTTCCTGTCAAAAGGTCCTGAGGAAGGTGGTCTGAGCCCACCGAAACGCGTCGACCTAGCGTGACAGTTCACATAAAGACCTGTGACTCCTTAGACACAGAATAAAGAGTGTATTTTGGGTGAATGATAGTGTATGTATGACACATTTGTGAGATTGTTTAGATGTGTTCTCTGTATGGTATTTTGTGTATAATTTTTTTATTGTATTGTTCACATATGCACTGCTAATTATATATATGTTCTGATTCAAATGTTTATGAGATGCGAATATAATGAATTTATATATGAAAGAAAAAAAGTATAAAAAGTAATTTTGCAAAAAAGTAAAAGAAGAATAAATAATAATATAAAAAAAGTACAAATATGAAATAAACAAGTGTGTTTGCCATGTTTTGAAGGACAATTTTGAAAGTAGAGGTTACACAACATTGGTAAAGAAATTTAGGCCACGAGGGAATTAATCTTTGTTATATTATTCTGCCCTATACAGTTCAAGGGCAACGGAGGGAGACGCCCACATTCTAGACTACTTGGACCACATAGAGCTACTGTTTCTTTCCAACGCACAGAGGGAATTTTTGATGCACCCTATTGAGCATGACGAAATTAGAGAGGCGCTGAGCGGGATGAGGGCGGGTAGTGCTCCGGGGGAGGATGGTCTGACAGTCACCTTTTATAAGACGTACCTTGACTTGCTGCTTCCATACCTCTCTGCGTTGTTTGCAGATGTGGGGGAGACGGGGCAGATGCCGATGCCGATGCCGATGAGAGAAGCTCTAATCGTCGCTATACCGAAGCTGGGCAAACCCCCTGATGAATGTAGCTCTTACAGGCCTTTGTCGCTGCTCACCGTGGACACTAAGATCTATGCCAAGGTTCTGGCAAACAGACTAGCGCTGTTAGCTCCGGAGTTAGTGGCACCAGAACAAGCTGGGTTCATGATGGGTAGGAACATCACATACAATCTGCGCACAGTTTTTGGTGCTCTCCAACACACTTGCCCAGAGACGAAGGCACTAGCGGTGTTTCTCGATATGGAGAAGGCCTTCGACTCCGTGGAATGGTCTTTTATGAGAGCGGTCCTCACCAGATTTGGACTGGGCCCGGTGTTTCTGCAGAGGGTGGCGGCGCTCTATCATGACCCAGCGGCCCGTATTAAGATAGGTAATTTTGTCACAGACCCGATACAAATCCATAGGGGCACCCGACAGGGATGCCCATAGTCGCCCATGCTGTACGCACTGGTTGCGGAGCCATTGGCGAGGGCCATGAGAGAATATCACTCCCACAGAGGTCTACAGTTCCCTTCCTACCAGCTTGTAATATCCACCTATGCTGACGATACCCTGCTCTATGTCAGGGAGCCGGAGAGGAATTTGGCCCCCCTGCTGCGCGAGGTGGTTCGATTTGGTGCTCTGTCCGGACTGTCTGTAAATTGGACTAAGTCCATTGCGTTCCCTATAACTCCGGCTACGGAGTGCTTTGACATGGAATACCCGCTACAGTGGACCACTGATTCCATACGCTATCTGGCTGTAAAGCTACACACCGATTCGGAGATGGTATTCCGCGAGAACTATGGTAGGGCCATCTTACGCCTCGAAAACAATGTGGCCATTTGGATAGGTCTGCCCCTCTCCCTGCTGGGCAGAATATCACTCATGAAGATGGTGGTCTTGCCCCAGCTATTGTTTCTCTTTACGAACATAACTATTGTATTACCTAAATGCTTCTTTGCCCAACTAAACTCGCTGATGTTGGAGCTGGCTTGGGCTGGCAGGCCGGCTAGAGTGAGATGGAAAACCCTTATATTACCGTATTACATGGGCGGCCTGGGTGCCCCCGATTTTGAATTATATTATCGGGTGGCGCAACTCCATAGTTGGATACATAACGATGGCACAGCACCCTTTATTAAGATGGAGGCTCTGTTCGCGGCGCAGTTGCCGCTACCAGCTGTAGTTTTTGAGCACGCTGACCGCCACACAGGACTGCTGGATTCCCTAAACTCACCTAGAAATGCCTGGAATGCTCTGTTGCATCTCCATGCAGGGGTGCTGCTATATTCCCCGTTGATGCCAATTTCGTGGGCAGCGTGGCTTACCCCGTGCAGAGATAAGGGAGTCCTTGCTGCATTAGAGGCTATGGGCATTCGCACGATGGGGGATATGTTCTTTGATGGAACCCTAAAAACCCTGGCGGAAGTGTCCACACAAGAGGAGAGGCCTACACTATTGCAGAGCTTTCAATACCACAGAGTTAGGGACGAATGGCGGGAGCAGCTGGGCGACGATTTGCAGGAACCCCCTGAGGTCTTAGAACTCACACATGTAATTAAGGTGGAGACCCCGCGTAAGTTGGTGTCTGTCCTATATAGGATGGCCATGGCGGAGAGAGAGGCGGGGCATAGTAGGGCACGCGCTGGCTGGCAGCGAGAATTGCTAGTAACAAAAAAGAGCTGGCTCTAATCAGTAAGGCTGAGCCTATCAAACAACGTAACAAGAGAATATGCCAATACTGATATGGTAATTTAACACACCTAATGTCATCCAGAAGAGAAATTAAATTCAAAACCGGGTATTGCTATTTAATAGCTGTTTATTCAGTCATATATACTTGAACAATGCAAAATGTAGTACTAAGTACATCTTTTCAATTGAAGAATTGCAAGCGCAAAATGAAAAATAGGACACAATAAGATAAAATCACAATCACACCTTCACTAATCAAGCATATCACAGTCATCCCACTCGCATTCAAACATTCAAACAAAATACTTCCCACAATCTGGGGAGTTCAATATACCAGTGTGAGAAGTAAAAGCGGTCTGCTTTAAATTCAACAATAATCACAAAAATGATTTCTGTAGAACAATACACTCAAATGGTTTCTTAACAATCAATTCTATTAGAACCATACATTTTATAAAGATGGTGTACAAAAATTCAAGTGCAGTACAAATCTGCACAAGAATAGCAGAAGCAGACCAGTGGAGAGAGGCCTACGCGTTTTGAATCCCTATAGGTCAAGGATGATTCTCCTCAGGGCCAAAAGTATTCTAGAAAACAGAAAAGAAAAGAAATCTATGTGTGGGCTGTTTAAAAATACAAGAACACTAGCGAGCACTACTACACCAAAGTTACACACAGCTTACCCTCAATAATGTAGGAAAAGAAGCGGGTGCAATGCTGGAAACTCCTGCAAAAGTAGGAGAGAGAAAACAGAAGAAAAGTAGACCCAGTGTCAGTGGGGGGGTCAGTTATCAATATAGCCTGTCTAAGCGTTGTTCACGGGGGGCTTGTAGAGGCTTGTTTACCCTGAGCCAGGAGCTGTGTGTCCACAGCAGCTAAACGGGTAATATCTGGCAGTTGGCACGGGATCTGGGGGGCAGAACGCATTTTTAATGATCAAATCCTTACGTTAGTAAAAGCATGGAAGCACGCAAAGTACTTCAGTGTGTAGAATTCTCTTACCGGCAGATCATAATGTTCAGGTCGGAGCCGCAAAAGGAGGCAGAAGATACGCCGTATTCGATTCGGCGCACAGGGGCCAAACAATTTTCCTGTATCCACTCTGTAATGGAAGGAGTGGTGTTAGCCAACGGCACCTGATGGAACCATTCGTGCGAGAACATCAATATATGCGGAGCGGAGGGGCTTACCGGGGCTGATGGAGTCTCTCGTTGTGGCCATTCGGTGTTCAGGAAGCACTAATCCTTTGCGCATGCGCAGTCAGTGTCTGCTCATGCACAACGGAGTCTTCCAATTTTAATGCGCTAGGCTCGAAGGAAGCACGCCCCTAGGGGAGGCGCCAGGGAGGGCCAGTTTATCTGTCGATGTAGTCTCGCCTCACATGGGGATTGAAATGGTCTGCCAAATGCTCGCAAGAGCATGGGGTGCCTGGCAATGCAAGCACCAAAAGTTTAAGGGTGCGAAAAAAGGTGTAAACCCATCCCTTTCTGGGTTCATCCATAGTGGTGAAACTCTGTATGGATGACCCGGATCGGTAACTGCATACGGAAAGTGAGTGAAAGGGTGAATCCACGGAGAGTAGTTAAAACAGAATGAGTTATAGTTTGTAAATTTTAGACAATTCATTAAGACCTGTTACGGCCGTGTCAAACTTGACGATGAGGAGTGCCTCCCTTATAGATAGTTTAGAGTCCCAATCTCCACCGCGTGGGTCTTTTTCGACTTTGGAGATAATGATCCATTTCAAATCACTGATTTGGTGTTTCAGTTTATTCCAGTGGTTGACCAGTGGCGCGGTTTCTACTTTATTTTTTATCCTTGACTTGTGTTGGGAAATTCTCTGGCGGATCTCTTGGTTGGTCTTCCCAATGTATAGGAGTCCACACGGGCATAGGATCCCAATGACAACAAACTTGGACTTACAGTTGCTGAATGTATCGTGTTTCCACGAGATGCCTTTATTTTGGCATGTACCACATTTGTGGTGCCCTACGATGGGAGTTAAACCCATCATTTGTCGTAACGAGGGTTGTGTTTCTCTCGTGGTTGCAGCTCTCACCACATAGTTAGCGATGCTATTTTCCTTTTTACATGCAAAAAGGGGTGGCTGATTCAGGCTTTCATCTAGATTTTTTACCAAGTGCCAATTTTGTCCAATGATCTTTTTTAATTTGTTGGCATTTGGACAGTACGTTGTCACACATACTTGGCGTTTTAACTGAGATTTATTTCGTCACTCTAGTAAGGTTTCTCTTGGGGTCCATCTCGCCCGTTTCATACAGTTTCGCACCAATTTTCTTGGATACCCACGGTCACACAGTTTGGACACCAGGTTATTGGCATGGAACTTGTAGTCCTCGTTGGATGTACAATTCTTACGCACGCGCAAAAATTGGCCGTAGGGCAGATTTTCTTTTAGGCTCCTCGGATGGTTGCTGGAAAAGAGGAGAGCCTTGCGGTCTGTCAGTGTGACAAATAATGATGTAGCTTAATTCGCTTAACTTACAACAGAACTCTATGAATTCCGTTTTCATTTTTATAAAATCGGTCCTTTTAGAAGGAACAAAAGATAGTCCTTTTGAGAGGACACTTTCCTCTGCCTTAGTCAAAATTATTTTAGATAAATTGAAAATGGGCGAAACCGTTAGTTCTTGTAGTGCTGGCGGCGAGTTGTCATTTCCCATGGTTGGGCATATCTTACTTTTGCCCTCGGTCTTGTTTGTCCTCTCCCTAACAAAGAATTTGAAGATTGTCCCTGTGGTTGTTGGTTTTGATTCCATTTCTGGTTCCTGTTTGGTCTAGTATCGCTGTTATCACTGTCTCCGCCAGAGGAGGAGGATGTATCCAAAAAATGAATTTACCGATTACGGGATCTACCTCGGTTGTCCTGTAGGTAGCGCCTAGAGTCTGTTTTAGTATAAAAATCTGTCTGGAGAAAGGGATGTACGTTTTCAAGAGAAAAGTTTTTCTTGTCTTTCTCAAACTGATTGGTCTTCTATGTAATAGTGTAGTCTTTGAACTCTTGGATCTCCTTCTCCACTTTATCTAATAATGCCTTAGCATCCACTATTGTTGGATTATTTGGATTATTGTTTATTTCAGATTCTAACTGGGCAATTTCCTCTAGTTCTTTTTTTGGGATCCTGGCAGCTGTTTCAATGGTAAGGACCATAAGGTCCCTACTGCACTTTGTCTCAATAAAGCTAAAACCCTTCTTAAAAAGGGGATCTTCGGTAAAGATTACCGGAATGTTCTTTATTTGTAATCCCCCTGGGATGGTACCTTCTCGTAGATTTTGTAACAAAAAATGGCTGTGTAGGTCAGTTCTAATTTGTTTCTTCTTGAGGCGAGACTACATCGCAGAAAGAACTGGCCCTCCCTGGTGCCTCCCCTAGGGGCGTGCTTCCTTCGAGCCTAGCGCGTTAAAATTGGAAGACTCCGTTGTTCATGAGCAGACACTGACTGCGCATGCGCAAAGGATTAGTGCTTCCTGAACGCCGAATGGCCACAACGAGAGACTCCATCAGCCCCGGTAAGCCCCTCCGCTCTGCATATATTGATGTTCTCGCACAAATGGTTCCATCAGGTGCCGTTGGCTAACACCACTCCTTCCATTACAGAGTGGATACAGGAAAATTATTTGGCCCCTGTGCGCCGAATCGAATACGTCGTATCTTCTGCCTCCGTTTGCGGCTCAGACCTGAACATTAGGATCTGCCGGTAAGAGAATTCTACACACTGAAGTACTTTGCGTGCTTCCATGCTTTTACTAACGTAAGGATTTGATCATTAAAAATGCGTTCTGCCCCCCAGATCCCGTGCCAACTGCCAGATATTACCTGTTTAGCTGCTGTGGACACACCGCTCCTGGCTCAAGGTAAACAAGCCCCTACAAGCCCCCCGTTGAACAACGCTTAGACAGGCTATACTGATAACTGACCCCCCACTGACACTGGGTCTATTTTTCTTCTGTTTTCTCTCTCCTACTTTTTCAGGAGTTTCCAGCATTGCACCCGCTTCTTTTCCTACATTATTGAGGGTAAGCTGTGTGTAACTTTGGTGTAGTAGTGCTCGCTAGTGTTCTTGTATTTTTAAACAGCCCACACATAGATTTCTTTTCTTTTCTGTTTTCTAGAATACTTTTGGCCCTGAGGAGAATCCCCTTGACCTATAGGGATTCGAAATGCGTAGGCCTCTCTCCACTGGTCTGCTTCTGCTATTCTTGTGCCGATTTGTACTGCACTTGAATTTTTGTACACCATCTTTATCAAATTTATGGTTCTAATAGAATTGATTGTTAAGAAACCATTTGAGTGTATTGTTCTACAGAAATAATTTTTGTGATTATTGCTGAATTTAGAGCAGACCGCTTTTACTTCTCACACTGGTATATTGAACTCTCCAGATTGTGGGAAAAATTTTGTTTGAATGTTTGAATGCGAGTGGGATGACTGTGATATGCTTGATTAGTGAAGGTGTGATTGTGATTTTATCTTATTGTGTCCTATTTTTCATTTTGCACTTGCAATTTTTCAATTGAAAAGATGTACTAAGTACTACATTTTGCATTGTTCAAGTATATATGACTTAATTAACAGCTATTAAATAGCAATACCCAGTTTTGAATTTAATTTCTCTTCTGGATGCCATTAGGTGTGTTAAATTACCATATCAGTATTGGCATATTCTCTTGTTACGTTGGCAGCGAGATCTGGGCATCACTATTGAAGATGATATGTGGCGCTATTGCTGCAGTAGCACGAGGTCGGTCTCTCTGAATGGCAGGCACAGGCTGGTGCACTTTAAATATCTAAATAGAGTGTATCACACACCTGAGAGATTACACCGTTTCGGACTGCGTGACAGTGCGTCGTGTGAGAGGTGTGCGATGCCGGATGCTGGATTCCTACACTTGCCTTGGGAGTGCCCGGGGGTACAGACTTTTTGGGGCAAGGTATTCCGCGAATTGAGTAATACACTAGAGTCAGACATCGCGCCATACCCGGTGCTTGCATTGCTTGGTTTTTCGAGGCAATTACCCAAGGCGTGGCGCAGGATAGTGGAATTGTGCCTGCTTATGGCTAAGAGGCGCGTAGCAATGTGTTGGATGAGAGGGCCCCTCCCAATGATAGATCACTGGACAAGGGATTTGACGTACTGCTGCACACAATCTGAGTGCCACAGCGAGTTACTACCGCTCAGAAGCCGGCCTAAAAACGTCTGGGGGTTGTATTTGGAGTACAGAGGAAGGCAGGAGTCGGCGTGTACTGACAGTGTGGCCCAGGAAGGACAGGCTTCATCTCCCCTTCTCCCTCTCTCCCCCTCCTTAGTTCCTCGCCCTCCCCCCCCTTGAGGCGGATCGTTTGCATGAACGCTCTGCCTAGATGTGCGATACTTGCAGGTCGAGTGGGTGATGTCGGATCTGAGCCCGCGCAGACAGGAACTTTTATTCGGTCGCTGGGTCAATATACTGCATACTAGCGGGGTGGGCTGTAAGGCATGTCAGATGAGTCATGTTGTTAGGTCACACTGTTAGGGGGTTGTTTATACCAAAAGTGATGTTACGTCCATAGTTTGATGATACTGCAGACTTCCCTTTATATTATTAATGACACAGCACTATCCTGTTCAATACATCAGCGCCGCCCGACCACCGGGATGTGGGCTTAATGGCTGTGTGCTACGATACGTGATTGTGAACTTTGGTCCTGTTTCTCAGCAGGATGTACTGTATTGTATTTGCTAGAAGACATCACAATAAAAAGAAATTGAAAAAAAATGAAAAAAAGTATGTGAATCCGGTCTCCCTGGGATGATTCGGATTACAAGGTTGCGTCCCGTACGTTTATGCTTGTCTGTATATGTGTTGTTGCTAAAATGTCTGTTTGCACTGAATGCAAAATTTCTTTGTGTTTTTGTGTCCAATTAGTTGTTTTAAAAGCAGGTTTGATTAGTTTGTAGAGAGGTTTAACCATTTCTGCGTAATTTAGAATGTAAGTTGTTCCGAAATTCAGGAAACATACAATTGACTGTAAGTTTTTCAGCATTTTTGGAGGTTGGAGAAGCGCACACTTTTCTAAAAAGTTCGCTGCCAGGCTTTTGCCTTCACTTGATAACTCGTATCCTAAGAATAGGACGTTGAGGTGGGCAATTCGTGATTTCTTAAAATTGAATTTGTACCCTTCAGATGCGAAGCCAAGTATTATGGTGTTCACTCTGTTCAAGTGCCTATCCAAGTCAACGTCTGTAAGAGAGATGTCATCGACATAAGATAATGCCTCATCATCATACGTTTGTAGTAATTCTTTTACTCTGGCTGAAAATAACCCTGGACTATTCTTGAATCCCTGGGGGAGATGACAGAAGTGACGCTGTGTCCCCATAATTGAGATAGCGGTCAAATACCTGCTTTCCGGTGCAATATTTTGACAGAAGAAACCTTTAGAAATATCTAATGTGGTTTTATATTTTTTGCACACAATGTTATTCATCAGTGCTGCACTGTGTGCATTTTGTACTGCAAAGGTTTCGCAACAAGAGTTTAGATGTCTGTAGTCCGAAATTAGACGATATGTATTATCTGGTTTGGAGACAGGAAACAAAGGATTTTTCATGGACGAGGTGCATGTTTCAATCACCCCCTGGTATTCAAATTGAAGATCTCCCTGACCTGTTTTTTAGCTTCTTGTTTAACTGGATACTGCCTCTGAGTATTTGGTTGATATTTTAACTGGATCTTATGTTGAGGAGAATCCTCATCCCATCCCACATGATTTTTATATAATGCTGGAGCCTGGGCTACAGCCCATTTTCTGGCATAGGTGTATTTTTTATGAATAGGAATATGATTTGAGAAGGCTGGCATAATGATGTCTTCGCCATGTGGGCACTCCCTGATAAATTCTGGTGGCCAGTCTTTTTCAGCTAGAAGAATTTCATAACCCTTAGAGAGCTTATCCCAAAAGAGTGCTCTTATTTTCCTAGTTATATCCCCCTCCATCCGGAGCATTATTTCGTATAACTTATGGGGTACATTAACCCTGGTATCGGCAGTCTCAACTTGAATGTACTCATTCAAGTCCACTGTCTCCAGATCCTTCAGGATCTTACGAGCTATGGTAACTTCTGCTGCGCTGTCCAGCATTGTCAGGGCCCACTCCCCGTTCTTGAGTTGTGTCCAAAAGATCCTCGGCATGTCTGATTTTTAGACCTGCTACCTTCTTTTTGGTGAATTGGGTTTTCTTTTTTTTTGGAACGTTTTGACCATCCTCTTCTTTCTGATTTCTCTGAGGAAGTCTGAAAGGTACAAGAGGAACGTGTATCAGTATCTTGATATCTATCAGGTTTTCTCAAATTATCCCTGTTCCTGAGGTTATATCTCTTTTAGAGGGCTCCTTTTGAGGAGACCTACCTCTGGACTGAGAACGCTTCTCTTTAGGAAGTGTTTGTTTAGTGTTTTCACACTTCTTCTTAGGAGTAGTGAGAGTGTTTATAATAAAGACCTTTTCAGGACTTTCTGTTAGTTGGGGTTTTACTGGTTTCCCACCCAAACTATCTCTACCTAGTTCTTCATAGGATTTTTCAATTATTCTGGCCAGTTCATACGATTGCTCAGTTACATCAAGTTCTTTTAGTTTTTGTCGGATCGCCACGGATGCTGTTTCACCTTTAATATTAGCTAATATTATTACTGAGACCTGTCTGAAATCCTTCAGTAATTTCATACCTAGATTTAAAGCAGGCTCTGCCCCGTATTCATTTTGAATCTGTTTCAGGATGTCTGGTATTACTGCCATAGACGGAACACCGTGTGTTTTTGTGTATATTGCAGCAAAGACTGTACCCCAAGTGTCGCAGTCCTCCAAGTGAGGTGTGATACCCATTGGTAAACAGATTGTTAGAATCCTGTGTTTCTCATGAGGTGCACTATCACGAAACACTGCCTCTATTTGAGTAATCTTTTGAGCTAACCAGAATGGAATTTGTTCCCTTTTTGCGGGTAATTTACCAATGACTGATTGTATAGTCTGCGGTGTAATTTTGTTTGTGTTCCCCTGATGAGGGGTGTGCTGTGGAATCCTTATAGCAGGTTGGACTGTTAGAGTCCGCATAACATATTGAACCAATTGCCTATATATTTTGATTAATTGTTTTAGTTGAACTAATAGTTCTGGACCTGTCATTCGTTCAATGGCAGGATATGGTGTATAGCTGGCTAGTACCGGCCATGTTGCTCCTGGTCTACCTAGTGGACCTAGCCTGGTAATGTGATTTTGATGTTGTAGGGCGCCTTTAAACCAGAGCGCATGCTCTTGGTATGTTAATGGAATTTCAATATCCTCGAAAGGAGTGTATTCCGCTGGAGGTTCCTCTATCTAGTAGAAGTGGAACACATGTGTTGTTGGATTTGCTTCTGGGAAGATAATCCATGAATAGAATACCTCTGTCTGCCGATATTCATGTGCCTCTATGACAAATATCACCCTACCACCTCTCGATGATAGGCCATTTGTTATAAGCTTTATAGTGATGGTTTTCCTTAAGTTTTCCGGGATAATTATAGCATCCGCGTCGGTTTCTTGGAAACCGGTAACGTCAAAGCCTGGTCGGGCTGCAGCTGCAGTTCCACCGGTTGCGTTATTGCCTGTCGGTTCACCGTTCTCAGTGTCGGTATCCGACATTTTGTTGAAAGTCTTGCAGAGCAAGTTTCAAGGAAACAAAGATAAGGTGCACAATATTTTGGAACACTCTATCCTTCAATGTTGAACAAACCAAAACTAATACATAGACTTATGGCGGATTTTGTCCTTTTACCCACTCTAGACGTCTATTGGAGTATTTTACGGAACAAAAGGGTCTCTGTGAAATGCATGACTGAGTTACTCTAGTATCTAGCGTTAAATTAGTGCCTTGCCCCATGTTGGGTGCCATGTAGTGTAGTTCCTATATTCCCAATAGGCTCTGCACATTGGAATAATATATCCTATAGAATTGACGTAGGACTTACGTCGACTAGGTCTCTATTGAATATATTAGACTTAATTGTGAGTGCCAGCTAGCTCAGAGGTCACTAGAAGCTTTCTCGAATAAACAAGAAGGGATTCGTTTCTGACAACCGCATAAACATGACAACTTTGTTTCCCCAAGATAAAACATATCTTCAGAGTCGTGGAAACAATAGATAGATACTTTACTCAGTCAATCGTGCTTGCTTCGTTTCACCAGAGGTGCAGACAAATAGAGAGATGGGCGTTTTCAAAAGTATTTATTGAACAGTCTTCTTTCTCATGCAGAAGAAATGACCTGCTACAATCGTAATACTGGCTGCAAAGTATAATACGTACAGCAAGAAGAGTATTATAAAATAATACTGTAAAAGCATGGTATGGTTTCTAAGCCATAAAATACATACATAAATCACATATACTAAAAGTACTCAACTGGTGCTTTTAAAAATACGCCTACCCCGATGTACCTAACCTAGGTCTAGTACAAGGGAAGAAGTAAGTAAAGTGTAGCATAAGTTTAGTTTCTTTGCCAAGAATCTATCCAAGATTTCTCTTAGGGTCTAATCAGCTCCGTACCTTGGTTTAGAATGAAGGAGGTCTGGTATCTCTGTCTCGGGACTCGATTTCCCAACACCCCGCAAGGGGAGCTTGGAAACACTGGAGCTGGATTTCTCGGCAAGAGAAAAGACAGCGTCTCTCTCAGTGCGTCAGCTGGAGGGTCAGCTTCCTTCGGCACTTGCTGTAGAGAGCTGCGTTGGGCAAGTAGATAGTCGAACTGCTCCAAACCACCGTGTATTTGCTAGGGCAAGTGTGGGCATATTTATACCTTGAAGGTGCCTGGTTTGATGTATAGTTGGACATAATAACGTCTTCAAAGAATGGCAGTTCTTTGAAACCTCCATGAGTTGTTGGACAAATCAATATTCAAGCAAGGGGAAGTACCTGACTGCTGAAGCCGAGTTTTCCAAGAAATCATTGTGGCTTTTCGGAACTGGTGGAATTGTTCATGCCTGTATTTGGACTGCAAAGGTTATGTCTAAATATGGTTATGATTTCTATGCCTATATAAGGGCAAGATGATTTGTACCTATATAAGGGCATGAATCGGGAAAATTACACTAGGGTCCTAAAATGCTATACAACAGCATGTTGGTGGCCTTCTGTCTTTGCTGGACTGTCTGTGCTGTGGTCGGCTGGCTTATAGATCCCTGTGGCAGCGTCTGCTGGTTGGTCTGTGGGCTTCCCTGTTTGTCTCTACTCTGGCTGGATTCTTGTTTTTGGCTGGTTCTACTCTGGTTTGTCTTGGCCATTCTGCTGCTGGTGTTGGGGTTTGCTTGGGGTGGCTCATTGGAGTGGTCCTTGGTTGTTTTGGCTGATTGGCCGGCTGGCTTTTCAGTTGGGGGTTTCCTCCGTCCCGGTTCCTGGTTGGAGATCTTTTTTCCATGACCCTTGGCCAGTCTGTTGATTCTGGGGTGACTGGTGGTTGTTTTCTGTTTATACAATGTGTGGGCCTTCTCCAGGGCTGTGGTTACCTGCTCCGGTTGCCCCCTGGGTTTGCTGTTTGGGTGTCCTCCTGTGGGGTGTTGTTTGGGGCGGGGTCTTCCCTGTTGTGCCTCTCTCTTTGTCAATGGTCTTGGGGGTTGGCCTCACCTACCCGTGCTGGTCTAGCCTCTCGTGTCTGGCCCTGGTTTAGTTTCGGTCAGGTTCTGGCGGTTTCCTACTTTTGCCTTTCCTTGGTTGGGGCTCTGTTGCTGGCCTTGTTCATTGTGGGGTGTTGGGCTTCATGGGGTTCTGGTCTCTGGCTCTTCCCCTGTCCTTTTGGTTCAGTTGTGGGTGGGGTCTGGCTGCCTGGTCCTCTTTGTTGTTCTTACGGCAGCTGGTTTTCTTTTGGGTGCTCGGGCCTGCTCCCTTATGGGTCTGAGGGACTTTGTTGGACTGCGTTCTGGGGGCTGTGTCTGGGTTTCCCTGGTGCTCTTGTGTGTGCCGTAGCCTTTGCCTCTTGGCCTGTACCTGGGCTGCTGCTCTGGCTCCTTCTACCGTGCTGGGTTACTGGTGGTGGTCCTGTGTCTGTGTTGGTGGCTGGGGCTGGACGTTCTCGCCCTGAGGCCTGGTCCTTCTCTGGGGGCCTGGTTGGCCTGGTTGGGTGGCGGGGGGGAGGGCTGGTGTTTAGTCGGTGCTTCCCCCCTTTGTGGTTTGGTCTGAGTCGCACTGCCCTTGGTTGATCCTTGGGTGTGTGCCTTTGCCCTGTTGGCAGGCCCTCTACTCTTTTGGGGGATTGGTCTCCAGTGGGACACTCCGGTGGTTTGGGGGTTTGTCCATGGTTGGCCCTTTTCACCCTTCAACCGTGATCAAGACGGGGGCTGTGGGGTCTTCCTTTTCTTCCCCTCATCTTTCTTTGGGGTTGTTGTGTGTCGGTTTGGCTTTCATGGCTTCTCTTCTGTTCTTTGCTTGGGCTCACTGTGTCTCTGTTCTGCTGCAAGGTTGGTGTGGCTGCTTGGCGGTCCTGGGCTTGTCTGCCATTTGTCTGGTTGGTGCCCTTGTGGGTTTTTCGTACCCTGTTGGGTTCTGGCTTTTCTGATCCTCTGGGTGCTGGTGGTGTTGGTTGCTTTGGCCCCTTTTCCCTTCTGTGGCTTTGCCTTTGGGGTCTCTGTGGGGTGCCTCCTTTCGGCCTGGGTTTCTTTGCCTTGTTGCCTTTGTGGCACACTCCCTTCTGCTTGGCAATTTGGGGTTTGCTTTCAATGGGGCTTGGGCGCCCGGTTTCTCTTTTCCCTGGTTCACTGCCTCATTGGTGTAGCTGTCACCTTCTGCTTGCCGGGGTCCCGGTTTTCGGTCCTTGTGTCCTTGTTGGTCTGTTCCTGGCTTGCTCGTATGTCTGTCCACTTGGGGTCTTCTGCAGTGTGTGGCCTCTTCGCTTTCCTTCTGTTGTCGGCTGCCTCTGGTGCTTTGGTGGGTTTGCCTCCTCCCTTGTTAGTTCGGGGGGTTCCTGGTGTGTGTGGGCTGCCCTCTCTGTGGTAGCACTGTGGATTTTCCTGTTTTTTTGCCTAGGTTGTTTCCTGCTTGTTTGGGGGCGGGGGTGCGACCCTGCGTTTTGGTGGGGTGCTTTCTGGGCTGTGTGTTCTACCTGTTGTTTGCTGACTTTCTCGCTTTTGCCTCCTTTGGGTTGCTGCGTTTGGTGTGGTTTTGTGGGTGTGCTGGAGAGTTTTGGAAGGCCGTGTTTCTGGTCATGGTATTTCTCCACAAGTAATGAATAGGACGAGGACAGGAGGAACCTGGGTGAAGGGGTAATGCCGTACTACTTACCAGTAATCTTCAGTACTCCTGGTCCCGTTGTCCTCGTCCCATTCATTACAACCCGCCCTCCCTACCGGATGGCTGGCCTTCCTGTTGGGGGCTTTGTAGTTCAGGCGGAATGCTGGAAAACTACTGCTTATGTATGCCATGGGGGAGAAGTTGAGGTTAGGTTCCCAGCGTTACTCTGTTCTTTTTTTTTGTCCGGAGATGATTATCTCTACAAGTAATGAATGGGACAAGGACAACGGGACCAGGATAAATGAAGATTACCGATAAGTAATAGGGCATTATTGACCCATCCTTTTTAATGCTGCTAATGTTCCTAACAACAAAAAATAAGCCAGCCGAAGACTCAATGTGAAAATCTGGGGAAAAGTGAAGAATTTTGGGAGGAGATCAGGCCCAGAAGTATTAATATACCCTGCAGGTCCAGCTTGAAATGCCCCAAATTATCCTTCCCTCGGAGGTACTGATACCATGGTATGGGTAAACCTGAGGTTGGTTAAAATCTACACCATTTTTTGACTGACTTATAAAGGACCTTAATAGTGACATTGCTTTCCAAAGTCAAGGTAATAGAAGAATGACAGTAGACAACCCAAAGCAAGAAAATCTACTAAAGTCTTGCAGAATTATACATGGCAAATTGAAATTGGAAAGTTAGAAGTTACGATCTAAACTCGCTGCTCCAGTCTTGTGCATTACTATACTTAGCTTTTTACATCAGACAATTGTATAAATTTGTCTATAAAAAGTGTATGTATTTAATTATTGTACTTAAAAGAACTCATTTGCTGTTATTGTATATGTCTACCATGTATTATATGTTGGGAGTTTAAGAAACATTTTAAATCCCCCCTTTCCTATCTCAAAGAAAAGAATGTAATTATTTTGCATGACTCAAGATGTTGCTCTAATTGGTAGCAGCATGCATTATGTTTCAACTTCTGTATACCTTAGCTGAGTGGAGTGGTTTTCAAAATCACTGCACCCAGTGATGTATGCAATGATATTCTACATGCTGGGCATAATATGTGTGTTTCAGTTTTCTTGTGTTCACACATAGGGGTCCATTAGGATGACGGGCAGACTTTGTCCGCCCGTCATCCTAGCGGGGATGGGACCGCAAGGCGACCTGGGCGGAAAAGTGGCGGACGGTCTTTCCGTCCGCCGAGGTCCCCCCGCCCTACTAATATGGCGGGGGGGAAAACTAGTGAGGATGTCGCGCAGATTGCCCCCGCCAGGCTGGCGCCTGGCAGGGGCAATCCGCCCGACATCCTAATGGGCCCCATAGTGTTACTTGTCCGGGTAGGTTAGGTTTAGTTTAGAAATACATTTATTTAGACTGTTGGTCTTTAAACAACATAAAAACATGTTACAATAAATATTTTAAAACATATGATTAAAAGTTTCAGCGATGCCTTAGAAAGACCAATTCCTGCCGCAATCCTACAGCTTACACAGTATGTCATGTATAAAAACACTCATAATATTCTGAATGATAAAATCTATCTAAAAATCTATCTTAAAACTAATGCTACAACCTAAAAAAGTGTATTTGGAGCAATGATCATCCTCGCTTCTAGGCTAATTTTCAACCAACCATTTCTATTTCCAGCAAGGACCTTTTTGCTGCCTTCATATATTTTGCAATGGCAATTGCTATATCGAGGTTTGGCATATCTGTAAGGGTAAGTAGACATAATATCGAATTTTTAATATCGATGTGACAGAATATCGATGTTTTAATATCGATGGTAATATATATTGAATTATTTAATATCGACTACAAAAATATCGATTTTAGTATGTGTACTTTAATATCGAAAGTAAAAATATCGAATGACAAAATATCTTTGTTCAAAAATCGATAAAGTGTTGTTTTTAGTAATATTTGTTTATTTATGTGAATTTTTTTGTTTGTATTCAAAATTTGTAATTTTTATGTGTTTATAAAATGTAATTTTTTATGTTTGTTTAAAAATTATATATAAGTTTAGGAGTGGGATGTTGGGTTTATAGGGGATAAGGGTGGGGAGTGTTTTAAAAATGTATACATTAAAAGTAATATTTTTTTTAATTAAGTTAAAATTAGAAAATTAAAAAAATTGCATGTATTTATAGAAAATATTTTAGGAGCGGGATGTTGGGTTTATAGGGGATAAGTTTGGAGAGTGTTTTAAAAATGTATATGTACATTTTAAAATTTATTTTAAAAAAAAGATTTTAAAAATTAAAATTTTGAAAAAAAGTTAAAGCATTTTTGGATTGAGTTGTAGTGTTTATAGTGAAAAAGGGTTGTGTTTGTTTGTAAAAAAGTACATATTATAGGTACATTTTTCATATTTCAAAATAAAAAAAAATAAAAAAAATTACATTTTAAAAATTTGAAAACATTTTTATAAAATTTTGGATTCAGTTGTAGTGTTGATAGTGTTTAAGGATTGTGTTTGTTATTAAAAAGTCAATATTATAGGTACATTTCAAAAAATTTTTAAATTAAAAAAATATATATTTTTTGAAAATTTGGAAATATTTTTTAAAATAATTATTATTGATTTGTATTGTTTATAGTGGATAAGGGTGGGAATTTTGTTTTATAATTTACATTTTTTAGGTAATATTTTAAAAAATTATATAATTTATTACAAATTTTATTATATCAATTAATTTGTTAAAAGATTTAAATTAAAATTAATATATGTTATAATTTAGGAGTGAGTTGTGGTAGTTATAAGGGATAATGGTGGCAACTTTTTGGGAAAAAATGTATTATGTATTTTAATATTCAAATTTTTAAAATTTTTAAATATTTTTTGAAAATTGATTAAAAAATTTGAAAAAAATATAGATTTTTAAGAAAGTAATATATTATTTTAGTATATTATGTAATTTGTATTGTATACATTGGTTTTGGAATTATTAGAAATATTTTATTACTGTCCAGCACCTACCCCAAATTAATGTAGATTGGAGTGGGAATAGTAAATTAATTTTAATTAATGTCCAGCACGTACCCCAAATTAATGTACATTGGAGTGGGAATAGTAAATGATATTTAATTAATGTCCAGCACCTACCCCAAATTAATGTAGACTGGAGTGGGAATAGTACATTATTTTTAATTAGTGTCCAGCACCAGCTTAAATTAATGTAGAGTGGAGTGGGAATAGTACATTATTTATGATAATAAATACATTTCATACAATTTTTGTACAGTTGGAGTATTTTATTTTTTCATTAATATGACAAAAAATAAACAAAAAACATTAGTATTACATTTTTTATTTCATACCAATATATTTAGTCATATATTTGTCACAATATTATATGGTCAGTTTACATTTTAAATTTTTTATTGAAATTGTACATTTTATTAAAAAAACATGTTTAATATAGATGTAAGTATTATTTGAAATTATAACAAAAAAGTACAATATTTTCACATATATACAATTTTTATATTGTTATACATGTTGGTTGTACATAGTATTTTTAAATTAATATTAATATAAAACTATTAATATTAATTTTTTAATATATTTAAATGAAGAAAACATTTTAACACAGGTTAAGTTATATACAGTTTGAAAAACATTTTTACAGAATTTTGTAAAAATGTTCTAGATTTTAAGAATTATAATAATAAATATTATGTATTTTATAATATTTATTTTTATAATTTTACAAAATATATAGATTTTGTTAAGTATTTTAATACAAGTAAAAAATAATAAAAAAATGTTTACATAGTATTTTTTTATTCTGTAAAGGAATATTTTAATAGATTAAATAATATGTTTGTAATGTTAGTCTTTTTCTTTAGTTTTGGGTCATTTATTTTGTAACCGCTTTAGGTCGGTTTGTATCATTTGGATGAAGATGAGCTCGCGGTTGGGAGACACTTCACGTCGCTGAAGGTAAGGTTTGTTTTATATGTTTTAAGTGTGTTTTAAATTAATTTTAATAGTAGTTTGGTACTATTTAGTGTTGTTAGAAGTAAGTTAGTTGTATTAGACGTTTTGATATGTTGTATTTACGTATGGTGGATGTACGTATTTTTAGCGTTGTTTAGGCTTGTTTGTAGAGTTAGTGTTTCGATGTTTAAAGTATATTTAGGTGAAATCTAATGTTAGTATTACTGTTAGTAGGTGTTTATATGTTGTTTTGTGTTGGTGGGAATGTATGTTTTATGTATTTTTGTTGCAGGAGTTCGTGATATCGGAAGGAGTCTTTTTTTTTTAAAGAAGTGTTTGTTAGTTTTATTAACTAATGGATTTTTAACATTTCTTTACATTTTTCGGTTTTCCTGGAGCTTTTGTTCTATATTTTATAATTTTTCGGGTTTTTTATGGTTTTTCGAAGGATCTTCGTTGAATGGATTATTCAATTTTGGGACAGTTGTATTTTTTCATTTTTTGGGGGCAAACTTTTTCTAAACTGGATTGTTTTGGTGAAAATGGATTCTACAGCCTTTGGGATATGATTGGGAAGTGTTTTACATTTTATTTATTGTGGGTGGGTAATGTTATTATGATTATTGTTATGTTTTATTTATTTCAAATATTATTAATGTGTGTATATATATTTTATAAAATATTTAATATATTGCACACATTAATTATTTTTTAGATAAAATATATTATTGTTATTTACATTGTTTTGTTTGTATTTTTTTAGTACTGCTTTGTTGTTTAGAGTAATTTAGAGTAGTGTTTTGGCTATTATGTTGAGGTATTCAATGCCTTTTGTGCTAGGGTACAACTTTGCTTGTTGTTCTAGGTATTTGTGCATTTGCTTGGTTTGTTTCGATGTTTTTTGGAGTTAGTTCAGTAATGGATTGTTCCATTCGGAACTCTTGATAGCTTTGTTCTTTTTGTAGGCATTTAATAAATTTTTCTAAACTTGGTTTAGTTCTGCCTGTTGATTGGAGGAAGGCATTGTGCCAGCCTTCAACAGCGTTGTTTGTTTTTGATTCCCCATTTAAGGTGCTTCGTTAAACATTCCACCAGGGTATTAAGAATTTAGGATTTCTCCTGTGGCCAGATCTATGGAGTCTACCTACCCATGTATCCTCAAAGTAGTCTAAGAGTGGACTTAATTTAGCTTCATTTTGTTTGTAAAAGGTGCTATCAATAAAAATGCTGTAGTGTTCTGCCACATCTGTTTCTGGAACGTAAGCCAGTGCTGTTAGTTTTTTTATTTGATATGCAAAAGAAGAATTTGTTGCATATTCTATGCTTAGGGTTGTCTTTTGTAAATGTCTCCATAGACACTGGTTAAAGTGATAATAGCAGCCTTGGATACAGGTATGGGGGTGTATTTTTAAAATACTTGAAAGCATTGCTTGTTCAAAATCAAGTATTATTTTTTCAGGGGAATAGTCATTAGTTTTTTGTTTGATAGTGTTTAATAATTCCATATGAAGGTGTCACTGAAAACATTGCTCACGTCTTCTTTGTATGCCCAGCCTATTCAAAACCCAGACAGAAATGGCTCAAACCTGTGTGCCTGTTGCTTGGAACCAGGAACCACTCCGTTGCACTTAGAATACTCAAGGCTGATGCTAGCACAACCTTAGTGTGTGGGGTGGCCAAATTTCTTAGTTGGGCTTGGCTGATTAGGCTGAAGGCTATTTGATGAGTTAAGTTCTAGCTGTATCTCTTTTTATATGTTTAAATATCCACAAAGCTGTCAAAATGTAATACATTTGTAATTATTTATTGTAATATCAAAGTAATCTTTTTTAAAATGTATTGTTAATGAATTGTGTTTTTATATTTTAAATGTGATTTTATGATATTATACATATCGAAATAAAGCTTTGATAATGATGAATTCCATATATGTGAAATTAGTTTTATTTGGTAGCAGTGCATAAAGTAGAGGTATATTGCAGTTTTGATTAGGCCATGTATCGTGTATAATTGGAAAAAAGGTTTAGGACAGTTGTTAAAAGTCCCATCCATCATCCAATATTGGCTTTGCTGGAGTTGTATGAGGTTAATAGCTGTGCCAAAAATTATCAGTCTTTTGTCATTGTTTTTGTTGTTGTAAATGACAAATGGTCGTTTGTTTAAAGTTATAGTTTGGTCAGGATTTAAATTTATATCGCTATATGTTCTAGGAGGTGGAGTGGTAGTGGTAGTTGTTCTTTTGGTACGTGATATTGTTCTTTTTAGGGAAACTATATTTGGCATTTGGGTAGTGGCTGTTTTAGGTATTTGGGGAATTTGTTCTTTTAAGATGACGCTTGTTGGTTTTTGGGAACCTGTACTTGCTTCTTTTATGTTTTCTAATGCTGTTCTAACTTCGATTTCTGTTATGTGTGGTGGGTGGTTGTGTTCCCTAGTATAAAGTAATGTTGCTTCCCTAGTTGTTGCCCTTCCGTAACATTTGTTGGAGTAATATTTGCAACATTTCCAATTAACTTTCCTCCCAAATTGTTTCTCTTGGGTATAAGTGTAACCCATGTAGCAGAGTAATAGTTTTCCTTTCTGGCTGGTAACAAATTCAGCTCCTTCTGTCATTTTATTGTTTGTTATTCTATAAGAAATATATTTTATAGTTATTTAAAATATAGATGTATGTATTTTAAGTTAAATTTAAAAAATGTTATCGTACATACTAACATTTTTTGAAATTCAGTCTTCGATTTTGATGTCCTTTACTGTTTAATTGTGGCCCGTATTTTCTGTGTTTTCTTTATCTGGAAAAAAATGCATTTATTTGTGTTAATTGTTCTGATATGTTTTTTAGGTTGCAGTTACAGTTTTAGTTATAAGTTTTAGCTTAGACTTATTTTATGTTTTTATAAAAATCTTTGGACATACTTACTTTGTTAGTTGTATCTTGGTTTTGTGAGTTCTGTTCTCTGTTCTTTGTTAGTAGAGTATTCTGTAGTGGTGGTAGAAAATAAAAAGTAGATATGCATTAGTAATTGGATCATGTTTGTTATTTTTTACATTTTAGCAGTTAGTTTCATTTAGTTTATTTTAATGACTTACTTTTAATTCACTGATTTTTAGGTTGAATCTTGATGTTCTTGTAGGTGTAGTCGAATGTATCCACTGTTTAGTTGTGGCCTGTATTTTCTGTGTTTTCTTTATATGAAAAAAATGCATTTATTTGTGTTAATTGTTCTGATATATTTTTTAGGTTGCAGTTACATTTTTTGCTATAAGTTTTAGCTTAGACTTATTTTATGTTGTTATAAAAATCTTTGGACATACTTACTTTGTTAGTTGTATATTGGTTTTCTGAGTTCTGTTCTGAGTTTTTTGTCAGTAGAGTATTCTGTAGTGGTAGGAGAAAATAAAAAGTAGATATGCATTAGTAATTGGATCATGTTTGTTATTTTTTACATTTTAGCAGTTAGTTTAATTTAGTTTATTTTAGTTACTTACTTTTAATCCTCTGAATTTTAGGTTGAATCTTGATGTTCTTGTAGGTGTAGTCGAATTTATCCACAGTATTTTGTCCTGTCGTTTATTTTTTCATGTGGTTTGTGTTTAGTGTTTAATAGTTTATATAGTGGTTTGGAGTTAGTAATTAGTTTGCTATTGGTCAATTTATATTTGCAGTGTTTTTATTGGTTAGTTTGTATTTCTGAAAATATGTTTTGTTATTTACTTTCCATATAAAGTAAATGCTAATTACTATTTTGGTGAGATAATTTTATATTATTTATTTAAATAGTTTTAGTTAAATTTCTATCATTTTTAATGTATTTTAATTGTGAAAAGTAATTATATTTATAGTTTGTTATGAGAGATGTGTATTTTTGTGTTAATTTTATTTTTAAATGTTAAAAAGTATTATTATATATTTCTAATTGTTTTTGATATTCATAAATTAACGATATTATTGTTGTCAATAATTTTACTCTCGATATTATTTACCTAGGGGCACATTAAGATGGCGGCGGGCTTTGCCCGCCCGCCACCCTTTCGGAAAACGGGACCGCCCGCCTTAAGGGCGGGGGTCCCGGAGGTGCCATTAGGATGTGCCCGCCACAGTGGCGGGCACATCCTGTATTCTCAGCATTGTGGCGGGCGGGGCTCTCTGCACCGCCCGCCACAATGCTGACAATACATCACAGCATTTTTATTTGCAAAGCGGCAGGTGCCTGCCGCTTTGGAAATGAAAATGAAGGGGGGTACCACAGGTACCCCCCCGTGTGCACCCCCCGACTCACCTTCATTCTGGGGGCCCACAGGGGGCCCCCAGAGTGAAGACCGCCTGCCTTTCCATGGCGGCATTGCCGCCACGGAAAGGCATTGCACTCTTGCCATCGTAATATGGCTGGCGGTGTCTAATAGACACCGCCGCCATATTAAACATTTTCCGCCCCGGCCGCAAGGCGACCGGGGCGGAAAAGTGGCGGGCGGTGTTTTCTTCCGCCGTGGTCCCCCCCGCTATACTAATATGGAATACAGGGAAGGATGGCGGGCGGATTGCCCCCGCCAGGCTGGCGGTGGCTACCGCCAGCCTGGCGGGGGCAATCCGCCCGCCATCCTAATGGACCCCTTAGTGTGTATATTTTTTAGTAGTCGATATTTAAATATTTCGACATGTATGTTGTCGATTTTAGTGAGATCGATGTTTATGTAGGTCGATATTGTGTATCTGATATTTTTGTATGTTTTTTGTTATGTATAGGATGTCGATATTATTGCTTTCGATATTTTTGTGTCGATAGTTTTGTAGGACGATATTGTGTCTTTCGATATTATGTCAGTGATTCATCTGTAAGAAGTTTAATTGCTAATAGGTGCTCAGTCACACTATATTATAGAAAGATGGGGTGTAAAATCAATTTCCACTAAGGTAAAAAAAAATTGACAGTCCATTATGATATGTAAATTATCACATTTTGTGCCCAACCCACAAAAACATTTGCCATCAGGTCGTATCATTACTGATTTCCTACTCACATGTGATACACAATGATTAATACTCTCCATCTAAGCACTTCGGCTCTAAGGCCTAGGTTGGGTAGTGTATCCAGATAGGGGTACCAAATTTCGTTCTACCAACTATTCATCATAAAATGAACAGATTTTTTCAATCTTAAGTACCCCAAATCTTCTATCCTGGATAGTTCCTTCCCTAGTGTTCTAAGTTCACCACTTGTTACTTCTACTAGCAAAAACGGAGGGTCAATTTTCGCTTTTAGATTTTTACAATGGAGAGCAGTTTCTTTCTGACCTCTTTGGCCCATTTTAGGTCACTATGCAAGGCTTCGTACTTGCACCATTGTGATAATTTCATGACTTCCCCAGAGCTCAATCTTTTCCAGAATCTTAGAAGGGCCACTTGCACCTGTACGTTCCATGATGTCAAGCCCAGCTCCAATCTGATTGCCTGGATCATAGAGGAGCCCGGAAATGCCATCAATGGTTTTAGACATTTCCCTTCCTCGATGTCCCAACTAGACTTCCCACTTAGGAACAAGACTTCAGCTCCATACTGCAATTGTGGGAGTATCATTGCATTATATGCTTCCAACAGTGGTCTGTGAGACATATTCCCATAGATACGGTTACATTTTCTTAACCCATACACTGATACTTGTCCAGGTAGTTTGACCTTGCACTTCAGCATGATCAAGGATATTCATTGGGGAGATGGCTCCCTCACCTTTTCTGTGGCATCTGGTTTAATTCTATTCAGCTTCTTCATCAACTTGTCACTGGAAGTGAACACAAATATGCAGTTTACTTGCATTTGAAATTTCTCGTCCCATAAAATAAGTCCTGAAGTTTCTTCACCATGTTAGCCACTTCACTGGTGCTCACACTTCAGGCAAAATCCAACCCTCCCTAGAATTCTAACAAATCCAGTACCTTCCACGCTTTTCACAGTAGCTTCCAAAGTAAAATGCATGTTACACTCTGCAAAATTAAAAGCTGCATTCCTCAACCCAGTCAGTCAGCTTCTCAATCCTGCATTTCCTCTTTCAATAGAGACCCTCCAGTCTGCCGTAGTTCCGCTCCTAAATGATTGTTATATATGGGGGAGTTATAAAGTGCTCAGTCACCAAGAGGTTTAATGGCGCAATAGATACGTGAGGGAGCAGCAGGAAACTAGCGACATCAGTCCTCTGATAGGAATGCTTGCCTAAATAGCCAAGCCTTTAAAACCGTCCTAAATCGCAGGTAGTTAGGCTTCTGCTAGACTTCCAGGGGAAGAAAATTCCAAAGAGAAGGAGCAAGTACAAAGAAGCTTTTGGCATCTGACCGCAGTTTACAGAAGTGAGGAACAGAAAAATATGCGGCGCCTTGACATCTCAGGGCACGTGACGGTGCATATCTATGAAGTCCAGATGCAACAGAGGCCGGAGCCAGTTTATTGAGTGCTACCTTAAGGTCAACTGTTTGCTTGTCGGAGCCAATGGAGCTTCTTCAGGGCAGGTGTTTGCGCCTAGGAATTCTGACAACTCTTCGAGCTGCATCAGTTTGAATCACTTGGGGGCATATGTACAAGCCCCTATCGTTTCCGTGGTGATAGGGGCTTCCCCTCATTTACAAGGCAGTGTTAAGCCACTAAACGTGGCTTAATGCTGCCTTGTAAATAAGAACCCCTTTCACACAATGCTTAGCATGAAAGGGGTGGGCAGGAAAAACCTGGTATTAACTTGGAGAAAGGAGGAGAAATGCTTTATTTCTCCTTAATTTTGCTTTTTTCATATGTGCTGCCTTGTGCAGCACACATGGAAAAAGCAAAACGCCTTGGATTGTTTATGTGTAGGAAGGTGTCCCTCCCTCCACATAACAATCCGTTAAAAAAATTACATTACAGTACTTTCATTTGTGCTGCATTAAGCAGCACACATAGAAGTGGTAAAATGGCATTTCAGGATTGTTTATGTGGAGGAAGGGACATCTTCCTACACACTAACAATCCTCCCCTGCCTGCACGCAGACACCCTTGCACTATTGTAATAGTGCAAGGGCCCTTGCACTATTGTAATGGTGCAAGGGTGCCTGCGTTGGTGCTGCACTGCTAAATGTAGTGCCAGAGCAGGGGGAAACACAAGGCTGCACCATATCCTTGTAAATATGGTGCAGCCTTGTGGTTTGGAAGTGGCGGAGTCAGGCGTCAAGCCATGACGGCTAACCCCTCACTCCGCCACTTCTTTGTAAATATCCCCGTGGAGTTTATCAAGCAGATTCATTGATATACCCAAGTAAATCGAATTGGCATAATCAGACAGGCTTTGATGATTGTGATAATAGCCGACTGTAGTGCTTCAGGAAGTCCTGCATTTCACAACACGTACAGTACTTAATTCCCTATCTGTGGGAATAACGTGACAAGGATGTTAGATATTTAGAGGCTCATTAGGAAATCGGGACCGCCCGCCCTAAGGGCGGGGGTCCCGCACGCACCATTAGGATGTGCCCGCCACAGTGGCGGGCAAATCCTGTATTTATAGTATTGTGGCGGGCGAAGCTCTCTGCTCCGCCCACCACAATACTAAAAATGCTTTGCATCATTTACATAATCAAAGCGGCAGGCACCGCGCGGTGCCTGTTGCTTTGATAATGCAAATGCAGGGGGGTACCACCCCCCTTGGGCCTTCACTCTGGGGGCTCACAGGGGGCCCCCAGAGTGAACTCCGCTGCCTTTCCGTGGCGGCATTGCCACCGCGGAAAGGCATTGCACTCTTGCCATTGTAATATGGCTGGCGGTGTCTCATAGACACCGCCACCATATTAATCATTTTCCGCCCCGGCCGCAATGCGACCGGGGCGGAAAAGTGGCGGGCGGTGTTTTGCTCCGCCGTGGTCCCCCCCGCCATTCTAATATGGCGGGGGGAATACAGGGAAGGATGGCGGACGGATTGCCCCCACCAGCTGGCGGTGGCTACCTGGCGGGGGCAATCCTCCCGCCATCCTAATGGACCCCCTAATTCCCGGCATTTGACCTTTGGTTGCAATACTAAACTTCCTCCAACATCATGCAGAATGGGTTCATTTTAAGTAGCCTTCCAATCTGTCAACATATCTAAGAGTGCCACCCGCTACATTCTCAGGCTGTGCTACCTTCCCATCCCTTCTAAGTAATGTTGTTTTCTTGTTTTTGGTAGAGGACTTTCTCGTGGCCATTCATTTCTCATTTCCAACGTCAATAATCCAGCAGGCATCACTTCTGAACCTCAACCCATCTTCACCACCACCAGTTCGTTCTAAGCCATACTTTTATTCCCACTGCAAAGATCCTTTTGCACTAGGCTTTCTACCTGCACCATACCTCTTTCCCATCATGGACCACTTTTGCCAATATGCTTCAGTCTCTCTTTTGTCTACAACTTTTCCCATCTCTCCCTTACATCTTATCTTTCTGTACTGCCGCATCAGGACATTGCCGCAAACCCAAAGACACAGGGGCTTATTTACGAGCCCCTTGCGCCTCGGTGCGTCACTTTTAATATGGGAAAAAGTGACGTCCCGGCGGCGCAAAGGGCTTGCAAATAAGCCCCAGTGTCTGTTGGCCTGAAGAGCAAAGACAGTGCTTTCTCTACATAGAGCCTAATTTAGGAACAGATTCTCGCTGTGCGTGACAGCAGATTATGTAATTCATCATGTGTACTGATGTGTTGTTGTAGTTTAATTAGCACTTCAAACCCTTGATGAGACACCAAAATGCTTGTGTATGTTTTACGCTGTATTGCAGGGTTATTATTCGGGTGGTGTCCAGACACAAGTTCGAGCGTTACAAAAGCATAATCAATACATAAGTAACTATTATTGACATAGTTTCAGGCCGGGTCCAATATGGACTTCGTCAGTTTCCTCTGAGCCCCCCTGTCATTTCAGCTGATTTTCCAGAGGGGCCACGGCCATGATGATGATAAGTAGGGTGAAGAGTACAATAACCTCTCCTTCGATGGGCCCGTTCTGTACGCAAATCCTGCATCTGACATCACGTTCAATGCTGAATGCCCCGTCTGTGGAAATAACCTGACAAGGATTTCAGATATTTAATGGGCCGGCTTTGGACCTTAATCCCCTGGCTGCCGCTGGCGGACAGGGGCTCAATACCGACCTTGTGCCTCTGCAGACAATAACTCTGCGTCCGAGCCCATGTGATCCCTCCAGCCTCGCTCGAATTCCTCCACATGATGTCACACATTGTGATGCTCTGAAGGTCAGGCTGTGCCTAGGCTTAAAGAAAGCATGTGCCTCGGCGCAGAGGGGCGCCTTATCAAGGGCTTGTCTTCCAAAAACATGCTGCTGTCAGGACATGCCAGCTTCCATTTTTAAACCCCTCCAGGGCAGGTTTCACTGGAGCGCCCATGCCAAGAGCCCGTTGTGTTATTCGATATCCGTATAGGGCTACAGATGGGAAAGCCCTGCAGTGTGCGTCTATGCTATTGTAAAGTTGCCTGGGAGGGCAGAAATCCCTAATTTTTGCGACACCCAGTCCTCAAAGAGAGACATAACTGGTCTGTAGAGGCAGACTTTACATTGGCGTATGTACAATGCCAACAGACGGATGAAGCGCGGATGATTTACCGGTAATCTTTGCTACTTCTGGTCCTATTTTTCCTCGTCCCGCTCATTAACCATAAGGCCTCCTACCGCACCTTTGAGACACAACCTCCTGGTCCAAATACGGAGAGTGCAAACCTCACACACCCATTGTGTGCGTGCTGAAAAGGACAGCGGCCCTTCCAGGCTCCAGACCTACCAAAGCCTGCACCCATGGCTTAGCAGTCCATTTGTAATGACTGGGACGAGTAACAAAGAACGGAGAGAAATGAGCAGGTAAAATTTAAGGCTTTTTCCCTCCAGATCTTTCTTCCTCATTGCAGTCATTAATAATTCATGAGACATATCAAAGCAGATAAGTTCGGCAACTCTACTCAAAGATAGACAGAGGAGCAGATTTACAAGCCCCATGCGCCACTTTGCGCCGCCGTTCCGTCACTTCTGTGATGCAGCGGCGGCGTAAAGCTAGCGCCATGCTGTGGGGGATTTATAACGTGACGCATCAATAGGAATATGCGTCACGTTGTAAAGCCCTGTGCCACAAGAAACCTGCATCAGGTTTCATGTGGGCGTTCCGGCACAGGGTTGGCGTTCCGGCGCAGGAACCCCTCGGAAAAGTGCCTGAGTGAAATCTACAAGATTTTACTAAGTCACTTTTCTGACCCCGCTGCATCAAAACCTTGCACCTGCTTGAAGCAGGCTTAAGGTGTGACGCACCAGGTGGAAGATAGGCCGGGTTGGCACAGTGCTGGAGTTGCGTTGTGCCTGTGACACAACTCCAGCACTGTGCCAACCTTACGCCCGCAGATGCAACATACATCTGCTTATCCTTGCGCCATGTTGTGCCGCATTTACAATGCAGAGCATCCGTGGTGGCACAACAATGGCATTGCGTGTCACACTTTTCTTGGCGCATCCCTGCTGATTTGCAGGGATGCACCAGGAAACGTAAATCTGCCCCAGAGACCTTGGTACTGCAACGTGTAAGAGAACAACCATACGGGAATTAAGCCAAAGATTCTAACAACGAAATTCAGAATATCCAGCTCTATTCTGTGTAGTCTATAGCAAGAGGCAAAGTAATGGTGGGACGCTGAAATTGCAGCATTGCAAATTTCATGAAGATGTACATTGCTTCAAAAGACTGGCCCTGAACACCAGCTGGCAAGGGACCGCCCCAAAGGGCAAGCTAAGGTAATAGTGGGCCTAATTGGCACCCCAAAAGACTGAGTAACCCTGAACACCAGTCATCAAGGGTACCTCCAGCAAGGAGCAACCCAAGGCAGTGTTGTAGCCTATGCACCTTCTAGTCAACACACTAGAAGACTTCTGCCAATGATCAGCGGAGTCAATGGTGGAAAAGAGGTGATAGCACTGCCCCAATGGTCAGGACTGGTCTAGATAAACTAGAATGGCCCACTGCACATCTAAGGTGTGCCAGTCTAGTTCATTCTTGGAGGAGGGAGAGGCAAAAAGGGATGAAAGAGCCATTCCTGGGACAGATGATACAAGAAAGCACCATACGATTGATACATATACTTCCTTATTCAGCCGTGCACTAACTCCCTCAGTATGCCTCACATGAATAAAAACCATCAAGAAGGACCCCGGTGTGGTGAGAAACTTTAAATCCACTAAATCTAGAGGTTCACTGGAATGTGCCTGTGGGACCTAAATAATCATAGGACAATCCCAAATAAGGTGCAATATCTTAACTAGTGGATGGGAAAGAGAAAATATTTTACAATCTTATGGTCATATGTTCTTCCTTATCCTAAACCCACGGGGCTTCCGTAAGGCATAGATCAGTGCCCTTTAAGCCAGTAAGTTGGGAGACTGCTAAGTCTCATTAGAACCCAGCTAATAAGAACTGGTAGATAGACTGGGGCCTGCAAGACAAACGAGAGTGATGGTGAGCTCCTTACCAGTTCTGAAAGAAGTCTAATACCAGGAATACAACTTGAGAGTAAAAAGGCATTGAAAATGTTCTAAGGCCAGTGCTAGATGGCTGGGCAATCCCTTATACTGGAGCTCCACCTCTCATTCTCAATACTGAAAATGCCAGATTTTGTTGTGCTGTGAACCCGTAGGAAGGAGAGGGATGAGAAAAGAGGAAGCCTCCAAGACTGCAAGGTTACTATGGCCTGCAGAATGGGGAAGCAACAGTGGCAGGCAGGACGGTACCAGTAGAATGGGGGTTGCTATGCGAAGTCCAATGTCGGGGATACGGCGCACAGCTGGCGATGCATCGGTTCTGAGGAGCTGTGAGGCTGGGATGCGAGTCTATTGCTGTCATCAAGGCTGCCGTCGACGAGATGCAAGAACCTGGGCTGTGAATGTGCCACGCTGCCGAGGAGATGAGTTGGTTCCGAGAACTGCAGTGGGCAATGCAAGTCTTTCCGATGGGCCAAATCCACCAGCGATGCGTGAGTTCTGCTCAGGAATGCGCCGCTCAACAGAGAAGATATGTTGGTTCTGCTGGCATGCATCCTAGGTCCACTTCCCATGGTTCAGGATTCGGGTGGCACCACTTGGCAGGGCAGACTCACAGATGGCAGAGTCCAGGTGCAGGTGCAAGATAGTTGGAAGTCTGCTATGTCCCTTAGGCTTCAGATCAGGGGGTCAGTCAAGTAGCCCTTGGAGTCACTCTGGGTTCTTGGTTCAGTGATGCAGGTCCAGTCCTTCGCACCCAGAAAACAAAGTAGCAGGTCAGCACATCAAAGCAGGAGTCCAGCAGAGTGCAGGTCAGCAGAGTGGCAGTGCCTCAGCAGCACAGCAGTCCTTATTTCTGGCAGAGTATCCACAGGCCCAGAAATGTATTGACGTGGTGGTGTTTAAGGTCCTTCTTTTATGTGTAGTTGTGCCTTTGAAGTAGGGAGAAGCTTCTAGAGACATGCCTTTGAAGTACTCAGAAGCCCTGCCTTTCCTGCCCTGACTCCAAGCAAACTACAGGGGGTATGCAGCCCTTTGTGTGGAGACAGGACACAGCGTATTTAGGTTATTCCTCCCTCCTATCCTGCCAGTGATGGCCCACTCAGTCATACCTAAGCTCCCATTGTGTGTGGCTGTCTAGGAGGAATAAACAAAGCCTAACTGCCAACTACATCTAGTCATGTGACCAGAGACCAGCTGCAGGCACCAAATGACTAAGTCAAGAAAATACAATCGCACTATAGGGGTTCTTTAAGGAGGAATTATTACCATCCACGGTACCACTCCATATGATCAAAACTCACAAAAAGGTAACCGGATGGTGTATCTACACTACTCACCAGATAAATCCTGTGAGGGTAGAGGGACAGATGCACACGTCTTAAGACGAGAACCCTCACTCACACTGAGGTGGCATGCTTCATCATTGGGTTCCCTCTTGCACACTGGGACCGCAAGGACCCAGTGTGGGCTACAACTCCCCCGCAGGAGAGGAGTGTGAGGTGTTTTATGTCATCCAATGCAGGTTTTAAGCGAGGGCAGAGTGCAATAAAAATCAAAATGTGAGTTTAAAACTATCTCCTGGTTGACAAAGTCAATCCTTTATTCGTATCCCCAGTGGATAGGTTAAAAACAGCTAAGTGAGAGTAGGGATATGGATGTTCCCTATTAGGATCTGGTCAACATGTTTCTGTCTAGTTAGACCGAACGGTTCCTGGCATTCCTCAGGACCATTTGCTTCATCACTCTGCTAGAAAATTGTGAGTAAATAATACAAAATTTAAAGCAAATACCATATTTTACTGGTATGGCATTGATCTGTGGTACCAGTCTGTAGTCAGGTCCACAGTCTGCAAGGATATAAGAACACACATCAAAATACTTTGTGCAAATCAAAACGTCCCATTCTTTATAAACCAGCAGTGTCTTCCGCCATCACTGAAAAAGTGTATAATTATAGATAAAAAACAAGCAATTGTGTGGAGTCTCACCAATTGGAGACTACTCGTCTACACCCACCTTCATAAGTCCTTTAGTAGCAGGTCGCAGAACATTTAAGGTATGAAAAGGTACAGTAGCACATTGCCAGACAAAACAAGATTTTAATGGATTCCAGCTCAATTCTCCTTGTAACGCTCTTCACCTCCTTTCCTAATGTATACAGAACATCCATATTCCTATTCTCATTTTGCTGTGTTTAACCTATCCACTGGGGACACAAATAAAGGATTGACTTTGTTAACCAGGAGATAGTTTTAAACGTACATTTTGACTTTGTTTGCACTCTGGCCCTCGCTTAAAACCTGCATTGGAAGACATAAAACACTTCACACTCCTCTCCTGCAGGGAAGTTTCAGTCCCAGTGTGCAAGAGGAACCCAATGATGAAGCATGTCACCTCAGGGTGAGTGAGGGTTCTCGTCTTAACACATGTGTGTGTCTGTTCCTTTACCCTCACAGGATTTATCTGGTGAGTAGTGTAGATGCACCGTCCGGTTACCTTTTTGGTGAGTTCTAAGACAGGAAAATGCCAATTTTCTGAAAGTAAGAGGCCTATTAGGATGGCGGACGGACCTGTGTCCGTCTGCTACCCCCGAGGTGGAGGGACCGTCTGCAGGGGCAGCGGCGGTCCTTCCGGTGCAATTAGGATATGACCGCCACCCTGGCAGTCACATCCCGTATGTTTAACCTTGCGGCGGGTGTTGCTTGAAGCAGAAACCGCCGCAAGGTTAAAAATGCATGCTTTGCATTTACATGCACAAAGCGGCAGGCACCGCGCGGTGCCTGCCGCTTTGTGCATGCAAATGCGGGGGGTACCATAGGTAACCCTCATGTGCACCCCCCACCCCCCCTTCACCCTAGGGGCCCCCAAAGAAAAGACCGTATGCCTTTCCGTGGCGGCAATGAGGCATGTCCTGAAGCACATCCTAATATGGCTGGCGGTGTCTGATAGACACTTCCAACATATTAGAGCTTTTCCGCCACGGTCGGAAGGCGACCGCGGCGGAAAAGCGGCAGACGGTCTTCCCGTCCGCCGATGACCCACCAGCCATCCTAATGTGGCGGGGGGTCTTTTCATGTACCGCAGCGGTGAATCCCCATCCTCCGGGCCGGCAGTGGCTTCCACTGGCCCGGAGGATGCAGATTCACCGCAATCCTAATCAACCCCTAAGTTTTTAGAATTTTAAATTAAAATCCAAATTTACCATGTGCTTGGATTTTTTAATTAGGATTCCAGATACATCAAACTTGAACAAGTTATATCTTCCCATTTGGAAATGACACTTATGAAATGTAATAAGGCAATCCCAATGTTGAGAGATATAGGATTTGCAGTAGTGACAAAGCCCTAGATGGCACCCAAAAGCCCACTGAAGTGTGACAAACTGTGGCATGAAGTTGTGTTAAGGCACCAAACCCACTTGGATAATTATAATGTGGAGCCGGACTACTTTATCAGAATGCATTGTAACTCACCAGAGAGCCACTTCTGGGCGAACATGGTATTTAATGATGTAATCAGTGTTCCGCTTGAACTTTGCTGAAACTGCACACAGCGGCCTGTGAGAAAGGGCGGCACGCATGAAATGGGTTAGGCCTGACGAGAACTTTTCCATTCTCTTCTGCCAGTAGACAGTTATAGTTAGGACTATGTTTCCATAGAAAAATAATTTTTTGACTATCCTATAACTTTGGCGCCATGTGATGAATCTTCATGAACTATTCCCCCAAAACGGCCCGGTGATTCTTGTTGCACATGGAAAGTTTCAGGCGATTTGTGAAACGGGGGCTGGCAAAAATGGGGTTGAAAAAGTGTGCATTTTTAATATTAATTCCTTTAGGACCCATCAACACGACTACAGTCCGAACCACTAAATGGAATTACACTAAATTTGGCAGAAAGCTAGATTTGGGTACGCAGATTATGCTTTCAGTTATTTGGTGTAAATCCGTTCAGTAGTTTTTTTTATTTAAGAAGAAAAAGATAGCGATATCTCTGGCTGCAGATATTTTGCAGAGACATTGCGATGAATTGCGACAACGCGAGCCAAAAGCGATACTGTCAATGGACAGCTGTAAGTTGAATAGAAAGTTGAGGCCATCATTTTATGGTTCGGGAACGGTTCTCTGGGCTGAAAATGTGTGTGAAATGTTATATAAGGGGTCAGGGTTGAGGTACTCTGAACCTGTGTTTGAGAAATGGATGTGTTAATGAGACAAGTAAGGAGTCCCATTTTTTTTTAAATATGCGCAATATTCACAAAGACACAGCAACCACCAGCGTGGCCCCCGTGTAACGTCGTGACCACGTCGTGACTACCGACGTCCAGTGTCACTGCGAACACAGAAGAGAGCAAGTAAAAGAGGTTTTCTTGAAAAATCATTACACAAACTCAACTTTTAAGAGCATATTATAAAGAAGTAGTGTCAGAGATTGATTAAAATATGTCCATATATGTGTTTTAGACTTTTTCAAAAACACATCGCCACAGGGATTGCGAAGACATCGCGTAGATAAAATCAATTAGAAATAAAAAAATCAGTTATTAATCCAGTGAAACAAATAATAATTGATACTTTACTAATAGGCTCCTCTGTCACGTTTCCCAAACTTTTTGGATAGGCATTGTTTATACCTAGGAATACAGTCACACTTACACCATACACACAAGCACTTACTTCTGCAAAGTAGAAATCAACAAATGTGTGTTCTCATTCCAGTAAGACTTCTTACAGTTATCTGTTGAAGACGGTTAAGGATCAGTCACATTGGCAAACTTACAGACACATAAGGCCATTCAACACTTTCCTTAGTGTTGTTTACACTATTATAGTGTAGGAGATACACTATACATTAAGCCATTTAGGTAACACTTACTAATTAGACATTAGAAAGTATAGTTAGATAAAGGTGTTGTACAAAACACTGGGCTGCTCCTCAATAAATATACAAGTCGGATTCATTCCAAAGGTTACAGTGACTTTATAGTTAGAAAATAGAATAAAAAAAGAAATTGAAATTAACTGTGAAAAAGTCAAACCAAAGGTAAGAAGGATGTAATAGTTAGGAAATAGAATTGAAAAAAACATTAGAAATTCACTCCCAAAAAAAACAAAGGTTACAGGGGCGTTATAGTTTTGCAGACATTTTACTTATACAAAACCAGAGTAAGTCTTTATTGCTTGATTAATTAAAATCTTAGTAGTCCGCACAACTATAAAAAACACATATATAGCACAATTTCATATTTCCTTAAAAACAGGGCTACTATGTTCTAAAAAACAACAGTTTAACTAGTTAAAAATACATATGAGAACATTTTAGTGAACTTCATAATTCAGGCAAAGTCTGTGTGAGAGTTCCAGGCTTAGGACGTTGCCTGTGACCATAGGTCTAATGGTCAATTGTTAAATCGTGGCCCGCCAGTCTTATTGTCTTAGCGTAGTGTGAGCCATGTGCAGTCACCTGGCAGGAGGCTTTGGGGGTGGGTGTTTATACTCAGTTGTCTGCGCTTAGTTTTGTTTGTACTTCTTTCATAAAGCGGACAAAACAGCAAGCTAATCTAACATTTGCCCTATCAAAGCATGCCTTCACTGCCTGTCTACAAGACCGAATCTGCATTTCATTTATATGTGGCTTTATCAACTCTCTCCTCTCCCGGTCTAGAGACTTGAAGATACACAGAAGGTGCAACACGTCTTCTTTGGTTTCTCCACATAGGCTGCAAGGGTGGATGGAGATGAGCGTTTCCAGGGGGGCATATGGGTTTTGACAGGTAAAATCCCCATCCTCAATGCCAAAAAACTTTCCTTCAGCGTTCCAGAGAAGCTGGTGCCTAGGTACGGTTGTGGTGAACACTTTAAATAACTTTGAATCACAAACCAGATGTGGGACCTCTTATTTAAGTCCACTTGATCTTTTTTAGTAGAGACGAGATGTATCGTCTTATTGACCAGGACTTTGACGTTGGTAAAAGGAAGACCAGACTCTCAGATGTTCTCCATGGCTAACACGCTGATCCCTGATTGAAGATAAGCCATGGCGAGGGAGTTGTTTTTCCTAGATATTTCTTTCTGTAGGAATGAGTTCAGCGATCCGGCCGCTGCGCTCTTTATTTTGTACCAGCTTTTAACATACGAGCCCTTCCGGTTTATTGTCTGGTTAGGTAATCCGAATTCGAGCCTTAGATGCGCTGGGGAAGTATATTTTGGAAGCTTAAATATTATTCTTAGCGCTTTAGAGACCGTTTTGTCCGGGATTGTTTCATCATTCCCTCGCATAGCCTCACTGCCGTAGGTTATCGTTGGTAATAGCTTCGCTCGGAGCACTTCGAGCAGCGGGAGCAGGTTTGGACCGATTATTTTATTTTTAAGGTTTTTTAAGGTGATTGCTAGGAGGGTCCCTTGCCTTCGAATTACCTCTTTTTGTTGGTCATACGACCCCTTATTGTCAAAGATTATTCCTAGGTATTTATACTCTTTGACCACTTCAAGTTCGCTGTCGCCCAGCTGCCATTTCGATTGTTTTTTTGCGCTACGCTGGTTGAGCACCATAATTTTCACCTTTTCTAGGTTTATTTCTAACCCGTTGTTTATGGCAAAGTTATTTGTAGTATGAAGTAAGTGCTGTAAGCCGACTTGAGTTTGGCTGATTAGTATCAAGTCATCAGTATACAATAAATTTGAAAGGGGGAAGCCACCCAGATTTGGTGCATGATGATTACAGTTATCTAATTCAATTGAGAGTCAGCCACAAAGAGGTTAAATAGGGTTGGGGCAAGGACGCAGCCCTATTTTAAACATCTGGTCATTGGAATCTGCCTGGACAAGATCGTGCCTCTCCCCAGTTTCATTTGAGCCCATGTCTCAGTGTGTAATAAAATGAGTTGATTCAGGAGAGCGGAAGGGGTTTCCCATTGAGCTAGCTTTGACCATAGTTTTCCTCTGTCTATGCTGTCAAAAGCGGCTTTATAGTCAATAAAGCAGACATATAATGGTTGTTTCGTTGCTTTTGTGGCATTGGCTAGGAGCAAGAGGGCCAGAATATTAGTGGTGGTTCCCAAGTTTTCCTGGAACCCTGTATTGTTGATTGGGATTAATGATTCTTCCCTGGCCCATTCCTGTAGTTCAGTCAATATAAGGCATGCGTAGTATTTTGCCTCAATGTCAATAAGAGCTATAAGCCTATAGTTTTTTGGGTCGCTCTTACAGCCTTTTTTATAAATAGGGGAAATAATTGAGCCTTTCCACGATTCTGGGATTGTTCCTGTGTCGGTGATGTTGTCAAAGAGTGGTAGTAGTGCACTGGACCAATATTTTGGGTCTTGTTTGTAAAATATTGGTGGCAAGCCATTGGGCCCAGGCGCTCCCTCTTGATGGCTTTGCTTAATTCTGCTCTCCATCATTTTAGGAGAGAAGCTCAGTGGTGATCCATTCGCTTGGAGGGGGCAAGGTGGATGGGCGACATGATGATCAGCTGTTTTTTGTCGATTACTATGTAGTTCGAAGTTGGAGTAAGTTTTAAGTATTTTGTCCAGACGTCCTCTGTTATGTGTGAGTTAATGCCAGGTGCAAATGGGTTCTCAATTCTCTTGACCGTTTGCCAGAATCTTGCGCTGGTATTCATTTTAGCATCGTACAATAATTTAGCCCAGAGTGATTCCACGTTGTCCTTTTTTGCGCACCAAATTTAGTTTTTCCTAGTCCGAAGCTTTCTTAGTGGGTCTACAGTTCCGTCAGTCGGGTTGTTTTGGCGGAGGAAGCGGATTGCTCTGTTTATGTCCCCCCTTATTTGTCTTAGTTTGGCATGCTGACTTGATGAGAGATGGATGCGCTGGCTTGTTTCCGCTATAACGCTTTGATTTTGCTGGTGCTCTCTTTTTGCTTGATGTGTAGCTGCCGAGGGGGCGGATTGACCTAAAGCTTTAGTGAAGGTTTCCCAGGCGTGGAAGATTTGTCCTTCAACAGCGTTTTTGCAGCGGCTGATAGCTTTTCTGGTTCACGTATTTTTCATCTGATTCTCCTGTGTTGGTATGTCATCATTAGGTGGGGGTCTGAATTTGAATATGTTAAGGCGTTTCCCTGGATACCAAGAGTGAGCTCTTGCGGTTGGTGATTGCTGTGGTCTGACACCCGATCCTAGAGTCCTTTGTTAAGCCAAAAAAGGGGAGAGCGAGGAAGGTGTAATCAATTGCAGTGTTAACTGAGTTTCTATGGAAGGTTGGGGCTTGGGGTCTGTCCCCTTGCATGTGACCGTTTAGCGCTACCAACCATAAACTTTCCAGCTCTCTCAACAAATCCGAGGTTTTAGTTGGTTTGCCCCACTTGTAATTATCCTGGGAGAAGATCCCCCATGCTCGGTGTTTGTCATCTTCTGGGGTACCCTAATCTGTGCCCTCAGCAAGGAACATGTTAAAGTCACCTGTTATAATGTAGCTCGAACCTTCTTCCTCCGTTATTAACTTTGTCAGTTCGAGTATTAGCTGCTTTGCACCGTTCCTCTTACTCTGAGGATGAATATAGATGTTTGCCAGGATTAAGTGCTGTAAGTTGCTTTGGCCCTGCATTTCAAACTGAATTGCCATTGTTTCGAGGCCTGTAGTGTTTTTGTTTATTAGTTCTTTTCCGGTGAATATAACTTTGATCAAAGCATAGATTGTTAGTCCTCGTTTACAGTGACCAAAGTTTGAATTTCGGACTGTGGGAAGGTGGTAAGTCTTATAGCCTTGGAGGTGGAGGGGAACCTCCAACCAAGTTTCCTGTAGGAGTACTAAGTCAAAGTTTTGACAATTTGACAGTAGTGAGTGGTCACTGATTTTGGTCCCGAGGCCGTTTATGTTCTATGAGCAGAGTTTTAAGTTCCCTTCATTGTTTCCCTGTTCAATGTTGGGTCATGGGGCATCTGTTCTTAGATTTCTAGTTTTTGATATCCAGGACCAGTCTGTTGGGAGGTGGTTTCCTTCTTGACTCCGTTGACCCCCTGTTGTGGGGCTGAGTGCGTCTAGACCAGCTTCCGAGGTACTGCGGGCTCCCTTGAGGACTGAGTTAATGTGCCCGCGCCCACTCGAGCTGACGGATAGCCTCTTGTTGGGAGCTGGATGATGTTGGAGCAGCGGGACTGGATAACCAACTGGTCGGTGCTGATACACTCGGATCCCCCAAGCTTCTTATTGCGATTCTTCACTAAGGATTCTCTCTGCTAGTTCCGATGTTGCCCATTCTGTCTTAGTTGTCTCTTGGTCCGAGAGATGTTTGAAGGTTTCAAATTCTACTGACAGCAGATCTTGGGTTCTGATCCCGGCCAGACTCCTGATTGTGTTTAGTATTTGAAGAATATTACCGCGGTTTAGGGTGTCTCTTCGTCCCTTTGACTTGTACTCTGGGACAAACAGGATTATTTGTGAAGTCGCTATAACTGACAGTTGTTCATTGGATTCCTGCTGCATAGGCACTTGTGGCCTTGCTCTTCGCCTAAAGATTTCGTTTGTGGTTTTTCCTCTCCGTTGCCCTTGCTGGGGCTTCGCTCTTTGGGGATAGAGTTTTTACCGGTATTGAGTTGTGGAGGGATACTTGTTTTTATTTTTATTTCTAAGTTGGATTTGACGGGCCGGGGTTGCTGTAGATTGGTATCACATGCTTCTGTGCATTCGCCCGTTGTGGAATCCTTGCTTCCATGTGAGTTAGGCTGATGGCTGCAGATCGCTTTTTCTTGATGATTGATAAGGTGTTGTTTGTGGTCGTTGGGGTGGTCCTCTGCTACTCCTGCTGGGCTTTTTGGAGTCTGAGGGTTAGTTAAGTTCTGGTCCAGTTGTTGGACTTTTAACGTGCCGGATCCTTTGAGCTCCTGCTGAGAGCCGTTCTGGAGATTTGGTACGATTTGGAAGTATGATTTTATAAGTGAGTTCTTTTGCCTCCCTTTCCTCCTTTGTTTCCTTTGCTGCTTAGAGGTTTGCCCGTCGTTCTGCTCAGCCTTTCCTTCTTTGGTAGTTTCTTTGTGCGTTTTTGCACTACTATTGATAGCTGTCATTACTTTGAGGTTCGTGATCTCCACACACCCTGCAGATTTGGAAAATGGCAGGTTGAGTGCTCCGTGAGGACTTTTCATTCCTGGTTCCATGTCTCGGCCAGCCTCGTGGGGGTTTGGGGCCATAGGATGAGTTACCTCATAATTTATTCTTTTAGCTGACCCTTTGCCGTTTACAGGTGAGTTGCAGGTGGTGGTGGCCGATTCTTGCACCTCCTTACATGCCCGCTTTTTAGTGCCATTTAGACAGTCGGTTACTTTTAGACAGTCGGTTACTAGGCCTCTATTGCTGGAATTTGCGTTGTCTCCGTCTAATTTGGAACTTGAGCCTATATTTTTCAGATCGGTGAGGAGGTCGCTCATCACTGTCGGTAGTGTTGCGATTTTTTCCACTATTAGATGGCAAGTACAGCTTGGTGGAAGTATGGCCGCTTCGCGTTGGGCTCTTTCTATGAAGTTTTTCATGTCTGAAAGCTTGCTGTCGATGCTGGTAACGTGTAGCGCCAGACAGTTGAGAAGGGTGAGCTGGATGTCCATTTTGTCAGAATGGTATTCCAGGGCTTTGGTGGAGAGTTGCATGGTGTTTAAAAGGGAGGCCCATATTCCTGTTTCGGTTGGCCGGATACTAACATCGGCCTTTTTGGGAGTAGTTCCTGATCCTTGGAGGACCGTTTCTTTTTTATCCTCGGAAATATATGTGGCAACCAATTTTTCCCATTCTTCCTTCGTGAGGGCGATGATATTGTTGCCTGCTAGGGTTATATTGTCGGGTTCACCCTCCACGCTAGCCGGCCTGTAGGTTGGCTTGAGTTGGGGTGCTTCTGAATGGAGTTCTGCCAAAGATGGTTTTAAGAGCTTGTTATTTGTACTGTTTCTGGTGGGTGTGTCGTCTACTATCGTCTGGGTGACTGCGGTTTCCTGCTTTTTCTCTTTATGATCCTGATTGGGTTTGTGATTATTGAACTTGTGATAACAATCGGTGAAGTTAAATTTCGGTTGCAGTATAAGAGGCATCGCTCTGGGTGGTTTTGTGTTGGTTTGGTCTTGAAATGGAGTGGTCGTGAGGCCTGTGAAGTGGAATACCTCTGACGTTGGGGCAGAGAAAGTGGGAGGTACTGTAGCTGAGGGGATGCTTGATGTCTGGCAGGACAATACTGTAATTTTGGGCTCCAGGGGGATCCTGGATGGCTCAGTCGGTGATTCTATCAATTCTTCTTGGAAAGACAGGGAGACAGGGAAAGGCATGGTTTCGTAGTGCGGTGGGCTCTGTTCAGACGCACCCCCTGTAGCTTTTTCGGGGTGGGTTGGAGGGGGTACGCTGGCTACCAATGGCTCAGTGCTTTCTTTTAGAGCCCCTGTAGTTAAAGCGTTCAACATGTTTGTAGAGCTGTGTCTTCTCCCCCCTGATTTTGTTGAAGGGATAAACGGACCAGGAACTGGTGGAGCTGGTAAAACTGGTACATTTTCTGGGTACTGAGGGTTTAACGGAGAGGGGAGATTCAGTTGGTTGTTGTTGTGATGTAGTAATGCTCCTGCGTCTTTGATGAAGGAAAATTTAGAGTAAATTTTAGGTTGAAGTTGTTTTTTTGTTGTTTTTTCCCCTGAGGCACTGATTGCTTCTGGATTGTTATTGCTCCTTCCTCTCTTGGATCCAGGTCAAGGTCTACTAGCATAATTCCTGGCGTTGCAAGGTCCTTGCGGACAGCCTTTGCCCTTACAGTCGGAGTGGTTGATATTTGAGAATTGCTATTGGTCGGGTCGTTTTGGGCGCTTGGTGTTTTTACTTTTCTGTTTCCTGGTATTGGTGGTGGTTGTTATTGCTCCCCTCTCCTTGCCAGACCTCATTGTCGCCTTGGCACCTCCTTCGATGGGCTGAACTGGGGAGATCGGCAAATTACCGGTGGGGTTAGTCCTTAGCTGCTTTTTTTCTGTTTGTTGATGATGTTTTACAACACTGGGTCAGTTCGGCTCCCGATTGGCAGTAGCTTGGTGGCTTGACGGCAATGATGATGTCCTTGGTTTGAGTTAATTATTGGTAGTTGTTGGCAGGTCTTACTCCCTGTTAGTGCTAATTTGATGGACTGATGGACTGTTTATTTTTCCTTTTTTTCTTTTTCCCTGGATTTTTTAATGCTTTTTGGAATTTTGGGCGTTTGTAGAGCTTATGTTAACGTTGTCATTACCCTTTGGTGCAGTGGGGGCTGGTTTTTAGTTTTGGTTAAGTAACTTGTTTTTGTTGATTTGTCTTAGTTCGGTTTAGCAGCAATATGGTTTCGTTTGTTTGACGTCCAGAGGGTTTCCTCCCCCTCGGTTTGCTCAGTACTGGTTTACTAGCCAGGCCTTGCTGGGTATTGCTTTTTCCCTTGCTTTTCCTTTCTGGAGTCTCAGCCGCAGCTCGAGTTCTGGGCACCGAGGCTTATATGTATCTAGATTGGCCAGTTTGCCGGATTGCAGGGGTTGTCCGGGTTGTCCTGATCCTCTGATCCACAGTTCGTAGTCCTTGCCCCCCCTCACCCACCTCTCCCCTGCCTCTTCTGCCACTCGGGGCGGGGGGGTGGTATGGGACACCCCCTCGCACATAGGCAAGATAAAGGGGATAAGCGGGGAGATCAAGTAAGGGGTTAACAAAGGACCTCCGGGTAGACACAGTGGCGGGGCTCTATGTGGCAAGAGGGCGGGGGCTTGGTTACTCACTCCGGGTGTATCCTCGGGTAGGCTGCAGCTGACTTCAGCCGGGGAAGCCTGAGGTGCGCCGCTGGGACTGCTGGGATCGCTGGAGCTGAAGCCTGGGATTGCTTGGAGCCGGGACTGGAATGCCGAGGTGTGCAGAGGAGCGGCTGTGCACCGGCTGCGCGCCACTTTTTTTTTGGGGGGAGTTTTATATAGCGCGAACTAGAACCGAACCGAATCAGTTATCAGAGCGCTTTACATAGCACCAGTTACGTTACATGAAGACACACTTTCAGTTTTTTTAGGCACTCTGCTGCGAGTCTCAAGTGCCCGCTTCCGTCTGGATTCTGCCCCTGAGGATCACCGCCTCGTGATTTTGGAACTCGCAGTCCGCAATTCGCCCAGAGCCTGGATAACCCACCGTGCAAACCGCAGGCCGCGGAGCAGCGGTGGCGATGGCGATGGCGATGGCAGCAGCAACAGCAGCGGCAGCAGCAGTACGTGGCTCCTCCTCTTCCCAGAACTCAGGTACGCCTTACCACTGGCAGTGTAAAACCAGAGAAATTCAGCAGTTATAGTTACCGGAGCTAAATATAAGTCACACCCCTGCAATGCATTATTATGATCTCTCATATTACAGAACTCATGACTAGGTCAGAGACATCACTGATTACATCTCATATGTGAATCAGGCCCTGAGTTTCTATCACAGTTTAGAGTGAGTAAAGTGAATATAGGTTGACAGTGAGGATACCCGAGTTAGGCCGTGTAGCAAATGATTCGTGATATGATCACGTTTTCGTTGTTCTATATAATTATGATTTTGTAAATATAATATTGCCTTTTGCTTTTTAGAAATTATTTTTACTTGGGGGATAATTATACAAGACTGACTGATACCGAATATTCGCAATATTATTAAATCAATCTGTCTGAACTCTCGTGCTTTTAAATAAAATTTCACCGTGTGGCCTCCGTCCGTGCCGCCGATCTTCCTCTTTATTTCCCTTATTCTCGTTGGTTAGTTTTAGTGTCTTTTCCATAATTATTAAAAACAGAAAGCCGCCTCCGCGCCCAATCCGCTGTATGGAGTACCATAGTGCTGTATTCTCTTTAGAAGACGATTCTCTGCTTGCATCATAAAACCTGAACACCTGTTTAAAATAGTTTGCATGACGCAAACTCTCGCGCCAGAGTCCTCCCATCTAGAATGTCTTGCATTCCCATGGCAGTGTGTATTGGGTGCAACAGGAACATCACAGCTGCACTATATTGCCTCATCGTGAACGGGACATTCTCCCTCCCTGTCTGTCCGGGGTTTACGACAGATCAGCTGACGGGATCTTGAGGAAATGTAAAAATTATATATGACTTTTAAGGGGGCTCCTAATCTAAATGCACCTAATGGGACCTTAAAATGCATTTCCCCAAAATGGATTCCTTATGACCAGAACACCCGCCCAACATAATGCACTCAGTGATCTAGCTCATGCTCTAGTGAAACGTGAGTTTAATGACAAAATAAATAGCCTTAATTTATCCGTCTCAGTCCTAAACTACGTATTTGATGCAATCCATTCCGTTATAAGCTCAGTGGCACCCTGCCTGGCTGTACCGGGAAATGCCTGACCGGTGATCGGGTTTCACGACGACTTGAGCGCGAGTAGTATCTGTCAAAGGATGGCAGGGGACCAGATCCAGGCTTGTGATGGAGGGGGCTTGGAAACCCTGGACTGCGAAGTTCACCGGCTCAGGTATAAATAAAGTGCGTGCGTCGCTGTGAAATTCTGTGCCGCCCTGCCCCGTGCGTAAATGATAAACAAGACATGGTACAGACTGGAATATTCTAAAACCGCATGGTTACCAGCCAGATGGGTACAAGAATAACACACCAGCCACGGACAGCTGCGTGGGAAAATGGAAAACAGATCCCGTCACCGCAGTTAATGCCCGGTTACTTACCGTTCAACTACATTATCCCTACCCCTGTTCTCAGCGCAGTCAATACAAAAATAGATATACCAACGCCAAGCTGGCCATATATATGCTGAAATATTCACCAGATACATCATATTTATTCAGTGTATATATTTGTTCTTTTAACCTGAAACAACCACCTTCAAGTAATGATCAAAAGAAAGATTTTGAGCACCAACATTCTCAATCCTGTAGTGCTTTATAAAGGTACCAGTAAAAGCCCAGGTCAATCAATCAGTCACTCAATCAGGATTTGTAAAGCATGCTAATCACCTGAGAGGGTAGCCAGGTGCTAGATCCAGGCTGCTCAGGGGCTGCAGTCGAAAATCCAGGTCTTGAGTCCCCTTCTGAAGTTCTGGAGGGATGGCGAGGGCCGAAGTTGGATGTGGAGGCTGTTCCAGGACTTTGCGGCGAGGTAGGAGAAGGAACAACCTCCACTGTTGCTGTGGCAGATGCAGGGGGTGCACGAGGGAGAGCGAGGCGGAGCGCAGGGCTCAGGTGGAGAGGTGAAAGCTCAGGCAGTGGTTGATGTACACTGGTAGCATGTAGCAGCACTACATGTCTCATTAAGAGGAACTCCCCGAAGGGCCACCAAAGAAACTGCCATCCTTCTTGTACACCTGCCCTGTATTCTGTTAGGAATAGGAATGTCGTGCATTAGAGTGTAGACCTTAATGGCAGTAAAACAATTCAATCTACTTTTGGCCATACTAGACACGTTATGTCCCTGGTTAGACCCTTCAAAGTAATAAACAAGTGACGAGACTTTGTAAAAGGCTGTGAATGTTCCAGATAAATGGACACAGCACATTTCACATCCATTAATCAAAACAATCCAAATGTTATTCTTCTCCGGAAGAAAGTGAAGGAAAAAACTGGAAGTCTTATTTCTTATTCCATATGCACCCTGGAGTCCTCCTTCATATGAAAATCTGGTTTAGGTTTGAGAATTATGCCATAATCTAACATAATAAAATAGGGGCTTCTACAACAAAGACCCCAACTCCGGAATCCTTCTGACAGATGTGGTACCTGCTATGAAGGCCAACTTGATAGAGAAATACTTAGGATCTATAGAGGAAAGAGGCTCCAAAAGAACTCTTTGCAAATATTTCAATACTAGAGGGAGATCCTAAGGAGGGACCACAGTCCTAACGATCGGTCTTGAGATAGAAGTACTCCTCAGTAATCTCCATACCAGATCCTCATATTTGTCAAAAACTCTCGAAGAACTTCTGAATGCCTTAATTGCTGCCCACTGAGCTCTTAAGGAGTAGATAGCAACATTATTTTAGAACCCATCTTGCAGAAACTGCAGAATGGAAAATATATAAAATTGTGTTTGATAAAGGGATATAACTGAACCCCAAGACTGAAAATGTCTCTAAAGCTTATCATAGGCCTTAAGAAAGGCAGGGCGCCAAATCCCTGAGCAGCTGTAGCCAAGTGCTTCGGAATTTTTCCACTCTCTGACTCAACCCTTTCAAACTCTAGACTGAGAGTGACATTTTTGAAAGTGGAAGACACCCCAGTGCACTAAGGCACTAAGGCAAAACGGGGAGAAACAAATTTTCCGTTCTTTAGAAGTGGAAACCATATTTTCCAAGTCCAAATGGGAGAACAGTAATTACTTCCCCTTCCAGATTTTGGAAAGAAGTTGAGGGATAAGAGGAAAGGTAGGAAAAGCCTAAAGCAGATAAGGACGTCACGGTGTAGGTGACCATCCCCACCCAAGGTTCCTGGCGCAGGAAATAGGGAAAATAATCTCCACAGTGGAGATTCTTCAGGGGAAGCAAACATATCTATAAAGGGATTCCCAAACTTCTGACATATTAGAGAAAACACCAGTGGAGTTAAGGAAAGGTTTTAAGAGGACAGGAAGACTCTGCTCAATCTGTCTACTGTTTCATTGTCCTTTACACAAATGTGTATTGAAAAACAGAAAGTGAGTTTCTGCCAATGCTCCAATTTTCACAACTGTCAGATGGAGAGTGAGGATTGAGATCCTCCTTGTCTTTTCATGTAATAGATTGTACATTACTATCCTGCTGGACAAAGACATGTTGTTGCACCGGGTAGGGTATGAAGTGCTGCAGTGCTAGATGTATCACTGTTAGTTCTTTCCAGTTTAAGAATCTTTTCTTTTCTTTGATCTTCCATCTCATCTGAATTGACATAGACAACAATGTTGCTCCCCATTTTCCCAAGTTAGCATCTGTTGTCACAATCTATGGAGATCCTGGTCAAAGAATAAACAGTTTCTGTAGAGAGTGGGTGTCCATCTACCATCTTAGGGATGCTTTGACTTGCAGACTTGCTGGAATCTCCTTCTCTAAGGACATACAGTGTCTGAGAAGATAAGTTAGTAAAGGTCTGAGATGCAGTCTGGCCCAGGGTACTAGGAATCAAAGAATGACTTATTGTCCTAAGCTGTTAGCCAAAGGGGAGCGTGTGCCTGTTTCATCAAACGGAGTTGAGCCGGCATTGTTCCCACTGTGACTGCTCTTTCACAATCCAGAGTAGCTGCAGTGAGCCCTGCAACTATCGTAGAGTTTTGTTGAAAGTATGCTATATAGCGGCATTCGTTAGGGTTTTTTTGGTTTAAATGTGTGCACTTCGCTAGTGTTGTTGGTACGTCTTCGGCAGTGCATAGGCATGTCTCTTGACATTAACACAGCCGATATACATATTGATTACAGAAATAGACAATTCTCTCCTCTTTTCCTTGATATTTAGTAGCCATAGGCATTGTTTAGAAAGGATAACTAATAGGCTCAAGGGTAATAAAACAAACACCTACTTCTTATTCCCATTCAAGGTCGTCTTCAAAATATTATTATTGAAATAGAAATTAGAAACTCAAAGGAAGAAACTGGAGGAATGGATTTATAAGGACAAGTCCCCAAATTGAAATAAGGTCAGTTTGGATATTCCGATAATCAGCTCAGAGACTATGGCTTGTAATTATTTAATGACAGAGGGGCTTATGTACATGCATTTATTCTAGAAATCCTCATTTAAACCCGTGCCTGTGAATATTCAAGCAAGAGAGAAGGCAACGTTTGTTACCAAGGGCCAGATGCATCATGCAAAGAAATAGCGGTTCCTTATTTGCGATTATTAAGGAATCGCAAATAAGGACTCGCTGTTGGCTATGCATGATGAGGATAGCGAATAAATAAGGAATCGCTATAAATCGCAAAATACAATAGCGATTCCATGTCAAGGAATCGCTATTGTGAAAAAACTCCAAACTCGCTAAATGCGATTCGCTAAGGGGGTTCAACCTTGATTCTGCGATTTCTTTTGCGAATTCGCAAATTTGCTTTTGCGAATTCGCATTTTGAGATATTTTCGCTTCATGAATGGCTTTTCTTTCTTTTGCGATCGCAATTGCTACTTCGCACCAAATGCGATCGCTATTTTGGTTGATGCATCTGGCCCCAAGTCCCTTAATCTATCTTGCCTCTTGGTAAGGACATTCATTCAATACTTGCCCTATATAGAATAACAACAGAATAACAGCAGAGATTGTAATTGTAAGGCTAATTTACCCTTACAATCCTTTTAGGATTATTACTTAAGCCACGTGGTAGATCAGCCATCGCCACCCATTTTGTACATTTCAACAGTATTTAGAGGGTGAGAATGTTTCTCTCTCTTTTTTTTCTTTGAGTTTTGGTCGCTAAAAATCACTCTTTCTTACTTCAGTAGTTTTAAATACAACCCCCCCCCTTTTTGACTTAATTGATCTACAATTTTCAAATATATTTATGCTAGTAAAAATCACTGTAATCTGTTTGTAGCCAGGAATTGGGCTGGATAATTTACCAGCCTTAGGTCATGGATCAAATTAGTTATGATTCTATGCCTTGTATTAGAACCTATTCACCCCTTAGGTTAGTAGGATACGTTGGTGTATTTTGTACTTCACAGTAATTAAGAAACTTTGTGTAATTAAACGTTGTTAGATTGATTCAATTGTCCTTCAGTACATATTAATTAACACAGGTACATGACGCTGCATTTGTAATTTCAGATACCCCGTGTCTACACTATAAGGAGGCAAACTTTTCTCTTGTCGGTCCTGAGGAAGGTGGTACAAGCCCACTGAAACGCGCGTCGACCTGGCGTGGAAATTCACAAATACTATCTGTGCTACCTCAGTTACAGAAAAAAGAGATTGTTCTGGTTGTAAAGTGAAGTGTGTTTAGATGTATGTATGAGTAATGTATGTGTGGTGATAGGTGTGTGTCAGTCAGGGTGTTCTTTTAAGAAAAAATGTGTATATTTAACCTGAGAAATATAAATATGATGAGTTGAATTTTATTGTTTATATGACTAAAAAGAACAATGGATCAAAGATTGAAAATATATAGTAAAAAAGAAAAAAAGTTTTTTGATATACATACAAAAAATCAATAAATTATTGAAAATTATCAAAAAATAAGTGTACTTGTGTTGATCTGAAGGTTTCTTCTTAAAGTGCATGAACAATGTCATATGAAAAAGAATATTGAGGCCACGAGGGAATTTAATTGTGCTATTGTTGATATTGTCCTCTCTTTTCCCTGGCCCTAAAAAAATATATAAGAGGGGGTCCCAAATTTATGCTGCTGAGATGCAGTCTGGCCCGGGGTACTAGGAATCAAAGAATGACTTATTGTCCTAAGCTTTTAGCAAAAGGGTAGCGTTTGCCTGTTTCATCAAACGGAGTTGAGCTGGCATTGTTCCCACTGTGACTGCTCTTTCACAATCCAGAAAGATATTTCAATATCTGTCCTCAACTTGCCTCCTATGTAAAGTACTGTTCCGGGCTGGATCTAGTCTGCATGTTGAGAGGATGATTAAAAGGCCATGCTGCTGAAAAAAAATGCCACCACTTTCCAGCCTTCCAAAGTTATCATTTTTGTTAAAGTATAAAGGAGCCTTTCATACAGATATGGGAAGATGTTCAATCTCTGTAGATGTAAGCAAGCCACTTGAGGTGCCATCATCTTTGTAAACATTGGAAGGCAGATCTAATTCCAAAGGCAGAAACACAGAAACGAAAAGTGTTTTGCAGTGTTTTCAACAGAGAGAGAACCTTGGACATTTTTGATAAATCCTTGCCATTGAAATATGGAAATAAGTATCTGTAAGATCCACAGTTATCATAAATAATTCTTCTGGAATTAAAGGAATTATTCTCTTGCATTGTCTCCATCTTGAATGGACTTCTATGTATCAATGTATCCACCTTCATGAGGTCTATAAGTACTCAATACTCTACCAGAGGTGTTGGCACCAGAAGGATGACGGCGTAACATCATTTCACTCTTCTTCGGTCTGGAATAATCACTCTCTTCGGACTGGCATAATCACTCCATTTGTTTCAATTTGTGAATCGCCTTCTTCGTTGCCATCCTCTTGGCAGAGTTACAGGGCAAGGCATACAAATGGTCCAGAGTCTCTGGCGGTATAGATGAGAACTTAATCTGATATCTCCTTTTTATGATCTTCATTAACCAGGAATCGGAAGTAGACTTTCCTCAAGCTTTCCTGAAGTGAGAAATCGCCCCCTCCCCAAAGGACATTCTTGGCGATCTTCAGTCAAGTTCTCTGATTTCTTGAAGCTGAAGTGGCTTCGCCTTTCTAGTTTCCCAGAGATTTAAAACCTTTTCCTCTTAATCCCTTTGAAAAGCTGAACTGAGATTGCTTTGACTCTCTTATTAAAGTTGAAATGAAGACTTAGGTGGCTGCGAAAATGAATTGGATCTGGAATACCTTTGCATTAATTAAGAGAAATATGTTTTTTCATAAGAAGACAGTGCAGATTGTCTTCTGAATCCGGGCCAATGTGAGTTAAGCCCTCCAAAGGTAGCACAAAGCTGCGATTTCTGAGCCAAATCTGTGTGTCATTCTCTTAAGTACAGATTCCTTTTTGCCACTTTAGTTTCTCGTTAACCTAGTGCTGCCACCATTACACTGTCAATGGAGATATCAGAACTACATTCACCCTGTTTCTCCATAGCTTCAACAAGTGCAGAGCATACACTTCCCTCTGTTCTGCTCTAGAGAGGGATTTACAGTCTGAGACCAATGGTTGACTAGTATAGGGTCCATACATACCAGCCCTCATAGCCAAGCATGCCTCACAGTAGATCTTTTGGAGTTTGAACCTTTAAAATGCTTTTTATCAGCTATGGGAGTTTTTTATATATATTGTTCAAGAACCAGCCTTTTAAAAAAAAAAGTAAGTTAAATTATCAATTATTTTTGGAAAATATAAATACAATTCCTCCCTTGTACATAATTACATAGATCTTCGCTCTTTACATATATACTAAGCCAATGACTTAAGCTTTTAAAAAAAGATAGGGATTCACTTAGGACCCAAATCTCTTACTTTTTGAATAAGCAATTCATTTCAAAATATTCTTACATCTAGAAAACAATTACATTACCTTTTGTGTCCCTTCCACAAAGATTAAGACCATCATTCCACAAGTTCATTCAATTAAGCTGACTATAGTGGCTAAAGTTACTGTGCTCTCCAGGTCCAATAGCAAAAAAGTGCAAATGTCAGCATATCATTAATTTTAGAATATATTAGGCTGTGTTAACTGTTCAGAAAAATTGGGAGACCTGGGATTTAGAAAATTAAGGTTTACAGAAAATTAAAAAAAAACTTTTTATTTTATGCTGAAATTTCCAGATATCTTCTTTCCCCGTCTTCTAAGGGATATAATCTTGACGTGAATCTTTTTATTTTTGAATCACCAGAGTCCTTCAAATTTCTTAAGATGACTTTGGTGAACTGTTGATAAATCGATAGAGCCATGGCTGGACCATATTGAAATCGCCTTAACGTAGGATGTGGAGAAGTACTAGGAGATTCTTTGTCTGGGAACCTCGTGTTATTCTTGATTCGAGCCAGAATTGCGGTTAAAAATTTATTCCTTATCTATGTGTTTATCCCTCTGATCCTTGGGTAAAATTTTACATGTTTTCCTCTTAATCATCAGAGCCAGAAGAAAAAGTAAAGGGTGTTTGAGATGTGACAGGATTTGAAAGGTGCACTACAGCCATTGTTTCAAGGACAATCCTCCTGATTTTTTCCTCCCAGGCACCCTTACACTTATCCCCCTTTTCTTTCTTTTCTTGCGGGGAGAAAGTGCAGAATAGGAGGGAAAGACTTCCTCTAAATTATGCATCATTCTGCTGTGCTTGCCCATTGTAACGGGAAGATAACTAACAAAAATGCTTAGATTCACAGCCCTCAAGCACCTCAACAACATCCTTGCTTACTTCCTTGTTTGAATAGACAAAGAAAGCCCACACGTGCAACAGTGATTTGCCTTCAGTGCATAAGCAATAGAAGGAACACTTAATAAGAAGCACATATGGCTCAAACGGATGTATGACATTACAACGCATGCTTTTACATCGCATGCTTTTACAACGCGTTTTTACAACGCATACCATTACAACGCATAGTGCTTTTAGGCGCTGGATAGTGAATTGTTTAATTTACTATTCCAACTCCAGTCCCCGTGGAAAGTAGGGAAGGTGTTGGATAGTACATTAAACACATTCCCTATCCTAGAGCGCCCCCCAGCGCAATGCGTTGTAATGGTTTGCGTTGTAAAAGTTGCATCGTAAAGGCACTGCGTGGTAAAAGTTGCGTTGTAAAGGTTGTTTCCCGGCTCAAACACACTGCGCCACGTTCCACATTCTTGTTATTCTCCTCAACTCCAGCATCCAGAGAGAATGCTGTCATCTTCCCTGGTTGGTCCTCCGGGGATAGGGCTCTCTCCCCCGAGGACTGCCTTCACTTGCTACCGAGGACAACTTTCTTTGTCGTCGGAAAGGTCTCAAGTTCCGCTATCTGTTCTTTCCCTGTGTCAGGCAGAGACGAATCATAGGCAGACACAACCCCAGCAGGGACCCAAACGTTATGCTCATGTACTAGTTATTATGGCAGGAGAAAGAAACAGGAAGTTCTATGGTACACGTTACCCTTACGAAACCCAGAGGGTGGGAGGAGCCGTAATTTACTTCCTGTTTCTTTCTCCTGCAAGAGATGCAGACATCGTTTTGCAATAACTGTGACGAGGACAAGAGACATGGGGATAAATGGAGTGTAATGAACGTTTGGTCTCCAAATCCCACTCAGATGTTCCATAGGAAGAAATATACACTAAATTATCAAGCATTTGGAGGTATGAGCTACATATACCATTTAAGATAATATAGATTTTTTGGGTGTGCCATTCTGAACTTTGGAGATTTCCTCAGACATAAAATGGTCGAAATACATAGACATTTACATTACACCACTCTATGATCCCCTAAATTACACAAATGTACCTCGTATTTGTTCTTCTATCAGAGATAAAGACCAGAATTTAAGGTCTAGGATTGACCCTTTTCATGCTGTTGTGTCCTTATTGGCACTTTTAGAGAATACTTTTCTCAAAAGCATTTTATCAGAGAGGAGCGAGCTCTGAAACATCTCTTGCAGTGCAGGTGACTTAAAATAGCCAAGACTCGGAGATCCTGTAGACCAAGCTGCCGAGCGAACCCCTGACAGGTGTGACCCATTAGGCTAAGGTTGTCCTTTAAAATAAGGCGTTGCATCATGGGAAATGCATATTAAATTCACCCTTTAATGTCAGCATGGGCTTAAATGCCTTTGCGTGGAAAGTGCTGTTGGCTCTTAGATGCTCCCTTGCGCCGCCGGTGCGTCACTTCTATTATGGGAACTGGCTGCGTAGGGGCTTTTAAATAAGCCCCCTAGTTTTCAGGGGCTGGCGCTTAGCGTTATATGTGTATCCGAATCCGTGGCAACCAGTTGACCTAGGTGAATCTTATTTATATGTTTATGCACCAGAAAGTCCCCGACTTCGACACGTATAGGAAAACGGAGAAGTTTTGTGGATAGTAAGATCTTAGTGACTGGGGTTTTCTACTTGTTGCAACCAGTGTGGCCCGGTGTCCCCTTAACATTTGCTACCAGTAATACATTGCCAGAACTGAGGGTGTCTGAAGTTGTTATTCCCAAACTTATTTTATTGAGCTCAGAAAGATGAAAGGCTGAGTCACACTCACCAGTTCTTTAGTCAGTAACGGTAGATTACACACATTTCTCCGCAGGGAAGCTTTACACCTTGGGTTGTCTTGCAGAGATGCCTCTCCAAAGTTAGCTCGAAAACCTCTCACTTTCCTAACAGCACTTCGTGTGAGGTAGCCATTGCTGCCTGTGCTTGTCCTGCCCTCATCATTGCCAGTCTCCTCGGTTCGCCTGCTGCGCCTGCCCCACATTTGGCAGCCTCTGTCTCTCAGACAGGGCCGGACTAGCTGTAGCGGGCACCGAGCAATCCCCCGGTGCGCCGCACGGGTGGGGGCCGGTTTTGGGCCCCGGTTTTGTTACAGGGCCTTTTTTGCAGCATTGGGAGGCCGGGGGGCAGCCGAGCACTCTGCCAGGACCGGTTTTGGTTACCAGTCCGGCCCTGCTCTCAGAGCTTGATTTTCTCACAGCGCAAAAGGTAGAGAATTGCGTCTTCTGAGTCTGAGGCCTAGCACCACACGCAGCTCTGGGCAGAGCTGTCCTGCTGCCATCTGCTGCGTTCAGCTGTACCAGAGGATGCAGAGGGTGAAAAGATAGTAAGCTGGAAGTAATGGAGGTCAGGGAGGAGGTTTGGGCCTTGAGTCGCACACATCTGTGTGCACGTGTTTGAATATGTGCAGGTAAGTGCTTAATTAATAAACCAATAAGTGCCAGAGAACTTGTCAGGAGGCTTCTGCAGCTTGCACCACCCATTGCCTCTACCAGCTCTGCTAATGTCAGTACCAACACAACTACTAACCGACACACTTTTAAAAGTGTGACAATTCAAAGAATTCTAGGCCCCAAAAGCTATAAGAATGGCTTAGGCGGAAAATATTAGTCATTACTGTTGTTGTGCTCATCTCTAAACTAGACAAACAGCGCCACCATGTGGTGCACTGTCATAAGTGCCGGTGTTGACAATTTGGGCCCAGCACCGGGACCAACCAGCTTAAATTGAGCACTATGTGGGAGAGCCAATATGAGGCATGCGTGCCAACTCACATGGTACCATCGTGTGACACATGATATTGGCTCCCATCACACGGTCTCACAGTGAGGAACCAATATCACACAGTGGCAGGAAAAACGGGATGAAAACTACTGTAAATAGTGGTTTTCCAGCTCGTTTTCTAAGGCTTTGAACAGCCCACATTCATTAAGGACGTCAGCACCTGCCTCAGCAAGCTTTTTTTGTGAGGAGGGGCCTTGGGGGTGCAGTGGGGTTCAAAAGTGCTTCAGGGGTACTTCTCAGCACTGGGCCTGACCATTTGAAGGCCCCGTCCCCTCCTCACACGGTCTTCAAGTTGGCAGGTATGATAAGGGAGTGTGTCCTTGTGCATGTGTTTGACTGGTGTGTGGCTACAGAACCTGGGGAGGCTGACGAGGCTGGCTGGCACTGGCTCAGTGGCTTATGATGGTTCAGGCGAAACCTGGCCTTGTACTGGGAGAAGTATTTTTATGTATAATCATCTAATTGGTTTTAAAGTATCAGATATGTGAATAAATGGATCAGAAAGAAAGTGAGTGAGCGAGTTATGGCTGTGAGTCCGTTTTTACAGAGCAAGAGGATGTGGAAAGTGAAGGAATTTCATGGACCGGTGAGTTCATTATGGGCTTTTATTCAGCTACTATATACTTCATGGCCGATTGTTAAATACCACTCTGGATGGCTGTCCTCTTGAGACAGGTCTCGACTCTCGAAGATTATCGGAAATATTACAGGGGTTCTATCTTGACTTTCACTCTTGTAGCAATTGTATTTTAATTTTAATTGATGTCTCTTAGTTTGGCATGTTTTCTACCACCACTGATTTATGGTTGAGGGTTCGGGGAATTTCCATGTACTTGTTATTTTCTGTAATGCAATGATCTACAAGGTGTTGAGTGGTTTAATTTTAGGATAGGGTCACACTGGGACAGAAAATGAACCCGGATGCCAAAATAAAATTGGCTCACGTTAGTGAATTAGAGAGCTGAAACAGTAGCCTGTGTTCGCAAATGTGGCAGCTTTCAAGTTGTAAAGACATGATATATAAATGTTTTGCAAGGTACGTAAGATTGCATGGGGTTGAGTTTGCAGCAGGCAATGTTTGTTTTAATTTCAGAGAAATCAATAATAAGCATTGGCATATCCAATATGTCTTACTTGCCCGAGCTATCATCTTTGCCAATGTGTTTAGCCATGTTGTAAAGCAGCAGGGCTGAAGATTTGAAAAAAAGCGATATGATGTGGCCAGCACTGGCTGTGGCATAGCACATTTTTTTTGCTGCCCCAGGGCCCAAGTGGGGGCAAGCAACCCCAAGAGACAGGCTGATAAAAAATAAACAACGTGGGGCAAGGGCAAGCAAAGAACCAACGCAGGTTGAAGGGCAAGCAACAAACAACAAGGGACAGGGGGCAAGAAACAAAACAACGTGGAAAATTCCCAAAGCAATAACAAATTAATTTGTTTTATCAGTTATTTGAAGATGTGAACCTTATTGCTAAATAATTTAAAAAGATTATAGCACATCCGGTACCTTAGGTAGATAAAGGTCTATAGCTTAGTCAGTCAGACTGTTGACATGAACAGAAACAGGTCTGAAAGGATTAATGTATGCCACCCCTACTGGTTGACTTCAGATTAAATCCCATAAACCAAATTTTTGACAAAGCTAATGAAAATTCATGTTATTTTATTTATTAATAGTTTTTTTTCTTTTTCTGAGAGTTTTAGATAGATTATACATCTCTTATTTAAATTCCATAGAGTATACCATAGTTAAAAATTCATATCAACAATTAAAGAATAGAAAACAGTACAAACAAAACAATAGACATAGATTGATGGAGACAAAGCGGTAGATGGAACAGAGCGGTAGATAGGACTACGCGCATTTCGGCGTTATCGCCTTCATCAGGTCACCGTCTTATTGCACTGTCAACTAAATGGGACAAAACATAACGATTAGTGTATTATATGGGGGGACATCTAATGTGTATTTAGAATGACCTGAAAACAAATTGTTCATACATAAAACGCAGATTTATAATTAGACCACATTTATAAAACTTATATTGTGTATAATACAAATTGGCTCCAGTGAAATAAGAAAAACGGTGATATGTATATATATATATATATATATATTCACTGAAAAAACCATAGGTTATAGACCATATATAGTTAGGAATTAGCATTTACAAAACCTTGAAAATTCACTGAAAAAACCATAGGTTATAGACCATATATAGTTAGGAATTAGCATTTACAAAACCTTATTTTACTCACACAAAACCATTGAAATTCCATATATAGTTAGTTGCACTAACTATATATCGCGCACCCGCAATCCACTGCTGATGATGTCACATATTACATCATTCATGACATGGTCAGTGACATCACTGATGACATCACTGATGACATCTCAAATGACATCACTGATGACATCACTGATGACATCATCCAGTGACTGTGTGTTTCTGTAAAGTTTAAATATGTTTTACATATTGAAGAATGAGTAGATGTATAAGTGTCTGGATGAAGGATTTAGTAGGTGCGTGACTGACTGTATGAGTGAGTGATTAAATGTGTCTCACTGAGTGCATGGGTTAGTGACTAAACTGTCTTAATTTGTGCATCATTATGTCTGTTGTTCTGTAAACTGCTGCATGTGTTGATCAGTAGCTATATGAGTAATTATATGGGTTATTGATTGATTGTCCAAGTATTTGTATGGGAGACTGAGTGTGTGAGTGGCTGGCTGGGAGATGTGTGACTCTGTGCAGATCAATGTGTACTTGTATCAATGATTGTATAAGATGTGTTAGTATATGTTTGAAAATGTAAGGTACTCTATGTTTAAGTGTATAGATTAGAAAATATATAAGTGTATAGATTAGAAAATGGAAGTGTGATTGATTCTTTACAGGACTGACTAGGTGTGTGAGTAACTCCATGGATGAGTGGCAGAGTGTGAGTGTCTGTATAGGTGTATGAGTGCATATGATAGTGTTGTACAGATGAGTGATTGTATGTATGAATGATTGTATGGGTGAATGAGTGAATGTGTGTGTAGACATAGGAATCAGTGAGTGCGTATGTAGTAACTAGTATTGGTGTGTCAATGGTTTAAAAAATTATATTCTGTATTTAACACTGGGTGTAACAGAGGTTATATTAAAGTGTGAGGAGATGCATTGTATTGTCACATGAATGATATCATCAGTGATGTGACCATTGATGTCAAATGAGATGTCATCAGTGATGTCATCAGTGATGTCATTTCAGATGTCATCAGTGATGTCATCAGTGATGTCACTGACCATGTCATGAATGATGTAATATGTGACATGATCCGCAGTGGATTGCGGGTGCGCGATATATAGTTAGTGCAACTAACTATATATGGAATTTCAATGGTTTTGTGTGAGTAAAATAAGGTTTTGTAAATGCTAATTCCTAACTATATATGGTCTATAACCTATGGTTTTTTCAGTGAATTTTCAAGGTTTTGTAAATGCTAATTCCTAACTATATATGGTCTATAACCTATGGTTTTTTCAGTGAATTTCAATGGTTTTTTAATAGCAAATATCAAAAGTTTTTTGTGGAAAATGACTAAAATTAGGTATACATAAGCGGCGTTCATTTATGTTCACCACAGCCACTGTTGAAAGTAAAGTGAAAGTCGCGAAACAGTGGCCACGCCATCTTGTCCCTTTTAGGCCCCATCATGCACGTAAGTGACAGCCATTTGTGTGTCATGGCCTCTCTGCCCACTGCCAATAGCCTGCGCGTCTCTCTCCCCCTCACTCCCCGGCCTCGCAAGCATTCCCCCGCGCCCCGACAGCCCCCGGTCTCTCCTGCTTGGGCCATAAACGCACCTCTAACGCGACCCTGTCTCCGAGCCACATCCCGTGCTGAACCCCCTCGCTCTTTCATCTCATTCATAGAACAGGCCCTTTTTGATAACCTCTTCCTCCCTGCCCGATTGTCCGGCCGGATCCCAGGCCATCACCTAGCCCAACAGATGCAGTTTATTGCCCCCTACAGTAGGACCTCGCCTCACATCAAAGGAGCGGGGATTAATCAATGCCTTCACACCCCTAGATCCGACCGGTCGCCCGCATTCCTGTTCCCAGCGGAATGTCCAGCTGCGCAATAGCCATCATGCTGAGATTTGGGAGGGGACCTCTACTGTAGATATCTGTGAGAACGGGCCTGAACCGGGGATTCCAAAGATGCCTTTTTGTACTTCAAAGCAATACCACGGATGTCACAAATATAATAAAGCCATAAACTTGTATATAAGAGGCCAGGCCTCAGAGATGCGGAGAGAGCACTTCGAGAAGATACCCTGTTGTCTGATTTGACGTGTTCTGCTCCGTCGGATTAAACTCCTGTTTCCTGCCTTCCCGTCTCCAGCGCCTGCCTCTTTGATTGATAATATTGAATGGTATGAGAGGCGACTATCGCCGGGCAGCCATAGAAAGTTCTTGGTCGACATCGGCCCTACCTTTTTACAATTGGCGTCCCAAACGTGGGGCCCATCAGTGACACGTAGATCCAGTGGGAGAGGTCCCAATGACAAAGTGAACGACTGCAACGATCGGGAAGTGCACCTGCCCAATAGACCCTCGTCTGGCAGCCGATCATCCGAACTTCACTGGTTCCGAGCAGACCTCTCTCGAGTGATCTACGGTCCTGACTGGGAACCATCAGGAGTGCCACAGCAATTACGGAGAATAGAGGACGATCAGGAGCTGGAAGCGGAAGACAAGAAACTGTCCATGCGGTACGGGTAAGGTCGTGCATCACGACAAATTGCGAATTGATTGTTTGATTGTTTGAAAATACTAGTATTACTCATTTGATTGTTTCTGAGAGATTCTCTGTCTACAAACAGGGAAGAATAGGAGTATTCTCTCTTTGCAGATAGTGATGGGTAGGTAACGCAGGCCTTTGTCCCCGTTGTTCTCCGTCGTGCCTGCTTCCCTCTCCATTTGATTGATTGTTATTTAAGCATTTACTGTTTTGGAATTGGTTCTCTTTGGATCATTCTCTATTTACAAACAAGCACAGAGTCGCAATACTCTGTTTAGTCTTTGCAGATAGTGAAGGATAGGTAACGCAGGCTTTAGCCCCCGTTGTAATCCATCGTGCCTATTTTTATCCCTCATTTGATTGATTGTTTGGCCGAACATTGATCATTCGGAATTGGTTCTCTTTGGGTGATTCTCTATTCACAAATAAGCACAGAGTTGCAATACTCTGTTTAGTCTTTGCGGATAGTGAAGGATAGGTAGTGCAGACTTTTGTCCCCTTTGTAACCCGTCATGCCTATCTCTGCCCCGTTTGTTGGTAGTTGGTTCAGCCCGGACCGTTTATTAGAGGTAGATCATCCAGCTCCACAGGAGGACACCCCTAATAAAAAGGACATATATATAAAATGCGGACTAGCCGCTGTATCGTGCTAGCAAACTATAACATAAAAATCGTTAGAAAAAACAAAAGGAATTGAGCAAAATCAGTAGGCCACTGATGGGATCTCTTTTTGACCTCGCTAAAATAGAAACATTAGGAACAACCCCTCATGAGAAATATGAAACTAGTGAGAGGAACCGAGCTCGACGCCATGATGGCTGCAAGACAGCTCGGCTCCGCCGCCCACCCCGCCCAAAATAACGACAAACCCTATGCAAATATTATAAATATATACAACACACCAGCAAAGTAACAGGGTAAAACGTTTTCTTAAATAACTATTTACATGGCAGCCTGCTGCAACATCGATCCAAATGCATGACGCTGTTCCTGTCCCTCCTTCCTTAAAGTAGCAATGTTGGGCTACTTTGGGCTACTTTTTAGTAGGATTTGGGCTTTAGAAAGTCTACAAAGGCCATCAGCCGGCGAGGTAGCATAGGTGGCGGCCTAGGGGTGGAGGACCGTTGTGCAAATAGCCCGGGGGCGACACCACGCGCCAAGGCCCGTCCCCAGGACATCCCGAGGTGATGTCCGGCAAGTTGTGTGGGGGGATGCCTTGCTGATGCCGCCACCCCCCCCCCACCTTCTTGTTGCCTGATCCGGCCAGCTCAATCGATCGAGCATGAGACTCTCAAACCCAGGGTCGTAGGCCCAGCCATCTTGTGGGGCGCCCGCAGGAGAGACGGCGCGGACGGCCCCCTCTCCCCTCACCCCCAGGTGGAGCTGCAGCAGGGCGACCCTTAGCGTTTCACACGCCGGTCAGCTGCAGTAGGGCGACCCTTACGTTTCACTCGCCGGTCAGCTGCAGCAGGGCGACCCTTAGCGTTTCACTCGCCGGTCAGCTGAAGCAGGGCGACCCTTAGCGTTTCACTCGCCGGTCAGCTGAAGCAGGGCGACCCTTAGCGTTTCACTCGCCGGTCAGCTGCACCAGGACTGCCATTGGCGTTCCACTCGGTTGGATGGCCGGGGACCCGCTCCGGTGGCCGGGGTGAAGAGCGGCTGTTGCTGCGGAACGCTCAAAATGGCGGCCGACTCCCCGGATTTGGGCCTGGTCCACTAGAACGGCTCTGGACTGCCCTGGAACTCGAATGCTTGCCTGCTCGGGCATGAGCCCCACTCTTGAAGACGTCCTCTCAGTTTTAAAGGTTCTACAAGAGTCGTTGGCCCTCGACTCCCGCGGGCTTCCGATGGGGGCAACCGCCACTGTTGCTCGACTATCCCCCATGGATATACCGCTGCCACGGGTGTCCACCGCCTTATCCACATCTGGTGCCGTGAGGGAGGCTGATTCAGTGCATCGGCGGAGGGATACGCCTGCTGTCCCGCTCTCCGGAAGTGGCCACAACATTGTCACAGGATGGTAGTGCTCTCATGCTGACGCCAGTTTTTGTCCGAATTACTAAGAGACACTGTAGACTGCCAACTTGATCAGCTCCGGTGGGACCTCAGCGTGACCCGGTAGGGAAGATTTTGCCTCCCTCGCCTTTGAGTCATGGTTCATGCTGCCTGTTCTTTCTGTTGGCGCTAACAAACTTTTTGAACTGCCGACAGGGATTCTGGTCCTGCCGCTAGTTATTGGAGACATTGAACTATACTCTGGACTGTAGAAGTTACAAGAAATTAAGAATATAAATAGGGAAATTGCTATAGTTTGAAGACATTTCTGAGGATTTTGTGATTATCAAACAATTTCAGGAATTAATGTAACTTCCATCACCCAGCACCGCATTTCCAAAGGAACAGCATAGCAAGCTTTCGTGGCCTTTAGAGTTTTCGGAAGCAGTTTCCCAAGACCATCACTGCAGCCATTGCAATCCAACAGAGGAACTTTTTCCAAGATCGGCATATTAACAGGGCTGCTGGTGTAATCGGGGCTCTTGCAGCCATTCAACTTAATTGAGGCTTTCACAATGACAGACCGCCCACTGAACTTCGTGCCATGACATTTACTTATAACATTCTGCTGGGTCTTCGCCGAACTGAAGTCTACAAATGCAAAGCATTTCATTCCGCTTTGACATTTCTTGACATGTAGTGGGTTGAAGTCTTTAAAGAGGTCCACAATTTGCTCCTCAGTCACATCACTTGAAAGATTCCCCAAGCCAGGCAGGTCCCACACCACTTGAAAGGACCTGCCTGGCCTCGACCAAAATGGCGCCAGTATGGGAGCGACTTGCAACTCCTTATGACGTTCTAGTTACTTAGCCTTGACGTTATGAGGGATGTATGCGGTCTTTGTGCACATGGCGGGCGGGGAAGGGTACTGACTGGGCATACGGACAACCCTATTGATGTCGGTTTTTCATTATTGATTATTGTATTATTAAAGCTTCGAAGTAATGTTACCCATGATACTCGCCCATGGTGTGCGTATGGACGATTTTATTGTAACTGATCCTGTTATACTTTCAATTATAAAATCAACCTTCACTGATCCTGCAACCGTTTGTCACGTTTAGTTTTTTCAATTAAATGGCTCGCTTGTTACATACTCCTATACCCCTGGCTTTTGACCCTTTCCTACGCGCGGTCTGTACTACCGCCCTTGGGCGATCTATGTAATGAACAGACTACCATTGCCGAGACACAAGGGACTGCATCTCAGAGAGATAAGTCAAGTACGTGGTAGGTAAAAACATTTTCGTGTTTATGCACGCTGATGTGCTTTGAACGCTGCCCCCCCCCTCTTTTCTTTTTCTGCAGGTTACATTGGAATTTCAGCTGAAGTATGGAGAAGACCTAAACCGCACCGTGTTCCACGTGAGGAAAAATAGGCTAGCTCTGTGAGACGGTACATTATATGAGGGAGCTATCTCTGGGAGCGTGAAAGATTGTATGGTATGAATGTGCGCATGGGCCCTGATTTGTACGGTATGAATGCCTATGTGTGGCGCACGACTGGGTCAATAAAAGAATGCTTTTTGTATGACTGAGGCGTTGATCGAACGGTTAATGGAATGAGAAAAATAAGCCCGAACATGGTATCCGCATGTGAAGGACGAAAAAGAATATAGCACTTTCCTTACTTAGGAACGACTCTCTCTGGAGCTAGTGAATGGGAGAGTAGCCTACACCAGAAACTTGAAGGGTTATTTCAGTACGACGAACCCGACCCCAACCGATATCCCAAATGTACACCCAAAATAATGCGCACCAGTAAGTCAATTTATGTGCTGACTAAATAAGAGAAGTTAAGAGTACCCCGGGTTGGGGTTCATCCAAGATCCCCCTCAGCCCAGAAATTAGGGATATTGTTATGTTTTAGATTTACCCCTTCTTCTTCCACCCTCGTACAAAAGTCAGAATTGTACCATCACACGTCCGACTGACACCCCTCCTTTACATCAGCTTGGATCATCATTTTCTAGATGTTGGAAGGCCCCACCGTGAGTATAAGCACGACTGGACTAGTGTCCGACCAACTAAAAAAGGAGTAAGTGTTTTCAAAAACGAGGTTACCAACAAAAATTGTCTACTATTAGGAAGGAAGGAGAACAAAGAGCTCGACCCCCAAATGAATGAATTGGAATACTGAGAATACGCAACACGCATGAAAAAGTCCTTTTGCCCAAAATAGCTCTGTGTTTTGTCTTAGGTTTCCGTACTTGATGTATGTAATGTCGCACCCTGTCTGGTATTTGTGTTTACGTAAACTATGAATTTATGTTTTCCCTCAGCTTGTGTTTTATACGTGAAACCGACCCGTACTGTTCTATATGTGTGTGCACTGAATAACCTATTATTATACACGTTTCTCTCTCTCTCTCTTTATGTTGTACGTGTACTAATAGCCTATTTGGTGCGCACGACGCTCTCTCCCTCTGAGGGCTCCCTTGCTCCCTTTTGAATAAATGACGACACTGTACCTCGCCGGTACAGGTATAATTGGCTTTAGACACGACAGTGTTTGAACAAATTGATAGAAACAAAACAATCGTATTTTGCCATATTACTACCTCTCCTTTCTGTAAAATGTTGGAACTTAATTGGCTGAGAAAGAAAGGACAGGTAAGACGACTGATGTCCCCTAATCTGACCCTTAAAAGGGAACTATATGTCAGTGGTTTTTAGTTTTAATGCCTTAGTAACACCACCCTCATCATTTAGATTACCACCGCCCATTGCACAAAAGTAGAATGTCCGAAACGTCCCCGTTTAAATCTAAAAATAAATAAATAAAAAAAAACAAAAAAAACCAACAAAACGAACAATCAATAAACATACAATATTTGAAAAGTCTATCATTCTTTTTCCCTCATAGTACGCTTCCCACACCGCTTCCCGGTGCGCGTACCGGGCGCTCCCCACGCAAAAAAAACATTTTTTTTTTTTTTTTGCCCCGCGGGGCCCCTTTAAAGCCTCCACATCAAACCTAGGGGGCCAGGGAGGATCTACTATGCCCCCTTATGGTCATTTCCCCCTTTGTTTTGGCCTCCTCTTGTCTCTCGATCCTACCGAGAGACAAGATGGCGGCCGCTCCGGACTGTTTAGAATGTTGACAGACACCAGAGAGCCAATCAGCTTCGCTTCGCGAAGTTCCGTTACGCGTCAAGTACGCGAACCGGGGCGCTACCCGGAGCGCTGTTACAGATATATATATTTTTTTGAACGTTAATTTATCAAAATCCACTGGAGCACATATATTGAGACCTAGCAAAGGCACATCGGGCTACCAGTCCCTACAATTTTGCCAAGTTTCGTGGAAATCCATTCAGCCGTTCGGGCTAAAAGTGAGGCCAACCGCCCTATGGAAAATTGCATGGGAAAAACGCGTTTTGGGACCCCCCTTTTTTCTCGGCCCCCCCTTGACAAAACCCCCCAAATTTTCAGGGGCTGCTCAGAAACAAAATGTTCCATTTTCCTGAAAATTTCAGCCAATTCCGTCCACAAACGCCAAATTATTAGACATAGAATTTTCAAAAATCCCATAGAGAAAAAATCCTAACTATATATACCTACTGGCGACCGCCAGTAGGTAATATATATATATATATATATATATATATATACAGTGCATTACAGATAATATCATAGCATAGGAAATTATGTATCCCTGATTTATTGATTATATGTACATTTCATATTGCATTTATCCTAGCGTGGAAACACATGTGACAACAAATGCAAAACTTTTTCTTACACATATATGTATATCAAACATATACAGATATCTTTGTTCAGATCAACCTGCTTTCAAAAAGGCAAAGCTAGAAGGATTTAGACAGAAGACTGGCGCAGTGAGTCTCCATGTAATTATGTACCCACACGTTTTGAAATTACAATAAAAATGAGCGAAAGTGAATTGTCACAACACATGGTCCAGTATTTGGAGATTTACTGTAAGATGTAAACCAAATTACAAAGAGATAGTAAATAAGCCCATATATCACATATATACACCTTACTAGTTCTGTCTTTGAAAAAGGAAATAAAGATAAGGAAAAAGGAAGACAAGAATAGTAATACCTGATCAGCCCTGCACATGTCTAGTCCCAATATCGGTTGCGGATAAACATAACAGTCCAAGGCATATGAAGATATATCTTCCTCCCAAAAAGCTAACTGCAGATATTAAAACATGTAAATGTACCAATTAATAGGGGAGGTGGCATGGTAATCGTCGATCCTAATTTTACAAACCACATGATTCATCCAAAGCTAACAAAAAACTAAAGATTAATAAAGATGACTTACTTTCCTAAGTGAACGCAGGCTTCAATATGAGTAAGACCCAATAGTGATAAAAAACGGCAATTGTCTAAACCTCAGAAATCCTAGAAGTCGAGAGACATTTTATTAAATAGACTGTTCTTAGAGACTAATAGTATATATTAATATTAACCGAACAGCAGAGAATAGACGACAATAATAGTGACCATATAGCAACGACAGAGACTTACTAAAACCAGAAGTACGAGCGTTTAATTCAGATCCTCTGAGTTCGGTTAACGGTGTAAGCCTCTTGTATTATATCGATATGCTGCAGATGATTGATGTTCTAGATATAAACAATTCGATAAATGTAGTTATTACTTAGGGGGTAAGAGGTTATGTAATATACTCGTGCCGATCAGGAGTAGATACATCAAATACATGATTATACCGTAAACATGACAAGTAGCCTTAGTATGAATGCTGCAAATACCGGATCTGCTCACGTTAGATGGTTTAAATGCCAAACGATTCTAAATCACCACCTCTTAACAGAAAACGGGCAGGGAGAGCAGGGCCTGTGATACAAGACACAACAAACAAACCCACCGTAAGATTGGTGATGTGTTAACAAAGGATGGAGACTAAAACAAAGAACCCTGAGCCTAAAACGGCAAGGTGCTGAGCAAATTATTCTAAAAACACTTACCAAAGTGTTCAATTCTATTACGCCAGCTCGAATAGATAGAGAAGAGCAAGCCTGTGATAAAACGACAGAACCGGCAAAGAAACATTGGATCAGTGGCGATATATTTACAGAAAAAGGAAAAGTGAAAATGCTCCCTTAGCCAGAAGCAACGAGGAGCAGCTTAAACAGAGCTGATTTCTGAGAGCACTGTTAATGTCTCAGTACTAAGATGAGTCAGAATAAATGAGAGACACCCTTGTACCAAAAGGAACTGGGTAGCAAACAGGGTAATACAAAGTGTTCCTTTGGTCTTCTATTGTAATGCTCTATTTTTATTCTCACACACTAGTTTCATCCTAGTGTAACTATCCACTAGATTATATCGGTCAAACACAATCTGCTTGTTCTCCTCACATCCTATAAGTAGAACCACAAAGGCACTGGGATTAAGAAAAATCACTGTATTTTATTTCTTATATTAAAACAATGTTCTTTAAAAATAGCTATTCTCATTAGGGATTACAAGCATAAATTCTCTTTTGTACCTCTTTCCCCACGAGTTACAATTTATTAATACAATGCCTAATGCTCATATACATTTATTCATAAAAACATTAATCACACTTTTATCACATAGTTTATCACACAATTTAATAAAACCACAGAGGTTTATTTGTCGACGCGTTTCGGTGGACAGGCAGATGGCCCCACCTTCCTCAGGACAATTTAAAATACAACAATCTGTGAATAAAAACAAATATCAGAATATAAATACAGACTTAATCATGATATTCAGTGCATTACATACATCTCTTAAGAGCACCATTTCTTATTCTCTAGTTCATGCTATTTGTGGTTCCACCTATTATTTAATGCTATAGGGTTGTGCATCATGTTTTTTGCAAATCAGGATATAAGTGCACTGCGAGAGATGTGTGGTGTGGGTCAGCAGAGGTGCATCATAGGCGGCCTGTGAATGGCTAATGACATGAATTCAGTGCAAAATGCAGGTCATTGTGGAAGTGCATTGTGAGAGCTCTATGGATGGCTCAGAAGTGTTATCCCTGTGCTTAATGCAGGTTAGACTAAAAATGCATTATGAAAGTTCCACTAATGCCAACAGAGGTATGTCAGTGTGTGGTGCAAGACACACCAGAGGGGCCATGTTAACCTACTTGTGAATTGAAGTTGAAGCAAGAAGAACAGATGCATTTTTACTTGTAAATTCTATTATTGTTTCATTTTAAAACACTGAAACACACGGTATAGCAGCATTAGTAATTGGCTGCAGCAATTCCGCACCCGGAATTACAGATTGTTAATTCCAGGGGGAAGAATTACCTCCTGATTACAAGTAATACCATATGGCTCTCCCATGCAATATGGAATGACAAAGGATATCTGTGTAAATCCGCTAATGCCCAGACTTTTTCTTAGAGACTGGCTGGGGGGAGCGAGAGAACAAGGGACTGTTCCTGCTCCCCTCGCCACCTTAAAGGGGGGGCACAGGGCAGACCGGTCTAAACCAGCTTGCCCCAACGTCTCCAGATTGCGCTGAACTGGAAGCACTAAAGGGTTTCCAGTTCGCTCCCCATGGGCACCGCCATTGGTTGCTCAGGGTAGGTGGGGCACCGCGTCATCAGAGGGCGTGGTGACCCCCCCCCCACCGAGTCCGGGGACTGGCGCGGCCGCCATAATGGCGGCCCGCGCTAAGCAGCGCTTGGTCTTGCCCAGTTCCACTGGGCATGATGTGGAGAATTAGATAATAGCATTGGTTATTGTGCATTACTCTTCTTATGCAGTTGCTGATGCTTGGGCCCATGTGCTGGGTAAAGGTTATTAACCTGCAGTACCGACTGACGCTGCCAGTAATGTCGAAGTTTGATTGTCTCGTAATTACTTAAACCATAGTGTAAGGATCAATACATTAACAATGCTAATAGTGTTTATTTTTCAGAATAACATCTAATCTCTCTTTGGTACCCTAAAACTCTCTACCCACTGGCTCCACCCACCCCTCACCCCTGCTTGTTACATCACATTTTTAGGTCTCGGCCTGCGTAGGCTGCGCTTGCGCATTCTCACTGGCGAGAAATTTTGTTTTTCAGTATGGGGGCTAAAACCCGTCCCTCTTCTCCATTGGCTGGCTTCCTAAATGGATAAGTTTACAACGGGGTGTACCCTAAGGACATCCTGACCTGGGTCAGTTAAGGTAGGTATGTGTACAGTGGTCAGTGTCTATTGATTAAGGCCAAGAATTCATCATAAAAACCTTCACATAAATGAATTATTTAGAAATTCCGTGTAGTACAGGAAATTTATTCAAACATTTTCAATAGTTAATACTCATAGTGATGTTTCAAAATGAATGCCACAAGTTATACATCATGCAAGATATCAATTACTTCATTGAATCAAGCAAAGTCCAGCAGACAAAAGTCTCAACATAGTTGGTTTGAAAAATCCTTGTGGGTTCATACGTAAATGATAACAATTCACAAATAATAATACAATATTAAAATGCGCTTGAAGTGACAAGGAAAAGAGACAGTTAGGAGGGATGGGTGTGGTTGGGTGAAGGTGAGGACTGGGTAAAGGATGTTGTGACTATATTACAATCACAGTGGTAATGCAACCTTTACAGACTAATTTTGTTCATTAGTTCCATAAAAAACTTTAACATAGGATTTGTATGTATCAAAGGGTTGCTTCCTATGTTAAGAAAGTGAAAGCAATCCGGTCTACGTTTCGACCCCTGGATTAAGGGTTGATTGAAGCCTCATGCTGGGGTCTTCTTCAGGAATTGAGAGTACAGGAGCGCCTACAGGTGATACAATTCAAAGGTGGAGTGTATCAGGACTTAGGTTACAGTGCACTATTGTACTACAGCTTATTCAATTTGAAAGAAAAGAAAACTTCTTACTTAAAGGCGGGCCGTCCAGTGGCCTCTAAAGGTTGGACCATGATTGGTTCCTCAGTAGTAACAAATAATCTAAAAATAATTAAAAATGAGGACATGGGTTTCAAAACTGGGTTAAAGGGCTAACCCTATCAATTATATACTCGGCGCGATATCAAAGGGGACTTACTAGGGCATCCGGGGCTTTCCAGTCTGTCAATATATGTTTTCGTTTGTTATGCTCCTTCAGATGTGTGGTTTCTGAAGGTTCAAAAAAGGCAGAAAAATATATATATCTCGTTACAGGTTTTGGAATCATATTCTTGAAAACGTAGTATATTAACGTTGTCTGGGTGCGGATCAGGAAGGTGCCCAAGAAATTAACTAGGTCGTGCATTATTCTACAGGCGCGAGTCAGGAGAGAAGGTTAGTAAAAGGATAGCGTGTCTTACAGGCGGTTGGAAATGCCACATTTAAAAAGAAAATATATACGCAACTCGAGTGCTCCGCCGAGCGTGCCATTAGTCAGGGCGTGTGGAATCCCTCATTCAGGGGATGGTTACTATCGCTTACCCTTAGAGTAAACTCCACGCGAGTGTATCAAGCAACGCTGCCCAGCCGCGAATGAACAGAGCGCGAGGTGCAGGCGCTGGATACCTCCTGGGGGCTCGTCTTAGGCAACCAATAGGAAAAGAGCCCCTGCGTCATATCTTAAGGGAGTGTGTAAAAAGCTGCACCTCACGCTCTGTTCATTCGTGGCTGGGCAGCGTTGCTTGATACACTCGCGCGGAGTTTACTCTAAGGGTAAGCGATAGTAACCATCCCCTGAATGAGGGATTCCACACGCCCTGACTAATGGCACGCTCGGCGGAGCACTCGAGTTGCGTATATATTTTCTTTTTAAATGTGGCATTTCCAACCGCCTGTAAGACACGCTATCCTTTTACTAACCTTCTCTCCTGACTCGCGCCTGTAGAATAATGCACGACCTAGTTAATTTCTTGGGCACCTTCCTGATCCGCACCCAGACAACGTTAATATACTACGTTTTCAAGAATATGATTCCAAAACCTGTAACGAGATATATATATTTTTCTGCCTTTTTTGAACCTTCAGAAACCACACATCTGGAGGAGCATAACAAACGAAAACATATATTGACAGACTGGAAAGCCCCGGATGCCCTAGTAAGTCCCCTTTGATATCGCGCCGAGTATATAATTGATAGGGTTAGCCCTTTAACCCAGTTTTGAAACCCATATCCTCATTTTTTATTATTTTTAGATTATTTGTTACTACTGAGGAACCAATCATGGTCCAACCTTTAGAGGCCACTGGACGGCCCGCCTTTAAGTAAGAAGTTTTCTTTTCTTTCAAATTGAATAAGCTGTAGTACAATAGTGCACTGTAACCTAAGTCCTGATACACTCCACCTTTGAATTGTATCACCTGTAGGCGCTCCTGTACTCTCAATTCCTGAAGAAGACCCCAGCATGAGGCTTCAATCAACCCTTAATCCAGGGGTCGAAAGGTAGACCGGATTGCTTTCACTTTCTTAACATAGGAAGCAACCCTTTGATACATACAAATCCTATGTTAAAGTTTTTTATGGAACTAATGAACAAAATTAGTCTGTAAAGGTTGCATTACCACTATGATTGTAATATAGTCACAACATCCTTTACCCAGTCCTCACCTTCACCCAACCACACCCATCCCTCCTAACTGTCTCTTTTCCTTGTCACTTCGAGCGCATTTTAATATTGTATTATTATTTGTGAATTGTTATCATTTACGTATGAACCCACAAGGATTTTTCAAACCAACTATGTTGAGACTTTTGTCTGCTGGACTTTGCTTGATTCAATGAAGTAATTGATATCTTGCATGATGTATAACTTGTGGCATTCATTTTGAAACATCACTATGAGTATTAACTATTGAAAATGTTTGAATAAATTTCCTGTACTACACGGAATTTCTAAACAATTCATTTATGTGAAGGTTTTTATGATGAATTCTTGGCCTTAATCAATAGACACTGACCACTGTACACATACCTGGCTTCCTAAATGGAGGCCAGCCATTGGAGAAGAGGGGCATCACTCCGTTCAAGCCCGGATTCGGGGGGGGTGTTTTTTAGGTTCTTTCTCTCCTCTTCCCATTGGCTGGAATTTTACATTCCAGCCAATGGGAAGAGGAGAGAACAAAAATCACGCCCCCAAATCACCAAATGACGCTGCGTTTCTCCGAGGCATTCCTGACTCGCCTCGAAGAAACATGGTGGCGCTTATTAAGCCTTCCGTCGCTTCTTTATTTAAATATTTAGCCGCGCATTGGCTCTACTGCCTATTTCACTCCCCTGCCCACCTCCATGATCTGGCTGCCGAAGATGCTGAAAAGTGTGTCCCGGCGTTGCACTGTACCGTCAAAAGTATCGCAAGGTGAAGCGTCTTGGCTTTGCCAAGGCATATTAATTAAAGTAGTTATGCAATGTAACCCATACGCTGTCCTCAGAACGTATGTAAGGTAACTGAAAAATGCAGTGAATATGCGTTTTTCGCGTGAGCGCACATTTCTAACTATCCCGTTCTGCTGAGTTAGAATTAGGCGGTGTTGCATTATTGTAAAAAAAACGCGGCAAGACCTCGTCGTGCACAGAAATGTCTCCGGTTTAAAATCTGCAGTTGCCTGCGAACCGTGGAAACCCGGCGTGTTCCCCACACGTGGGGATTCGGAAATGCTGCTGCCCCTGAAGGCAGTCGGGTCATTGCCGCATTGTGGCACTGCCCTCGTTGTGTTAGCCTGGGCTCGAACAGGGGTCGTTCAATGCCTGCCTGGCTTCTGCCCTGTAGACCCCCTCCTGCCTTTTTGAAGCAGGCGCTTGGGGTGTAGTGTGTCGTGGCACAGCTGTGACCAGGACACGCCCCTCCCTGCACACAGCCTATATACACATTGCAACAACATAGTAAGTCTCTACACACCAGCCTGGCCCTGCGGGTGAATACCTTCCTCCATTCTGTCCTCCACGAGTGACGCGATCTCAGCTCTGAGGACATGGCATAGTGTCGGCGTGCAGTGAGTGCGGAGTTGTAGGTGTTCTATGGGGGAGGGGGCACTGCAGGTACGAGGGCTCTGGCGGGCCGAGCCCCTCCGGGGGCAGCGTGCACGCAAATTATGACTTGCGGCGCCTCTTGTGTCGGATCGGGTTACCCTGGCACAGACGATGGCCTGCCCCCGGGCACCCTGGCACAGCCACACACCACATGCAGAGAGCGGGGGGACTGGAGGCATGAGTCCGGTGGGAGCTGCGACTAGACGCCGCTCAGAGAACCAGCTAGTTAAAGCTTGCACGGGAGGCCACCCTGGCGCAGAACAGGAGTCGGCACTGATGCTGCGGGGGCGTGTGCACACCGGTGATCGGTGCCACCTGTGAGGTGATGGCCATGTGCGGCACACGGCGGAGGTAATGGGCCATGGGGGTACAGGTGGTGACGGGCGTTGCATAGTCCAGGAGCGCCCATGTAGAGCCGGTGTTTGAACTCTGCAGATGTGCAGTAAAGTGCATCCGAGATCTGAACGCGCCGTGGTGTGCAGCATGTGGAGGGGGGCTCTAATGGAGCGAGTGGTGATGCACACGCGGTGGATGAGGAGGTGAAGGATTATTATTATTTTTGGGGAAAGTGCGAGTAGTCAAGTGCCCTTGGCAGGGTGCGGTGTGGACTCACGGGCTGGTATTCTGGGGACGAATGATGGTGAAGTATTCTCCGCTGCGCTAGCGCAGAAGTGGTCTGTGCGCTTCTTTTTGCCATCTTGCACATTCACTAACTGGAAATATTTCCGAGTTTATGCATTTTTTTTCTTCTGACAACAGTAGTCAGAAACACAAAGGCAGTAACTCCCCCCTGGTTTGTCATGTTTCCCAGCCCTTTTGTCCCAAAAATATATATTAACTTGAAAAAATACTTCGATTTACCGTATGTGCTCAGGAAGCCCTAAAGAAGCGCACATGCCGCCTCTGTGCTGGTGCAGTGCAGGAGATGCCACCAGGTGAATTACAGCACCGACTCCTGTGCAGTGGCGGAGATGAAGGGAGGTGTCCCGTGTGCTTGAAGTGAGTAGCGTTTAGGGGCTACCAGCCACCTCCTGTGACCACCTCTCAGCCTTCTGTATCTGATGAAAGAGTCAGGAATCGGTGGAGGATATATTCAAGTTAGTTATTTATTTTGAACGCTCATGAGCGGGCCCCATCTGCACAGCCCCAAACAGTCTGCAGAGGGAGCTGCCAGACACAAGAAAGCAGCAGGTTATTTACATCACAAGCGGCTGGGAGCCAGACAGTCGTAGGTGTACATAGACTTGATGAATTGGTATTACCTTGCACAAGACAGGAATGAAACTAATGTTTTACCAGATCACATTTATCATTTAACGATCCAATTGCTGGTGTAAAATGATGTAATGGACATAAATCAGTTTTCTTTTTACCATAGATCAGGTGTGTAAAATAGTGAATGCATTTCCAGAGATTACGGACAGCACAAGATGTTGGTAGAGAGAGAGAGGGCACAAGAAAGAGAGAGAGAGAGAGAGAGAGAGAGAGCTCTTTGTGCTTGCTTTCCTGCCCCCTGTCCCCTCATTGTGCTTGCTTTCCTGCCCCCTGTTCCCTCGTTGTGCTTGCTTTTCTGTTCCCTCGTTGTGCTTGATTTCCTGCCCCCTGTTCCCTAGTTGTGCTTGCTTTCCTGCCCCCTGTTCCCTCGTTGTGCTTGCTTTCCTGCCACCTGTTCCCTCCTCCCTGTTCCCTCATTGTGCTTGCTTTCCTGCCCCCGTTCCCTCGTCCCTGTTCCCTAGTTGTGCTTCCTTTTCTGCCCACTGTTCCCTCGTTGTGCTTGCTTTCCTGCCCCCTGTTCCCTCGTTGTGAGCGTTTTTTCTGGCCTCTGTTCCCTTGTTGTGAGCGTTTTTTCTGGCCTCTGTTCCCTGTGTGTGGCTGTGTGTGTGTGTGTGTGTGTGTGTGTGGCTCTGTGTGTGTGTGGGGGGGTTCTGTGTGTGGGGGGCTCTCTATGTGTGTGTGGGGCCCTGTGTGTGGGGGGGGGCTCGGTGTGTGTGGGGGGATCTCTGTTTGTGTGTGTGACTCTGTGTGTGTGTGTGGGGCTCTGTGTATGTGTGTGTGTGTGGCTCTCTGTCTGGGTGTAGGGCTCTGTGTGTGTGTGGGGCTCTGTGTGTGTGGGGGGCTCTGTGTGTGGGGGGGCTCTGTCTGTGTGTATGGCTCTGTCTGTCTGTGTGTGTGGCTCTGTCTGTCTGTGTGTGTGGCTCTGTCTGTCTGTGTGTGTGTGGCTCTGTGTGGGTAGCTTTTTTTGTAGGTGGCACTATGTGTGGGTGGCTCTGTGTGTGTGTGTGGGTGGCTCTGTGTGTATGTGTGTGGCTGTGTGTGTGTGTAGGTGGCTCTGTGTGGGTGGCTCTGTGTGTGTGTGAGTGGCTCTGTATGTGTGTGTGGCTCCGTGTGGGTGCAAATGCAATAGGTCTCGCATATGCGAGTGATTAAGCTATTGGCATTGTAAATGACAATGCCATTTATTTATGATAAAAAAACATAAATAAAAATAATGTCATGAGCAATGCCAATAGCTCTAACTTTAACAATGCCAAGACCATTGCATTGTAAATGCTTGTTTAATTGGCTACCACTTCCCTGCAGTATTTTATAATCACACACCGTACATCCCACTGCAACAAGACCATGGCAATTTGTACCATGAATGTTCCAAAGAGATGGAATGAGGTTGGAGCCGGGCATGTAAACTCTTTTAAGACCGAATGCTGAGCAGAGAGCCCCTATGGCATCAGTGATTCCGAGAGGCTGGAAGGCCGCCAAGAATTCATTTTTTTGTGAAGGGATTGGAGAAAACAGTTGTATGATGGTACAACGCAGTCCTATACCATGCAGTTTTGTGGTAAAGGGACATGCGTGCTAAAGATCACACCCCTGCCCTGTAAAGTGTCCCATTTCCCCCGCCCACCCTTAGCCCTAAAAACTATTCCCTCCGCCCTAAAAACGACCCTAACCCAGCCCCCCCCGCCTTGAGACCCTAAAAACTCTCTCCAACATCCCTAAACTTCCCCTACCCAGCCGCATCCGCCCTGAGGCCTAAAACTTCCTCCTGCCCTATATACTGTCCGTTTTCCCCCGCACAGCCCTGATCCCTAAAAACGACCCCCCTACCCTAAACACTACCCCGACCCCGACCCCCCGCCCTGAGCCCTAAATCCTAAAAACTGTCCCCAACATCCCTAAAGTACCCCGACTAAGCCCCCTGCCCTAAAGGCCTAAAACTGCCCCCTGCCCTGTAATCCGTCTCTTTCCCAGCCCCGCCCTTAGCCCTAAAAACTGTCTCCCCACCCTAAAAACAACCCTGATCCCAGCCCGCCAACCTGAGCACTACAAACTGTCCTCTACACCTGCTAATACCTCGATCCAGCCCCCATGCCCTGAGCCCTTAAACTGCTCCCTGCCCCGAAAGACTACCCCCAAGACCCAGACCCAGCCACACTTACCTCACCACGTCCTCTCCAAATTTCCGATCGTCCTTCCTCTTCTTGTCTTCCTCTCCGTCACATCTGCTCAGCTTCTAGACCACGCATTGCCTTAACCACGCATATGCGTTGTTAAGGCATATGTGAGAGAGCACAAGTTTGAAAAAAATGTATAAGTACGCCATATTTACAAGCACGTAGTTAGTTAAACATGTTTTGCACACGAGTGTCTTATATTCAGTAGTGAAATGCATAGAATGTTTAAGTAGAGTAACAATAATCATAACTGTGTGAGACTAATGTAGAAATGTTTGGGATGAATATGAAAACCTCACGTTCTCATGTTAAAGGAATAATGTAAGAGTTGAATGTAACTCTAAAACCCAGTATATTGTGTAGGCCTCATGGCAATTCACAAGCAAATCTAAACGTGCTGCTAAAATAATGTGAGACAAGGTTGACATGGTTCTTTCTAAATGTACTATTGAACTTAGGGTTAAAAGTATATGCTTTATAGATGTGTTATTTTAGAAACGTATGCTAGTTAAGAATGTTTGCTGTTTAAATCAAGTTAACGTTTTAAGAGTGCAGGAACCTGCTGCATGTAAATCAAGTAGGCCAGAACAGATAATGTCATGTAGTTTAAATCGTCATGTGCTCGTTAGAGGAGAGGTCGTGAGGTGTCCAGTATGGAGCTCTGAGAGTGTTTTATGGCCTAAGATATGGTGAAGTCTGGAATTTGAGGCCCACTGCAGGACGAGCTGTATGCAGGTGCGAGGGTCCTAATCAGCTCGAATGAAAGGGACTTTGTTCAGTGGCGCCTTGCGCAGGCCTGTAGGAGTTTCCAGGAATTTCAGGGGGTATCAGCGCACTGAAGAAGCCGCCTGGGAACCAAGGTCAACTATAACGAGGGTCTTCAAGAGTACCATCATGGAGTTTGCCGCGGAAAGATGTACCACGTGAGGGGCGTCCCAAGGGGCGTTTCTATTGGAAATGTGATTTGGTATTAGGGAAAGTGACCCGGGAGGAGGGCAGAGCAGATGATTTTGGGAGCCTAAGGAAGCGGATGGGTAGGCAGATAGGCTGATCAGGAGAGACCCATTATCAGAGAAGAGACAAAGAGAAGTGCGTGATCTTCTTAGGAAGTCACCACGGCTGACACCTAGAGGGTTAAGATCTTGTTAAGTAGGGATGTCATTTAGTATAGTGTAGGGACAGACTAACCTTAATTTTTCTTTTCTGTAATGACTTTGAGGTTGCAACTTGTATCCATTTTAGCAACCCTGATGGTTTTCGAACTTGTACTTATTATTCTGTTTTTCAGACTCAGACTATTCAAAAAGTTCATGTTCATAGTGATACCGATATACCTTTTGAATCTCATTTTGAGAAGTTTGTATCTTCAGTTATCTTTGACTTTATATTAAATCTTTAAAACTTAATTTTGGTCAGTGGTCATTTAGAGTGGTGTAAGTTCTTAAATTGATTGTTTACTGCGAGATTACCTTTTACTCAAGACAGGTACCAACGATCCAGTCGACAGGAAATGGGATTTGGTAAGATAATTAGTAACCAGTAATCCCGCGTTAGCAGTTGGTAGCAGAGTGAGGATGGTTATCTTCTTGAGGAAGGTAATCTAGAGAGGTTAGTTTACCCCAAGGCCCGAGACGCCGAGAGACGAGCAGCGGAAGAATCGTGTGCCGAAAGGTGCAGATGGTGCGAGAAAAGCAGCAGTATCGGAGAGTGAGTATAAAAAGGGTCATGCGTGAACAGATTGCGGTGTTTTGTGTTGTATTTGTATTGTAATGTCTTGCGGAGTTGAATGCCTGTAGTGTGAAAGAGAGAAGGTTGTGAGCGCGCGCAACCTGGTAAACTGGTAACCTGGTAAACGGGTGAACTGGTGAAATCTTAAGTTCAGGCCAGAGCTTAAGTGGTTTTGGGTGTATCGAACATCCAGGGTAGTTGTCGACCATAGTACGGAGGTCACGAGGTACCATTGACCGCCGTGGATCCAAGATAGGGGGAGTGTAAGAGTGAGTGTATGAGTAACGGACGCTGGTCGAAAGTTACTGCGTGTGAGTAACCTATCGGAGAAGGCGATTGTCTGGAAGTAATCGGAAAGACATTTCGCCAAGTTAGGGTGACAACTACAGAAAGACTGTGGGCGTACAGTCAAAGAAAGGTGATCGCTTGGACGGAAGTAATCATTTTTCAGAGTATGAATGGGATGCGTGCATGACCGAGGAGACGAGCTGAGAAAGGAGGGGAACTGCTGCGAAGGGGGACGGGTGACGTCGGCTAGAGCCGCGCTCTGATTGAGCGGTTGGTGTGACGTTAGCTAGAGCCGCGCTCTGGTTGGGCGGCTAGAGTGACGTCGGAGGAAAGCCGCGTACGGAAAGGCCAGTTAGTGAGAACGGCGCTGAGATTGGTGGAGAGTCATCAGGAAGTAAACAAACGCGGAGAAAAGAGAAATCATGAAGTGTTTTAAGTGTTTGAAAGGGATTTTTAAACGTAAACGAAGTGAACATTATTACGGGGAAGAGGCTCCCCCAGAGGGTACGCCAGCTCATTATATGGCAACGAATGTGGGGCTGCATACGATATTGTGGATTGGGGCTTGGAATAAGCTTACGGAAGGAAATGAGGAAATGCAGTTCCCGAAGTATGGAACGTTTAAGTTAGAGGTGTTACATCGGCTAAAAGCAACCATGTCCTCATTGAAACCCTCACCTAGACCAACACAGTTTGAGGCTCTTAATGCATGGATTAAGGCTGCACACGACCGATATTTGAACAGGCGTCAACAAAGGCTGACGCGATCGGTAAGGGCAGTGCGAGATTCCAAATGGGATGAGGAGGAAAAGCGTTGGAGGGTACAGACTATTGAGGTGGAGAAAATGTATCCGATGAGGGAGGTGTCAGGAGGAGGAAACCTCATGGAAGAAGACGAGGAAAGCGAGTCGGAGGACAATCTGATAAACAGATTGTTAATGGATAGACCACCTCCGAGAGTGGGATTGATAGAAGATAGAGGGCTCGCAAGGGAAGATGGGAATGAGATAGAGGGATATACACCACTCCCTATATCGGAATGGACACCTAGCAAAGGCGGAGAAACACCTTCAAACAACACTGTACAGAGTGTAGTGGGAAGGTTTGTGGTGCAGAAAACGCCAACCACAGAAAGGGTTGAGTCTGTGGGATTGCCAGACGCTCTTCAAGTGCCTGTTACCATAGGACCCATAGTTTCGATCTATAATTCTGAGAGAGATAGAGGGGAACAACAAAGGCAATTGGATAGGGAAAGGATTGAGATGGAAAGGAGGAATAATTTGACGAATGCATGGAAACAATTACCAGGTTCGGTAACGTGGAACACCCCATTAGACACAACTGTCGGTCCCAATTCAGAACAGGGAGGTCCGAGAGGACCAATGGATCTAAGGGGACCGCGGCCAAGATCTTTTTCAGAGTTAAGAGCTGATTTGAGGGAATGGGACGGGTCCATAGTATCTCCGGGTAACAGGACAAGAACGGAACCAGAGTGGGAAAGCAGGGGAAATGGGACAGTATCTCATTGTGGGGCCAGCGAGAGTAGTCAGGGCCGGGAAGGCCAAAGTCAAGAGAATAGAGGGGATGCATGTCCTACAAATCAGAGAGAACAGCCGGAACAAAATACTAGGATTGTAGAATGTGAGGAAATGTCCCGTCTCTGGGGGAACGGAGGAGATGAAGCGGTACGGGCTTTTCAGAATAGGTTTAGGTGCCTTCATCATACACTTGGGGAAGACGTTCAACATTGGAGAAAGGAGAACAGCGATAGGTCCCGCCACGCCTCGAATAATCAGGAATCACAGGGAAGTAGGGAAGAAAGAGGGAGTAAGGGAACATCTTACCCTGCATCCCGTGAAACTAGCCCGGAGGGGGAGAGAGGGGCTATGAGGCATGAAGGAGTGTTTCACCACCCACCCCGAGAAGATGGAAAGGCATGGGACTTAGAGAGATGGGAACAGGGGAGGACTCCCTATAATTCACCAATACCTAAACGTAGATCTCGGAGCTGGGATGGGAGAGATGCGGATGGAGGAGCTAAATTGAGTGTCTTAAAAGCTGAAATTAAGGCAAAAAGGCTTGATGTTACCAGTTTAAAATCAGATGTTGATGAGATAATAGATGGAACATTGCCTTTGGAAAGGATAGAATTGTACGAACAGGATGAGTTATTGTTCATGGCAAAGGATATTACTAGGAAAGCTAGAGCGTTTCATGAAAAACTGACTGATTTGGCAGACAAGTATGCCGTGGATTTGTCTAGGACAAGGGCATTGCAGAGCAACCACAGATTACAGTACGCAGACCAAGATCTAGATGAGAAGAGAACTACTGGATTAAAAACACACATAAGAGAGTTGGTAACAGGGATAAGAGTGTGGAGAGAACTGGATAAATGGGAAGAAAGGTGGTCGAAAAAGGGCACCGTTAGGCGAAGTACAAATGTGATGACCCCTGAGGGAAGGGTAATGCAGATGGAGGCATTCCCTTTACGAGAAATATCAAATGGAAATTATGTACATGTGCCCTGGAGTAGAGGAGACTTAGCCGCATTTACCAACTCATTTCCGAAGTTGCGGGACAATCCAGTCGAGTGGTATAAGCAGGTAGAGAGGTTTGTTAAAATTTCGAAAGTATTGTGGATAGATTTGAACACGTTGTTTGACATCGTGGTCCCATCTGATTTGTGGACCCCGTGCAAGACTAGTGTTGAATGGCCAAATGCTGAACCATTGAGGGATGTTCGAACAAATGGACCATCTGAGATTGTCATGCGAAAGTATGAAAGGGTAATAGCATGGCTGAAAGATAAGGTACCACCACAGGATATAGATTGGGTAAAAATAGACCGAACAAGGCAGGAACCCAAGGAGACAGTTCACGAGTTTTATGAAAGATTGTTGAAAACATTCAAGCAATACAGTGGACTAGATGTAATGGATCCCAAAGACATAGGGCAGTTCGTGTCAAAGTTTGTCTTGGGGTTGAGACCTGATATTTGTTTGATGATACAGCAACATTTAATCTGTTGGCAGAACAAACCACTAGATGAGATTTTACGATATGCGAGGTACTGCAGTGACGAGATAGATTCTAAAGCCAAGAATCTAAAGGAGAAATTGATGGTGGTGCAAATGCAGTCCGCTGGGAAGGGTGGCCAGCAGAAGCAGGGGATGGGACGAAAACCAAATGGTCAGAACAAAGATAATGAAGAAGGGCAGAGACCTAGGATAGACTTTGCCACTTTAAAGAAAACGACAAAGTGTCATCTGTGTCATCAGGTGGGGCATTGGCGACGCGAGTGTCCCTTTAACCCTGAAAACGGAGAGCTAGAAGTAGAAGAGCAGGTCCAAGAAGACCCAGTGCAAAAAGTGACAGTCCCAAGCAGTAAGGTGGCCAAAGGGGGGACTTCGGCTCCACGGGCCCAATTCCCACAGCCACCGAAGATAGCAGCTGGAGGAAAGGTCTTTAAACAAATGCCTCTGTTTATCGAGGAAGAAAAATGTTATTACATTGATCCATTGACAGGACAACGGGTGAGCAGTGAAGAAGACTGTACCCTCGGGGCAGTTCTAGAAGTGGATCAGAGAGGGCCATTTGTTGAGGCAGAAGTGGCAGGGTGTCCCACTACGTTCTTAGTGGACACTGGGGCTACTCGTTCGACTCTGAGATCAGCGGTAGTTCCAGACTTGCCAATGTCAGGGGAAACAATTCAAGTGGTAGGAGTCGCAAATAAAAGAATGACTAGTCCCTTGACAGAACCAGTGTCTGTGAAAATTGGAAACCACATGAACGAACATCAGTTTGTAGTTTGTGACTCGAGTCCGGTATGTCTGTTAGGTAGGGATTTGTTATGCAAATTGAATTGCACCATATACTGCACCCCACAAGGTGTGGAGGTACAGACTACCGACGATGATGCTACCTTTAAGGTGGCCAATTCAAAATTCTGTGTAGAACTATATCCTACTCTGACTGTAGAAGATCTTCCACAAGACTTAAGAGATGCAGTGGCGTCAGAGGTGTGGGATTTCACAGGAGAAGATATAGGATTGATTAAAGGGGTAGAACCGGTAAAAATTCTGGTAAAACCAAATGTTGAGTTTCCAAGAACGCCTCAATACAAATTGTCCCAGGAAACGATTGCGGGAATAAAGCCTGTGATCGAGTCAATGATACAGCAGGGAATACTGAAGGAAATCGTGGGCAGTCCTTGTAACTCCCCGATTATGGGTTTGCAGAAACCTAGCGGGAAGTTTAGGATAGTTCAGGATTTACGAAAAATTAACAACATAGTCGTTTCATGTTGTCCCGTGGTACCGAATCCATCAGTAATATTGTTTCAAATACCATGTCAAGCAGAATGGTTCACAGTGATAGATCTTTGTCAGGCTTTCTTTTCAATCCCATTGGATGAAGAGAGCAGGTACCTTTTTGCGTTTAAAATGGAAGATCGCGTTTTAACATGGTGTCGAATTCCACAAGGATTCACGGACAGTCCATCCATCTTTAATCAGTTGCTGAAAAAGAATCTTGAGAATCTAGTACTGCCACAGAACTCGGTTCTGGTACAGTACATAGATGACCTACTTGTTGCGTCAGAAACAGAGGAAGCTTGTAAAGTAGATTCAATTGCCTTACTGAATCATTTAGCTGAAAATGGACATAAGGTATCTCCGAGCAAGTTACAGTATTGTCTGACAGAAGTACAGTATCTAGGGCACAGGTTGGAAAAAGGGAAACGTAAGGTGTCCCCAGAGAGGATTGAGGCGATAATGAAAATGAACGCGCCTACAACACAGAGGGAAGTTAGAATGTTCTTAGGAATGGTGGGTTACTGCCGACAGTGGATAGTTAACTTTTCACTGAAAGCAAAGCCCTTACAGAAACTGACGCACAAGGAGGTGAGTGATCCGGTACCATGGGATGAAGAATGTCTGGTGGCGTTTTTACAGCTGAGAGACGATTTATGTCGTGCTCCGGCTCTGGGAATGCCAGATTACGAAAAGTCATTTTCACTCTATTGCTGTGAGAGAGAGGGATGTGCTTTGTCAGTCTTGGCACAGACCCACGGTAATGCCCGTAGATCAGTTGCATATTTTTCGGCTACATTAGATCCAGTAGCCGCAGCGTTGCCCGGATGTCTCAAATCCGTTGCTGCAACGGGTGTCAGCATTGAAAGGAGCGAAAGTATTGTAATGGGACATCCAGTGGTGGTGTATGTACCGCATTCAGTTGAATTGTTAACGACCAGGACGAAGACGCAGCATCTGACCAATAGCAGGCTCACGCGTTATGAGCAAGTTATACTTGCCGCAGAAAACGTGACTCTCAGGAGATGCTCTGTCTTGAATCCTGCTACTTTGATGCCATTACCTACTGTAATAGAAGGCGAAGGATGTGAAGACCACGATTGCCTTGATGTGACTGAACTATGCACGAAACCCAGACCAGATATAGTGGATGAGCCATTGTCAGACCCCGATGAAATTTACTTTGTTGATGGCTCATGTTTAAGAGACGATACTGGTCGCTTGAGAGCAGCTTATGCTGTTTGTACCATTACTGGAGTTGTGGAAGCCGCTTGCCTGGAAGGAGTACATTCCGCACAGGTAGCAGAGATTATTGCCCTAACTCGTGCCTGCATAGCAGGAAATGGAAAGAGAGTCACCATCTACACGGACAGCCAATATGGTTTCGGTGTGGTTCATGATTTCGGGCAGTTGTGGTCTCAGAGGGGTTACATGACCTCCTCTGGTTCGCCCATTCGAAATGGAGAATTTGTGCGATTGCTGATAGAAGCATTACAAGGTCCTGTTGACATTGCAGTAGTGAAGTGTGTAGCTCATACTAAGAATACAGATTTTGTGTCACAAGGTAATAGATATGCTGATGAAGTCGCACGCTATTGTGCGGAACAAAGTTATTCTTTCTCAAAGGTGGAAATAGAAGGTGCAGAAGAAAAGACTGAATTAAGTATGATGTTAGAAACTGTAGACACTTGGGAGGATTTAAGAATAATGCAGGAGAACGCACCTGAAACAGAGAAAAAGGCATGGGAAATAGCAGGTTGTGTGCGAAGTGAAATGGATTTTTGGGTTTCAGCAGATGGGAGAGCTGTGTTACCTGAAGAATTAGCTAATCCCATGGCGAGAGAAATACATGGTCCAGTACATCTAGGAAGGGATGCTATGATGAGAGTTTTTAGGCAGACTTGGTATTGCCCGAAATTCAGAATAGCAGCAGAATCAGTATGTAAGCGATGTGTTACCTGCCAACAACTGAACGTAGGCAAACGAACACCAGTCACACTGAGTCACATTGGGAGGTCGGGGGGGCCTTTCAATAGAATGCAACTAGACTTCATCGAGATGCCAAGAGTCAATCGCCTTCGGTATGTGGTGGTGATTGTATGCGTATTTTCCAGATGGGTTGAAGCGTACCCTACACGTAGGTGCGATACACTCACAGTGGCTAAATTGTTGCTCAGGGAGTTGATACCGCGCTTCGGGGTGCCTGCCTCTTTGGAATCGGACAGAGGAAAACATTTTAACAGCGAAATAGTGAAGATGTTGTGCTCCACACTGAATATCGATCAAAAGCTGCATTGTAGTTATCGACCAGAAGCTTCAGGAATTGTGGAACAAGTGAATGGCACTTTGAAGAATAGATTGGCTAAAGTAGTGGCATCCACATCCTTGAGTTGGCCAGATGCTCTTCCATTGGTGCTCATGAGCATGCGCAGCACACCTGATAGGAGGACAGGTCTCTCTCCCCACGAGATCCTGATGGGGAGGGCCATGAGACTTCCTACAGTTCCAACTACTGCTCTATTGAATATTACAGATGATCTGATCTTGGATTATTGTAAAGGACTGTCTGACGCCATCCATTCTGTGTCCCTTCAGGTGCATGCGGCTGAAGTTCCAGCAGCGAGGAACCTGTGTCATGACCTGAACCCAGGGGACTGGGTCCTGGTTAAAAAACACGTCCGGAAGAACTGCCTAGATGTTCGCTGGCGTGGGCCCTTTCAGGTAATCCTGATAACGAACACCGCGGTGAAGTGCGGGGGGCTGCCAAATTGGATCCATGCATCCCACACTAGAAGAGTTCCAGCACCTCTAGAAGGAACAGCTCCCATCCCAGGCGAAAGCCCGGAAGTGGAAGAAGAGTCGCAAGAAGGGATTGAGGCAGCTGAGGAGGTGTCGGAAGAGGTTGGGAACGCATCGGATTCAGAAGAAGAGCGAAGGCAGGACGGCAGTGAGACAGAAGACGCAACCGAAGGAGAGAGCAGAAGTGAATACGACTCAGACTCAGATCCGTATCGGAGCGATCAAGAACCAAGTGGGAGGACAAGGAATAGGAGAATAAGGCTTGGAGCTGCCACTTGGCCAACAAGGAGAAGAAGGCTAAGTTTGAGGTCGGCCCAGGAAGAAACGCTTACTCCTATATCCGAAGACTCAGATCCAGAAGAAGATATCCAGGATCAAGCCGAGGAGGGTCTTAGAAGATCAAGTAGGGTGCGAGTGCCTAGCAGAAGATACTCTACTCCCGACTGGACCTACCTTGTTGCAGATGTCTGGGAGACACAGAACAGGGAGGATCAGGGAAGTGGAACTGATCAGAACTGACCCGATCATCACAGTGCAAATAAAGTTTCTACTGCCAGGAGCGGAGACCGAAAGGTTGCTGACACTCAACATCGTTCATCCTGCTCTCCTGAGTGGAATAAGAAAATTGCTTTTAGAGACAGTTGAGTTTCCAGTTTGCTGTTCACGATATCCAATATTGGAGGGAACTCTTCTTCGTTTGGAAATGCTTGAGCGAGTAGTAGAAATGCTAGGAGCGCTTATTGTTGTGGACTAATACCATATTGTGAATGTCTTCAAAGGGGCGCAGAACTGGAAAAGTGAAGAAAGTGATCTTGATTAGAACGGACCCCTTTGTAACTGTGGATGTAGAACTGATAGTACCAGGAGTGGAGATTGAAAAGACATTAACTCTTCATTTTGTTCGTCCCCTGGTCCAGAGTGAAATAAGGAGAATAATCCTAGAGACAGTTGAATTCCCGTGTTGTTGCAAGAATTGCCCAGAACTTGAGGGAATGTTTCTTCGTATGGACATCTATGAGGATGTAGTGTCACTCCTTGAACCATACATAACTTCAGACGAAAATAAGACTGTTGAAAAGAAATTGTAAAAACTTGTTGCAAGATAACCTAGCGCCGAGTGGAAGAAGAAAAGTGATAGGGGTTTCCTTTTAGCGGATGGAGAAGGGCTAGGGTTGTCTATATTACTGGACTTTGAACTGTTTTGCGGAAATAAATTGTCAAGCTTCCAAGTGTTCCAAGAAAGACATTGCAAGAGAGAAAGACTTTGTTTGAAAAGAAGAGGAAGTGAACGCTGGAAGATAGTCGAAAACTACACTGTTTGAGAACATGGAGGCTGGCAACCCGAACCGCAGGGCAAAATGTATAGCTGTTACATTTTTAGGAGTAGTGGTTTCTCTTATAATTTTAGTGGTAACTGTTTCATTCCTAGCGGGACACGAAGGGGATGGAACCACAGTTAAGGAGGATAAGGGAGTGTCAACACCGAGAACTACCATTATTAAGGAGAAGGGAAACATCAATGAGAAAGACAAAGCGTTGTTAGATGCAGAAGTAAAAAGGTTACACATGGATGAGTCACAGGGGAATTACAAGTCAAATGCTTATGCTAAGTTGCTTTATGAATATGTTGATGCCATGGAAGTAAAGGACTGTTATGTCTGTATGCAATTACCAATTTCGGTGGAGGAGGGTATCAAATACCATCATCTCCCGTTGACATATGGAATAACGTGCAGTTTATTGTTAAGTATGTTTTATGGACGAGACGGATTTGAGTATTACTTCTCGAATTTCGACTCGACATTGCCAGAGGTTCCGAATTTCAAGCATTTGAACAAATGGGACTACTACAAAAGCGAAGACAGGTTACACAAATGGTTTATTCCATGGAGAACGTTAGATACTTCACATGCTCGAATAAACAATCTGACTTGTCAAATATCAGAAGTTGAGAAAAAGTTTATAGCTCAGGTAGATACTAGATACAGGAAGCAGAAGGTATTGAAGGCATCAGGACAAGGGGAAACAGATTGGACCAAGGAGGAAAGGGCACAACAACGAAAAGGTAGTATTGGTCCAATTGCTTTGGATAAGGAGAAACGGGGGAAACTGTGCATTCACAGGAGTTACTCCTATTATGAAAACGTTTATGTAGGACAAGTAAATTGTGAACATGCCTTTCAATTGGAGTACTACTCTAAGAACTTCATGAAAGGGATGCAAGCAATACCAAATGTATATTTTGTATGTGGAAGATATGCCTATGTGAAGTTACCAGATAATTGGTACGGATCATGCTATCTGGCTGTTGTCTTTCCTAAAATATATCATGTTGAGAATTTAGACACGCCTAAGAAAGAAATATCAACTAGATGGAAGCGAGGGCTGGGTGCAGCAGAAGTAGTTGGAGATGTAATAGGTGCTGCATTCCCTTTCTTAGGATTGATAATGAATGACATTAAGATCAGGAGGTTAGCTACAGTCGTAGATAGACTGTCTGCCAGTACTGCAAGATCCTTGATGCTGATAGAAGGGGAGATGCAATCGATTAGGGCAATGGTTCTTCAGAACCGACTTGCTTTAGATGTTCTGTTAGCAAAAGAGGGAGGAGTCTGTAGGGCCTTGAAGGTCCAGGAATGCTGTACTTACATTCCAGACAATTCAAAGCCTCTAGAGAAGTATATACAAAACATCACTGCCATACACTACGAAATTGAGGACCTGGCAAAGGTAAATGTGTGGGAAAAAGTAGGCCATGGAATGGGTAAAGTTGGAAGTTGGTTTGCCAACTTAGGAAAGGGTATCGTTTGGTACATATTGAAACCCATCATCATAGTAGTGATTTGTGTAATCACTTTGTGGGGATTGGTGCGTTTGTATCAATGGTATAGAGCAAATAGGCTACAGAGAGCTATGAAGAAACAGGAAGAAGAGTTGACAGCGATGCAGGACACTCAATATAAGAGTCTGAAAGCATTAGAGAGTATGAAAAGAAGTGGTACTGCCCTGTCTTCACTTTAAAGGTTCTACATTTTTAGTGTCATGGTAATGATGACCCCTAAAGGTCATCAAAGGGGGGACTGAGAGAGCACAAGTTTGAAAAAAATGTATAAGTACGCCATATTTACAAGCACGTAGTTAGTTAAACATGTTTTGCACACGAGTGTCTTATATTCAGTAGTGAAATGCATAGAATGTTTAAGTAGAGTAACAATAATCATAACTGTGTGAGACTAATGTAGAAATGTTTGGGATGAATATGAAAACCTCACGTTCTCATGTTAAAGGAATAATGTAAGAGTTGAATGTAACTCTAAAACCCAGTATATTGTGTAGGCCTCATGGCAATTCACAAGCAAATCTAAACGTGCTGCTAAAATAATGTGAGACAAGGTTGACATGGTTCTTTCTAAATGTACTATTGAACTTAGGGTTAAAAGTATATGCTTTATAGATGTGTTATTTTAGAAACGTATGCTAGTTAAGAATGTTTGCTGTTTAAATCAAGTTAACGTTTTAAGAGTGCAGGAACCTGCTGCATGTAAATCAAGTAGGCCAGAACAGATAATGTCATGTAGTTTAAATCGTCATGTGCTCGTTAGAGGAGAGGTCGTGAGGTGTCCAGTATGGAGCTCTGAGAGTGTTTTATGGCCTAAGATATGGTGAAGTCTGGAATTTGAGGCCCACTGCAGGACGAGCTGTATGCAGGTGTGAGGGTCCTAATCAGCTCGAATGAAAGGGACTTTGTTCAGTGGCGCCTTGCGCAGGCCTGTAGGAGTTTCCAGGAATTTCAGGGGGTATCAGCGCACTGAAGAAGCCGCCTGGGAACCAAGGTCAACTATAACGAGGGTCTTCAAGAGTACCATCATGGAGTTTGCCGCGGAAAGATGTACCACGTGAGGGGCGTCCCAAGGGGCGTTTCTATTGGAAATGTGATTTGGTATTAGGGAAAGTGACCCGGGAGGAGGGCAGAGCAGATGATTTTGGGAGCCTAAGGAAGCGGATGGGTAGGCAGATAGGCTGATCAGGAGAGACCCATTATCAGAGAAGAGACAAAGAGAAGTGCGTGATCTTCTTAGGAAGTCACCACGGCTGACACCTAGAGGGTTAAGATCTTGTTAAGTAGGGATGTCATTTAGTATAGTGTAGGGACAGACTAACCTTAATTTTTCTTTTCTGTAATGACTTTGAGGTTGCAACTTGTATCCATTTTAGCAACCCTGATGGTTTTCGAACTTGTACTTATTATTCTGTTTTTCAGACTCAGACTATTCAAAAAGTTCATGTTCATAGTGATACCGATATACCTTTTGAATCTCATTTTGAGAAGTTTGTATCTTCAGTTATCTTTGACTTTATATTAAATCTTTAAAACTTAATTTTGGTCAGTGGTCATTTAGAGTGGTGTAAGTTCTTAAATTGATTGTTTACTGCGAGATTACCTTTTACTCAAGACAGGTACCAACGATCCAGTCGACAGGAAATGGGATTTGGTAAGATAATTAGTAACCAGTAATCCCGCGTTAGCATATGCATGGTTAAAGCAAGCGTGGTTTGGCTTCAGTGGAAACGGTACATGTGGCTGAGCCTGCGTAGTAAAGGCAGTTTCCAGAGAAAACAAATGTGGGGCATGTAAAACAAGATTTTAGATACTGCTGAGCTCACAGGAGCTGCCACCCAATTCCTCTAACACTGTGAACAGCGCTACCTCTTAACGCTTTGAGAAATCAAAGTCTCTATGAAGATCATGTTATATCAGTGATAGAATGAAAAGCTTACCGATCCTGATCTTGAAGGGAATTTCCTCCAAATGCCCTCACATAATGATTGGATACATTCTTATATTGTTTCACCGATTAGACAAAATCCATTTCTTGAGATATTCAATGCACCCCATATAATAAAACATTTTCCTCACTAATCAAAGCTTTAACCATATGATTTTCAGTGGGGTACACACATTTTTTAAATGCAAATCATTTTTATTGAAAGGAATAAAAATAAATAAATTAAAGACACTAACTCGACAAATACATACACTGAATTACATGCGTTGTCGTAAATAACAGAAAATAAAGCCAATTCACCGTCTCGTGATGTTACATGGAATCAAAGATACAAATACAAAGCAAATAAATATACAAATACAAAACAAATGAATACAGCTGTCAGTAGGTCCGATCCAAGAGAAACGAAGGACTCAGTTGGTACATATAGAAGGAATGTTACATATAGGTTGTCTTTGACGGTATCCCTAGATCTTCAGTAAGACCAGTGATCTGTACAAACATGCTTACACTGATTTACCTGGGGATAGGTGTTGCAGCTACCAGTGGGCCAAAGAGTGATGCATAGGATGTCACAAAATAGTATGCAGTATTAGATTACACTCTAGGGATAGACAGCATATCACGGGGGTCAAATGTGAATGAAGACGCATCAAGAGATTTCCAGAGTTTCTTATGCGAAGAGCGCCAGGGGGAGGAATGCAATGCCAGGTTATCAGCTCCTCTCAAAAAAGATAACCAATCTTGCCAGATTTTAAAACATACCTCTGATGTATTCTTCCACTTACATGAAATTACCTTGCAGGCCAGCAGCCGCGGTCGGTAGGGGAGTACCTGCCGGGGCGGTGACGTGGGGAGCGGGAGGGGCAGGGTGGGGGTTAGTAATGTATGGATAATGGAGGTTTGCAGGTAAGTAAACATTTAAATAAATCAAATGATTTTGTTGCGTGCACTGCATCCCCAAATGCAATGCAGTGCGCGCAACGAAATTACGAAAACGAAACCTACAAAACACCGCGTTGGGGCGGCTTTTCATGCCACTTGACAAGCGTGTAGCTTGCAGTTTCACTGAACTGGTTTGAAGCTATCGACTGCCACAGCGGCAGACATCTTGGGTGGGGGCTGAGGATCAGCACGGTCTAGTCGTCACAAGGACGCTAGACCGGTACTTAAGCTGAGCAAATTAGGCGGCCGGCTACTTGGAAATTACATTCTTGGCAATCCTTCAAGCCAGGAGGCAGCACAGAACGCATAGCGCTCATTAGGAGTTTTAACAGACTGATTTTAATGATCCCGTTTTTTTATGTGTGTTCTGTATGATTTCGTGTTCACCTTGTTCCTAAAACCGCCACTTACCTGCACATTAAAAAACTACAAAACACCGCGTTGGGGCGGCTTTTCATGCCACTTGACAAGCGTGTAGCTTGCAGTTTCACTGAACTGGTTTGAAGCTATCGACTGCCACAGCGGCAGACATCTTGGGTGGGGGCTGAGGATCAGCACGGTCTAGTCGTCACAAGGACGCTAGACCGGTACTTAAGCTGAGCAAATTAGGCGGCCGGCTACTTGGAAATTACATTCTTGGCAATCCTTCAAGCCAGGAGGCAGCACAGAACGCATAGCGCTCATTAGGAGTTTTAACAGACTGATTTTAATGATCCCGTTTTTTTATGTGTGTTCTGTATGATTTCGTGTTCACCTTGTTCCTAAAACCGCCACTTACCTGCACATTAAAAAACTACAAAACACCGCGTTGGGGCGGCTTTTCATGCCACTTGACAAGCGTGTAGCTTGCAGTTTCACTGAACTGGTTTGAAGCTATCGACTGCCACAGCGGCAGACATCTTGGGTGGGGGCTGAGGATCAGCACGGTCTAGTCGTCACAAGGACGCTAGACCGGTACTTAAGCTGAGCAAATTAGGCGGCCGGCTACTTGGAAATTACATTCTTGGCAATCCTTCAAGCCAGGAGGCAGCACAGAACGCATAGCGCTCATTAGGAGTTTTAACAGAATGATTTTAATGACCCCGTTTTTTTATGTGTGTTCTGTATGATTTCGTGTTCACCTTGTTCCTAAAACCGCCACTTACCTGCACATTAAAAAACTACAAAACACCGCGTTGGGGCGGCTTTTCATGCCACTTGACAAGCGTGTAGCTTGCAGTTTCACTGAACTGGTTTGAAGCTATCGACTGCCACAGCGGCAGACATCTTGGGTGGGGGCTGAGGATCAGCACGGTCTAGTCGTCACAAGGACGCTAGACCGGTACTTAAGCTGACCATGCCCACGCGCAGCGGTCACGCGCTGCGGGATCGCCTGAGCATCGCCGGAGTCACGCCAGAGTCCAGCCCGTCTGCGCCCGTCCGCGCACAGACGGGCGCAGGGGCTCGGACCCCTGAGCATCGCTATACTTATTCAGCGGAAGAGCTTCATTGTTTAGATAACGGTCAGCTGTCACTCGATCATAATGTTATTACTAAGCTGGAAAAGTATGCTATACTGCGGTCTTACAACAGTATCTCTAAAACACAATACCCAGTGCTAAAGATAGCGAGTCTGAATACTAGGTCTCTTCACAGTCATCATGTGGAGATCTACACCCTACTTCAGGATAGAGATTTAGACATCCTGACGCTCTCAGAGACCTGGATGGGTGAAAACTCCATGCCGGACATCATTGCTGCCCTCCCCAATGGCTATGACGCTATATGGCAGAACCGTGCAGGATCGGCACGGGGGGGGCGGAGTGGCGATTCTATTTAAAAAAACCTTATCCGTGGAGAAACTTTTATCCGAAACAGTGGATTCAGCTGATCTAGTTGGAGTAAAGATTTCTCTAAACAACTCCTGCTGGGTGATTCTGTCGGTTTACCGTCCGCCCAACTCATCCCCACTTTTTAACGATTTATTTGCCCCCATCATATCAGACCTTTGTACAAGATACAAGAAAATCGTGATAATGGGAGATTTTAATATGCACTGGGATAGACTCCAAAGGGACCTGCCTACACGCCAGTTAGACACTACCATGTCCGCCCTGAGTTTTAGTCAACTCGTGGAAGTACCCACACACATCAAGGGTCATACGCTTGACCTAGTATGGACCACGGACCCAAATGTTATTCTTAGGGATGTGAGTCCCTGTGTCTGGACTGATCATTATCTGGTGACCTGTGATATAAATGTTAAAGACTACTTAAAGCATCTACCCCGAGGTACCAGAAAGATCCGCAAATGGATTGAGGTTGATTTAAAAACCTTGACCTCGGTGCTCCCGGAAATGGCCTGTCTGACGAGTACAGATGGAAGTCTAGACGTTGAATATACAGATCTAACCCAGAACCTGATTAAAGCCATTGACCAGATAACACCGGAAAAAACTCAGTTAACCAAAGGACCTGGTAAAGAGGCTCCATGGTTTACTCCGCTGCTAAGGGAACAAAAAAGGAAACTCCGAGCTCGGGAGAGAATCTGGAGGAAAACTAAGCAGGATACAGCAAAGAACCAATACAAAGACTCACTCCACCTGTATAAAAAACTTATTTCTCAAGCTAAGGCGGAGTATTATGAGTCTCGCCTACAGAAGGCTAGGAACACCCAGAGGGAGACCTTTCAAATCCTATCGGAGTTGAGCAAAAAACAGGAGAATTCGGAGTCTCCCATAAACTGTGACACCTTCCAGGGGTATTTCCTAGATAAAGTAAAGACCATTATCCTGGAAATAAAGAATAGTATGGTGAATAGTGATACCATACACTCCGAGGTTCATAATCCTGCTCACTGTTCTATGTTACAATTCCCTGAGCTGGATGAGCTGAGCCTAGAGCAGCTAATGGGTAAAACCAAATCTGGCTCCCCAGCGGATCCATGTCCCCCTAGTGTCTTCCGCGTGGCACGGCCGCTATTGGAAGCTCGGATTATTTCTCTCCTTAATAGGTCCCTAGAAACAGGATACCTACCAAGTGATCTTAAGGAGGCGCGTGTCAGACCTCTGCTGAAGAAACCAGGCGCAGACCCGGCTGTCCTGAAGAACTACAGGCCGATCTCCCAGTTGCCCTTCCTTGCAAAGGTCCTAGAGCAACATGTGCTGAAGTCCCTGTCCCTGTACCTTGAATCCCATTGCTTATTGCATGAACGACAGGCGGGGTTTCGAGCACACCATAGCACCGAGCTAGTGATGCTCTCGGTGCTAGATGAACTGAGAGGCATGGCTGACGGCAAAAAACCGAGCGCCCTGATATTATTAGATCTGTCAGCGGCGTTCGATACCGTCAGCCATGACCTGCTCCTGGGAAGACTGGAGGCCTTTGGGATCAAAGGCTTGGCCTTTAAGTGGTTGCAATCTTTCCTTTTGGGAAGGACACAGAGGATACAACTGGGGGAGTCGATATCGGAGGTGGGGTTCTTAGAGTGCGGGGTACCGCAGGGTTCCGCACTGTCCCCACTTCTGTTCAACCTCTATCTGCAGCCCTTGATTGCGTCCTTGGCTGAGATGGGTTGTAGAGTCTTCAACTATGCTGACGACACTCAACTTGTGCTGAGCATTGATAATACAGGGACAGCACAAATCCAAGCTCAAAACATCTTGAGGTTTACCGTGGGGTGGATGACGGAAAACCTACTAAAGATCAACCCGGATAAGACCGAGGTATTGGTAATTCCATCTACCACCTCACCGTGGAGTGATCTGTATTGGCCTGCAGAGCTTGGATCAGCCCCAAAACCTAGCGCCAACGTGAAGAGTTTGGGGATTAAACTAGATTGTGATCTGTCAATGTGCAGCCAAATTTCCACCGTCGTTGGAACCTGCACGAACATCATCAGACAATTGAGAAAGTTAGCCCCCCTCCTTTCTCATTCTATGATGCGCTCAATTGTAGCAGCAACCGTCATTTCACGGATCGACTATGGGAATGCCCTGTATCTTGGCCTCCCAAAAACATTGACAAACCGACTTCAGGTCGTAATGAATGACGCCGCACGACTGATCTTCGGAGTACCCAGACGAACAAAGGCCTCCCCTCTACTCCAAAATCTTCATTGGCTCCCTGTTAAAGAGAGGGTTGAGTTTAAGAGCCTCTGTATAGCGCATAAGGCGATCTATGGCCATGCGCCGGCATATATTAAAGCCCGTCTGGAAGTATACAGTCCGAAGAGAACACTTATGTCTTCGGATTCTCAGCAACTGGTTTGCCCCCGCTATAAATTGGTGACCAAGGGAGGGAGAGCCTTCTCTGTTTTGGCCCCTCAGTTATGGAACAAGCTGCCTGAGGGGCTACGCAGGGAGGTGAATCTCCTACGGTTCAGGAAATCCCTGAAAACACTGTTGTTCAGAAGAGTCCTGACCGTAATGTAGGCCTGTAGTGGTGTCTCTCGGAGGAGTGAAGCTAAGTTATTGTAACAACATCTATTTCCAATGCGCTTAGAGGCCTGTAGGTGATTGAGCGCGTTACAAATCTAAACTAACAATAACAATAACAATCCATACATTACTAACCCCCCCCTTCCTCCCCCCCTCCCCACGTCGCCGCCCCGGCAGGTACTCCCCTACAGACCACGGCTGCAGGCTAGTGTGAGCATTAGGTCCAGTAGTTGGCGGTCATGTGCATTAGGTAGGTTTGAGTCAAGGACTCCTAATATGACATATATGAAATCCCTTGTAGGCTTAAAACTGAATATGTGTGGGGGGCGTGGCCAAGGTAGCCAACATGGCGGACGCAGCTTAGTGAAGCTCCGTCCCGCCGTTCCGATATCCGAATAATTATCCTGCTTCTCCCTCACCTGCCCGGGTCCCGACGAAGCGTCCTGCTGTGGAAGGGGACAGGCGGGCCCCGACTGAATTTTGGCCTCCGTCGGAACTGACCCTTGCGACGGAGCGGCCTGGGCAGAGATACGGCACCGGGGACCTCGCGTTTCGCGGTCCCCAGCGGTAACGGCCGACCAACGGTGAGCGGTGGCATGCGAGAGGCGCCGGGAAGAATTGGTGCCGGAGGCCGCTGCGCGGAAGAAGCTGTCTCCGCATCGTCAGCGTGAGACGCCGGAGTGCGCCCAGCGGCTGTGATCGGGGGATCCGCCCCGAGACGCGACGGAGTGGCGGCCTGGACAACGAGGGACAGCCAGGGCCTGGATTTTGGCGATCCCCGAGGCGGTCCTTCCGCGACGCGGCTGGCGGCGTGCAGGAGCCTGGCAGAAGGTGAGCAGCCCCAGAGACAGTGAGTGGAGGCCCAGCGGAGCGGGGGGAGTGGCAGGGCGGCCAGCGAGACCCTGGCGGTCATTTCGGACCGTGGTGGAAGCGAGAGACAGTGGCAGTTTGGCCCTCCAGGCGGTTGGTGCGGCCGTCCTTCTTCCCCCCCCTCTGACTCTGTGGGGGCGTGTGGGGCCATCCACGACGGACTGGGGGTCGGGGCTGGGGACCCCACTTTGGACCACGGGGATTGCCGCATTGGGCCAGGGGCGCCTTTCATTCGGTGGTCGCGCCGGACCGCGGCGCGGGCCTGGGAGGGCGCCCTGCCCACAGAGAACACGGCCTATACCGAACATTTGAAGGGCAGGTCGAGCCGCAGAGGAGGTGAGGCCCGTGGGCCCGGACCAGCCACCTTGGGCACAAGGCGTTGGCACCACACAATCGAGGGAGACGGAGGAGGTGCCGGCAGCGGCACTGCACCAGGCCCGAACTGTAGGCGGTTGTGGCCACACATATCATTGCTTGACCCCTGGCGCAGAATCTCAGCTGTGGTCCAGTCCGCATGGGACACTGAGTGAGGAAGATCGACGTGGTGCATGGTGGCGGAGTAACGCAGTGTGCGGTGCGGGAGGGGCAAGTGAAGGGCCACTTGGGCCTGTAGTGTGGGCGAGTGGTCTCCCTCGGAGACACGCGGCGAGGGCCGGAGTGGGGACCCAAGCGGCCTTTGACCATGACCAGAGGTGGGAGTGGCGGCGGAACATCGACAAATTCACGGGCCCGAGTGGAGGTGCTGGGGCCTCGGGAGGCCAGCAGGCGCCGGGGCCGGACAACGCAGCTCTCATGGCGCCCATTACGCAATCCAGGGACATGTTGGATGCAAAGATTGGGGCGGTGGGGGCGGATGTTACTCTACTACGCCAAGACCTACGGAATGCCGTTGCCCGCATCGCTGAAACTGAGACCAGACTCACGGGGGTGGAAGACGATGTGGCGACCCTGAAGAAAAAGGTGGCCAACATGGAAGGCATACAGAGGGGCCTGGCGCTCCAGGCAGAAGACGCGGAAGGGCGAGCTCGACTCAACAACCTACGGTTCGTTGGCTTTCCAGAGGACTGCGAAAAAGGAGATATGGAGGCCTTCCTGACCCACTGGCTGGAGGGGTGGCACCCGCCGGAGTCCCTCTCGCGCTACATAATTGAGTGGGCACATAGGCCGCTTACCAAGAAGCCACCCGTTGGCACTCGCCCACGGCCGGTGATAGCCAGGCTACTCAACTATCACGACAGAGACACTATCCTGCGACAAGCACGAGTGAAGGAGCCCCTCATGTACGATAATCAGAGGATTCTGATTTTCCCGGACTATACCAAGCTGGTGCAGCAACAACGGCAATCATTTACTGCAGCTAAGGCACGCCTGAGAGACCTCAAGATCCAATATGCTTTGTTATACAGCCCGCCTGCGGGTGGTGTTCCAGTCCCGCACACAGTTCTTCAATACTCCGGAAGATGTATTCGCCTGGACTGATGAGACTGTTCGCATTAGAGTGCACACGCCGCCGGCTCAAGACTCTGATTCATCCTCGGCCGCGGCACAACCGCGGACCCCGAGACGCTCGCGCAGTAGGAGCAACTGGAGAACCCGACCTAAGCGACGCTCTCCCTCCAAAGAGACCGAAGCTGAAGGGACTGCTACCTCCGACAACCAGAAGCCAGATCCATGAGGGTTTGAAGGACACGGATTGTGGAATTGTAACACAGGTCTGCGCGAGAGGTTAGAGCGGCCATGGATCCTCTGGCTGAGACTGGTGGATGCCTTAGGAATCACTGCTAGAGATGTGTGATTGACAATTGTTTAGCAGATATGGGATGTGGGTGAGGGTGGGGGGGAGGAAAATCTAAAGGCGGACGCCATCCCCGAGTTTAGAGGCGTTCATTCTTAGGTGGGTTCAAGGGGGTTAAGTGGGTAGTTCATGGGGATCCATTGGAATAGATGGTCTCCAGCCTCCCGTTGGGGGTTGGCAATATCCTGTTCCGCGACAGGTACTTCAGTGTTTTTGAGGTATGGGGAGGGGGGAAGTTGGGTAGTTGAGGGTGCGTTGGGAGGAAAGAGAGGGGGGTGGGGGTTGAGATGGGGGTGTGGGAGGATGGGGGGGTGGATTGCACTGCACAATGTCGCTTCAATTGTTATTCTTGGTGTGTACATGCCTACCTAGCCCACCGCTGTACCCTGTGATGTGCTTGCGACTGGATGGCGGTTGACAATTTTGGTCTGGGGACGCCAAGTGCCTCTATGCGAGTGTTGAGCTGGAATGTGCGGGGAATGCTTGATAAAATAAAGCGGGGTGCGGTCCTGAGGCTGGGGAAACGGGAGCGCGCCGACATTCTTTTGCTGCAAGAGACGCATTTGTCGGGTAATAAAACGCTCAGCCTGCAGAGATACGGCTATGACCAGGTCTATCATGCTGGGTTTGTAAGGGGGTCGCGAGGAGTGGCAATTCTGGTCCACCGCAGACTGTCTTACGTCCACTCGCAACATTGGATTGATCCACGGGGGCGTGGCTTGGGCGCCGATGGTGGAGGTCGCCTAGACGCTCGGCTCCGCGGTCGAGCCTCTATTAATCCTGTACCCGGGGGTTTATTGGGGGCCCCGACCCCGCACAGACATCCCCTACACCCTGCGGACCTCCCTGCCCTGGCCGCGGGACTGCAGCTGCCGCTGGGTTGAAGCGGAGACGGGGTGCGGGAGCCGAGCGGCGCGAACCAAGATGGCGCCTGCTCCGCTCTGACTGCGGCGAGAAGCGGTCGGAGACCCAGAGGAGTCGGCGATCCCTCTTCAGAGAAGGGACATAGCTGGATTTTTTCCCCTACACACTCCGGAGGCGGACGTCGGCACCTGGAGACCACTGGGGTGAGCCCTGCGGCTTTGCTGCGAGACGCTGCGGAGACGTGCCGGAGGGGGAGGGGCGGATCGACCTGCCCGCAGCCGGGAGAAGAGCGGAGACGGGGAGCCGCGAGGCGGATTCTACACCCGCGCCGTCCTGAAGCGCGGACCACACGGCAGCGCCGAGGGGGATCCGGAGGCCGCCCGAGCCGCTCCCTGCTGTGAAGGTACTGGGAGGAGCGGTGTAGTGCCGGTGGATGGCGCTTTAGCTGGCGGGGCTGAGAAGCCGGCGAGCACATAGTGACGCCTCAGGTCCACGCTCTGGAGACGCTGAGACTTGCCGAGGGCAGAGGCGGAAGAGGGGCTTTTTCCACGACGGTGGACGCTGAGACAGCCCTTGGCCACCGCTATCGCCCCGAAACCCAGAGTTGAGCACTGGAGCGGAGTGGCTGCTGGGACCTGCGGAGGGACTCCTGGCTCACGCATAACGAGCCCAGGCCGGGCGGAGCTGGTTCTTCCAAACGGGCGCCCAGATCACGCCATACCTGGCACGGAGGAGGAGCGCGCAGCTGCCCGAGCGCTGTCGCCACCTTGGCGGGACGTTTCCTACCCCCCACATAGATATCGCATCCACCAGTGGACATCTATTGACCTAGGTGAGCAGGGTCCTCACGCACCAGACGTGCCTGCCTGCGAGCGTCCACCCTGACCACCTTGACCACCGCCTGGTAGCCCGCTAGCCTTGAGGCCGGTTGTTGTCCGCGTGGAGGGCGCTTTGAGGAATTTTGGAGGGCGCGCCGTGCGGCCTTCGCTACCCCCCGTTACCGAGGAGACCCTCCGGTGGCCCCCCACGCGTCATGGGAAAGCCAAAGGGCCCTAAAGGGGGCGCCCAGGCCACCTCTGATACAGTTCCGCCTGAAACGGAAGAGGGCCGACACCTGGAAGGGCCGAATACTCCGCAGCTTCAAGAGCAGCTGGACCAAATCCTGCGGGCAATCACCAAGACTAGATCGGCCCTCCGAGAGGATATAGCCCAAGTGGCGACGGGCTTGGGCCTACTTAGAGCGGACCACGGTAAGCTCTCAGACAGGGTGAAGGAGGTGGAGGGCTCGGTGCGCCACTTGGAACCGGAGCAGAAAGCACTGAACGCCACGATGAAAGACGCCCTGTCCAGAATCGAAGCCCTAGAGAAACGTGCGGAGGATGCGGAAGGACGCAACAGGAGAAATAACATTCGGATAGTGGGCCTTCCGGAGAAAATTGAGGGTGAGGACATGGTGGCGTTTCTGGAGGATTGGCTGCGAACGACGGTGGCGCCGGAAGGGCTGTCGCCCTTCTATACGTTGGAACGGGCACACAGGGTGCCGGCCAGGCCGCCGTTGCAGGGTGGCCCCCCCCGACCGGTGGTGGCGAGGTTGCTCCATTTCCCGCGACAGGGACCTGCTGTTACAGGCGGCCAGGAGGGGGGGACCCTACCAGGTGGACAATAGCCGTGTGATCATTTTCCCGGATTACACCTACGAGACGCAGAGACGTCGATCCTCCTTCCTAGCGGTGAAACGTGAACTGCGTGCTGAAGGCATCCAATACTCCTTGCTCTTCCCGGCACGGCTCCGCATCATCATAGATGAGACTACCAAGTTCTTCAACACCCCGGACGAAACATGCAGCTGGCTTGAATTGTACAGAGCCGGCAAGGATGGCTTTGGGGCCTCTTCTCAAGCAACAATGGGGGACAGTCTGCTGCGGCGACCTAAGAGGTTCAGGCACCGCAGGGGGAGAACCACTCGCCCCTCCACGGTGGAGACAGCGGCGGAGAGGCGTGGAGTGATAGAGATGGTCTCTTCCATATCTGGCCCTCAAGGTGACCAGGAGAAAACGCAATCGGATCCTGAAGAAAGCGGGGGCCGCTCGGACACGGAGGGCTCGGAGGTTGATAGTCTGAAACTCCCGGCTGTCACCCCGGAAACGGCGGAAGGTCTACTGGATGAACAATGACACTGATGGGTGAGCCGGTTCTGGTGGTGGGAACGGGGGTCGGGGGTTGTGGGGAGGCTGTTTGAGTGGGAGGATGGACCTCGCATGAGGAACTGTTTACTTCCTGACTGTGTGAGGGATTACGGGGCTCCCATACGTAACCCATAATTGCAAGGGGCTCGGCCGCGCGATGGCTTGCGGTGGGCGGCCCACATTGTTGCTCAACCCCCCACATTGCCCTTAAGGCATACCTACGGTGGCTACCGTCAGGTTAGTTGAGGAAAGGTTTATGGAGGGTACAGTTTGGATGGGGTCTAGATGGTACTGTTTGGAACCTGTTCTGGGGGGGAGGGTGTGGGATTCTTGTTTGATAGTTTCTTTATTGTTGTTGGAAAGGGAACTCGTCATTGGTAAGAGAGTGGCTGGGTATTTAACCGAGCCTGTACTGCACTTAGAGAGACTGGAACGCAAACTATGGGATTATGGCTGATATCTCAACTCTGAAATGTATCACCTGGAATGTGAGGGGCCTGCACACCATGACCAGGCGACATAAGGTTCATGCTTATTTAGTGCGCAGGGGGATACAGATAGCGCTCCTGCAGGAGACACATCTCACCAAATCAGAAGGGCTCGCGCTACAGCGCAGATGGAGAGGTCAAGTGTATAACACCACATACTCGGCTTATGCAAGGGGGGCGCTGATATGGATTAAGGCGGGAGTGCCCTTACAGGTACATAGTCACACAATAGATCCGGGAGGGAGATTTGTGGCAATTGCAGGGAGACTAGGGGGTCGAGAAGTGAACATCTGCTGCATTTACGTGCCTAATACAGACCAACTCGCCTTTCTGACTGAATTGTCGGGTTCATTGGCCCGCTACCTGTCGGGGCCCATCCTTCTGGGGGGCGATTTCAACTCGGTGACAGACGTCAATCTGGATAGGTCCCATCCTCCCCTTCCGGACTCCCCGACACATCGGGTGGCCAGAGGCAGAGTAGATTGGCAGGCTAAATGGGGTCTGGTGGATATCTGGCGAGCGCAACACCCGCACGCCCGGGACTAATCCCATTTCTCCGGCATGCACGAGTTGCATGTGAGGCTGGATGGCCTGCTGGGATCAAGAGAGGTGGTCTCTTCGGTCTTACGGTCTGAGTACTTGACGAGAACCATCTCAGACCACAATCCGCTACTGATTGATCTCCGTTGGCACCAGGGTGTCCCTTGTGTACCAACCTGGAAGTTAAGACCGGAACTCCTGGAAGACCAGGTGTTCCGTAGTGACTTAGAAGCCAAGATAGCGGGATACTTTGAGCTGAACGAGAACACGACTGCAGAGAGGGCCACGGAATGGGACGCCTTTAAGGTGGTTGTTAGGGGTTACTGCATCACGCAGAAAGTTGGAGTACGCCGTATACTCCTGGAGGACCTAGCGAAAGCTGATAGGGCCCTCCGCGACCTAGAAGTCGCCCGCCCTGGCCGCCCGGAGCTCCAACAACAAGTTTTAGCGGCTAAAGAAGCTGTGGCGGTTGAGGTTGAGCGTCTACGAAGCTATGACTACAAAACGTACCTGACTAGGTCACTGGCTGAGGGCGATAAATCGAGTACGCTACTGGCTTGGCTCGCCAATCCGGCTAGACGCACCTCGCCGATTGTGGCCATGCAGACTGCGGAAGGCAGTGCGGTGTATACACAACCCGAAATCCTTCACTGCTTTTGGACTTACTATAAACAGCTCTATAGTAGTCGGTTGGCCCCAGACGTTACCCCGACGGATGCCTTCCTGAGGGACCTCCCGATCCCTACTCTGGAACCGGAGCGGGCGAAAGACCTGGGGCGAGACGTGGAGATCGGGGAGATCAGATGTGCCATAAAAAACATGGCGCGGAATAAAACTCCGGGCCTCGATGGACTCCCAGTTGAGTTCTATGCTGTGTACATAGAGCTCCTGGCCCCCAGACTCCTACAGGTTTATAAGGAAGCGAAGACTTTAGGGAGACTACCGGGTACGATGCGGGAGGCCCTGGTGGTACCTTTACTTAAACCTGACCGCGAGGGAGTGGAACCAGCGTCTTACAGGCCGCTCTCAATGCTCACGGTCGATTATAAGATCTTGAGCAGCATATTGGCCGCACGACTGCTGGGCCACATGAGCTCCTTGGTACATATGGACCAAGCGGGCTTCATCCCCGGACGAAATACCACGATGAACATCCGGCGCTTGTTTCGCCTGTTGGAGGGAGACCACGCCTATGCCTCGGACCCTGCGATTCTCTCGATAGATCTTGAGAAAGCCTTTGACAGTTTAGAATGGGTTTATTTACACAGGATCCTGGAGCGGTTTGGTTTGGGGGAGGGTTTCCTGGGATGGACCAGAGTGTTGTACTCCTCGGCAATGGCTAGGGTGAAATCGGGCCCGCTGATATCTCAACGCTACCCTGTAGAGAGAGGCACGAGGCAGGGCTGCTCCCTATCTCCATTGCTATTCGCCCTAGCAGTGGAACCGCTGGCAATTTCGATCCGCACTGGGGCCCACTACAGGGGATTGCAATCTCCGCTGGGCCACCAGTACATATCCCTGTACGCGGATGACCTGTTGCTTTTCCTGGAGGACGTTGGACCGGCCCTGGCTGGAGCGGACTCAGTGCTCACGGCCTTTGGTGCGGTGTCCGGGCTCCAGGTAAACTGGGCTAAGACCTGCCTGTTCCCGATCCGACGCGACAGTCCCGTACCGGACATTCATAGGGAGATCCGCTGGGAGCCGGCTTGTTTTAAGTACTTGGGGGTGCACGTTTACCATCGCCCTGCTGACACGCTTGAAGGTAACATCTCCAGGGGTATCCGAGCGCTCAAAGGCAGCATGACCTTTTGGTCCACCCTGCCCTTGTCAGTGGCGGGGAGAATTGCTCTGTTGAAGATGGTCGCACTGCCCCGTCTTTTATACTACTTCAGGACGTTGCCGATCTGGATCCCTAGATCTATGTTTCAGGGCCTGGAGTCCATGATAGTGACGTTCTTGTGGGGCGCGGGGCGCCGCAGGGTGGCGCTCAGAACCTTGCAAAGACCTAAGACGGAGGGGGGGCTGGCGGCGCCTGACTTTGAGAAGTACTATTTGGCTGCACAGCTACAGACCTATACCCAAGAGATGGCGCGCGAGTTTCGGGGTCCGGAAGAATCAAGGGGTACTGGCATACCCCGACATGTCCTGGCGTATATTGCATTACAGCAGAAATTAGATCTGCGGGACCTCACTCTGGAGGAACGCACCATACGCTCGTGTTGGAACAGAACACACCGAAAAATAGGAGATACAAGACCTTATGCCCCGGAGATCCCGCTGGGAGTGCTCACTGCACTACCCCACGGTGGAGACTGGTCACGGCTGGGTGAATGGGAGGAAAAGGGTATACAGATCGTGGGTGACCTCTACGAAGACGGGACGTTGTTGCCCTTCCGGGCGCTTCTGGACCGCTATGATGTCCCTAGAGGCGATTTTTTGCTCCACGCGGCGGTCATAAGGGCACTCCAGGCACATTGGAAGAAGGGCCAGGAGGAACCGCAGGTGTCGAAGGCGTGCCAATACGTCATGATGTCGGCGGGGACAGTGAAAGCAGTCTCCTGTCTATACTCCAGAATGGTGGAGGATAGACTGACCCCCTTGACGACCCTCAAGGCCAGATGGGAAATGGACATAGGAAAAGAAATCCCGGAGACCGCATGGGCCCAGCTGGTGCAGCGGCCCTGGAGGGGCACACGGAATGCCCGATTCCAGTTAGTCCACTTCTACGTTTTACACCGCGCCTATTTGACACCGGAGAAACTCCAGAAATACTTCGACCTAGAAACGGCGGCCTGCCCTAGATGCAGGACGGACGGAGCGGACCTGCTACATATGTTGTGGTCCTGCCCAATGCTGACTTCCTACTGGCTGTTTGTGGGAGAAACACTGACTGAAGTGACAGGCAGATCGTTACAGATAGATGCAGCTGTGGGGATCCTCCATTGGTTTCCGCATACCCCCAAAAACAAGATTTCTAATAAGTTTATAGACTTAGGGCTGCTTCTGGCAAAACGAGAAATCACCAGACACTGGAAGGCGCGAGCTGGTCCTACAGGCGATAGGTGGCGTAATGAACTTCTCAAGTGGGCGGGGAGTGAAAGCACATTGCGATACCAGCAGGCGAGGAAGCGGCGAGATGAGAGAGCCCTAGAGTTGGCGCAGGCATGGGAGACGCTGGTGCAGGCCCTACGTGATCATAATACACACACTGACTCTGATAGCACGGAAGGAGAGCGGCCTAGATCCCGATAACAGCTCACTAGTGGGTTGGCCCTCCGAAGATGAACTAAGTCTCTTATAACACTCTGATAGACCGCACGATACTCTACCAATGACGGGAGGGGAAGGGGAGGGGGAAAGAGGAGGGTTGCGCCAACGGCTTCCGTATACACTAGTATAAAGTACCGAAGCGACTGACGAATTGCTCCTCTGAGGGGAATGGGAAGTTTGGGGAGGGGAAAAGGGATGTTTTCGTTGGGTTGTTTAGAAAAGCAGACGTGTTTCATTTCTTCACCTACTGAACACTGCTGGAACGGAGAGATGTTACCCATGACCTACTGGCACACGCCACCCGACCCCCGGGTTGTGGGCTGAATGGCCGTGTATAGAATCGTTGATTTCAATATTTTAATGACTCGTGTTCTCTATTAGGTGCCAATAATGTGCTCACATTTCTTTCCTGCAATAAAAATATATTTGACAAAAAAAAAACATTGGATTGATCCACAGGGCCGATATGTGTTTATAAAAGGCATGATTGGTACGGAGGCGCTAATAATTGGGAGTGTGTATGCCCCGACCCCGCTGCAGTGGTCTTTGATTGAGAAGTTGTATACGGTGTGGGCGGAGATCCCTGAGAATATGGCTATGATAGGGGGTGATTGGAATGATGTTATGCAGAACCGGCTGGACCGCTGTAGACCGGGGGATGGGCAAGTTCCAGACACTCCCACCAACCTAGGAAGCATGGTGCAGGGAATGGGATGGGTGGACACATGGCGCTATCTCCATGCCCATGGACGGGAGTACACATACGTTTCAGCAGTTCATAAGTCCATTTCCAGGCTCGATTACATTTTTGTCCCGCATGCCACTATTGGGAGGGTAGAAGCGGCGTCTATCTTAACGCGGAGGCTGTCAGATCACTCTCCGATTACGGTGGATGTCACCTTAGATAGGGGGAGGCAGCCGTTTCGTTGGCGCCTCTCAGTATGGAATCTGCAGCAGGAAGCATATCAACATCACATGGGGGAGGCCATAGCTCACTATTGGACAGATAACATAGGCACGGTGACTGATGTAGGAACGCTCTGAGAAGCCCTAAAGCCCACGCTTCGGGGGGTGGATAGCGCCTGGTGCGCGGCGGCTCGTCGGAAATGTAAAGAGGAATTGGTGAAGGCTGCAGCGGCGGTGGAATTGCTTGAGACTCAGTGCGGTATAGCTCAGGATGGCAGGGAAGTGGGACAGTTGCTCCTGGCGCAGCAGTCCTATGCGTCCCTGCTGCTAGACGAAGCTCGACAGATATGGCTGGCGAACCGGAGCAGGATTTATCAATGGGGGGACAAATCCAGTACCATGCTCCATAGACTCTGCCAACATACGCTTCGGGCGCAGGCACTACCAGGCCTCAGAGACGACGCTGGGGCCTCAATCTCGGCCCCAAAGGCGCTAGCGGACAACTTCGCCAAGTATTACGCGGCCCAATATGCTCCGCAGGAGCATCTCTCAGCGCTGGATATTGACAAATTTATTGCAGACCTCCTGCCGCGTGCACCGGACGATGTGCGAGAGCGCCTAGAGGCCCCATTGTCGGCCGAGGAACTGAGCACGGCCATGGGGGAGCTTAACACTGGTAAGGCCCCTGAGCCCAATGGGTTTCTGAGCGAGTTTTTTAAGAAATATAATCTTCAACTAGGGTTACACCATAAGGCAGCCCTGGAGGTGGCGAGAGAAAATGGACGCCTGCCGGCGGACTGGCGACACGCCGAAATTGTTGTGTTCTGTAAGCCTGGACGGCCCCCAGATAAGCACGAGTCTTACCGGCCGATCTCCCTTCTTAACGTCGAGGCCAAGATACTGGCCAAGGCGCTTACGAACCGGCTTCTCCCCTATATTACGGAGCTGATCCACCCGGATCAGGCCGGGTTTATGCCCGGTAGAGCGACGAGACATAACATCAGGCGCGCGCATGTAGCAGTTGAGGCGATTGAGAAAACTGGGGTTGCTACTAGCTGACATGGACAGGGCCTTCGACTCCCTGAGTTGGGTCTACCTTTTTGCACTTCTCCCGCGCCTTAATCTTGGGCCGCATTTCCTGTCATATCTGAAGTTGCTGTATACGGGATTGACGGCCTTGGTGAGGGTAGCAGGGGCCACATCAGCGGCCTTTCCCATTGGGGGTGGCACCCGGCAGGGTTGCCCCCTCTCGCCGTACCTGTTTGCTCTGGCTATGGAGCCGTTGGTGGCGTGGGTCCGGATTGACGCACAACTGCGGGGCTTCGAGTGGGAGGCGGGCCCATCGGACAGGATTGCATTGTATGCAGATGATGTCCTGTTCTTCCTTACGGAGGTGAATAAAACGGGACCAAGAGTTTTGGAAATCATGCGAATTTTTGGAGAAGTGTCAGGATTGTATCTCAATCCGCGCAAGTCTACCCTATTGGTGCTGGGCAACCGTGGCGAGGTAGGACCATGGGCGTCACCCCTGCAGATAGCATCGGGGGGCCTTAAGTACTTCGGGGTGTTCCTGACAACTACGCCCGCTATTGATTGGGAACGCAACATAGTGCCGGTCTGGGACCGGGTTCAGACCGAAATGAAGTCCTGGTCTCACATGCCCCTCAACCTATACGGTAGGTCAGCTATCTTCAAGATGGTTGCCATCCCGCGCCTTCTGTATCAATTACAGAATCATCCCTATTCGATCGTGCCATCCTGGTTTCGGCAAATCAATTCGGCGTTCGGTCGGTTCCTGTGGGGGGGGGGCGGTGCAGTTGCCTTGCGCACCTGCTTTCTGTCTACGTTCTGTGGGGGGCTGGCGTCATCGGATATTTTGTCCTACTATCAAGCATCCCACCTCCTTGTTTTGAATGAATGGTGGTAGGGAAACAGGGGGGACCCAGCATATGCACTCGAGAGATACTTGATGGACCCGGATACGCTGCATACGATTTTATACTCAGCGCGGTTGAGGAAGGGGCTGCCTAGGGCTACCCAGGTGGTTTTTCAGGTGTGGAGACAAGCGTTGCGTCGAATGGGCTGGTGGGGTAAACTTATGGAGGAGACCCCACTCTGGCACAACGGGCAGCTGCTGGCGTTGGCGTCATTGCCGGGATTCCGAGGCTGGGATTCTATAGGAATCTCCACACTTGGACATGTTTTGAAGGGCACGACCCTTAAATCCTTCCAGGAGCTCAGCGTAGAATACAGTATGCCCCAACTCAGTTCTTTAAATACTTACAGTTCCGCCATGCCCAGGCACCTACGCTAGAGGGACTGGACTCCTTGCCCGAGTTCAGCTCGATAGAGGCAAAGGTGTCCATGGGAGATCTGGCAGAGAAAAAGATTTCCCGCATATACCAAACGCTGGTCACACATTGCTCCTCCAATCTACAATTGCTGCGGGACTCTTGGGTGAGAGATGTGGGGGAACTAGAGGAGGAAGATTGGCGAGAGGCCCTCGAAGCCCCTAGGGGAGCAGCTATAGCCATGCGCCTGCGTTTTATCCAGTTTAAATACTTACATAGGGCGTACTATACCAGGGAGAGATTGTGGCGAGCGGGTCTGATTGCTTCCCCTACATGTCTGCGATGTGGTAATGAGATGGGCACCTTCCTGCACACGGTGTGGAGCTGTGGTGGTTTGGCTGGATTTTGGGCCGGTGTGTGGAACTGTTTGTCGGAGGTGCTGGGATGGGAATTGCCTCGTTCCCCTAAGCTTGCGCTTCTTCATGTCCTGGAAGGCGTGGGTGGCAATGTCTATAAGAGGCACCTACTCTTACTGGGGTAACAGTTGCAAAAAGAGATGTGGCACAAGCTTGGAAAGACCCCCGGGCTCCCAGGGTAGTGGTATGGAAAAAGGGCTTTGATTTTTGTATGGGGTTAGAGCGGCCAATCTTCGAAGCCAGGGGCTGTCCTAAGAAACACTACAAAATTTGGAAACGATGGGCGGACTACAGGGGACTGTGGCTGGAACCTCCTGTGCAGCTAGGGACACAGAGGGACAGATGTGAAGGGGACCGGGGGGCATATTGTACACACTGATATGTATTTGCGAACCTTTCTACAGATGTAAGGAGACATTGTGCTGGGGGGGGAGGGTGTCCGGGTTGGGAGGGGTGGGGGCCTTAAAGGGGGGGTTGGGTGAGTTGGGGGTTCGGGGTTATGTTCTGAAATGCTATTTGGATCGCTGATTATACTATGTTGTATCCATTGTAGTTCCTCCGGGGTACGGAGTGCTACGTTGATGTGCGGTCACTCAATAAAAAGGGTTGTTAAAAAAAAAACTGAATATGCTTTCTATGCAGTCAAATATGTTTCCTCAGTATAGTTTTAGAGAGGGACAGTTAAAAAGCATATGGGCTAGGTCCCCGACTTCTGAGTGGCAGTTCCAGCAGTTGGGACCATCTCTCAAATGGAGTTTAAAAAGTCTATCTGGTGTCCAAAATGTCCTATTTAGCAACATATACTTGGTCTGGGAAAGGATTGGAGAGATTTTATTCGAGAAGGCAGTGTTATGAATCATGTCCCAGTCAAGCGTTAGGCCCGTAGAGTGGGGTTCCACTTCCCATTTAAGTTCACTTTGTCTATGTGACTTCCTGGGTAGAGGAAGAAGGAGTTTATATACTTTAGAGACAAAATGACCAGCCGCCAGGAAGCGTGGTGTTTGTGTCAGAAGCCACGGAACATAGGGTTTGAGATGGTGCGTTGAGATAAGTCCTTTCAACTTCAGGAAGTCATAAAAGTCCATAGGTGTTAGATTATGTAGAGCCTAGAGCGAGGAGAATGGTAAGGGGTGTGCCCCATCAAATAGATCACGCACTAAGTTGATGCCTTTCACAGACCAAGATTCCCAGTAAAGTGGTTTCCCTTCCCACCACAGGGCCACCATTGTGGATTTTTTTATTTTTAAATTGGATTTGTGGGTCTGATCAAGTCTTAAAAGCGCGCGTCTTGTGTTCAGCATAATGTATTTAGAATGGGGCAAGTAGGAGAGGTCCATGGTAAGCAAGGCCGGGAGTGGGACATTATCGATAATAGATTTCTCATAGTCTAACCATAATGGGGTATAGGTTGGGTTCGCAATAAGCCATTGTGCTCCTTGTTTGCAGAGGAACGCTGTCTGGTAATTTCTAAAGTTGGGGAGACCCAGGCCGCCTTTGTCTTTAGCTAGCTGTAGCTTTTTCATTGATATCCTGGGTTTCTTCCCTTGCCAGAGAAAAGTACCAAAAAGCTTATCAACCTTATTTAGAAAGTCTTCCGTGAATGTCATTGGTAACATACTTGCCAAGTAGTTTACCAGCGGAGTCACCATCATTTTCAGGGTTTCCGCCCTGTCCCACCATGAAAGGTACTTGGGTGACCACCCCTCTAACAGTGTGGAGATCTTTTTTAGTATCAGATTTTCGTTGATTTTTAACGTGGAGATTAAGTCCTTATCAAAGTCTAGCCTAGGTATCTGAAGCAGTACGGTTGCCAAGTTAGGCCGGAGTCGCCAATTATATCCTTGTTGCCCATGTTGTTCAATAGTTTAACTTCGGTTTTGTCTTTATTTAATTTATACCCTGAGACCCGCGAGAACTCATCAATAGTGGACTTGAGGGCAGATATAGCCTCCTCCGCCTTCTCTGAAACAACCAGAATATCGTCTGCGTATGCGGTCAGCTTTATCGTGCATCCATTAAAGGGAATACCAGCGATGGCATTGTTGTTTCTTATGTGTTGAAGGAAGGGTTCAATCGCTAATAAAAACAATGAGGGGAAGAGGGGCACCCCTATCTTGTTCCTTGTTGGAGTCGGAAAGAGGAGGAGAACGATCCCCCCGCTCTCACTCTGGACGAAGGGCAGAAATATAGGGACATTACCAATCTCGTAAATGTTTTCCCCAGATTAAATTTATTTAGCACCGCTTCTAGGTACGTCCAATCCACTTTGTCTAACGCCTTTTCGGCGTCCAGCGTTATCGCCGCTGTGGGAGTTTCTCCTTTCCAAGTACATGCGCTAATATTCTGGTGTTGTCACGTGGCAACCTGTGTTTCAAAATGCCTGCTTGTGAAGGGTGAATAAGTTTGGGAAGGACTCGTTGAAGGCGATTGGACACGATCATGGCTAGAAGTTTACAATCAAGGTTAATAAGGGAAATAGGCCTATAATTTTTAGGGAGTGTCGGGTCTTTCCCTTCCTTGGGCAGGACGGCAATAATAGCTTCAGACAGTGTACCCTTTAGTTCCCCCGTGTCATTGAGTTCCTGGAACAGATGTAATAGCGGTTGCGATAAGAGAGAAGGGAAGCACTTGTAGAATCTAGCACTAAACCCATCAGGGCCAGGGGCTTTCCCACACTTTAGTGATTTAATTGCTTTCTCTATTTCCAAGATCGAGATTGGGCTATTAAGGACCGATTGTTAATCAGTGGAGAGTGATGGAAGGTCACATTCATTCAAGTAATCTTGAATTGTGGCCTCTTCTACTGTTTTATTTTTCGCGTAGAGAGTTTCATAGAAGTCCTTAAATATATCGGCAATCTTGTCTGGGTCTGAGTGGGTCGCCCCGGCATGGTCTTTAATGGAGTTAATCGTGTTCCTCTGCACCTTGAATTTTAGGCTCTTGCCCGCTTTGTTTGATTCACAGAGTTTAAACTTCTTTCTCCTATCTAGCCAGACCCCTGCTCTTTTACTTATGATTTTATTGTATTCATATTTCTTATTAGCCAACTCATTCAGTACAGCTCCATCTCGATCTGTCTGATGTTTGTTTTCTAGAGTTGATATCTCTCCTTCGTGGATTTCTAGGGCCTTATTGTGGTCTTTATTCATAGCTGACCTGATTTTGATGATGACTCCCCTGATTGTGCTTTTCAAGGCTTCCCAGCGGGTAAGGTCAGAAGTATCCCCCTCTTATTGAGTTCCAGGTACGTTTTGATAGCAGATTCTATGGCTGCCCGGTGCTGTTTTTTCTGTAATATCTCCTCATTTAGCCGCCAAACCGATTGACGGGTAGACGGTTTCACATTAGAAATGGATAATGAGATGCACGAGTCATCAGATATGACCCTTGGTTCTATCGTCGTTTCGTCTATTCTGAGGATGCCATTCTGTGTGATAAGGAGATAATCGATACGTGAATACGAATCGTGAGGAGAGGAGTAGAATGTATATTCTCTCCCGGTGGGGTTCTGCAGTCGCCACGAGTCTACTAAGTGAAAGCGAGTGCACAGGTTAGTGAAGGCTTTGTTGGATTTATTAGTACGGAAAGTACATCTGGAGTCTCTATCAAGAGTCGGATCAAGGGGATGATTAAAATCACCAGCCAGGACATGTACAGCCGAATCGGGAATCGTTTCAATTTGTTTAGAGAGATCTGTCCAGAAGCTTAGGTCACTGGTATTAGGGGCATAGACATTTGTGACATAGAATTCTGTACTATCTTTGATCAACCTAGTTGTGACCCAGCTCCCTCTAGTATCAGCTGTAAAAGAAAGCAGATCAGCATTTGATTTTTTCGCTATCAGTGTTAAGACGCCATTCTTTTTGCCTATGGCTTCAGATCCTACCACCTCGACGTAGAATTTGTTCCTTAGCGTGTTGAATTGTTTAGCATCAATCTTAGTTTCCTGCAACAGGACAATATCTCCTTTCTGTCTACGTAGGTAGTCCAAGATCTTATGCCTTTTAATTGGCTGATTAAGACCCTTGACATTAAGGGAAAGTATTTTCAGTTTGTCCACTTTTGTGGTACCAAGTGGTGTGTTAATTGTGGAGTGTGTCATCAGGTTGTGTTGAGGGATCATGATTGGCTATAGATATGGCTCTTGTCAGAGTAGCGGACCTTCCCATATATAGGCGATAATTAGAGACGTTAGGGAACCTGAGATACATACACATCATCAAGCCATACGTAACAAGGTCTATAAAGCGGAGATTACAATATCTGAGCCTGTATGAACAAGGGGTATTAACCCCATATAGTGACATTGAAGTATCTACGTACCTGAGGTAAATTGTGTAGCAATTAACAGTGTCACATAAGCAATTGACAAGTAAGTTGTCAGACCACACTAGACAGCAAACAATAACAACATACAGAAAAAGCAAAGTAAAAATCAAACTCCCATCCCAGCCCCCCACCTACCCCAACCCCCAACCCTACCCAACCCACCCATCCCACCCTGACTTAATCTAGTAGGCGTGGTGAAGAGGGAAAACGGCTGCCCTCCCATGGCTTTGAACAAAAGTCATTGTGAATTTTAAAACTTGACCAACCTATAAAACTATAGGTGCATAAGTCAATACAACCTCAAACTAGAATAGACTAATGGAGTCGAGTCGAGATACATAAAGCATTACGACATTCCAGTATTTTGCAGGGATACTTAAGGAAGACAGACCATAATTCCAGCATACCAATGTCAATCTCTGTTGCATCATCTCTGTGGTGCTTACTCTAGTCGTCGACCCACATGTAATGAATAGATTTATGTCAGGCTATTACAATACCATGTAGCACAGAGATGGGTACAAGCATACTCAGTACTGTCTAGCTGAAACAAACCTAAATAAGGTGAATCAACTCCCAATTATATTGCCTCTAATCTGAAGAACGCATGAATGTTCAATATCAGTAACATAATATACAGTGACCAATTAGCGACTCTGATGTCCATATATAATAAACATTGAACTCGGATGGTAGATATATGATGAAACAAGACCTGCCCAAAACAGCAAACATAGAGTTGGCCTTCGAACTATCGAGTAGCCTAAGGTGGTGGAAGTATTACTACTACAACGTTTAGCTAGTGAACAATCCTGATATCTTCAATAGACAGCAGTCAGCAGCCCTAAAGGCAAGCGTGGAAGGCACAACAAGGATTATCCGAAGTGTAATTCCTGGAAGCGGAAGCATAGTCAAAAAGCTGTGGACCAAAAGCTGATATATATGAAAGGATACTTATGAAGAAACAGGTACGGGATCCGGCGCCATCGTGTCCATGTTGGCTTCCTCCGGGCCATCAAGGAGTCTCTTTAGCTTCAGTCGATCGAAAAAGATCTGAGGGGAACCTTGGATGACCACTCAAAACTTTGCGGGGCCTACAAAACCAAACTGGTGGTCCAGTGTGTGTAGTCTCGGTCGAAGAGCAAGGAAGGCCTTTCTTAAGTCCACTGTTTCCTTACTGTAATCCTGTGAGATGTAGACCTTACTTGACTTCCATAAAATATGGTTATTTTTACGTACAAAGGACAGTATCTGCTCTACATGTTGATATCGCAAGGGTTTGCAGACGATCGGCCTAGGGCCTTTTTGGTTTGGAGTTATTCTGCCGGGAACCCTGTGGGCCCTGTCGAATTCAAGCGGTTGATGGAAGTTGAGATTAGTTGCTTGCGAAAACCATGATTCCAGGAAGGAAACACAAGAGCCATAGGATTCCTCTGAGCCTTCCGGTATGCCAAGGATGCGTAGGTTTACCCTACGGTTCCTGCCCTCCAACTCAGACAGCCTTCTTGACATGTGATCTGAGGACACAGTGAGGTTTTTGAGAGTTTTGCAGACGTTTTTCTCAGAGTCTTCTAGATGGCTTATCCTCGCTTCCGTCTCAGTGAGTCTGGAGTTGGTGTCGCAAATGTCTTGTCTAATGACTGTAATTTCCTCCTTTGTGGATTTTGCTAGATCATGCACCTCTGCCAATTTGTTTAAAATTATGTCCATTGTGTCATTGATATCTTTCCTGCCTTTGATAGGCGAGATCGGCGCTGGCGGCTCTGCCTTGAGTCTCTTAAGATTTTCCCCTTCCTTCTCGCCCATGATGCTTAGTGTGAGCCAGGGTAATTACTACAAGGCCTTCAGATTTAGGACCGTTCAAAAGCCAATTGTATGGTTCCAGAAGTTCACGGAGATTCACTGGTGTGTAGTGGTAGAGGTATGTATGCTATAGTATTTGCTATGGTGACAGAGGCTCAGTGTCAAGGCGCTAACAGGCACTCAGCTATTATAGATTACACGATTTGCCACAAGGTGATCCGGTGGTCAGCAATAATACCCTGCAACCAACAAATAGTAGTCCTCGCTGACTGAGTGGGCCTTTGTGTTGTGCCTTATATCAGAGATTAGATTCTTGTTAACTCAGCATGGGCCACTATTATATTCGGTCGGCCACTGAGGGTGTGTGAAGAAGCTAACTCGGGGTTGTTGAGGTCTCAAGTGGCGCCCTGAGCATTTGCGCATGGGACCTGCGCTTGTTCACAGGTTATGCTTCCTAGCTGTTCCGCCGAGCAATGACCCCAATATCAGCGTAGACAGCTCTGTCCGCAACCTCTGGCCTTATCTGGTGTGACAGCAGCTGGTGTTTGCAGACCACTACCAGTCAGTTTCAGCATGATTACTTTATTGAACCAGTATATTGAGATTACACTCCAGTGCTGCCCCAACGAGCGCTGTGTTGCCAGTGAGCGTTAAATATTAGAGGGCAGTTTTATCATGTAGCTTATTTCCAGCTTTATGACCTTCCACATGCGCCATGTCTCTTTTGGCTCTACACCAATCACACACCTCCTACATGCCCAGCCTTACCTCATGTGTGCCTTCGTTGCTTCATTCGTAATAGACAGTATTTTTGTGCAGTATATTTGCTCAGTTACTCCGTGTTCGTTGTGTTTTGGGTACGCTCCCTTCACTTCCTTCACTTCCTACACTTCCCACCGCCGATCGCTAAGCCGCTAGACTTTCATTTGCGAGCTCGGAGATTCAGCGCGCCCGCCATTTTCTTCATGTTCGTCTTCCCCGTGTGAGCGCCCTTCAGCAGCCACTGTGTGCCCCAGCGCGGAGATTTGACCGCCCGCTCCGATGAGCAATCTTAATCAGGGGGAGCGATCGTGTCGTGCGGCACACACGAGTTCATTGAGGTCTCCCTTCTCCCCTTCAGGGTACAGCCGCCATTTCACGAGAGTGAACGTGCGGTTGGTGGGTGCCGTTACCAAGGTCTACGGGAAGAATGGTGTGTGGTGGGAAGTGCCTCCTCTGTAACATGCGCTTCACTTACTGGTAATATAGTTGTCCTGTGCGCAGCAATCACCTTTTTCTATCAGGCGTCCACCGGGCTCAAGCACCTCATGAGCCCCGCCGCCTCATCTCTGCCGGCCACACTCCGGGACTTGTCGAGTTGCGGTTTTCTCCGTGGAGGGACTTCAAAACCCTCCCAAAAGCCTGCAGCTGGGAGACTGCACTTTCCGATTGCTCAATCCGTCGTCTGATACCGCTCTGCACCCGGGTTACCGCACCAAAAGCATAGGGAACTCTTCAGTGGGTACACAAATTTTAACCACATTTCATTTTATAGTTCGTCGGGTGCTCCACATGGCTTCAGGATGAATCTACAGACAGAAGCAAAGTAATGCTAAAAATAATCTATGATGTGTGCAGGGATAAATCCATAATATCTTACTCCCCAAAAGACACCACAACAACATGCCCAGGTGTTGATGAATAGGGATGCTGTTAAATCTCAATTTCACGAGGCAATGCCAAAATAAGACACTACAGAGCATTACACATATACATTCAATTATGTAAGAACAGACTCAATAAGTGAGTTCTAGGGTGGAATGAAAATCTGAAACGGTTTATTGCAGAAAAACCAAGGGTACACTATAGAATAACTAAAATACAGGTGCTAAGGATCATGGCCGTAATGGCCATCAGTGCAATAAAAATGTCAAAATTAAAGGAAAATGCTAAGTCCCAAATGTGCAGAAATATCGGTAAGGAATTAAACAGCATACCTAGTAGCCTGGGAAAATCTTGTGGCTCACCCACAAATCCAAGGGTTAATATAGGAATTCTTCTCATAGGAATACATTCAAAGTCGAAATTCACCATAGTGTAGCAAAAGAATACAATTTAAGCAAATCAGAACACAGAAATATTAGGGGCTTATCTACAAGCCCCTGCTGCCGCCGGTATGTCACTTTTACCCATATTAGAAGTTAAGCACCCGCAGTGCAAGGGGCTTGTAAATAAGCCTCTGACTGTCATACAGTGTTATTTACATAGCCTTACCACTTAAGTACTATCCCACTAATGAATATTAGTTCAACCCCTTTCTGACCTAATATCATTGGGAGATGTCTCACCAAACTAGTTACAAAAAAAAAAGTGAAGTATTGTGAATGAATGCAATACCGCAAGCAAGCAGAAGAATGCATGCAATACCGCATGCAAGCAGAAGAAACCTTGAGAAAGATACAATACTGAGGCAATTTTAGAGAGCTTCTCTTGAGAACAACAACAATAGGAAATGAATATGCTTGACTCTACTTGAATGTGTGCAGCAGAAATAGTCAGTGAATGTGTAGGATGAGAAATACATTTTGATCAAGATAGTGTTGAGGTCTATGAGGACGTGTTATCATAAGTCAAGAAAATGCACTTTAACAAGCTACATTAAAATTGTTTCAAAGGCACATGTAATTCAAATGGGAAACCACATTCTGCACATTGTTAATAATGCACAAAAATATAAAAATGCTCAAAAATTCCCACAAACTCCCCCTCTGATTATGTATAATTCCTCAAGTCCCACACTATTTAGGTGAAGTGTACTTTCTGTTTGTGACTCACTTTCTTGTTGATCTTTTGACAACAAACAGTTCTCTGTCACTGTTCTTTGAATCTGTTTAAATTATTTGTTTTTTTCTGACTAACTCTGATCTTTTATTATCCCAGTGTCTTTTTTTGTAAGTTCTCTTCACTGCCATAGACTACTTGTGTGCTTGATGCACTCTCTCAACTCTTGTATCTTCCCTTTTGACTACTGCAGAGTCTTCTTCACCCACCGGCGCACTTGCACCTGGATCAACATCTCAACTATTTGTATAGTGCCTCTTACCCTTGGGGGTTCCCGAGACAAACATTTTCAGCTGAGCTTAAAATTTGCTTTTTCTTTTTGCTACTAATGGTGCTTTGAAACAGTTCTTCACTTGGATTCTCGGATTGAAACTGATTGATGGTACTTTCACCGTGATCTTCAACCATCACTAGCATCAAATTAATCAATTTCAGGATTCACTTCTCCTCCCTTTGGATCCACACTGCAAACTTGAGCTTGACTTTGTAAATCAGTCACCACTTTTTCATTCATTCTCTTCATTCTTCTCATATGAGCTGCATGGATCTATTGTGGGGTACCAGCACACTTTAGAGCAGTGTTAGTTACAAGCACAACTTGATTTGGTGCTTTCCAAGGGGGCTTAAGGTCGTTTTTGTGGACATGCTTCTTCACCAGAATCCCGTCTGCTGGTTGTAGTAGATGGCAGTGGGTTTATTTTGCCAATGCTTTTGCCCGATTCATCTGATTAGAGACATATTTCACATCAGCTAGACCTATGCAGTAATCTAATATGATGTCCTCAGTTATTGGCACAAGTGTTGCCAAGAGATTGCTATCCTCATGGCTCTGCTCATCAAATCGTCATGGGTTGAGAGAGTAGGTTTTTGTCTGGAGTATTTCTAACACTCATGAGAACAAGAGTAAGACCATCGGGCCATTTTAAATTAGTGGATACTCATACTTTAGCCAGCTTGTTTTTGATAGTCCCATAACATTTCTCTACAATTCCAGGTCATTGAAACAATAACTACAGTGAACGTTCTGCTCAATCTTAAGAGCAGTATAAAGTAATTTCAAGATCTCATTCTCAAAATGAGTCCCACAAGCTGTGTCAATACAAGTCAGTATGCCAAATCTCATCTCTAACTCTCTCAGCAAGAGTTTAGCCACCAACATTCTGTCACATCTCTGGGTTGGATAAGCTTCCACCCATTTTAAAAACAAAGAAATGACTACAAGTATATACTTGAGCCTGTTATAAAAAGACATTTCTACAAAGATATTCCTTTTTAGGGCTCGGACTCCTTTCCCAGTGAAACTGGGAGGAGTTTGAGAACTAATGTTAAAGGAGAAAAAAAAGAAGAAGAGGGCCTTGGAGAGAGAAATTCCAGACATTCCTTAGCGTTTTCTGTCATCTGGTCAGTGATTCGTCTTCCTTGTGTTTTCTTTTTAATAGGCTTGAAGTGATAGGGTAAATGTAGTTTTGTTCCGCCATTTTGAGGCATATTTCGTGCGTGCTCGCGCAAAGAAGTACATTAATTATAATTAGGAGCTGTCAGGGTGCCTCCGTTAGTGAATACAGATGGCCGGGCGCGTTCACAATTCTGCAGCGCTCAGCGCGCAGCTTCCTTGTTTTGCAAGATGCGATCACCGCTTTAATACAGATTCGCTGAGGTACGTTCATGAGGCATTTATAAGGTATTGGCAAAATTAATGGTCCAGGCTTACGAATTATTCACGGCAATTCATGAATATATGTTGTTGTTTTTTTAAAGGCACTATTTCTCACGAGCGTGTGAAGGACTGTTTATTTTCCAGACCATTGGATTATTTTTTTTTCGCTATCACAAGGTATGTCAAGTAAGACACGGTTTTTTTTAAGACACACACTGCACCGCAGTTATTAAGTAAAATAACAAAAAGGAAGCGAGTGGGGCCGTGCATGAACGCACAATCGCCCAGTTGCAAAGAGTACATGGGAAGTAGTTTGCATTGTTCCCCGCCTGCAGCCGCGGTTTGAATCCGGTCCTGGAAGCCCGGGGCCCCGCCGCAGCTTGGCACACTTGTGGTTGGAAACTATGACTGGTCTGTTTTTGTGTAATCTGGCGGAGGGGGGGGGGGGTCGCTTGCTGTGTAATTACTGATGCTCCCGCTCGGATGCATTGAATCCCGGCGCACCCTTTGCCTCCCGCTGTGCACGCATGCACCGTCCGGACGAGGCCACCGCGCCATGCTTTGCAGGGAGATGCTTCATACGAACATACGTACACCGCAGTTATTAAGTAAATGCTTCATACGTACACCGCAGTTATTAAGTAAAATAACAAAAAGGAAGCGAGTGGGGCCGTGCATGAACGCACAATCGCCCAGTTGCAAAGAGTACATGGGAAGTAGTTTGCATTGTTCCCCGCCTGCAGCCGCGGTTTGAATCCGGTCCTGGAAGCCCGGGGCCCCGCCGCAGCTTGGCACACTTGTGGTTGGAAACTATGACTGGTCTGTTTTTGTGTAATCTGGCGGAGGGGGGGGGGGTCGCTTGCTGTGTAATTACTGATGCTCCCGCTCGGATGCATTGAATCCCGGCGCACCCTTTGCCTCCCGCTGTGCACGCATGCACCGCCCGGACGAGGCCACCGCGCCATGCTTTGCAGGGAGATGCTTCATACGAGCCCCTGGAACGTGCAGACCTGCCCACCGCTCCGTGCCACCCACTGAGATGGCCGGGCGCGTTCACAATTCTGCAGCGCTCAGCGCGCAGCTTCCTTTTTTTGCAAGATGCGATCACCGCTTTAATACAGATTCGCTGAGGTACGTTCATGAGGCATTTATAAGGTATTGGCAAAATTAATGGTCCAGGCTTACGAATTATTCACGGCAATTCATGAATATATGTTGTTGTTTTTTTAAAGGCACTATTTCTCACGAGCGTGTGAAGGACTGTTTATTTTCCAGACCATTGGATTATTTTTTTTTCGCTATCACAAGGTATGTCAAGTAAGACACGTTTTTTTTTAAGACACACACTAATGTGGATGTAAGTTTGGAAATGACAGGAGCACCATATTTCTTACAGATGATTATGAAATCGGATGGTCAGCACCTGGTCCTGCTTTAATCAGGTCAGCTACATTCTATACTTATTTGAGGGTGTTATCGGAGAGAGTAAGCAGCACAGCACTTTTCAACTCAGGTGGCAATAGTACATTGGTTGATGTATGTACAACCATGCAACATTTGTATCAGTGCTCCCTTCACACCTCGCCATAGCCTTGTGCCCCAAAACGCTTGTATTGATCATCACGGGTTCAAACTGTGTGATCCTGGACACATCGCCCACCCCTCCTTTGTCCCCGATCTCTGGCAAAGGTGGGAGCGCTTAGAAGCAAGCGTATACCCGTGTTAAGCAGCATATATGGAACTGGGTCGGTACATTGGCAGCTGCCGCTAGCGCCCCCCTCCAACACCCCCACAGCTCCCCCATCCCAGATGTAAGTCTCCCGCGCCCAGTATTGGCTACTTTACATGTCTCGGCCTGGGAGTTCATTCCGTAGGAACCCGGGCTCACTTAGCTGACGTCTCAGGGCAGGGAAGGATGTGCGCTGCCACGGTGCCACCCACATGTAAGTACGTGCCTGCGGTGGCCCTGTCTTTGCATTCCTATTTGCATTCAGTGCTCTTGTAAGGACATTTCATAATCCCACAATTTAAATCCTCCCTCAAGGTGGAGCTTTGTGAGTTTATCAGGAGCCTGGGAAAGGGTACCAGCATGCTACAATAGAAGTCGGACAACTCGGTGGGTCAAGTGCCTGCTACAGAGATCTGAGTAACCTGCAGGGGTAATATTCGAATATAGACAGGGCCAACTTAGATTTCGCAGCACATTTCACTGTTGTAACACATGTGTGCAGCACCAGTACTATGAGCCTCTGGTGCTCAGTGCCACAAAGGCTGAAGCACAGTAACTTTCTAAAGTACAGAAATCCAAGCTTGTGAGCACGATGCTGCGGTCCAGTCCTAGATATTCTTACCAGCCTGCCAGTCCTCTTCAGACTGCAGCTCCTTTCCTCCCCCACTGGAGATCTAATGTAAGTATCGCGCCTGCCGCTGTCCATCGCAGAGTGCAGTAGAGTGCAGCGTGCAGTAGAGTGCAGCGTGCATTAGAGTGCAGCGTGCAGTAGAGTGCGGCGTGCAGTAGATTGCGGCGTGCAGTAGATTGCGGCGTGCAGTAGATTGCGGCATGCAGTAGAGTGCAGAGTGCAGTAGAGTGCAGCATGCAGCGTGCGGTAGAGTGCAGCGTGCAGTAGAGTGCAGAGTGCAGTAGAGTGCAGTAGAGTGCAGCGTGCAGCATGCAGTAGAGTGCAGCGTGCAGTAGAGTGCAGTAGAGTGCAGAGTGCAGTAGAGTGCAGTTGAGTGTAGTTGAGTGCAGTTGAGTGCAGAGTGCAGTGTGCATTAGAGTGCAGAGTGCAGTAGAGTTCAGAGTGCAGTAGAATGCAGTAGAGTGCAGTAGGGTGCAGTAGAGTGCAGTAAAGTGCAGTAGAGTGCAGAGTGCAGCAGAGTGCAGCAGAGTGCAGTGTGCAATAGAGTGCAGAGTGCAGCAGAGTGCAGCAGCGTGCAGTAGAGTGCAGTGTGCAGTAGAGTGCAGCAGAGTGCAGAGTGCAGCAGGGTGCAGTGTGCAGTAGAGTGCAGTGTGCAGTAGAGTGCAGTGTGCAGTAGAGTGCAGTAGAGTGCAGAGTGAGTGCAGAATGACTGCAGAGTGAGAGTGAGTGAGTGCAGAGTATGAGTGAGTGCGGAGTGCGTGCAAAATGAGTGCAGAGTGACAGTGAGTGCAGAGTGAGTGCTGAGTGCATAGTGAGTGCAGAGTGAGTGCAGGGGCAGAGTGAGTGCAGTTGCAGAGTGAGTGCAGGGTGAGTGCAGGTGCACAGTCATACAGTTGCAATATTTCAATAGATACATTTAATAATGTCTGATCTTACCTACAACTGTGTCAATGAAAACGTTTTCCTTTTCGAATATCAATAAACAACTTTTACTTGCAAAAAGTGTTTTTTTTCACAGACTGTAAATCAAAGTTACAAACACATATTTTACGTATAGTGTGTGAGTGTGCAGAGTAAGCAGTATGTGGGATTAGTGTACAGTGAGAGTGAGTGCAGAGTGAGAGTGAGTGCAGAGTGAGTAAGTGTAGAGTGAGTACAGAAAGAGTGAGTGCAGAGTACAGAGTGAGTGCAGATGCAGAGTCAGTGCACAGTGGGTGCAGGTGCAGAGTGAGTGCAGTGTGAGTGCAGAAAGAGTGAGTGCAGAGTACAGAGTGAATGCAGAGTGAGTGCAGAGTGATTGCAGATGCAGAGTCAGTGCACAGTGAGTGCAGGTGCAGAGTGAGTGCAGACTGAATGTGAGTGCAGAGTGAGTGCAGAATAAGTGTGAGTGCAGAGTGTGTGTAGAGTGAGTGCAGGTGCAGAGTGAGTGCAGAGTGAGTGCAGGTGTAGAGTGAGTGCAGAGTGAGTGCAAGTGCAGAATGACTGCAGAGTGAGTGTGACTGCAGAGTGACTGCAGTGAGTGTGACTGCATAGTGACTGCAGAGTGAGTGTGATTGGAGAGTGAGTGTAGAGTGAGTGGAGGTGCAAAGTGAGTGCAGAGTGAGTGCAGGTACAGAGTGAGTGCAGAGTGAGTGCGAGTGCAGAATGACTGCAGAGTGAGTGTGACTGCAGAGTGACTGCAGCGTGAGTGTGACTGCAGAGTGACTGCCGAGTGACTGCAGTGTGAGTGTGACTGCAGAGTAACAGTGACTGCAGAGTGACAGTGACTGCAGTCTGTGAGTCTGCAAGGTAAACAGTATGTGAGTATGTGAGTATGCAGGGTGAACAGTGTGTAAGTGTGCAGGGTGCAAAGTGTGTGAGTGTCCAGGATGAACAGTGTGTGACTATGCAGGATGAACAGTGTGGATGTGCAGAGTGAGCAGTGTATGTGTGTAGGGACACTGTGTGAGTGTGCAGGAGACAAACATTAAAACTAAGTTCACCACACACATACATAGGACCACACACATAAAAACCACACACCACACACACATACACCACACACACATACCACACTCACACACACCACACACACCAGCCTCTCACCACCACACACTCATCACCGCACACTCACCACCACACACTCACCACCACACACTCACCACCACACACTCACCCCCACAGACTCACCCCCACAGACTCACCACTACACACACAACCACACGCCATCAGTGCACGCTTTCACCAAGCACAAACACCACCAGCCATCAATGTACGCTTTCACCAAGCACAAACCACACCATGCGTCAGTGCATACTTCCACCACGCACACAACACCAAATGTCAGTGCATGCTTTCACCAAACACACACACACACCACCAGCTGTCAGTGCACACTTTCACCAGTCACACACAACACCAGCTGTCAGTGCACACTTTCATTAGGCGCACTTGCCACCAGCCGTCAGTGCACCCTTTCACCAAGCACACACATTACCAACTATCTCTGTACACTTAACAGGCACACACACTACCAGCCGTCAGTGCACGCTTCCACCAGGCACACACACCTCCACCCGGCACTGCATGCTTCCACCAAGCACACATACCACCAGCCATCAGTGCACAATTTCTACAGGCACACACACCACCACCCATCAGTGCACACATCAATTGTTAACGCATCTACAATTAACTATTGTAGCAATCGCACTATGCTGCACTTACTTTTAAAAATATTCATCTAAAGCGCAGCATGCACCATTGCTACTAGTCCAATCCAACACACATATTTCCACTACACACCACATGCATACACTCCATAACACATGGCTACAAGACATTGCCATTTACAATGCCATTACCTCCAACTCAAAAAAATCCGAGACATATTGCATTTCTAATGCTTGTTTTATTATGTGACTCATAGTAACCGACGTCTTCCTTGCCTGATTATATCTCTGGCAGGTAAGACACCTTTAACACAAATTTTCTGCAATACTTCTGACTTTTGTATTATGTTAATACTTTCAGAAAATCCTGGTCATACCTTCCCTCCCCACATGGGAATGGCCATGTTGATAACGGGCAATTTGATACATCATGGAGTCAGGACGTTCATATTGGTGATCAAGAGTGACCAGTAAGTTATTGTAGTCCCTCCCCCACGCTGTTAACTCCTATTTCTTCCTCTCATCTTCTGGATCCTTTCTCCTGGATGTCGCTCAATACACTCAATATGGTCTGTATTGGATTCACCAACACAAAACAATTTACATAATTTACATTTTCAGCAGCTCTTGTACTGTAAGTTGCTCATTCCTTTTAACAGTTGCATTTTCAATAGCTCAGTACCTGGCCACTTGGTCAGAACACATTATCCATTGTGACTATATAATATCCAGCCTTATGAGCTATGTATTTAACCACTGCAATCTTTTCATTGATCTAGAACTCAATTATTGAGTGGGTGCACTTAATAGATCTTATTATAGAATGAATCATTTTCAGATTTGTTTATGTTCTGGGAGGTGCTTTAATGCAGGGACACATTGCCTCATGAAATTGAGGTTTAACTCTGTCTCCGATCCAGTAAATGTGGGAAATCTGATTGAGGTAAATTTCGGGGTGTCTCAAATTATGGGAAACCCATTTTGCCCCTAAACTTTTTGGGCAGCAGAGGATGGTTGCACGATAAAAAGCAACTCTTTTTTGCTTTAGAGAATTCCCTTTTGTCCAGTCCTTAGAGATAGTGGATTTTCCAGTGTGGATTATCCTCCAGGATAATACAGAGGATATTGCAGAGAAATCTGACTTGCACTTCTGTTCCTGAACGATTCGTATCATAAGTATGTACATAGAAGAATGATTTTAATGATTGAGAGTGTTTTTGGTGTGGAAGTTTCAAGTGTGATAATGAAAGATGGACTGTTATACAATGTGTGTGGTGTTTGGCTATGCAATGTAGATTTTGGATTCAATTTGTGGTTTGATCACTGTTGTCCTGATGAACTATTCTTATTGTTAATTTCTGTGTTGAAAGTTTTTTTTTTATGATTGGTTGGTTTGGTTATCAGATTCATCAAAATCCAGGATGTCGAGCTATTGTGGTGTACTTGTCTGCTCAAGGTCGGTGAGTTGTGAGGTGCTGCATACGCACAGATAGGGTTTTTTGAATTGACACGTTTTCTTGTTAGGAATTGTATGTCTAATCTGGGTGGATGTTTTCTCCTAAGTGCACAGGCGTAGGTATATTAGCTGCTGGAAAGAGGTCTGCCTGGTGTAAACTGGGTTTAACTGGTGCAGAACTGATGTTGCTCCTGTTTCTAATGATTGTGAGATTTCTCTTATTTTGACTTGCTTATTTTCTTCCTATTTGGGTTAAGCAGACAAGGTTTATTTTGTGTATTTAGTGTAAGTTAATTGAAAAAGGCTTTGTGAAAGTTCCCCTTATTCATAGAGAAGTCATGCTATGATTGGTTAGTCAACCGGGGAACCATGCTGGATTTGTGAGAGGTCACCACAAAGCTGCACTGTCATTGGTTGGTTGCTAACACAGCTGCGCTGTGATTGGTTGACCACCACCACAAAAGGATCACTCCAAACAGTAGCTGATTATTTGAAGAAGGTTTATTCATTACACAGAAGACCTCCTCCATCTAGCCTCCTGTCACCCGCTAAGGTCCAACTGTCACTCCCCTCTCTGTGAGCTCCTACTATGCCCTCACCGCATTCTATCCATGCCCATGGTCTGACAGTATGAAGCCCTCAGCATATTACACACCTTCCTTTTTACATTAAACAAGCTTATGATAAATAGGTTATTAAATAATACAGCTCTACATGAGATACATTAGGCAAAAGAAGGTTGATACTGTTATCTTGCAATTTCAAATTTCAAAATATATACTGAATTTGATGAAACCCTACAACAACAACATAAAATAAGTTACTCATATTACACTTGCAATTTCAAATTTCAAAATACATTGAACTTGAAGAAACCCTACGACAACATCATGAAAGAAGAAGTTACTCATATTACACTCACATAATCCTTTAAATAGACAGGAGTTCTCCTCACTCTAAGAGATCTTTTGTTCACTAACTCACCAGGAATATTCTTAGTTTCCTCTGACCCTTTGTTCAAACTACTATTCCTTCCATTAGTTAACGGAGAGGGAACCTCTGGCTTACCTGCATCATCCCCCTTCCAGTATCCAGTCTTATATCTGCCGTGGCGCTTACTTTGCTCAGGTCGCTTATGCCTTTTTTGATTATTTCATCATTTTATTGTCTGCTGTTCAGATAGCGTAGGAACAGCCTCGTCAGGCCCTTTCCAACATGGCCACTACTATCTTTTTTCAATCCTACTTCCAACATGGCGCCTATTCTGCTTCCTTCCCTGGAGCGCTTGGCCCCGTACCATACATTTAGCGCTAACGTTTTGCCGTTATAAGTGTACTTTTTCCTTAGGATTGCCTCTGTGGAGTACATCGGAGTAGGTGTTTCCCTGCTCGAGCGATCCGTGAGGTCCAGTAAGGTATGTTGGAATCTGGATTTATAGTGCCCGTTCGGGATTCGGTCTGCAGGCAGTATGTTTCATCTCAAAGTTATTTTATATGTTTTTGTTTTTTTCTGTGTCAGCCTTACCATTCCTTATCCCCGAAGCTCATAGTGTTGGTATCTGGGTCTCTTATCACAAGTAATAATCATTGATGACCAGTCCAGGACGTACATAGTAGCAGCGTCTGCATTATATTCTACACTCTATTTTTACTTATTTTCTTGTAAGTACGTATTATGTTTTATTATATACTCTATTCATGCTGACTCTATTTCCACGTTCCCCTTCTTCTTAGGTAACTGATACCTTGTTTGTGTTGTTCTTTACTATTTAGGTCTATAAGTCTCTTTTTTCATCGTGACCACCGGCCAGGTTTGGTACCTTTTTAACTACAGGTAGAAGCCCCCATGTGGGGTTTTCTTCGTCCACCGGCACTACATTTGTGCGGGTAAGTTTATCTCACCATGTCATTCTGAGGATCTCTCATAGCTATTTTTGATCTAAGACTTAAGACCTCATAATAGGTTCGCTTTAGGACCCTCATTCGCATGTATCTGTGGTCCTTTACACACTTATATTTATATTGTGTTCTTTAGCATTTTTCTATAGTATAGTTCCATTAGCAGTATTCCATCTTTCATTTGTACCCTCAGATTAGGGTTGCAGCTATTTTTCTCCGTTGTTCTTAGTACCTGTTATACATTCTTTCACATAGATTGTGAAGCCCACCATCTCCAGCATTTATCTCCTGATCTATGACCTTCTGAATTCGAGAATCCGTGGAATGTTAAATTAAACTGCCTTCAGTGTTGCACCTACTGAGTAGGTTTTATTGGGACCTCTTAATTTGTCAACTTCTTTTCTTTTCTTCCCTATGTCTTATCTGGAGTGGTTCTCCATTTTCAAATCACTGGTATCCACATCTGTTCACAAATTGTATTCTTCTTTTTGTTCTCTTGTTCACTGGGTGGATTGACTTTATGGATCCTATGTCTATTTTGCACTTGGTCTTATTGACACTCTTTACCTTACTCTCTTATTCTCATTATTTTCCTTTGTGCCCCTTATCATGTGTATACAGAGTTTCATCAATCATATTTTGCTTTCATTGATCCCACAGATCGTATCCATTTGAACAATATGTTACAAAGACCCCTCACCACCGTCCTAGATAAATTGTTTCTGGTCCTATGATGGAATCTTGAACGGATAATATCATTGTATCAGTTGCGCCCTGACGAAGGAACTGGAGGACAAGTTTCCACTTCGAAACGCACATCGGCGCTGTTCTCAGTCTCAATTATTTTGTGTATTCCATATATGATTAATGTTTATGAATAACGTCTATATAACAGTTTTCTGTCCTTTGTAAGTTTGTGTGTTATTTCTATTTTGTGTTTTGCTCTGTTGGGTCGTGCATAGTGGAGTAGTGTGGCTCACTGGTTAGAGGCGGCAGGCCTGAGAGCAGAAGTCAGCCCGGGACCAGGGTTCAATTCCCGACGCGGCAGGGTTGTGGACCTTGGTCAGCGGACTCGATAATTCTCGCTTCGGTGCTTACTGTAATCAGGGATTCCACTCGGCAACTCTGGGCATTAGCTTGCCTAATCTCCACAACGGCCCCACCAATTCCGGGGATGCCTGGCTCCACCTTGGGGACTCCCAGCAGGGACCATCCCACAGGGAAAGCCAGGACGGGTTCCCCAGAGTTATACAGCGCCGGGACACCCCGTTGCTGGGGCAGCTGTGCGCTTTACAAGTATACTACATTTACATTTACATTTACATAGTGGAGTGGAGGTTGTGTGATGTGCGGTGTTACACTATATTCCATTTTTGCCAATTTCTTGAATTTGTGTATTATTCACATGTTGGGGTCCCTCTGTGCTTGCATTAGAATGATTGTCGTTTTTACATAGTGTATTTACGTATATTTTAATAAAATGATATCTTTTGATACAACAAGAATAATAAAAATAACTTTATAAATATCTGACCTGTGGGACTGTTTCTTCATGTAGGATCTATGACCTACTGATTGATTAATGGTTAGGTAGAGGTTTTTGTGTTTGTCTCTCCTCTTACCTGCATCATCCAACTTTCCTTTATATAGAACCACTCTATTAGGATTCCATGTGTGGGAATCCTCTGTCTTCACTACATTAGTGAATAGTTTAGACACTCTTATTGGCTTAGAATATCTCACATTCCACTCTTTATCACAAGATTTTTTTATCGTTCCCAAGTCACCAACCTTCACCACCACCTTCTTGACAGATATTCTTCTGTCAAAGTTTTCTTTATGAGCTGCTTCTTTTCCTTCCTCTTTTAATTTCCAATTGTCATCCATAGATTTTCCTTCAAAGTTTCTTATAGCATCATTAACCCAGCTTGGTACTACTATAGTGTTAGGAGACCTACCACAAAACAGATCAAAATGAGTTTTCCCTGTTGTAGAGTGTGGGGTAAATCTGTATGCCTCAACTCTTTCGTTAATATCTTCCATTCAGTTCAGGCCATTATCCTTTGCCAAATATATGATTTCTACAGAACTCTATCGAAAACTTCTACCATCCCATTGGTTTTGGGATGGTATAAGGCACACCTTTTTATGTCTTATTCCACAGTCACTCAATAATTTCTACATCTCATGGGACACTAATTGTGTCCTATTGTCAGTTAGTAACACATGTGGTAAACCAGACCTCCCAAACAGATCTCTCAAAAATGTTATCACATGTTTGGTCTCAATACCCCATGTGATACATACTTCAAAACATCTGAAAAACATGTCCATTGCCTCAAACATATATGTTTCACATCCATCACCATGAATAGTACCTAGTAAGTCCAAAACAATCTCCTGCCAAGGACCCTTAGGACGTTCCCTGATGATCATGGGTTGTGCTCTAGGTTTTCCTACCTTTTCACTGAGAGCACACTGCATACAATTATTTTTTTTTGTCAACAGATTTTTATGACATAATAAACCATGCCTCGTTAATCTTCACAGTTAAACATGCTATGCATTACAGCATGTCTGGGCCTATATCTTCAGAGCCCATCCTGTCCTAATGAAACACTCGAGGTAGCCCCCCTAGCAACCTATGCTGCTCTCTGCCTCCTCCGTGTATAGGAGGCTGGCACCTCTCTCAGTCGCATCCCTGCACCTGGTAGGGCTGCTCAGCATCTGCTTAGGGGACAGAGAGTCAGGGTGCGGCAAAGCTTTTAGTAGGGCCTCTCATGCTCTGGCAACCTCCAGGGATCTCTGCCCTCTCCTAGCCTCATTGAGTCTTACTGCCCCTTCATATCCAGCCCATCTTATCAATTCTTTTCTCATACCTGGAATCTTCCAGTTTCTGGCTATTTCTCTTTTCGCTAAAACCAGGGCTAGATCCTGAAACTTGCTTGTAACCTTAGTTTTCGCAGTGTGTGGGAACCAGTGTAACAGGCGGTAACAAGGAGTGCAAAACACACAAGATGATGGATGGAATGTTGCACATTGGCAAAAACATTCACCCCCAGTCACAGATCTGGGTTTAATCCATTGTTATTTTGCTCACCACGCCACCCCAGTTCAGACAAGGCCATATGCAAATAGTCTTGACCCTGTGCCTCATGGGAACAGTCCAGCTCGAACTGCCGAGCCATGTCTTCCCTGGACCGGAATCAAGTACCCAAGGACCGGTTTCTGGCTATCAGCCGTCATCAGCCAGGATAGCTTGACTCCAGTGGCGTAACGAGCACGGTACCCACGTCTGGCCATGCCCTTCCCACATAGGGCGAACAGCAAAACACACAAGATGATGGACGGAATGTTGCACATTGGCAAAACATTCACCCCCAGTCACAGATCTGCAAACAGGCGTTCACTGCACCTCCCGTTTGGTAACCTCAGCCAGAACCCCCGTAATGGACTCCAAATGTCCGCTAGGTTCGGGCACTCTCAGAACATGTGAAGAAACTCAGCCCTAATCTCTCCACGCCTGTGGCATTTGGCGTCTTCTACCCCAAAATCGTGCTTCATCCTCCCTGGTGTGAGGTACGCCCTGTGCAGCGCAGATTGAAACGTGCATTCCTTATTAGCCATGCGAGCCACTCATATTTCCCATTCCCTCTCTGTAATGGGAATTGCCAGGTCCCCCTTTCAGCTGGCCCGTAGTTTGTTAAGGTGCCCCACACAGCCACTTGTAAAGGCAGACGACTGCTTTATAGGCCCAGCTGCAGTGACCACATATTGACAGCCACTAGTTTGAGGTGGCTCGGATTGGCCCATCCTCCAGTGCCTGCGGATCGCCGCCATGACGGCCCCATGAAGTAAAAATGATGTCCTCGGGGGAGCTCATACACTCCCTAAAGTCCTCAAACGGAAGAAGCAGCTCTGACTCGAATATGGCCCAAATCCTTGTTGCACCCGCCTCCACCCATACTGCCAATTCTCTTCAGTTGCTGCACAGAACCGCCTTGCCCATATTGCCCTCCAGAAGGTCTGCAGTGTCATGAAATATTTGCACTCTCAGGTAAGGGGGACATCTAGGTTACCAATCTACCCCTCCAATCCCTCTGGTAGGAGTCTATTCACCCTCACGAGGAAGAGGCAGGCCATCTGCCAACTGACCCTCATCCCTGACACCGCCCCAAATTGTTCCAGTAGGTCTCAAGCACCCCTTCAGGCCATCCCGGTATCCTGAGAAACAACAGTAGATCATCTGCATATAGCGTGATGTGGTGGATGTGTCCGCCCAACGGGATACCCCAGTATGCAGTACCCATCCTGGCAATACTGGCCAGTGGCTTCATGGACAAGGTAAAAAGGAGGGTCAAAGGGCACCCCTGCCTGGTGCCATGCTCCACTTGGTAGCTTTCTGAGATAATATGAGCCGTCTTGACACTTGCCAACGGATCTGTATACAACAGTTGGGATGTATGACGTTACAACGCATACTTTTACAACACCTACCTTTACATCGCAACTTTTACAACGCATACCATTACAACGCATAATGCTTTTAGGCGCTGGATAGTGAATAGTTTAATTTACTATTCCAACTCCAGTCCCCGTGGATAGTAGGGAAGGTTATTGGATAGTAAATTAACCTATTCCCTATCCTAGAGCGCCCCCCAGAGCAATGCGTTGTAATAGTTTGCGTTGTAAAAGTTGCGTTGTAATGGTAGTTCGTTGTAAAAGTTTCGTTGTAAAGGTTGTTCCCCCAATAGTGGAGTCGATAGTATGAACCCTGTCCAGGGCCAAAGCACAGCATTATCGTATAGAGGAAGGCCCATTGTAGGCTTTCAAATGCCTAACAATATTAACTGCAAGATTCAGAGCCTCCTCTTTGTTGTACCCATCCGCCTCCAAGATCCGTAGAAGTCTCTGAACATTCAGGACTGTGTTGCGCCCCAGAATAAACCCTGCCTGATCTTGATGTATCAGCAGAACTGGCATATGCTGCAAGAGGCGGGTGCCTAATATTCTACTCAGAATCTCATAGTCAGCAGTCAGCATTCAGCATTGACAGTGGCCTATAAGCCATCTTGTCATTAGCCGGTTTGCTAAGCTTCAGGAGGGGCATAATTAGGGCCTCTTGTGTATAGGTGGGGTGCAGTCCTGTGTCTTTTGCTGTTTTATATAGCTCTACCAGTCGGGGACCCAAGGCTTCTAAATATGTTGAATCAAACTCTGCTGGCAGTCCGTCCGTGCCAGGTGTTTTTTTACGAGCTAGGGATTTTATAGCTACCCTAATCTCTGGCAGGGTAATTCTGTCTCTCAGTTTGTCTGAGTCCTCTGGCGCGATAGTCATCAGTTCAACAGATTTTAAGAAGGCCTCGATGTCGGCACGGAATGATCAGTCCAGTTGATATGAAGAGAAGCATAATAGTCATAGAACTCACAGTTGATTTCTACCTGATGGTACAGTGTGTGGTCCTGGTCTGCCATCAGCTCCACCCGGGCGAATCCCCATATGGCTGGGTTTGCGAGACACGCAAGCAGCAATCCCACCCACTCTCTCTCTGCATTCACCTGAAACATGTGGTTCCTATAGTCAAAGCAGTGCAACTGTTCTACCAACTCCGCGACCTTTTTTTTTAGACTCCAGGAGTTCTGCCTGTATCTCTGGATGGTCAGGCTTACACTTTTTCAATGTCCCTCAGCTCTTTCTCAGAATTATTGACATCTGCCAGCAAAGTCCTGGAGACTCCCACTGACTCAAAAATACATCTGCCCTAACCAGATCTTTAAATGCATCCCACTCCACCTGAGGGGTTGAGGCATACCCAGCATTGTCAGCAAAATATTGCCTGATGGCCTGCCAAATCGTATCCCTGAAGACCGGGTCTTCCAGTGCCTCTGGTTTGAGCCTCCCAGTCGGTATGCAGGGCCTCTCTCCCTCCCAACCCAAACAAAGCAAGCAGTAAGGGATTATGATCAAAGCGGGTCCTGGAAAGGTACTCAGTGGTCATAACCATCTCAAACACAGCAGGCGTGTGTAATATTGCATCCAACCATACATGAAGATCATGTAAATGGGAGAAAAAGGAATAATCCCGATTCCCTGGGTGATGTAACCTCCAGGAATCTACCAGTCCCCACTGCTCCTACCAGTTCGCAAACAGTCTAGCCACTCTGACTATCAGGGAGTCTCATAATGGGGGGTGGTAATGGTCCACAGAAGGGTCTGCCTCACGGTTATTGTCTCCTCCCAGGAGGACCTGACTCACGTGGTGAGGGGCGAATACTCTTGAAAGCTCAGTTAGGAAGGCCCTTTGATCCAAATTTGGGCTGTAAATACTGCCTATGGAAAAATCTTGGCCATTTAACTTCCCAGTGACCACCACATAGCCCTGTGTGCTGGAAGGGGACCCCAGGTCTCAGCCACACCAGGATTACCCATGCAGAGGCAGAGTAATCTGTAAAAAAAAAAAGCCTGCCCTCACCACCTCTGCTGTAGCCCTGCCTCTTTTTTAGCAAGGAGGTGTATTTTTTGAAGCAGCCCTATCTGCACCCCTCTCCTATTAAGCTATGCAATGAAAAGACCTTATGCTGCTTCACCATGGTATGCATCCCCCTGACATTCCACAAAAACACTTAATATGTCACGGAGGATGCCATTGAGCATAGAAAAAAACATGGCTCAACCCACTGGTCAAGTGCATCCCAACTGCTGTAGCACTGCATGTGTACCCTCAAGCAAAAGTTCTGACTGACGCATACTTCATATCCCATTCCCCAACTGAGAAATACCCAGCACCCCAACTTCCAAATCCCTGGGCAAGCAGGGCAACCTTCCCCCATCAAAACAGTCAGCCAACAGGAATGCATATGTGGGTGTCTCACAGCAACTTCCACTGTAGACTAACAGTGACCAATGCTCCGGTACCCATCTGCCCCCCCCCACACACCCATCTAAATGAGCTAAGGAAAGTATTAATCCCAGGGGCCTGCTCCCACAAACACTCCTCATGAGAAAAAGTATCAACCCTGCCGGACTCGCATCCAGTCTCCAGCCCGCTCAACTCACCCACGTCATCATATAATTTCTTCTGCTGTGCCAGGCGTCACCAGTGGCAGGTCAACCTCACAGTTCTCCACAGAGCTAGCAGTCCCTGTGTGATCAGAGTATTGGGCTCCCACATCACTCAGTGACACGGTCCAGCTCAACTCTCTCCTACTCATCACAGCCACCACCTTCACTGTCCCCTGCTGTTCTCTCTAGACTTCTGCCCCTAAAGGAGCCCTTCCACCACGTTTCTTCGCTGTCTTCCGTTGAGGGGTGTACCCCGGCAGCCACTTACTGGGGCCGGCCTGTGGATTCGCCACAATGCAGTACCACACTTCATGCCGGGTTCCAAAGAATTGCCCTCTCCCCCCAGGTGTCACCACTCTGAGCAAGGCCGGAAACAACATGGCATACTTAAGACCCATCTGGCGAAGCCTTTTCTAGGCTTCCATAAATGTAGAACGTGATTTCTGAACTTACTTCGTAAAGTCCGGGAAAATCATCACATTACTGTTGGATATACAAAGTCTCCTGGCTTGGGCCAAAAAGATGATCACGGACCCTGCAGTAGAGAAGCCTAGGCACTACTGGATGCGGCAGAGTCTCCGGCTGCAGCAGCCCAGCCGAGACACTATGCGCCCTCTCCAGTGCATAAAAAGAAGACAGACCATTCTGTGCCACCTCCTCATGTAACCACTGTTCCAAATTGGCTGCCCCCACTCCTCGGGCTGTCGTACCCGCAGCTGCCGTGGACCCCCCTGCCTCCGGATCCCAGTATTTGCCACCTTGTCCATGGTGGTCCAGCCCTACAAGAGGATTGTCAGGTCCGTAGCAGGTGAGGCCCAAGCACACCACCCCGCTCGTAGGTCAGTTAGGCAGCAGTCACCTCCCCAGGTCGACACAGCAGACCCCCATGGCCATCCAAGCCAGGTAGTTTACAGCGGTGCCATCCTCAGTCCTCAATCCTGTTCAAGCACTGAGTAGCGTACAGGACACCCATCACCACTCGCCGGGTCATAGCGGTCAGCCTGTACCGTCCACACCAGCTCTGGTAGCACTGGGCTACAGATGTCCTCTTTGCTGCTCCACTCAACTAGCTCTGGGACTCAGTAATCTCTTCCCTCAACCACTGCGTATCAACTCACTCCCAACACGCATCCTGCTTTGGGATCCCAACCAGTCTCCATATGTTCAGCCCTGCTCAGAGGGTGCCTGTCCAACACAGGGACTGCTCTTTATTGCGTGCCATCTCACCTGGTCTGGGCATGTAGAAGCTGCGTGGTCCCCAATCTCGTCTTCTAGGGGTTAGGTTCAAAGGCTCCCCCACCCCCTGTCCCCCGCACCAGTTCTTTCTCAGTACCAGTTTGGCCCGGCCCCCCCAGGCACTCCGATAAAATGGCAGTAGTTTTTGTTAATGAGGGGGTCTAAGCCGGAGCGCCCCACTCTACTCATGCCGCCATGTTTAATCTTGAGACTGCGTCACCAGAACACTTCTGCTCACCTCCTCTGCCCTGGCCTGCCACACTGCAGCTGCCACGCTGCGCTCGTCTTACAGCTCATTCTTCAGATGGGCTGGCTCAGCGTCTCATGGGCCTTCCGCCAAGTCTTATGGAGGAGGAGCACATCCCCCTCACTTCACACAATCTATTACCCTTGTTTCCACTTGTAGGTCCATCCCTGGCCACCAGTATGCCACTCTAAACCTTTCTTTGGATTTGGACATACCCTGATGACCACAATGTGCTAAATAAATCAACTCCTCTCTTTGAGATTGAACCAGTTTAGTACCCCGATATAGTAAGCCTTGGTTCCCTGACAATACTTCCTTGACATTCCCGAAGGTTTTGATGCTCTCACTTCCTTTCTTCTACATTTCTTCATACATGAAAGTACTTCTTGAATCACGTTATCAGACTGCAATACTGTTTGCTATTTCTCTTCTGATATTGTTGCAGTGCAATACTCCCAACCATTTCATCATCAAAAATATCGTCAAATGTATGTGTATCGAGTCTTTCATCTAAAGTAACTAGTCTAGACAATGAATTTGCAACAACATTTTCCACACCAGGAATATATTTTATCTCAAACTCATTCTCTTGTGGTAACTCTGCCAGAAACACCATCAATACCCTTTTTTTGAACACCTCACACAGAGGTTTGTGATCTATTCTGACCTCAAACATTCCTCCCTATAAAAATCTTTTCCGTTTTCTTGTTGCCCAATACACCGCCAGTGCCTCTCTTTCTATAACCGAGTACCTTGTCTCTGGTTCCCTTAAACGTCTTGGGAGGAACAATATAGTTATTTGAGATTCTCCTTCACCTTGCTATAGTACCGCTCCCAAACCTTTTAACCTAGCATCTGTGGTGAGAATATACTTTTCTTTAGGATTAGAGTGTCTCAATTTTGGATCATGACTGATTTTCTCTTTTTCTTTAACGAACTCAGCTTCACATTCGACAGTCCACACAAAATCAGCCTCTTTCCTGAGAAGTTTCCTCATGCTAATGCAAGTTTCAGAAACACCCTTTACTGATTAAATATCTTATTCAGCCATGCCCAAAAACTTAATTAGCTGCTCCTGATTGTCAGGTGACAGTAATAGTCAATTGAGTTTCTCCTAAACTTGCACTTTTCAACCTTCACCATAAGGTTGTAGTCCTCAAATTTTTGCAACACCTGCCTCACCCTGGAATCAATGCTCTTCACAATCTCTCAAATACTAAGACATCATCTTGATGGATCTTGATACCTTCCAAACCTTTTAAACCAGTTTCTAAAACTCTCTGGAAGACATTGGCTGCTGAAACAAGGTGGAAAGACAGTCTAGCATACCTGAATGTCCCAAGGGGAGTAATGAATGCCCTAACGTCTCTTGATACTTCATCCAATTTAATTTGGTGGCATGCCGACATTAGGTCAATGGTAGAAAAGACTTTGGCTCCTTCTAGCAATAGAAGCATGTCAGCAATATTGAGAAAGTGATATTTATCAATTACCACACTTTTGTTGAGCTACCTGAGGTCTACACATAAGTGTAAACATCCATTTGCCTTCTTGGCTACCACAATTTGTGCCAGCCATTCTGTACCTTCAACCTCCTCAATGATTCTCTCAGATTTTAGTCTTCCCAACTCCTTTCTAACATCCTCTCTCACAGCTATAGGTACATTGGGAAGCTTACCAATGACAGGTTTAGCAGCGCTTGTCAACCACTTTAGATAAGTTTTACTTCCCTTCTTGAAGCAATGTATCACTCATGTCTTTAGTTTTTATCAACGTTCTACACTGTGTGATTTTCCTTTAGGAAAATTGGGGGAAGACTATTAGAATCAAGTATTATTTCTAAGTCTCTTTGGTGGAACCGACATAATATGCTGTCTCCTCTTTTCAAAACATATATTTTTGCACTTATATACCTCTGCTTGTATTCAACAATGCTATTATAATAACTATGAAGCTCAATTGGTTTACTATCATAAGCACTTGGTTTTATGTCTGGACTGTGTAGTTCAACCTTTCCTTTGAGTTTCCCGTCATACAAATTATGAGATATTATGGTAATTTTTGCTCCAGAATCAAATAACCTTTTGGATTTTTCACCATTCCCTCATATCATCCACAGGAGTACTGTGATTTATTCCACCTACTTGCAGTACAATTTGACCACATTTGTAATAATTTTCTTGCAATAATTACGAATTGCTTTAATGGCAGGACACTTCCTATCATTAGCCATATGCCCTGACTTTCCACATCTATAGCATTTTCCTACAAATTCCTTTTTCTTCTCACTCTATGTATACTTTTCCTTCTCTGCTTTCTTCATGGGGTTGTTAGTCGCTGGCACTTCCTCAGGATTCATTTTTTTTCTTTTTTCTACACATGTCAGAGAATGTTCTTTAGTTTTAGTCACTAATAACACTTCATCCAATGTTGGTTCATCTTTCTTCCAAAGGTCTTCTCCTGCTTTTTCAATACTACAACCTTTCTTTCTTCCACTAGTTCTGCAAATTTACAAATTGAAGCTAATTTCCTTAAAGCTGTAACATAATTCTCAACAGACTATCTCCTTTAGTTACATTTTCCAAATTGATACCTTTCTAATATGGTACTTACTTTAGGGAGTTAATGTTTGTCAAGCTTTCTTGCACATGTTTCGTACTCGTTTAGATCTTCAGCATCCTCATCAATATTGTCAGGTAGATGGTCAAAAAAGTCTTGACTTCTGGACCAAGACAGTGCAAAAACAGCACTCTTTTGCTTTCAGACCCTAAACTAGTGCCACATACTCTGTAATATCCCTCAAAAACATTCGCCTTAATATTCTGCATGGTGATCTAATATTCCAAATAATATCCTAAGATCACAAAGAATAATTGTTCTATAAGTGTAACACAGACACACAATAATGGTTCCCGGGAATTACCTGCAAATAATCTTTAGTTATATTTAATATACAAATAATCTCAGAAGCATCAGTACTAAGAAGTTACCCATGTAGAAAGTAAATAATGTTATTCAAATTTAAAAACTGGAGAACAAATTGGTAGAAAAATTATCTTGCTCTGATACAATGCAGAGGGAAAAAACCCCAGTCAGTTAGTGTACCAGTTGTTGCAACAGCCAACCAAGAATTAAATAAATAAGGGCTTTCTGTGGGGTAGTTATCACCAAGTAAATGAAAAAATGAAACAATTTAAGGTATGCGAGAGTATTGAACAAGTGTGCGGCATTGAGAAGGTATGCAGAAGTATTGAGAAAGAGTGCATGGCACTGCCGATGACACACAAATCTGAATTCAGCAGGGAAGTGTATGTATCACTGTCGACATCACATTAGACTCTGACTGTATGCACAATCCAAAACGGCATTTACGTAGAGTGAGCCACATCAGTGGCGCTGCTGACAAACCTGCACAGGGATTTACGGAGGCTAACTGTAAGAGCATGTGCAGGAATCAGCTGCAGAGAGATGAGCATGTGACCACCACCACACAAATGGCTCCAGGTCCACACGCAATGAGGGCACAGCTGCATACAACTCTCTGTGTGAAGAGGTGATGACGCGGCTACTTTAACAGTCAGCGGGCACAGAAAATTGCCACTACAGTGTGCAACTGCTCCTCCTTTCACACCACGTGCACAAAGTAGGGCTAATAATGAAGTATAGTCAAATAGTGCGTGACTAACAGGTACGCACAATGTTATCCAATGGCACGTGGGAAGGAGGCACCTGGGCACTATTGAAACTCCCATTATTAATTCAAAAACCTGCACACTTGTGTAAGAAAAAAACGACAACCTTGAACCGCCGGCAGCACACTTACTGTACCACATGTTCCAGACACCAACAGCAGATATATTATTACAGCAGAACAGCAGCGTCTGTTTTTCTCTCAGGTCCCTCACTTCCGTTTTCTCCAGAAGCTCTACAACAAAAAGTGTCCACTGCCAACAAGTTAATGTCAGAAGGTGTGGTAGTAGTTTGTCTCCTTAAGGTTCCACTGCTGCCATTAGAGTTGAGATAAGTTTGACCTCAAATGTTGAGGTCTTCTGATGGCTTAGATGGCTACAGATTATTAAGATCCCATCCCATTGCCAGTGTAACAAGGTGCCCTCACCATGAAAGAATCTCTCCAACAGTAGCTGATTCTTTGAAGAACGTTTATTCGTTTCTCAGAAAACCTCATCCATCTAGCTTCTTGTCACAGTCTCAGGTCCAACTGTCACTTTCCTCTCTGGGAACTCTTTCTATGGCCTCATCACATTCTGTTGAGGCCCATGTTCTTACAGCATGAAGTCATCAGCATATTACAGCCGCACTGGGATTAGTTGTTGTTTGCTCGTTCATTTTGTGCGATTTTAAATTATTTTGAGTGAAAATAATGGGTGTTGTATTGAAAGGCCTACTGAGGGTCGGAAATTTTGTGCTGAAGGAATGCCTGCGCATGAAATTACAGTGGACATTGGGTTTTGTACCTGTACCAGGATTTCTGAATGGCATGAATGTACTTCATCTGATAAAGGCCTACAGTTTTATTTAGAGGGCTCCTTTAGCATTAGAAAAGTAGATTTCCTAAGAAACTATGAATAACAAAAAGTCATTTTACTAGACCTACACTGTTTGAGGCGTTGAACAAACCGGGTCACATGGTTACAAAGAAGGAGAGAAAAGAAATGTCAAAGTAGTTGAAGGGTTAGTTTATACAATGGCTTGAGAGCAAGTGGGGTCACAGCAAAGATGTTGGTGTGAGGACATGATAGACGGTGTGAAAGGTTTTCCTGCAATACTTAAAAGTGACAACAGAAAAAAGAAAACTGATAAGTAAAAGAGAAAAGACACAAAATCAAAATTCAGATTAGGAGGATCACTTTTTTAATCATCTTTTGAATTCCAGGACTTCTCTATATACTGATGAAGTACAGAGACAGGGACCTGATCCTGATATAGTACTGGGTATGGGTTCAGCAGGAAATTATGTGTGTGTGAAAACACAGGGACATACTACAGCTATGTCTGGGAGCACCATAGTAAGTGCCACTTCTGAAAATCCAATGACTGCATTGCAGTGTACTAGTAGAGGCACAACAGCTGTTTCCTTAATTTAAATAGATCCACCTATCACTACAGTCATTGAAAACATTCCTACAGAGAAAATTATTTATGTTGGTCTTTCAAAAATCAAGTTTAGGGAAATTGTGCACGGGACAATTGATCTGTAAATACTATTGTTATACAATGTTGATGAAATGCATTATGTGATCAAGGTAGCACCCAGATGTGCAACATAGGCAAATTTCAAGCTAGAAGAATTGGCTGATGAGTAGGAGGTTGATATCAGATGAATGAATAATGTGAAGAGAAATTACAAAATGGATTCGACCAATGATGAAATAAAGGAATTGGGTTTACTTACTTGAAGGGCTCATTTTAAAGATCTAGTTGAAAAGACAAGACAGTGGATCAATTTAAAGAAATGCAGAGAAAGGGGGAAGAGATGGACAGCAAATAACAAAATTGAAAAAGGCAAGGGAATCAACTCATCATTCAGGAATAGGGACAGTTACAGAGTTTCCTTTAAGAGAAGTACACAGGGGAATTATGTGCATGTGCCATGGCGAGAGCTAATTTTTATGCCTTTACAACAAATTTCCCAAAATTGTGAGAAGAACCTGAAAAGTGGTTCAGAGAAGTTCATAGGTTGACTACCATTTCGAAACTTTCTTGGATTGATTTGAATTCATTATTTGAGACTGAAGTTCCTAATGACTTGTGGTCTGAGTACAAGGTTTCTGTTGCTTGGCTGACTGAAGAACTAGCTAGGGTTGTGGTTAATAATGCCCCTTCTGATGAGGAAGCTAAGAAACGCAAGTGGATAATAGAACTTTCGAAAAAACAAGGTGCCTGAGAAAGTCTTTTATTGAACAAAGATTTTCAGGCGTTCCCAAGACCTAAAAGAGTCAGTACATACTTTTTTATAAGAGATGTATGCTGATCTTCAAGAAGTACACTGGATTCAAAAATCCAGAGAAAGATGCTGCTGGGGGTTTCATCCTTCCTTTTGTCATGGGTTTGCTCACACAGTTTAGCAATCATATACAACAAAGTGAGATGTGTTGGCAAACAAAGAGTAAAGATGACATTATGAAGCTTGCCAAATACAGCCGTGATTGGTTTGATGCAAAGCAGGAAATAATTTAAAACCGAAACTGATGCTTCTCCAGCCAAACCAATTTGAGAGGAATGCTATCAGTTAGTTGACGGGGCCTGTTTTGGGTTATGTTCAATCTCACAATGCTGGAATCTATGGGATACCCCCAATTCAAGGTATTAGAATGGGAAATGGAATGATGCAAATGCAGGGTCAAGGAAGAGGGAGGATTAACAATTCTGGAATGAATAGAAATATTGCTATTTTGAAGAAGAACACTGCTTGTCACTTCTGTGGTAAAATTGGACAGCGGAAAAAGAAATGTTGACAAAATCCAGATGGAATCCAGAATTAATTTGTTCTCCAAATGCAGAGACATACAGTCATTAGCCCCAGCCCAACCAACTTCGGTGCAGGGTATGCAAGATTAGAAACCATTGCACAAGAATATGCCTACAGCCCCAGTGTTGCAGCAAAATATAAAAGAAACTAGGTGCTGTATAATCCAGATTATGACCAGATTCCATTAATTCTGTTTAATAATTTTCCTCTGTTTTCTCCAGGAAATAGTTCCCAATGATGGAGGCTGAGGATGGAAGATGATTGGTCACTTGGAGAAACCCTAAAGGTAGACCAAAGTGGCTCATACATTGATAGTGAAGTCAATGGCCACTCCATGTCTTTCTTAATGGATAAGGGAGCTACCCATTCCACAGTTTGGTGGAAGTCCTAAACCTACCCCATCTGTTATGAGAAATCCAAGTTGTAGGAATCAGTAATAAACATATTCAGGTCACAGCAAATGTCCTAGTTAAAATAGGGCCAATCGAAAATAATCATCAGTTCATTCTATGAGATTCAAGTCCTGTACATTTATTGGGCAGAGACTTGCTGTGTAAGATGAAATGCATGATTTATTGCACACTGGATGGTGTTTGATTGACGGGCTGATGGAGACAGCGATGGCGGACACGCTCTGCTGAGGCTCCGCATTTGGGCAGCCCAGGAGACGGTGCCACTTCGTCAGATCGGGCGCCAAACCGACTTAGTCGAAGTCGGAATTGAGGCTGCACACTGAGGGATGCAGGAAACACCGAAAGCCGCAGTACCGACGGAGCACACGGCAGGAGAATCGTCCCGGTGTCCGGATTCAAGATAGCATACTCTTGCACCCTGCCCTGACTTCATTCGAAGAGGCCGAGCTCCGTTTGCTGGGGGACGCACACTCAGACTGGGAGCACCAGATCGCAGCTCCAGACGGCAAATTCTGCAAGCCGCGGGAGAGACCGGATACAGGCGGGGACAAAGCAGCGCCATCCCCACCTAAGCGCCAAACCCCCCCAACACATCAAGCCCTGGGGGCGGCCACTGGCATCAGTGCACGGACTCTGAAGGACTCATCACTGGGGCCCCCCCTCACCGGCACATCCTGAGGCTGCCGTTTTTTTTGAGCCACACTTGCCTGACCTCAAAATGGCGCCTATGAGGTGAAACGCTCGGCCCACCAGGCAGATCTTCACCAAAGGACCCACAAGCCACAACACAGGAGGTGAGAGGGACGGGGACCTGTCCCAACTGCACTGACCCCGGCTCTGCCACTCCCCCCACCCGCTGCAGTGCCTAATTGAGGGCTGGACACAGTGACTGCCACTGCCTGACCCTAACATGGTGGCCACGAGTAGGAAGTAATACCAGTGAACGTGCCGCCATTTGGCCCACGAAGTAGCAGACAAGCGCCTGGGACACACTAGACACTAGTCTTATAGGCCACACTACCGGCGGCACGCATTGCCACCAATTGGGTACCTCGCACAATGGATGCTGCCAGGCAGAGAGCGCCAAATGGAGTAGACAAGATTGAGGGGCCCTCCCCCGCATCTGGTCACTATAATCAGAGCTATACAGCAAGCCTGTGGAACCTAAACTGAAAATCATAACAACTGAGTAAGGACCAATAACACTTAAGGCTGTATGGGTACTGAAAGTAAATACCAAAGCCAAATACATTGCAATGGTGTCTGCTGCCTGAACTTGTCATGGTTGTCATGGTACTTGTCGTGGTGACCTCCCCATTGCAGTCCAAACTCAGTGGGAAGCCCTGCCCCAGCGCCCCAGCGCTCTTCAAGATGGCACTCGCCCCCCCCCCCCCCGTGGAGCATGGGAGCCCGGGACTACCAGTGAGAGCTGCGCAGCAAGTAGTGCCAGCTACACCGTTTAGGCCTTTTACAGCTGCGTAGCAAGTAGTGCCAGCTGCTTCGTTTAGGCCTTTTCACAGCTGCGCAGCAAGTAGTGCAAGCTGCACCGTTTAGGGCTTTTACAGCTGCTCAGCAAGTAGTGCCTGCTGCATCGTTTAGGCCGTTAACAGATGTGCAGCAAGTTGAGCTGTTTCCAGCTGCTTTTTCTAGACCTTTTTCAGCTGCGCGGCTATTAGTGCCTGCTGCACCTTTTAAGTTACTTTTCCATGGGGACAGATCTGATTAAGTTGGAGTCCTGCTGCAGGGACAGCACCATTGACACTATGGTTTCAGGGCATTTGAGTCCCCTTCTGAGATGGCCAGTTGGCCAGCGAGTCTGCAAGGTTTGTAGGGCCTGTACATATATGTTAGTGCTAGAAATTGCTTTTCATGTAGAATGTTTTCCGCACCCTGTTCTGAGCACCTCTACAGGTGGTCTTAAGATGATGAGGCTGTTGTGCATACTTAGGCTTTACTAGTCCCGGACGGCACATTAGCTCTGATATCCTCACCTTAACGTCTGGATTATGTGCCCCCTTTATACCCTTTTATTTCTCCTCTCCACCGCTTTCCCAGTAACACCTTCCCCTTATCCCCCCACCCTCCTCCGCTACATTTTCCCATCATGGCCACCACTCGAGTTAAGGTGGGAACTAATTGCTACAAAATCATTTATCCTCCCAGCCTGACTAAAGCTGCAACAAAACGATCGAAGCATAACACTATTGAACGGTTCCCGGATTCCCTTTTTGTTGATCAATTTCACAATAGTCGTTTTGGGAGGCTCAAAAATGATTTCATTTTCTTCACTCACGACACCCCCTCTTGGTCCACCAGCTTATACAACTCCCTTAACGTCACCTCCTCCTCCTCTATCCCTCATGGGAAACAGCTAAAAATATCCTCCTCTGCGCGTTTCAACGGTTACCTCACTATCTCACTCTATAACAACGGTACTGTCATGATCCAAGGCAATGACACCTGTCTCTCGCTCTTTGACCACCTCTTCCCCTCCCTATTCCCCTCCTCTGCGACCGGGTTTTCCCCCGACTCTCCTTCTAGCTCCACCCATTACTCCCTCTCTCCTCCCCTGACCCCCCTACACTCCAATTGGCTACACTCTCAAGAATCACAGGTCGGCCCTCTTCCCGCCCCCTCCCCTGTGACCTCCTGTCCTATTCCTCCCCCCTCACATTATGCCCCCTCCCACTTCACTTCAGCCTCACCGCTAGCTAATGCGCTCCTCGTCCAATCTGCATCATCCCGGTACTCCAATCTCTTCTCCCCCATTTTCCTTCCAGTCACCCCCCTTTTCAGTCCACCTCTTCTCCAACCTTCTCCCCCAGTGAACTTTCCCTATGCTCCCCTTATCCCTTCTTCCATACCTCCTGTCCACCTCCCCCTCCCCTCGTTATTCACCCGGGTTTCTCCACAATCCCGCTGCATCTCTCTCCTCCCTCCCACTCCTCCAGCAATGCTATGCTACTCCCTTTCCCCCCCTGGTAACCCTGTCCATTTCCCTCCCTCGGGTCCAACAGTACTACTTCCTTTCCCCAACTTACCTTTCTCTCAATCCCCCACTCTGCCAGATGCCCGTTCCCTCACAGCCTCCTCTCCTACCTGACATGCCCTCCACAACCACCTCACCTCTTTTCCTCCCAAACCTCCTTCATTCCCATGACTCCCCACGGTCCTCCCCTTCCCTTCTTCCCTACCGCCGTGTTCCGCACTCTTCTCCCCCTAAAGTTATCTCTAATTCCTCTCCTTCTTGCAACACCAACAAAGGCAACTCTCCCTTATCCTCCAATTCATTAACTCCCGCTCTCAACCTCCACCTTTCCCCACTTTTGAACCCTACTCCCCAACTCACTTCCTGTCCCCCCACCTCTCCCTGCCTTCCACCACCAATTCCACCCCCCCTGTTTCCATCGATCCACCCAACCTTCCGTGCTCTGCATTACTCCTGCTGGAAAATAAGCTAGGTTCCCTTATCACCTCCATCTCCAAGCTTACAGCTGCAATTTCACTTCTAAGCTCTAAGATTTCCACCTTTCCTTGCACCCCCTCTCCTTCCCAACTTCCCACGAGATGCACCTCGCCCCCTCTCCTCAATTTAGCGAAGCTCAATCAGTCGTCTGCAAACTTTGTTAACTCGCACAAGCCTTTGAACGCCGCCCTTCCTCAACCTGCATACCCTAGCAACCCTACTATCTACACTATTCCAACCATCTCCTCAGTCAGAACCAAGCATCCACCTAAACCCTCCCGAACACCCCCACATAAGCACAACATCCCGATCACCCTTCAGAGCCCAAGTGCCCCTGTCACCAAAACAGTCCTGACAGAGCTGCGCTGTCTGCTCCACAACTGCAGATCTGCAGTAAAACACAAACTTGAAATCTCAGATACCATCACCCACCACAATATTGACATGCTCTTCCTCACAGAGACCTGGTTCAAAGATACCTCGCATTCTATGTTTGATCTCTTATTACCTATAGGCTATTCTATACTTAGGAATGATAGAACTGACAGCACAGGGGGAGGTGTTACAGTCATCTTTAGAAACTCCCTTCAACTTAAGGCCTCTCCTATCAGCTCCTTCCACACCTTTGAATGCCTTTCTCTTGAGTTACAAGTGCACCACCGTTCACCCTTTAGATTCCATGTCATTTACCGCCCGCCTCGTAGTGGCCCTTCGTTTTTGGAGGAACTCACTGACTTCATCAGTGACCAATACTCGCAAAGTGACAGTCAGACCTTCGTGGGTGACTTCAATCTCCACTTGGGCTCTCCGCAAGACTCTTCTGCAAACTCCCTGGCCACCTTCCTCTCTGTAAACGATCTCATCCAACACTGCTCAGAATCAACACACTCTAAGGGATCAATCTTGGACCTTGTTATTTCTAAAGCAGGCATGCTTTCCATCACTACCCCTATTCATGTAGACTGGTCTGACCACCTCCTCATCCCATTCTCTATTCAACTATCACACTCGATAACACTTGGCCAACCCAAGAGGGCTATCTCCTGGTTCTGTGATGTTAAAAATATTGATGTCGTTCCCCTCTGTGAATCAGCTTTGTTATCACTTCCAAGGCTAGACCCGAACCTAGATGTTGACGATCTCACCTCCCAATGCCTCACAGCTCTTGCAGATGAAATCAATAACGTCGCTCCACTCAAAAGCAAAAGGTTAAGGCCCACCCTCTCAGCACCTTGGTTCAACAAATCCCTCTATGAAGAAAGGAAGCAGCTAAGATTCCTAGAGAAACAATGGAGGCAAGTGCACTCCACCGATAACTTGTCCACGCTTCGCTCCGCAAGATCCAAGTACCACAAACACATCTTCCTTGGGAAAGCGGCGCACTTCAAAACCCTCCTTGACTCAGCCAACAATAGACCCAAAAAACTATTCGATCTCATCAAGATTCCTGACTGCTCTCCCCAATCCTCCAAGTTGGAGGATTCTGCAAAGAGAGCAGCGGATTTCGCTATATTCTTCGACGAAAAAGTTAAATCACTTGTGGATCAGGTCACTCATCCTACCCCTCCAGAGGAGTCCAAATCCTTAGCCATTTGGCAAAACTTTGACCCCATATCTGAAGATGCCCTTCTCAAGTGCATCCGTGAAACAAAGCCCTCCAACCATCATCAGAACCTCATTCCCAGTACCAATGCCTTTGACTTTTATACCCTCTCCCTCTATCAAGGCTCCCTTCCTGTCTCCTTTAAAACCGGGCAGGTCACCCCGCTGCTTAAAAAACCAACTGCTGATGCGTCTGACCTCAACAACTTCCGCCCCATCACTAACTTACCCTTTCTTGCGAAGATTACAGAAATATGTATAGCGAAACAACTCTCTCGTCATATCAAGGACAATGATCTTCTTGATAATTTCCAGTCTGGCTTCATTCAAAACTGCAGCACTGAAACAGCCCTACTGCAAGTGGTTGATGACGCGCTGAGGATCCTCGACTCGGGTGGGTCCTGTCTTCTAATTCTCCTTGACTTTTCTGCAGCCTTTGACACTGTCAATCACTACACCCTCCTCAACATTCTTAAACAGAGAATGGGCATGGAGGGCACTGTGCTTAAATGGTTTGCCTCCTTCCTCTCTGATAGATCCCAAATGATCAAAATAGCGAACAGTCTTTCATCGCCTGTGGCGGCAGGTCAAGGTGTTCCTCAAGGCTCTATACTTGCACCCACATTGTTCAATCTCTATTTAGAACCACTAGCAAATCTCCTTAGTAAATCCAGGATCCACTATCATCTCTATGCTGACGACACTCAAATCTACCCCAAGTTTGCCTCCACTCAAGAACTCTCTATCCTAAGCTCTACACTCAACTCCATTCATAACTGGATGTTTACTCATCAACTGATTCTGAATCCCTCCAAATCCGAATTCATCCTCTTCTCCTCTTCAATCTCTCCTCCCCGGTGCAATCATGGATGGATCAGTTGAATCTACTTAACACTAAACCCATCATTGCCGACAGCACAAAATCCATGGGTGTCATTCTCGACAAAAAACTCAATCTAACCCCCCACATCAATTCCATTGCAAAGTCTGCTCGATACCATCTGCGCCTTCTTTGGGAAATCCGTCGTTTCTTCCCGGAGCAGGACCTTATAACCCTATTGCAATCGCTGGTCCTCTCCAGACTTGACTACTGCAATTCTCTTCTTACTGGCCTCCCCAAATCCCACCTGTTCCCCCTTAAATCTGTTCTCCATTCAGCAGCTCATTTCATTTATGGGGCCAAAAGAAGCGACCACATCACACCGATGTTATCCACCCTCCGCTGGCTTCCAATCGAGGCTAGAGCTATCTACAAGACTGCTTGTATCACCCACAAAGCCTTGCACTCCTCCTCTCCTCGCTACCTGGAGAATAAACTGAAACTCTCTGGAGGCTCTAGACCATCAGGTAATGCGGAAAATCTTCTGCTTGAACCTCCCACTTTCAAGAAGGAAAGAACGATGGCACAATCCTTTTCAGGCAACGCGGTGAGAATCTGGAACTCCCTTCCGCCGCAGCTCCGGACCACCACCTCCTCCCAGGCCTTCAAAACTAACCTCAAAGTTCTCCTCCTTCAAAGACACTTCCAAATGTAATCCATGCCCTCTCTATTATCTGAAGGAAGCCCTTCCATTATAGAAAAATCTACTTTACGTGACTATGGAAGTGTCTTCCCAGTGTGTTCTTGTGGTCTGAGAGTCTGCCATTTAGTGCAGTATTATCTTTCTACCTGTGGTTGGTACTCGTGTGTAACATGCACCCGTCACTTTCTCTTGTAACACACTGTTTTCTACCTCTTACATTTGTCTATTTTCGATACCTGCACAAGTGCCACCATTGCCTACGTAACGTTTGTTCTTGTGCTTGAGTGCCCTCCATATATTGCAGTATTATACCTCTATGTTTACTTTGTAAACTTTTGTAACCTGCACACGTCACTTTTTCCTCCTGTAATGCACCGTTTGCTACCTCTTTTATTTTGTTGGTTCACGATTGTCACTTTTGTAATTGTACCGTTTGCTACCTCTTGTATTTTGTTGGCTCACGATTGTCATTTTTGCTTCATTTAATGTAACATTTGCTTTTGTATTTTGTTCACTTGTAATGTTCTCGTGTATCAGTTCTGTTCCTATTGTGAAGCGCTCTGACACCTTCGGGTAAAGTCTGCGCTATATAAAAACGCACAAATAACTAAATAAATAAATAAACCTCAAGATGAAGAATGTGGGCCTCATTTATGGCATTTTAGTGTAAGGCAGCATGGCAAGGCACCTTGCTAAGCTGCCTTACTCCAATGTGAAAAGGCAGGAATTCACGGTATTCAAGCAATATGGTGCAATCCTGCCCTTTCTGCTTGCTCTGGTGCCATTTTGGCAGCCTAGAGTGAACTTAGGCAACCTTGCACCATAGTACAAGGGTGCCCCCATTAAAGGCAGGATTGTGTTTATGCTGGAAGTGGCACTTTCCTGCACAAAAACAATCCTATGAGGCATATTCTTCTTCTATGTGTGCTGCATAATGCAGCACACATGGAAAGAGGAAAAAATTAGGAGAAATAAACATATTTCTCCTCGTTACACCTCACCTTGGGAGAAGAACGGTTTTGACACTTTTCCAGGTTTACAGCACTTTGTAAATCTGGAGTAGTGTCAGATTCTGTGGGTGTCGCATGGGAAAACCCATAAAGACACCCTTGGAACACTCCTAAGCGCGAATCACTGACAAAATATCGAAACTCCAAAAATCGACATACAAAATAATCATCTACTAAATATCGATAACAAAAACATCGACCCTCTATATTTAACTAAGAAACAACAAAAACATCGATTACACATTATCGCAAAACAAAAATATCGACTCAAAAAATATCGTACACACACATATCGATTTCAAATATATCGACAATCATAAATAAAGATAGCACCTAACAAAAACATCGATAAAACAAATATCTGCATCAATATTATCGCAATAAAAAATTATCAACATCACAAAGACATATAAAATTATTTTTTTAACTCACTACAAATTTAAAATATAATAAACACACGCATATAATAGTTAAAATACTTACCTAACACACCTTAAAAATAAAATATGCCCACATTAATAATTTTAAAATATTATATCAAATTAAACATTATAAACAAACACAATTAAATTATACACATTTCTAAAATAATATAATACATTTTTAAATGCAAAACCACTTATAAAAACACTTTGAAATACACGACTAAAACAAATACCTCAACATTACTACTTGGCATACAACAAACACATTTAATAAACTGCAAAAAAATTCAAACTAACCAATAGAAAACCTTTGAAAGTGATCTAACCAATGAAATACAAGAAACAATTAAATACACACTATATAAACCAAAAAAATCTAACCACTAACACGTACAAAGAAAATTCAGGAAGAAGAAACTCTGCTCAATTTTCGACAATACCACATACTACACTGAAAAAAATCTACTCCAGATTACAAAAAGTAAGTGCGCACAACTTGGTAAAATAACTAGATAACTAATACCAAACTACTATGCTTAAACAAATCAAAAATACTTAACATTTCTTTCTTTTTATATCTCCACAACAGATCCAACTTTACAAATAACCTAAACATTTAAAAGTTACGAAAACTACAAACTACAAAAGTAAGTATACTAATTAATTTTTTTCTAGACTTAAAAAGAGCAAAAATACATGCTCATACAAGCCAACACACACGACTACCATCTGTTATGCTCCCTGAGATCCCTCACTGCCCCCCTAGATCGATAGCCCCGGTCTTAGCCCTTTGGCCATCACCTATCTTAATACACGCTCGATGGTGAAACGTCAATTGGAGATTTTCCAACTACTTGACGCTAATACTATTGACATTCTTCTTCTGTCAGAAACTTGGCTGACGGATGACTCCGCACCTGATATTCTAGCCGCAATACCCAATGGGTACTATATACTTCAATCTAATTGCTCCCAGGGTAAAATAGGCGGCGGAGTTGCAGCTATCATTCATCAAAAGCATACATTTACCATCTTAGAAAGGGTCAGCCTTCCTTGCGTCGATAGTCTTATTTTGAAATTCACCTCCCCTAAGTACGCCTTTATTTGTGCCCTCTTCTATCGACCCCCTGATCACATGCCTTTATTTCCTCAGCTCTTTGGAGAATTGATCTCTCAACTTGCTATTAACCATGCCAGAATCATCGTCATCAGCGATTTCAACTACTGGCCTTTAGACCCATGCTAAAGCAACCTGTCGGTTGAATTCTCGGATCTGCTGACTGGCCTAAACTTTTCCCAAAATATTAATAAAGCTACCCACATCAAGGGGCATATCCTGGATCAAGCTTGGACTGCTAATATTACAATTACCCCTCCTATTATTTCCCCTTGTCCCTGGTCCGATCATTCCTTCATCTCTTTCGTCATTACTCAGACCCCTTATGTCCCTCCGACACCTGTTAATAACATTTTAGCCCGAAATTGGAAACGAGGGGGAGGAGCCAAGCTCGCGAGCGTAATGGTCGCCTTTTAGCTCGGCTCCCGCAGCCCTCCGGCCTGATCGTATATCCTGTATCATATCCTGTCCGGAGACGACACATTATCGGAGAATTGGAGACAGTGCACCTCGCTTGTACTCACCGTTTGGCCCGGAGGTTTCGACGTGCAGCGGTTCCGAAGTTGTGCCCTCCGCAAGACCGGGGCCTCCGTGGAACCAGGACCGGGACCTAGCCTGTGGGATCCGACGACTGTCGGCCCCGGTCGAGAGAGTGAACCAATGATGAGAGCCGTTGTGCGAACATCCCGGCGATCCTGATCCGGGCCTGCCCTGGTGGCCGCGAGGCTGAGATGGGTGAGATGCGCCGGGGACTGATTCTGTGAAGGGGTTCCCCCCCGCCGCTGCTGTGTCCGGCGGCCCTGGACCTCTGTGCCCGGACTCTGCTTGTTGGGGGCGCCGGTGCTGGCGTAGGCGGAGACCCGCATTGGGCGGACATCCTTTCTGCACCAAGGCTGCCATTGCTGGGAACCCCCCGGAGCTCTGTAAAGTCCTACATTTTTGAACTGTTTTTTGAGAGTCGCGGAAGGTGGCGACTGGGCCGACTTCGCGAAATGGCGGACGACCCTCTGAAACTTGTATCGCCTCGTGGCGGCGGGCTTGGGTTGCCTGATTGCGCGGGGGTCCGGTCTGGTGAGCGTGAGCTTACAGTCGGAGATATCCTGGAAGCTCTGAGATCCCTGCACGCATCCCTGGCCCCCGATGTCCCTGTGAGCCCGCCGCGATCTGCCGCCATTTTGAGCAACCGTTTCTTCTTGCCCCCCTCTTGTTTCAGAGACTCAATTGCCTCGCCCCCCTCGACTGCTGCAAGTGTTGCTGCCGCTGCTCGACGATCATTTTGTGTGCCAGTGACTTTGGAGCTCCCCGCTTTTCGAGGTTCGGACCCCGGAGACTTGGACATTGTGCCGCGGCCCTGTTCGGCTCGGATGCCTAGAAATATTGATGGACTGCCGCCTGCACCTGCATCGCTGGCTACGCATTTGTCTATTACAGAGAACCCCTCGCTCTCCCAAACGGCGAAACTGAACTCCTGTTCTTCATCACCCGTGCTGCGATTGCTGATGCATTTAAACTCTCTACTCGGACTTTTGCTCACTTGCGGACCGATTGACCCCCCTTGTCTACATGGTAGTCAAAAATTTTTTCGATGGTGTGCTGGTCTTGTATTGAGTAGCTCATTTCACATTGTCATGTGGTGGGTGGGATTGGTGGTTCGGAAGGGATGGGGGTGATATGTACGACTCCTGGTGGATTATTGGTGTTTGACTTCGTGGCGCAGTTGTTTGTACCCATAGCGCGGTGGGAGGTCCCCTTCTCTGTAAGTTTTATGGTGCTTGAAATGGTGTCGTCCTGGTCTGTTTTTTGCTGCGATTGTCTGGTTGGGCGGAGGGCTGCGGCCGACTGTATTGATTTCTGTTCTCATGCTCCTCCCTCCTGTTTTCTTTATTTCTGTTTCTGTTTCTTTTTGTCTCGTTCTTCTTTCTTTCTTTTCTTGCTATATTTCGGGTTCTGGTTTAGGGGGACAGGCACGCTGTCTGAAGGGTAGGCCATAGCCTTCTACAGGGGTGCAGGGTGGGATGGGTGGGTTGGGTTCTATTTGTTGTTTGTTTTATAGTTCTATGGCCCTTTTGTATCTCTTTATAGTAATGCCGCGTCTGTCCTTGCCTCCCGTGGTATGTTCGGGGTGGGGTGTGTGGCGTCGTTGATCCTCCTCTTATGGGTCGGTTGCTTTTAATCTCGATTGCTGTACCCTCCTTGTTGCTGATACTCCTGTTTTCTCCTGTACTCTCGCCACGGGACGCCTGTTTCGGCGTGGTCTTCTTTCTTTCGTTTTTGTATATCATTTCCTTTTATCATTTTTCCGCCTTGTCCTTCTCCCCTTCTCCCCTTCCCCTCTTTCCCCCCTTTCCCCCCTTTTCCTCGCCCCCCCCCTTTTTCCTAGAGGTCACTAGGACGGGTTAGTTTTTGATGTAATGTATATCCGATCCCTCTGTTCTGGCTCGGCTGTGATGTTGGGTGGTGGGCATGTAAAGATTATAATGATCACGTGTCGATTGTGTTTGAATTATCCCTATCTCCCTGTGTGTATTGTGTTGCCTCTCCTGTATTACGGCCCCGTACCCCCTTATTGTCGCTGAGGATGGTTTTGGGACTTCGGACTCCTCTATATCAAAAGTGAGCCTCTCGTACCCCTTATCCCCATATTATAAAATTAACCTTCTTTGCTCCTGTTTCTTGGCCGTCTGGTTCCTATGTGTTTTCTCCCTTTTTACGATGGTATTGCCTCTGATTCTTGCTGATTGTATCTGTAATGTTTGCCTTAGAACCTCTGACCGCTTTACATATTGAGGCCGGCCGATTTGGTTGTAGGCCTAGACTTGTATATCCTTTTGACGCTAATAAAGGTTTTACAAAAAAAAAAAAAAAAAGAAATTGGAAACGAGCTGACCAGAGCGAATTTCATAGTCTCTTGATCTCCTCTGCCCCTAAAGAACTGCCTTCCACCTCTGCCCAAGCATCAAGCATAGCTAGCTGGTTGGAATCAGCCTGCGATAAAGTTGCTCCTATGAAAAGAATTAAAACCAAGCGTCCTCATGATGCTCCGCGTTGGTTTTCGGAGGAATTGAAAAAGGAAAAATTGGCTCTGCGGCAGGCCGAGTGCCGCTGGCGGCGTCATTACGCCCCTGAGGAGAAAACTATCTATACTACCTTGCTAAAACATTATAAAAATTATATTTTACAAACTAAAATTACATATTTCTCTCAAAAAATTATTAATTCCTCGTCCAAATCCAAAGATGTCGTTTCTATCGTTAATGAGCTCACTCAACCAGACCGGGTACTGGCCAAACCGGTCCCTTCACAGGTCTTGTGTGACTCATTGAACGCTTTTTTCATTGAAAAAATTGCTGTGATTAAAAACAATATCCCTCTTTCTACTCCATCCTTAGCCCCCGTAACCACTTGCAAAAATCCACTGGTGTTAGATCATATTCCCCCGATCTCTAAAGCTGAATTTTTGACCCTCCTGAATAGAGTAAGCTCAGGCTCCCCGAACGACTGTTGCCATCCCCAGATTCTAAAAGAAGCCTTTCGAGCTTGTCCCGACCCCCCACTCTCACTGCTTAACAATTCTCTGACTACAGGTACTGTTCCTGATTCCTTCAAATGTGCCGCAGTGGTACCCATTCTCAAAAAACCTAATGCCGACCCCCTAGTATTGAGTAATTTCCGCCCCATTTCCCTGCTCCCATTCCTCAGTAAAATTTTAGAGGCCCACGTGACCAACTGTCTCAGTTCCTTTATTGAGTCTTCCCAATTCTTAGATCCCCAGCAGGCGGGTTTTCGGCCGGCGCACTCTACTGAGGCTGTTATTGTGGCTGTGATGGACGAGCTCAGGAGGGGAGCTGATAACAATATCCCCCAGGCCCTTGTGCTTCTGGATTTGTCAGCTGCTTTCAACACGGTCGATCATGATCTTCTGATCGACCGCGTCGGCAGTGCCGGCATCCAGGGCGTGGCTCTGGAGTGGATCAGATCCTTCTTATTTCATCGCTCCCAGGCTGTTCACTTATCCACCTTTTCAGCCACTCCTAGGAAATTAACTTGTGGGGTTCCACAAGGGTCTGCCCTGTCGCCACTCTTATTTAACCTGTATATGCAACCCCTGATTCGGTCCCTATGTAATAACTCAGCCACTATCCTCAATTATGCTGATGACATTCAAATGGTCTTCAATCTTGATTCCTCATCCACATCCATCGCCGACTTTCAGTCTACTATGACTTTTATTGGCGAATGGATGTGTCAAAGGCAACTGAAACTTAACCCAGACAAAACGGAGCTGGTTTTAACTGGAGGTTCTATTAATCCTTGGAACCCCAACTTCTGGCCACCCTCCTGGGGCTCCGCTCCCTCCCCTGCTGACTCCGTGAAGAGCTTAGGGGTAATCATCAGCAAGGACCTTTCTCTAAAACCTCAGATCAATGTAGTCACTTCATCGTGTTTTTTCCACCTTCGGAGAATCCGAAAAATTTGCAGGTTTCTGACCACTGAGGCGTTTATATTAGTCATCATGGCATTGGTCACCTCCCGCCTTGACTATGCCAACGTTGTGGCGGGCGGTGCACTCAGCATCGCCCGCCACATTGATAAACATTTCAGCACGCATTTGCATATGCCAATGTGGGGGGTACCATAGGTACCCCCCATGTGCACCCCCAACACTGGCATCACCTGGGGGCCCCGCAGGGGGCCCCCGCAGCAATCACCGCCTGCCTTTCCGTGGCGGCATTGCCGCCGTGGAAAGGCCCCTAAATTTAGGCATCGTAATATGGCTGGTGGTGTCCATTGGACACCGCCACTATATTATTCCATTACCGCCGCAGTCGCAAGGCGACCGCAGCGGTAAAGCGGCAGACGGTCTTACCGTCCGCGGCTGTCCCCCCGCCATCCTAATATGGTGGGGGGGATCCAGGCATTGATGTCGGGCGGATTGCCTCCGCCAGGCTGGCGGTGGCCACCGCCAGCCTGGCGGAGGCAATCCGCCCGACATCATAATGGGCCACAAAGTGTGGAATAGGCAACAAATATAACATTTGCATATCAAATCAAACACATAATAGCACTAGCATACGTGCCAATAACAGACGTGGCTGAGCACTATAACATTTTAATTGAAAGTGCATACTATACTAAAAACGAACAAAAACTAGCCCCCCTTCTAGATTATTTTGAGGACAACTGGGTGGGGAGATTACACAGGTCAGGCCACAGACAACAAACTAGATTCCAAATACCTTGGTGGAATCTATATCTCCCAACATTAAATCAAGAAGCCAAAACAAACAATTCAGTTGAGGGTTGGCATAATGCCTTCCTAACTTCAACTGGCCAGACAACTCCTACACTACACAAGTTGCTAATGGCAATACAAAAAGAACAAAGTTTTCAAGAATTAAGAATGGAGCAATCGGTCTTGCAATTAAAACCAAAAGTATCAAGACAAACAGCTCAAATGTACCAATATTTACAGCAACAAGTACAACTTTATCCTACAACAAAAGGATTAGAATACTTGCAAATGATTGGAAAAAACACTAATCTAACAATCGAAACTCTATCCAATTAAAATAAAATAAAATAATCCTACCATATCCACAAACACATTTTCGTTACAAAATACAAGTATTTATTTTGTCTACTTATTTTTGAAAATTAAATAAATAGACAAAAAAAAATAATAAACAACATCAACATATAAATAGTACATTCCCCACCCACAATAAAAATAAGATTAAACCACTTACCTTGCGCTGCAATTAAAATACCAAATCCAAGTGATCGAAAATAATCCACATCCAATTAAATTTTCAATAAAAATAAAAAGCCCAACAAAATGTAAAAATACAACTGTGCCAAACCAATCGAAATTCCCTAAAAAATCGTCAAACCTGAATCCATTAAAAACCCGAAAACGTGTAAAAATTTTAAAAAACGCTCCAGGAAACCCGAATAATAAAGGAAGTGTAAAAAAGTATTACTTTAAAAAGTTAAACACACTTCCTTTAGTTAAAAAAGGGAATACTTCCGTAAACGAAAACGCTGGAACCAAATACCTGTAAAAGAAAAATAAACACTCCCACCCTCACAAAATATAAAAAATATACATTATTCACTAACAATAAATAGATATATAACACTAAAACTAACAAAATATACCCAAAACAAACAACTAAAACTAGGCCTAATTACGCGCAAACGATGATAACACTTAAAACGTAAATCACTAACTACAAACATCAAAACTCCTAAAACCCTAGTCCACACACCATAAATAACAAACTACTACCTTCAAAACATACTTACACTACTTAAATTAAAAGATTAGAACTCTTACCTTCTCAGACACGAAGTAGCTGCTAACCGTGATCTTGAATCTTCCCAAATGACACAAAAAGACTAAGAGCGGTTACAAAATAGAAGACCCAAATAATAATGACAACATAAAAATAGTTAAATAAATGACTAAATAATTTATTTAACATAACAAAAATTACTTAAACATTACAAAACGTTTTTTTTATATGTAAATTTTTATGCCTATGTATTATAAACTATATTATAATTTCTAAAAATTGTAAAATTATAAAATTAAATATTATTAAAATATAATATTTAATATGATTATAAATATATACCTTTGTAAAAAATGTTAAAAAATGTATAATTTGTATGTACTTTTTTTTTGAAAAATTTGAAAGATATTAATATTAATAATACAATATTAATTTTACTAGGAATAAAAGTGACATTATAATACAAAAACATGTTGGGAACATTTTTATATACAATATTGATATCAATGAATTATGTGAATGTTATAATGTATAAATGGAACTACATTTATAACATATCATCCACAATAAAATATTATGTTAATAATATTATAAAATGTACAGCACTAAATATTTTGAAATGTGAAATATAAAAATGTTTACAACAGTATGTACAAAATATATTATTATGTTAAATGTATGTTTTTGTACTGTATTTTTTCAATAAACCTAATATTTACTTTACTCAAAAAACAAAAAAAATTGTGTGTGGAAATAAAAAAAATCAAAACCTTATACATTTACACTTTCATTTTGAAAAATTATCTACTTACAGTTATTTATTCTCTAAATCATAAAAATAAAAAAACAATATGATAAACTGTGCACGGTGTTTTTACTTACTGTAAACTTCAAAAATGTATCAATTTCTCTAAATGTATTTTTTCAGAAAATAATCCCACTCCAATGTACTGTTAATTCTAGTAGATGCTGGACACTGAACCTATTTAATTTACTATTCCAACTCCAATCTACATTTAATGAGGGTAGGTGCTGGACACTGAACCTAATTAATTTACTATTCCAACTCCAATCTACATTTAAATAAAATAGATGCTGGACACTAAAACTATTTAATTTACTATTCCAACTCCAATCTACATGTAATTAGGGTAGGTGCTGGACATTGAAACTATTTAATTTACTATTCCAACTCCAATCTACATTTAATTAGGGTAGGTGCTGGACACTTAAACTATTTAATTTACTATTCCAACTCCTATCTACATTTAATTAGAGTAGGTGCTGGACACTGAACCTAATTAATTTACAATTACAACTCCAATCTACATTTAATTAAAGTAGATGCTGGACACTAAACCCAATTAATTTACTATTCCAACTCCTATCTACATTTAATTAGAGTAGGTGCTGGACACTGAACCTATTTAATTTACTATTCCAACTCCAATCTACATTTAATTAAAATAGGTGCTGGACACTAAAAGTATTTAATTTACTATTCCAACTCCAATCTACATGTAATTAGGATAGGTGCTGGACACTAAAACTAATTAATTTACTATTCCAACTCCAATTTACATGTAATTAGGGTAGGTGCTGGACACTGAACCTATTTAATGTACTATTCCAACTCCAATCTACATTTAATGAGGGTAGGTGCTGGACACTGAACCTAATTAATTTACTATTCCAACTCCAATCTACATTTAATTAAAATAGGTGCTGGACACTAAAACTATTTGATTTACTATTCCAACTCCAGTAAGTACAAAATATATTATTATGTTAAATGTATGTTTTTGTACTGTATTTTTTCAATAAATCTATTATTTACTTTACTCAAAAACAAAAAAACAAAAGAAAATTGTGTGTGGAAATAAAAAATTGCAAAACCTTATACATTTACACTTTTATTTTGGAAAATTATCTACTTACAGTTACTTATTCTCTAAATCATAAAAATAAAAAAACAATATGATAAACTGTGCATGGTGTTTTTACTTACTGTAAACTTCAAAAATGTACCAACTTCTCTAAATGTATTTTTTCAGAAAATAATCCCACTCCAATGTACTGTTAATTCTAGTAGATGCTGGACACTGAACCTATTTAATTTACTATTCCAACTCCAATCTACATTTAATGAGGGTACGTGCTGGATACTGAATCTAATTATTTACTTTTCCAACTCCAATCTACATTTAAATAAAATAGATGTTGGACACTAAAACTATTTAATTTACTATTCCAACTCCAATCTACATGTAATTAGGGTAGGTGCTGGACACTGAAACTATTTAATTTACTATTCCAACTCCTATCTACATTTAATTAAAATAGGTGCAGGACACTAAAACTATTTGATTTACTATTCCAACTCCAATCTACATTTAATTAGAATAGGTGCTGGACACTAAACCTAATTAATGTACTATTCCAACTACAAAATACATTTAATTAAAATAGGTGCTGGACACTGAAACTATTTAATTTACTATTCCAACTCCAATCTACATGTAATTAGGGTAGGTGCTGGACACTAAAACTAATTAACTTACTATTCCAACTCCAATCTACATTTAATTAGGGTAGGTGCTGGACACTGAACCTATTTAATTTACTATTCCAACTCCAATCTACATTTAATTAAAATAGGTGCTGGACACTAAAAGTATTTAATTTACTATTCCAACTCCAATCTACATGTAATTAGGGTAGGTGCTGGACACTAAAACTAATTAATTTACTATTCCAACTCCAATTTACATTTAATTAGGGCAGGTGCTGGACACTGAACCTATTTAATTTACTATTCCAACTCCAATCTACATTTAATGAGGGTAGGTGCTGGACACTGAACCTAATTAATTTACTATTCCAACTCCAATCTACATTTAATGAGGGTAGGTGCTGAACACTGAACCTAAATAATTCACCATCCAACTCCAATCTACATTTAATTAAAATAGGTGCTGGACACTAAAACTATTTAATTTACTATTCCAACTCCAATATTTATGTAATTAGGGTAGGTGCTGGACACTGAAACTATTTAATTTACTATTCCAACTCCAATCTACATTTAATTATGGTAGGTGCTGGACACAAACTATTTAATTTACTCTTACAACTCCAATCTACATTTAATTAGAGTAAGTGCTGGACACTGAACCTAATTAATTTACTATTACAACACCAATCTAAATTTAATTAAGGTAGGTGCTGAACACCAAACGTAATTAATTTACTATTCCAACACCAATCTACATTTAATTAGGGTAGGTGCTGGACACTAAAACTATTTAATTTACTATTCCAAATCCAATCTACATTTAATTAGGGTAGGTGCTGGACACTAAATCTAATTAATCTACTATTCCAACTTCAATCTACATTTAATTACAGTAGGTGATGGACTCTGAACACATTTAATGTGTAATGCACTGCCTACCCTTATCACCTATAAAAACAAAAAATTAAATTTTAAAAATTAGTATAATTTAAAAAATATATATTTTTTCATTTCCTATTAACATTACAAATGTTATTTAATTTTTAACATTTATAAAATACTTTAGATTTAAATATGAAAAATGATATAAAAAAATATTTTACTTTTAAATACAAATTTTTAAAAACATTCACCACCCTTATCCCCTATAAACACAACATAACAATCTAAAAATTATTTTCAAATTTTAAAAAATAGAAATTTCATTTTCCTTTTTAAATGTAAATTCTAAATTTCCATTTAAAAATTTCATAAACATTACAACACTTATCCTATAAAATATACATAACACTATTACAATTCCTCACCATACATTTAAAATTCTAAAAATAATTTTTATAATTTAGTAATATATTGAATAATTTTAATTAAATATTTTAAATCACTCACCACCCTTATCCCCTAAAACCCAACAACCCAATCCTAAAATTAATTACACTTTTTTTAAAATCTATTTATAAATTTCACATTTACTTTTAAAATTTATTATACATTTTAATTATTTTAAAAAGTTTCAATTTTGACATTTAAATTTCACTAAAATACATTACAATACATTGTAATTTTTTTTAAAATACTCTCCACCCCTATCCCCTATTAACCCAACATCCCACTCCTAAAATTATTTACACATTTTCAAGATTATAATTTTAAATTTCATATTTACATTTAAAATGTATTATAAATTTCGATTTTGTTTTAAAATTTAAATTTTAAATTTTAAATGTCACTAAAATACATTACAATTATATTTATATTTTCTAAAACACTCCCCACCCTTATCCCCCTATTAACCCAACATCCCGCTCCTAAAATTATTTACAAAATATCGAGATTATAATTTAAAATTTCATATTTACATTTAAAATTTATTATAAATTTCAAATTTGTAAAAAAAAAAAATTTTTAACATTTTAAATTTCACTAAAATACATTACAATTAAATTTATATTTTCTAAAACACTCCCCACCTTTATCCCCTACTAACCAATCATCCCACTCCTAAAATTATTTCCAAAATTTCGAGAATATAATGTAAAATTTCATATTTACATTTAAAATTTATTATACATTTCTAATTTGTTTTAAAATTTCAATTTTAAATTTTAAATGTCACTAAAATACATTACAATTAAATTTATATTTTCTAAAACACTCCCCACCCTTTTCCCCTATAAACCCAACATCCCTCTCCTAAAATTATTTACAACATTTCGAGAACATTATTTTAAATTTTATATTTACATTTAAAATGTATTATAAATTTCGAATTTATTTTAAAATTTCAATTTTAATTTTCAATAAAATACATTACAATTAAATTTATATTTTTTAAAACACTCCCCTCCCTTATCCCCTATAAACCCAACATCCCGCTCCTAAAAAAATCTAACATTTTTAAATAATTAATATTTATTCCTAATATATAAACATTTATATCTATTGAAAATAACATAAATATAATACATCATATAACGATATTTTAACATTTCGATATTTACAAAATCGATATTTCTTACTTCGACATTATTTACATCGATATTACATACAATGACACAAAACGATATTTTAACTTCTATATAAAAAACATCGATATTACTTACCTGCGATATTTATGACTCGATATTTCTGTACCTTGTGGTAAATAAAATATTACCCTGGCTGAATTTCTAGGCATTAACAATTAGCATGCATCAAGTGAGAAGCAGAGTCCGTGGTATCTGAGTTAAAATGGGCTTTATTCCAATAACTCGAGTCAAAGGGAGAATTAGTTCCATCACCTCTGAGGTTCAGGATGAGTCTTCTAACATTTAATAACAAAACATCATATATATACTTTTTACTCCTTGTACATAGGGAGCTCGAGGCAGAGCAAGACAGAAAATGAGATAAGAACATGTGGGTGTACACTTGATGAGTCATAGGTGTGTGATAGGTAGGTGTCATAGGTGGGTGGGTACTTAGAGGAGGAGTTGGCATGACCAGCTCGAACTGTGCCCTAATTGTGCAACTTTGAGCATGACGTGCAATTGACGTGTAACTGGGAGGAGGCTGACTTTCAACCTAGCAGAGAGATCTCTTATGTCAAGGCGACCAGCACATCTAGTACAACTGATATCTAGAGTCAGGGGATGTATTATCTGAAGAAAAGGTTGTTCGTCACTAAAAGACAGAGAGGGCATATTTATTCGTTCATTGCATGAGCTTTCTATGGGTGCAAGCACTGTAATTCACTTAAATGGAGACAGAATGGCTATCGGACGGGTCTGTTTACTTTTCCTCACCGGGCAGGGATGCCACTCTGTACAGCAGACGGATAACTGTTATTCATAATACTGTCTTGGCAGACTTCTTGCTGACGTGACTGCAGCTTCAGGGTGTCAGGAGTCATGAACTGCAAATACATGGGCCTTATGCTACCTTAACGTTTGGGAGACTTGATGACTTGACTTGCAGGACATGTTTGCAGAGGCCTAGTGATTCAGGCCACTACGGGAAATATGCATGGGTGACATGCACATGACATGTAACATAGGGTATATGTAGTGGACATATTTGGTCAGGCAAAATATCATTTTCCTCATTCCCTCCTTGTCACCTACATAACCCTTCAGGATACATCTATATTCATGAGACCGTATAGTTGATCATACAGCATCATTTCTTCATCTTTTATCCTTTGTTTACGTGGATGTGGAATACAGGCAGTAGCACACAAGCCGCAAATGGCCGGACCACACTGCAGACAGAGACAGCAACCAAATACCATAAGTAGGGCCATTCCTAGGAAGGACATAACTTTCCATCCCCATGCAGATATTACACCCCAGAACCAACTGGACCAAGTCCATGTGCCTGGGTCTTGATGTATGACATTAGCAATCTTGTGGAGCCTTGTTATTGCTTCGTACACAGATAGTGCATTATCTGGGATGAAAACGCAACAACTAGATCGGATGACTCTACAAGCTCCGCCTCTATCCGCCAAGATGACGTCTAGAACGAGGCGGTTTTGAAGAACGACAAGTCTAATAGCAGACTGTTCCTGGGTCAAGTTCGCCAGGGCAGATGCAGTTATATTTACAACTGTTTCAAGAGTCCTTGTTAACCTGCGTATCAGTTTACTGTTTTGGACGGGACCTATGAAGAAAAAGAATCCTCTGGTGCTATGGCATGTTCCTTGACCTGGGTGTTGTCAGGGAAGGCGGCAGCAACCTGTGAATGAAAAGAGAGTAGTGCAGAAATCAAGGAAGCCAGGTAATCTGTCAGCATGTTACTGTCAACATCAGTAATTTTCTTTGGCATAGGCGTACCTCACATATATCACCACATAATTATGTGGTAAATAAAATATAGTTCATAAGGAGATAGGCCTGTTCTGGAATGAGCTACCATACGCATGTAAAAGAGGGCAACCGGCAAGGCCACCATCCAATCCACGCCTTTTTCTGTACAGATCTTAGCAATTTTTGTCTTGAGGGTCTGATTATGTCTTTCTACAAGGCCTACTGCTTCTGGGTGTCTGACACAATGGAATTTCCATGTATAACCTAACAGAAGGGACACTTGTTTCATTAATTCAGAGGAGAATGGCTGATCGTTATCTGAATAGATCACATGAGGTGATTCATAGCTGGGGAAGTACTGCGCACTAATTGTCTGACTGTTGTAACAGCAGTATAATCTGGAACTGGATATGCTTCTGTCCATCTAGACAGTGCACACACAACTACTAGGACATACTTGTTAAACCTCTACATCTGTCCATTTGGATATAAACCATCTGGAGAACCTCAAAAGGGTGGTCAGGAGGATGAAATCCGCCTAGTTCCACCGGAATGCCTTTACCTGGATTGAACTGACAACAGATCATACATGTTCGCACTTTCTGTTGCACATAGGTGCTTGTTAAACCAAATATACTGTAAACAGTCTATCATCATCTATCATCTTCTCTCCTACGTGTGTTGGACTATGTGCTGAGAAGAAAACAATGTACCTTTTCCCTTAGTCATCTAACCTTGGTTAGTCTGGACCCCTCCTTGTTCAGTCCAATTCTTTATCTCATCTGTTGTGGCATGTGTCTGTATGTCAAGTACATCTTGTGTAGGGTCCCTGACTGTCATACTTTATGTCAGTAATGGTACCTCTGTCCTTGTCGTGTCTGTTGGTGTCTGTAACTTTGGTGTGAGCTTTGTATTTCAGGATAGAAATGGCTGTAGGTAAATGTATGGCCTCTAACAGGGCCTGAATAAGCTGGCGGTGCTGAATCTTGGTCCCATGGGAGGTCTCAAGAAACCTCTCTCTTTCTCCTCAGAACCCCGAAATCATGAACAACGTCAAAAGCGTATTGTGAGTCAGTATAAATGTTTACTTTCAAGTGCTTTGCTCTTATGCAGGCTTGTGTCAGAGCAATGAGCTCTGCTGCTTGTGCAGACAGGGTGTCTATTTTCTGTGTCTCTATGACTTCTGTGGTCACGGCATACGCTGCTACTAAGTCTCCTGTACTTGTTCTCATGCATGATCCATCTACATAGAGTGTCAGGTCTGGGTCTAGAAGTGCAATATCTGTCAGGTCTTGTCTTGGTTTATTCATTACTTCCACACAGTCATGTGGTGATGCATTTACTGTACTTGAGGGCAAAAGCGTTGCATGATTCAGAATGTTACAACGTCTGATCTCTATGTGTGGTTGAAATAATGTCAGTTCATATCCTGTCAGTCTCGCTACAGTCAAATGTAAAAATAAATAAAAAAGCATAAAATGTTTACTGTGACATGGAGTCGCTAAAGCTGGCGCGTGACATAATGCTCTTTTTAATTCCTCAAATGCCAAGGTGTGTTCTTGTGTCCTAGGGAGAACAGTCAAAATGGCTGCCTCCTGTGTAGTTAATCCATTGCCTACAATGGTTATGTTAGCTGTATACCTGGTGTACCCTCCTTGGAAAGCAAGTGTTGTACACCACTTGCTTTACACAGAAAGTGCAAGACTGTCAGAGATGCAATGTCACAGTCTGGTTCTGATCTTGCTGTAATTAGAATGTCGTTTATGTGTTGGCAGGCATGTGAATACTGTCTAGCTGTTCCTTTAGTGTCTGACTGTAAATGCTAGGGCTCACTGTCATCAATCTAGCAAAAATAAATGACATAGAAATAAATAAATAAAGAAAAATGAATATTCAATTCAAAAGCTCTGCAGTTTACAAAAAAAAAAAAACCTACTCTAGATCTTGGGAACAGTATGACCATACTACCTACAATATGTTCTCTAAATGTATTTGAATAAAACCAAAGTATTCTTGTCATAGACAGAAGGCTGGAGCCTCTGTGAGAAACAGCCCCTCCCTCTAGAATTATGTTCGCGCTCGGAGTTTTGAATCAACTGCAAGCCGGGCTACACTGAGATCTACAATTGAATGACTGCCAGATGCTGAACTCATTGCAAGAGCAAGACTCCTGCCAATTATTCTGTTTACACTACTGGGGGAATAACTATCCATTTGCAAGCGTTACATTATCTGAAGTCAATGAAGCTGGCTGCAAGGAAGAGCCTGACTCAGCTGGAGGACAGCCAATAATTGTCCGCGGAAAAGAATTGGAGGATGGCCAACAAGACAGGCACTGCTCGCTCCAAGAGGGAGTAGCCCTCCCTTTACATAAACATTTACTGGGAGCCAGGCCATCTCGGTCTCGGACGGACTGTCTCAAGGTTAAAAAACACATTCCTTGTACGTCATAACATATCTCTTCCCAGGCCAGAACCATTATTCTCTAACTAACGGAAGCGAACTTTAAAACGTGTTAAAAAGTAAATTAATAAAGACATGTATTTTTCTGTAACTGAGTGACATGCTAGCATTTTAAATAATTCTGTACTGCTACTTAAAAGCTCCACTTTCTAAAAAACACTTTTGTCTAACTAATTCAGCTAGAAGGCAAGACATTTGAAACATGGGCATTTGTTTAGCATGCAAATTACCACACAAAAAGGGACAGTTTGCTTCTGCACACAACGCTAAGCACTTTGCAGTTGAGAGAAAAAAAAAACGAATTATCATGGACTGTTGCGTTGGGACTGTTCTCTGCATATATCAATGGAGCCTTCTCCACTTAATGTTGATCTGAAACCATCTGTGTAAGCATTGTAGCCCTGAATCAGACATAATAAATCCTATTTTCCAAGTCTTGTTTATTGAACACTGCTTTCACCGTGCAATATTTCACCATTCTATCAGCAGCCTGTCAAAGTACATAGGTGAGCCTTGAAACTAAATGAATGCAAACTAAACTAATGTAGGGGACTCTTAGCAATGCACTAACATGGTAGTGTATTGTAGCTATCAAAAAGGGCCACGTTCATTAATTTCACAAATAGCCACTTTCCTAAGTGAGTGGGATAACTGTCACACGCTAAAGGGCAGCTTGCATTGGGAAAAATATTAATTCATATTTTCTAGAAACATCCCTATTTAAACAAAAAACACTGTTGCATTACACTAATTTAAAACACATTCTAAGATGGGTCTGTTTCATATTTCTTTCCAACCGCGAAAACATTGAAGCACTCTTCGTGGAAACCCTTATCTCAATTCGACTGGTCTATTTACAACTTTACCGACCTCTGAGCCAAACACATTAAATCAAGTGTTCCAAAGCAAAACCCTTTACAAATACACTTCTTTACTCTCCATGCAACATTTTACCATTCAATCTGCAAACTGAATACGCCCATTGGATAACATGGCAAATCGCACCTCCACACAAAACATGCTTTTTCCACCACTTCCACAGCTCAGATCCCTTTCAAACTTGGCATCACAGTAGTCCAAGCGATTTCCTAAATCCTCACCAAAAAACAACTAAATCCCTCCACTGGAACGGGTACGAATTTCCGCTCAAAAACACGCCCCCCGCAAACACCAAACAAAAACGCCAAAATTCCTCAACACCTTGTTAAAACAAATACTGCCTTCTCAATAAAAGATATTAACTCTTTGGCAGCCGAAGCACAATCATTCCCCAATGACTGCAGTACATGGGAAAGTCATGAACTCATCTCTCCACGTTATCACATAACACATACGCACATCTTCAAAACATTTTCTCTAAGCACTTGAAAGAGATCCAGCTCTCTCCTGCCTAACGTAATGGCTAGGGACCTGATGATAACATGTTCTGCACAAGCCATAACTACATGGCGCTATTTACAAGCCATGTTTACAAGAAACTCAACAAGTCACAAAAATGACACGCTATTCACAAGGCATATTTACAAGGAGCTATACTTAAGAAAATTCAACAAACTACTCACAAGTCTTAATCTCAAGTCGCTATTCACAAGCAACTACAAGCCATTCACAAGGCGTTACACACATGGATGTAACAAACTATTCACAAGTCTTAAGCACAAAGCGCAATTCACAAATAAACCAACGAGTTACTCACAAGGCACTTGCGCAGTCCAGAAGGGACTTGTCTAGATACAAGGAAATGAACTCTTCAGATGCTGTCGACTTATTTTCTACATACTCTAAAGGGTACAGGTGGTGGCGTTCTCTACCTACTGGGTCTTTTCTGAGGTGGTCACTTTAGCTAGTTTTTCTGACAGAACGGGATAAATACCAGTTAACAACGGCATTTCTTGGCTTGTTTAGTTCTCTCTGCTTTATTGAATTCATTCTTTGTTCTCCTATGTCACTCTTTGCGCCATATCTCAATGGCATCTTTCTGAGAGGGTCTTGACTTCTTTTTCCAAATGGCGTTTAGCCCATGCTTATTGTACATAAAATGACCAGGTGTGTCTCTAGGCCGGATATTAACTGCCTATTCTAGTATACCCTTTCTGGTCCCTATCTGACGTAATCTTGAAAACAGAAACCAATACAATGGAAACACAATACACAAAAATAGACTGTAACAATCAACAATCATTCACACTAAAACAACATAACATTGAAACACTAAAACAGATACAACCTAAACTGATACAGAGAGTTAAACATGTACTTGAAAAACATTTTTGTGCACTGAAAATACAATGCAACCATACCGGTCTCAAAAATTGAGACACGTCTTTACCGGGCCCACTTTTTACTGTGGACACGTCTAGACCGTTCTCATTTAAAATGAGCCCGTCTTGAAACTTGATACATTTCCCATAGTGGTACTCACCGGGAAAGCAGAACTTGAAACTTGAAGGCCTCGGAAACTTGACTTGACTACGCTTGCGCCTTGGAACAGGTGGACCTCTGGAGACCTCGGACCTTGCTCTCTCACGGGCTGGGCCTCTGGTTGAGACGACCCGCGTTCCTCACCGCCTCACATGGATGCCTGGTCGCAGTCCGTCCTCCTCCGTGGGCCTGAGGGAGTGGCAGGAAGACCTGCTGGTGCGCTTTGAAGTCCGTCACGGCTGTAGAAGGGGGCAAAGACTAGACCGACAACTCCGGCGAGTGGGGAAAGGGATATGTCCCTATTCGGGCGCCAAATTATGTGGTAAATAAAATATTACCCTGGCTGAATTTCTAGGCATTAACAATTAGCATGCATCAAGTGAGAAGCAGAGTCCGTGGTATCTGAGTTAAAATGGGCTTTATTCCAATAACTCGAGTCAAAGGGAGAATTAGTTCCATCACCTCTGAGGTTCAGGAAGAGTCTTCTAACATTTAATAACAAAACATCATATATATACTTTTTACTCCTTGTACATAGGGAGCTCGAGGCAGAGCAAGACAGAAAATGAGATAAGAACATGTGGGTGTACACTTGATGAGTCATAGGTGTGTGATAGGTAGGTGTCATAGGTGGGTGGGTACTTAGAGGAGGAGTTGGCATGACCAGCTCGAACTGTGCCCTAATTGTGCAACTTTGAGCATGACGTGCAATTGACGTGTAACTGGGAGGAGGCTGACTTTCAACCTAGCAGAGAGATCTCTTATGTCAAGGCGACCAGCACATCTAGTACAACTGATATCTAGAGTCAGGGGATGTATTATCTGAAGAAAAGGTTGTTCGTCACTAAAAGACAGAGAGGGCATATTTATTCGTTCATTGCATGAGCTTTCTATGGGTGCAAGCACTGTAATTCACTTAAATGGAGACAGAATGGCTATCGGACGGGTCTGTTTACTTTTCCTCACCGGGCAGGAATGCCACTCTGTACAGCAGACGGATAACTGTTATTCATAATAATGTCTTGGCAGACTTCTTGCTGACGTGACTGCAGCTTCAGTGTGTCAGGAGTCATGAACTGCAAATACATGGGCCTTATGCTACCTTAACGTTTGGGAGACTTGATGACTTGACTTGCAGGACATGTTTGCAGAGGCCTAGTGATTCAGGCCACTACGGGAAATATGCATGGGTGACATGCACATGACATGTAACATAGGGTATATGTAGTGGACATATTTGGTCAGGCAAAATATCATTTTCCTCAACCTCGACATTAAATACTCAATATTTTGACTGTGTACCCCTAAGCGCAGATTAAGGTGGCGCAACTGTTTGCTATGTGTTTACTTACTCATGATTTATGAGGTCACTGAAAGTCACGCAGGGTGATTGTCTGGCTTCATAAATCATTATGAGAGCCCTGTGTCACACATGTACTGCTTTTCATGGTGCAAAAGTGATCCAGGGCTCTCATAAATAAGCCCCTCTTTATTTAAAATGACATCATAACATTCAAGAGCGCAGTTTCCAGACTAAAGATGTTTTGCCCCTGGATCTAAGACATGCTGTCAAAGAAGAGGTGTGAGATTTCCCTGGTAAAGAGATAAGACTAATAAAAAGTGTCAAGCCAGCAAAGATCAATGTAAAACCCAATGCTGTTTTCCCCAGAACCAAACAATGCAGACTTGCAAGAGAAGCAAAAAAAGGAATGAAAACTGTGATTGAAAACAAAAATGATTGACTAGGGAATTCTTCAGGAAGTGCTTGGTAGTCCATGCAAATCTCCTGTAATGAAAATTTAGAAACCAAGTGGTAAATGAAGAATAGAATAGGATTCAAGAAAAAATAATAGTGATCTCTGGTTGTCCATGGAACTAAGTCCAGCAGTAATTCTGTTTCAGATCTCATAAGATGCAGTATCGTACACAGTCATTGATTTATGCTATGCATTCTATTTAATTGCTCTTCACAAGAAAAGCCAGTACCTCTTCGCTTTTCGATTTTTAAGTAAAATTCTCGTTAGGTGTAGGATTCCACAACGGTATACTTAAAGTCCTTCAATTTTTTCTCAAATCGTTATAGCTCTAGGAAAGCATAGGTTGCTCTTCAACTCAGTCCTGGTGCATTACATCGATGACATACTAGCTATGTCATAGAAAAAAGAAGACTGTAAACTTGAAACAATTGCTTCGCTGCGCCTCGGCCTGGTCACCCCTACGCTCCCAGGACCTCCTGCTCCTGCCTCCTGCCTTCTGCTGCTGTGCCTGCCTGCCTGCGCCGTCAGCGAGCGCCCCAGCCACCGCAGGGCCGCCCGCCAAGCCCGCACTCGCTTTCCCGCCGCTGCCTGCCTGCGGCCCCGCCCCCCCGCCAGCCGATTGGATCCCACGCTCCCGCCTCCCAGCTGACCCGCCCTCCCGGCTCCCTTCTTAAAGGGGAACCCCGGGGGAACTCCGTCTCGGGAGTGACCACTGCGCCTCGGGCTGGTCACCCCTACGCTCCCAGGACCTCCTGCTCCTGCCTCCTGCCTTCTGCTGCTGTGCCTGCCTGCCTGCTGCCTGCGCCGTCAGCGAGCGCCCCAGACGCCGCAGGGCCGCCCGCCAAGCCCGCACTCGCTTTCCCGCCGCTGCCTGCCTGTGGCCCCGCCCCCGCCAGCCGATTGGATCCCACGCTCCCGCCTCCCAGCTGACCCACCCTCCCGGCTCCCTTCTTATGACGCCCCCTTAGCGACCGCGCAGCGGACGCGCGCAGCGGGAGCACCGACGGAGCGCCGAAGGTGCGCCAAAGGTAAACCCGTCTACGCCCGTCCGCGCCTGGACCGCGCCCAGTGCCAAGACCCCTGGCTCCCGCAGTCACCAGCCCTCCCGCCGGACCTATGCCACCACTGACCTCTACGCACTCAACGCCGGCAGACTCCCGGGCTGCTACCGAGCCACCCTGAGACGCACCCACGGCCCCTTCTGCTGCAACTCCTGCAAGTTCACCTGCATCCGGACCTGCACCACTCCAGCAGTGCCCAAGACCTCGACGAGCAACAGCAGCAGCCACCTGAAGTACATCCTGCTCAACACCCGCTCAGTCCACAGACACGCCGTCGAGCTCTGGAACCTGCTCGACACCACAGCCCCAGACGTCGCCTTGCTCACGGAAACCTGGATGAACGCCTCCTCAGAGCCCGACATCGCCATCGCCATCCCGGACGGCTACAAGATCATCCGGAGGGACCGCGTCAACCATCATCCACAGGAACTCCATCCGCATCACGACCAACACCGACGACACACTCGCACCCGCCGAGCACCTGCACTTCCAGATCCACATCAACCCCAAGACCACCCTCAGAGGCACCCTCATCTACAGACCCCCGGGACCACGCACACAATTCAGCGAGGACATCGCCGACGTCGTCAGCCCGCACGCCCTCCTCTCCGCTGACTACATCCTCCTCGGGGACCTCAACTTCCACCTGGAGAACAACAACGACCGCAACACCACCACCCTGCTGGACAACCTCACCAACCTCGGACTCAAGCAACTGGTGACCACCCCCACCCACTACGCCGGACACACACTCGACCCGTCTTCTCCTCCAGCAAGGACATCGCCTTCAGCCACGCCACCGGACTCCACTGGACGGACTACAGCTGCGTCACTCCAGCTTCAAAAGGACCACAATCCACCACCAACAGCAAAAGGTTGCACGCTGAAGCTGGGACAAGATCACAGCCGACCAGCTCACAACTTCCCTGAGCAAGAACCCACCCACCAGCGCAACGAACCCCAGTCAAGCGGCCACCAACCTCACGAAGTGGATCAGCGACTGCGCAGACGACCTCGCCCCTCTGAGGACCCCGCCTAGCAGACCCGGCAGCAAGAAAGCCCCATGGTTCACCGACGAACTCAAGAACTCGAAGAAGAACTGCAGAGCCCTTGAGAAAGCCTGGCGCAGAGACCCAACACCGGACAACATGACTGCCCTCAAGCTCGCCACTCGAAAACACCACCAACTGATCCACACCACCAAGAAAACTGCATTCAAGGAACGACTGGACAACAACGCACACAACAGCAAGGAACTCTTCAACATCGTTAAAGAGCTCTCCAACCCCAACGCCGGAAACAACGACATCACCCCTTCGCAAGACCTCTGCAACTCCCTCGCCTCCTACTTCCACAACAAGATCGCGGACATACACAACAGCTTCAGCACTCAACTGACGCACACCACGACCGAACCATCGCCCCCCACCACCACCCTCCGCGCCTGGACCCCGATCAGCACCGAAGACACCGTCCGCACGATGAACTCCATCCACTCCGGATCTCCGACCGACCCTTGCCCTCACCACGTCTTCAACAAGGCCGACGCTGTCATCGCACCCCACCTGCGGGACATCATCAACACCTCCTTCAACACCGCCACCTTCCCGGAGAACTGAAAGCATGCCGAACTCAGCGCCCTACTAAAGAAGCCATCAGCCGACCCCTCCGACCTCAAGAACTACCGACCCATCTCGCTGCTCCCGTTCCCCGCTAAAGTAATCGAGAAGACCGTCAACAAGCAGCTGGCCGCCTTCCTCGAGACGAACGGATCCCTCGACCTCTCGCAGTCTGGCTTCCGGGCCAACCACAGCACCGAGACCGCCCTGATCGCAGCCACCGATGACATCCGAGTTCTGCTCGACAACGGAGAAACAGCGGCCCTCATCCTCCTAGACCTCTCCGCGGCCTTCGACACTGTCTGCCACCGTACCCTAGTACAGCGCCTCAGCAACGTCGGAATCCAGGAGAAGGCACTGGAGTGGACCATCTCCTTCCTCTCCGGAAGGACACAGAGAGTCCGCCTCCCCCCGTTCAGATCAGAAGCCACCGAAGTCATCTGCGGCGTTCCTCAAGGCTCCTCGCTCAGCCCAACCCTCTTCAACGTCTACATGAGTCCCCTCGCATCCATCGCACGCCAGCACAACCTCAACATCATCTCCTACGCGGACGACACCCAGCTGATCCTCTCCCTCACCAACGACCCCGCCACCGCCAGAGCCAACCTACACGAAGGGATGAAAGAGGTACCCGAATGGATGAAGAACAGCCGCCTGAAACTGAACTCGGACAAGACGGAAGTCCTCATCCTGGGATCCTCACCCTCCGCCTGGGACGACTCCTGGTGGCCCCCCGCCCTAGGCAGCGCACCCAAACCAACAGACCACGCACGCAACCTGGGCTTCATCCTGGACTCCTCCCTCTCCATGACCAGACAAGTCAACGCCGTCTCCTCGTCGTGCTTCAACATCCTACGCATGCTACGCAAGATCTTCCGGTGGATCCCCACCGAGACCAGGAAGACGGTCACCCAGGCCCTCGTCACCAGCCGACTGGACTACGGCAACTCCCTCTATGCTGGAACCACCGCCAAACTCCAGAAGAGACTCCAGCGGATCCAGAACGCCTCAGCAAGACTCATCCTGGACATCCCCCGTCGCAACCACATCTCCGTACACCTGAGAGACCTGCACTGGCTCCCGGTCAACAAGAGAATCACCTTCTGTCTCCTCACCCACGCACACAAAGCCCTGCACAACCAAGGCCCAGGATACCTCAACAGCCGCCTCAATTTCTACGCTCCCAAACGCCAGCTTCGATCGACCGGCCACGCCCTCGCCGCCGTCCCCCGCATCCGAAGAGCCACCACAGGGGGAAGGTCCTTCTCCTACCTCGCCGCCAAGACCTGGAACTCCCTCCCGACCCACCTCCGCCGGACCCAGGACCACCTCGCCTTCAGGAAGCAGCTCAAGACCTGGCTGTTCGAGCAGTAGCGGACCCCCCCCTCCCCAAGCGCCTTGAGACCCTCCGGGTGAGTAGCGCGCTATACAAATGCTTTGATTGATTGATTGATTGATTGATTGTTAAATAATTGGACCACCTCCACCCCCCGTAATTGTCACCGCCATCCCGACTGATACAAGATCCAGAGGAAAGACCAATCGCCCAGGAGGAGAACTTGCCACTGCACACAAGAGCTCCCTCCAACTCTCCACCTCCAGCACGAGAGACTCCCCATCCACCACCGAACACCTCCATTTCCAGATTTAGACCAGCCCCAGAATGACCCTATGTGGCACCCTCGCCTACAGAACCCCCACACCTCAAACTTCATTCACCATTACCATTGCTGACCTCATCACGCCCCACGCCATCGCCTCCAGGGACTACATACTCATCAGAGACCTCAAATTCCACATCAACAACCTCTGTGACCCCTAACTCCGCCACCATCCTGGACAACCTCACCAACCTCAGACTGAAACAGCTCTTCACCACCCCCACCCACAAGGCAGGACACACCCTCGACCCCATCAACAACAACATCCAGTTCAACCACACCACCCAACCCCCCCTGGACTGACCACCACTGCGTACACTTCTCTTTCAACAATGCCAAGGAACTGGAGCAAGGTCACAGAGGAGCACCTCAACTCCACCCTTATCCCTGATCCCCTCCTTCCTTGACCGCTTCCAACTCTGCAGCCAAAGAACTACACTGGTGGATCATTAACTGCGCACACAAGCTCGCCCGCCTCCGCAACCCAGACAGACAGCCCCCCATGAAGGCCACCTGGTTCACCACCGACCTCCAAGAATCCAGAGACACCTGCTGATGTCTTGGGAAGCAATGGAGGAACAGCAGAACCACGGAAGACCAGACCACCTACAAGAAGGCCATTACAGAATACCAGCAACTTATCAGACCCACCAAAAGGACAGTCATCCGGAACAAATTACTCGCCAACTCAAGCAACTCAAAGGAACTCTTCAGCATCATCCAGGAATGTACCAAACCCCCCCGCAAAGCCACAGACGTCACACCCTCCCAGGACCTGTGCAACAAGCTTGGCTCCTACTTCCATCTGAAAATCAAGGCCCTCTACGAGAACCTCAGGGAACAACTCCAGAAACCACTCCTTCCTTCAGCAACGACAGCCAGCCTACCATCGCCGCCTGGACCCCGGTCACCATGGAAGAAACCACCACAACCATAAAGAGCACTCACTCAGGAGCACCCATGTACCCCTGCCCACTGCACATCTTAAACAGAGCTGCCACCGCCGTAGCACCCGCACTACGGTGCACCATCAACGCCACCTTCAAATCCGGCACATTCCCAGATGACTGGAAACACGCAGTAGTCAAGCCCCTCCTCAAGAAACCCACTGCAGAACCTCCTCAAGAAACCCACTGCAGAACCCACAGACCATCTCTCTCTTCCCTTCACGGCCACAGTGACCGAGAAGATCGTCAACGCCCAGCTGACTAACTTTTTTGAGGAGAATGCCATCTTTGACCCTTCTCAATCTGGATTCTGCAGTAACCACAGCACCGTGACTGCCCTCCTTGCTGCCACAGACAACATCCGCATGCTCTTCGACCAAGACCACACCATGGCCCTCATCCTACTAGGTCTATTCGCAGCCTTCGACATCGTCTCTCACCGCACTCTCACAGTCATACTCCACGACGCAGGCATACAGGGAACCGCCCTCGACTGGCTCCACTTCTTCCTCAGCAGCAGAACCCAAAGGATCAGACTCCCTCCCTTCCTCTCAGAACCCACAGAGAGTACCTGGAGTACCCCAAGGATCATCGCTCAGTCCCATGCTCTTCAACATCTACATGGCCCCCGTACCACTATCGTCAGACAGCGTGGACTCAGCAAAGTATCCTACACTGAGGACACCAAGCTCATCCTCTTCCTCAGGAAGGTACCCAACGCCACCAGACTCAGTTTCCAGGAAGGAATGAAAGACGTTGCATCCTGGATGAGTAGCAGCTGTCCTAACCTCAACTCGGAGAAGACAGAAGTCCTTGTCCTCGGACCCACCCCCTCAGCTTGGGATAACACCTGGTGGCCCACCGCCCTCAGCAACCCCCTCATCCCCACGGGACACAACCGGAACATTGGCACAATGACCCACCAGATCAACGCCATCACCTCCACCTGCTTCAACACCCTCTGCATCCTTCGCAAGACCTTAAAATGGATCCAGAAAGACCATCACCCACGCACTCATAACAAGCAGACTGGACTACGGAAACACCCTCTATGCTGGAATCAACAAATGCCTGCTACGCAAACTCAAGACCATCCAGAACACTGCGGTCAGACTCGTCCTCAGCATCCCACGGAATGAACACATCACCCAACACCTGCGAGACCTCCACTGGCTGCCTATCAAGAAGCGAGTAACTTTCAAGCTACTCACCCACGGCTACAAATCCCTATACAACACCAGACCCAAATACCTGAACGAAAAAGTCTCCTTCCACGCACCCAAGAGAAACCTCCGCTCTTCCGACCTTTCCCTCGCGGAAACCCCGCGCATCTGCAGAACCAGAGCAGGTGGAAGAGCCTTCTCCTACATTGCAGCAAAGGCCTGGAACAAGCTCCTGATTAACCTCAGGCGCTCCCCCACTCTGCACACCTTCAGGAAGAGCCTCAAGACTTGGCTTTTCTGCTGACTTGGAGCTGTACCCACGTCCAACCCCCTCAGCGCCTTTAGACCCTCATGGGTGAGTTGCACGCTTCATAATTCCCTGATTGATTGATTGATAATTTACCTGACAGTGATTACAAGGTTTTTGTAACAAAAGGGTAATACTGTAAAAAGAAAGTGATTGATGTTGGTCATCACGTTGAAAAAGGAGCACTGAAAGTCTCAAAAGAATGCATTTCTGAAAAAAAATGCATCTGACAGCCACCTATCGGGAGGTGAAGGTGTTCCTGGGTATTGTTGGCGACTGTTGTCAGTAGATTCAAATCTTTTCTTTGATAGCAAAACCTTTAGTAAGATTGATCTATAGTGACATTCAAGATTCGATACTGTTTGATGAAGAGTGTTAAGAGGCCTTCCTGGTATGGAAAGAAAGTTTGTGCAATGCACCCGCTCTTTGAATACAAGTTATTGTTTTATCTTCACTGTCATGAGAAAAGCAGATGTGCTCTTGCTATTTTTGATGCAAAAACATGGAAGAATCATTATACCAGTAGCCTACGTAACAGCTGCGTTGGATCTACTAGTTGTAGTTCTTCCTGGTTGTTTGAAATTGTATTTGCTGTTGTTTGTATTGCAATTGAACAAAGTGAAGCGATAGTGATGAGACATACGTTAATTGTATTTGTTCCACATTCTGTTGCGATCCTGCTGACTCATACACGACTAGGCCCAAACAAGTCTATTAGCATCAATCAGGAGATGTAACTCTTTGAATCTTGTAACAGTGCTTCCTATTTCAAACAATAGATAATTAGATAACGTAAATTATGATGTTGTTGAAACAGAACATGACTGCATAACTGTTACAGAATTATGTTCCAAACCAAACCAAAACCATATATTTTAGAGACATTCCTCTTGACATGGCTGATCTGACTTAATTTGTTTATGGTTACTCCTTAGGAGACCAATGTGGAACACTAAAGACTGCTTATGCAGTATGTTCCATTTATGAAATTCTTGAAGCATTACATCTGTCGAATGTAACTTCACTTCAAGTGGCAGAGTTAGTTACATTAACAAGAGTTTGTTGCCTGTCAGAAAATTTGAACGTGACTATTTATACAGACAGCAAGTATTGTTTTGGTGTGGCCTATGATTTTGAACAACTGTGGTCACAGAGACGTTTTAGGGCATCTTTTTGAGTTCCCATCAGGAATAGTCTCTATATACTTGATTTGTTGAATGCAATACAATAGCCAAAATAGAGTGCCGTACTCAAGTGTGCTGTCGATAAGGCAGAAAAAGACATCCCTTGGAAATAAATATGCTGATCAAGTGGCCAGCTATTGAGCACTTGGGAATGTGACAGTAGCTCAAGAAATAAATCAAGATGATGTAAGAGAAAATTCTGAGATAAACACAGAAGCTGTGAATTGTTTTCTGTTAAGTTCAGTCTAAACCTCTTTGAGCGAATTGAGAGATTTTCCTGAAAAAGCCCAGGAGATAAGAAATAAAAGTGCTACAAAAGAAATTATCAAGATATGTATATTACTCCTGAACAAAAATATTTATTACTAAGCACAATGTTGCACCCAATAGCCCGCTATTTGCATAGCTAGCCATACTCAGGGAGAGACTCCATGATGAGGACTTAAAAAACAAGTATTGGGAAAAATAAATCTTTAGAAATATTGCAGAGAATTTGTGTAGTCTTTATTTAATATTGCAAAATAATAATCAGTGTAATAAGGCAACAGTTTTGATGAGTCAAATTGGCAAACCAAAAGGCCCTTTTACAAGACTCCTGGTTGATTTTGTGGAAATTCCTGTTTGCAATGGTCCTAAATACATTCTTGTGATAGTCTGTTTTCTAAATAGGTCTCGAATGCACTCTTGTGGTAGTCTGTTTTCTAAATGGGTCAAGGCATATCCCACCCGGAGATCAGACAGCCTGACAGTTGCCAAACCATAGTTGAGGGAGTGGATACCACAAGTTAGCCTACCAACTTCTACTGAGACAGATCATATCTCACATTTTATTTCAAAAATAAGATTTGAAATTGATTTACCCTGCCCTCCAAATTGACCAGCAATTCCATTGTAGTAGAAACAGAACCAAGAAAAGAAGACCAGTTCCACGTGCCAAGCCCTGGAGTTTATGTGGTTGTTAGAAGACACATGAGGAAGAACTGCTTGGTGGAGAGGTGGCATGCCCTTATTAAATAAAATTTGTGATAAGCACTGTTGTGAAGTGTGACAACATTCCATAGTGGATCCATCCCGCTCAGACAAAAGAGTTCTGGTGGTGGATGAAGAAGTGGTGAAAACAATTACTGATTCACAGTGACAAGCTCATGTATGCAGCATGGATATGCAGGGCATGGGGGAATGTGGACATTTTGAAACTGGTGAAGACAACGAAGTTATAGAAGGTCTGGTTGACGGCGGTGAAGATATCTGGTGAAGGAACCAGCAGCAGAGTCCAGTTACAATGTGACTATCAAAGTGTTATAATGTTAAAGCCAAAGGCATGCATGGCAGCAAGAAGTAGTAGTCTTTGAGCCAAGCAGTGAGAAACTCCAGTTGGATATTCGAGTCATAGAACCCCTCAAATGACCAAATCAGTTCTCCCAGTGAATCATGCTCCAGATGGTGATTTAAGTATAAGCTGATTTATGCTTAAGCTGATTTAAGTTTAAATTCATCAGTGAGTAGAGAAGATTCAGCAGTAGTAGTAGTAGTAGTAGTAGTAGTACTAGTAGTAGTAGTAGTAGCAGTAGAAGAAAGGACTGAAGTGAACAAGTCACAGAAAAAACCTGCAAAAGAAATTGCTGGCAAAACAAAAGATTAAAACCAATTCATGAAGAATCTGAAGTAATTCTGAGACTCAGAGAATATTGAAAGTGAATCACCATCTACTAAACGACCAGAAATAAAAAGAGCTCCAAATGGATTGTTACCCTCACCTGTATCAGTATGTCTAGATACATATCTGAGGAAGAAGAAAAGACAGAAACAGAGATCTACAGTTTAATGAATCATTATCAAGGCACCTTGGGAAGAGAGCCTGAAAGTGATTCGGAAGAAGATCCATCATGAAATTCTTAAGGACTTTTAAAGTATAACAACTGAACTCTTAATTAGTTTTGAGAAAATTTGAATAAAAATGATGGGGCATATTACCAAGGGATTTCTCTCTTTTTTTGGCTTTAAAAGCCAAGAAAGCGGAGATAAAATTATCTCCCTATTACCTAGCTGTCGCTCACACCAGTTAGCGACAGCTAGTAGGAGATAGCGACCATCTTGGGCCCCGCTTTGCATGTCAGTGAAATTTATCACTAATGACATGCAAAGTGGGCGTGCCAAGATGTTAGTGACTGGAAACAGTCGCTAACATCACTATCTCCTATTACCAACTTTTGGAGATATTCGCGCTAAGCGCGAATATCTCCAAAAGCTAACACCTGCCCTGAGCAGTTCTTAGCCATGTTATCCAATGGGAGGTGGATAACATGGCTAAGAGCATTTGCTCGGTAATGCATGAATATCGGTGACTTTTCAGCGATATTCATGCATTTCGGCCGATTTTTATCGCTTAGGAGATAAACCTTGATAATAGCAAGGCTCCTAAGCAATAAAAATCGTCGCTACACGGCGATAAAATTATAGCCGCTAAGCCAACATAGCGATAATTATCGCTAGTTGTTGGTAATATGCCCCGAAATCTTTGGATAGTATGAGCTGAATTAACTGAAACCTGAACAAAAAGAGCACTATATGGAAGTTTGTTTTATTTTTGATTGTTGTTTTTAAGAAATAAGAAGAAAAGAAGAAGTTTTATCATTGTTTTAAAGAAACAATTTGTTATTTTTTTTTAATTTTCCAATAACCTTTTGTTTTTTCAGTCTCATTAGAAAATGACATATCGCAGATGCTGCAGAATTATTAGTCTGATCACCTTCACAGTGATATCAACGATCCTAGGTGGCCTGCTGTTGTGCCTTCTTTTTCCATCATGATATTAGACATAATAGAACTTTTTACCTAGTGGATTTCACAGAAATGTTTATGCTAAAATGTTGGACAAATATATTAAGATAATGAATGTTAACAATTGATTGTCTGATCTTTTCTCCCCTTTTGAGCAGGAGAAGGTGGGACTTATTTACAATTACTAGTTACTTACATTATAATATGCAATATGTTTGTTAGTATTTTGAACAAAAATGAGTTTTTGTCTTCCAATTCATTAGCTTTTAAAGTCTGGTTGGAAGATCTAACTATCTCTGAAGATGAAGATATTATTTAGGATCTTAAATATGGTGAATTTTTAAATACAAGTGCTCAAATTAAGTGGCAATTCAAAAATACTAACCAGGAGTATGTATGTAGTTTTAGTCATGAAGACAATGAGTTGGATTATCTTTGCTCATTGGCACTTCCCCTGCTGACCCAGATACAGCTGTAGGAATAAGAACAGCCCCTACAGCTGGAGGAGATTCAGCTACCTATTAGTCAGATGGCTCAGGATAAGACCTCAGGCACTGACGGGTTTCCAGTGGAAAATTACACCACCTACAAAGAAAGCATTGCCCCCTTGTCTGTTGGAGGTTTACCAGGAGGCGCATAACTGGGGCTCTCTTCCGGGTACTCTCCATGACTTCCTGATAGTGGTGCTGTCTAAGCCATGCAGAGACCCTCTTAAAGTGAGTTCCTATTGCCCACTGTCAATGCTAAACATTAACTATTAAATATTAAGCAAGGGCCTCACCAACAGACTGATCCCAGTGCTCAGCTCCTTAGTCCACTCAGACCAGTGTGGGTTTGTGCCACGACGGGTGACACACTCCAATATTCAGCAAGTGTATCGTATCATGGACGCTGTATCCCAGAGGCCAACCTCCTGGTGGCAGCCTCCCTGAATTTTGAAAAAGCATTTGATGCACTGAGTTAGTCCCACCTGCTTCAAGTGTTGGAAGCATTTGGGATGGGCCCTGGCTTTTTTGCAATGGATCAAGATATTGTATACCGGCCCACTGGCGAGGGTCCACACTGGCAGTCAGATTTAATGTTCTTTCTCCATCGGAAGCGAGACCCTGCAGGGGTGCTTCCTTTCACCTGTGATCTTTGCTCTAGCCATGGAACCGCTAGCTGTTCAGTTGTGTACCATGTGCCTGGCATGGGGTGTCAAGGCAGAATTGTATTGGCACACCGTGTCTTTATAGCAGATGGTGTCTTAGTATTTCTTCGGGACCATGCACTTACCCCTCCAGCACTCTATGCCCTGCTTGAGATTTTGGGTGACATGAAAGGGCTCAGGGGGAATGGGGGCAAGTCCTGTATTTCCACTGATCTGGGTTGTGCCTGAACATCACATGCCATCGCTGGAGGGTCGTCTCTCCTGGAATTTTGAAACCTTTTGTTACTTAAGTGTGAATGTCTATCATACAGGCAGGGATTCAATCAACAAGAATTATGGCTGGACCCTGACTGTGTGCGTCAATCCCCACATTTATGAACTAGACTGAGTCTCTCGCCCATGGGTACAGCCTCAATAGCAAAGCTGCTTATCCTCCCAAGGCGTTTATATTTTTTTGCTGCCTTGCCGGTGATTCCCCCAAGATCCTTTTTTGCTGCTTTACAAAGTTTGGAATCTGAGCTTTTTGGGGGACCCGCTTGGAAGCGAATTTACTTCCAATGATTCCGCGCCTGTTGCTCGAGGGAGGGCTTGGGGTCCCTGGCCTGGAGCTATACTTCACAGCAACCCAGTTACAATGGCCTATGCATTGGTTTTCACCTTCTTGCACTGTTGAAGGAAATAGAAAGAGGACAGTTGGCTTTCAGTGCCATTTTTCCTTTATGGGTGTATGCAGTGAAAATAGTTTTCTATCCTTTTTACAGCCTCTGATGCTCTTGACCCTACTGTTACATGTATACTCATCATGACTCCTGCAAGTATGTCACAATCTTCTCTTTTTACGAATGATGTGGGGAACCTAATCACCCATGGATGCACTGGACAGTGATTTGAATTCCATCTAGTAGCAATTGGTGGTGACAAATGTACAACCCTGCACAAGCAACACATTACTTCATAACTTTGGCATAGAGGGCTGGAAAACATATGAGAACATGAGAAACTCAAGATGAGGAAGAATAACTTGAAACTGAATTTGATGTATACAAAATTACTTTTAGTATACTTCAGGCAACATTTTGGGAAACAATTGAGTGTTATTCTGAAATGACAAAAATTCTTTGGAAGATTACAAAGGTAAGAAAGTCACTACCTACATTGCTGCTCTGAGGGGACTTTAAAATTCATGTGAATTCGACTCAATATCCGAATCCCTTTTACAGGATCAATTAGTGAGGTACACAAACAATCCTTGTGTGCAAGAAAAGTTACTAGCTACAAAAACACCATCACAGGTTATCATTATTAAAATAAATGAAACAACCACCCAAATGTAAGAAAGTGACTCAATGAAACCAATGGTCTATACTGATAAACTAAAGTATTACTGATGTGGCAGCACAGGACATCTAGTCAACAAAATCAATTGCTAACAGCTGCCATTTCCCGCAAATGGGGGAAGAAAGGGCACTTTGCCAGAGTATGCAGGGATACCCACTCTAAGCAAGTTCATGCGGCTTGGTGCAAGAAGAAAGGAAATTGGTTTTACACCTACAAGAGAATATGGAAGAAGTGCATTTCTCTCTCTCTGCTTTCAAATACACATCTCACATGTTCAGGTCCAGCAAAGCTGTTTTGTTCTGTGCTAAACACTCCTACTCTGAAGCTATAATGAGACACAAAATGAAATCACAAGTCAAAACACAAAATTATATCATTCATTCAAGACAGAGTGAATTAAAACACATAGAGTCAATTAAAAACATTGGTAGTCAACGGGCATCACATCATCTCAATACATTTGAGTGCATATAGAACTACAGTCATCAACTGGACCAGAATCAGGTATAGTTGATTTCTTAAAAGGTTTCACCACAAGTCCTTTATTGATGTTGCCCAACTTAGCAGGGACTAAAGTAAAAGTGCCCAAAAAAAGGCTAGAAAGAGCATCAGTCAAATGGGAGGAGCAAAAACTTTAACTCGAGCAATGCACACTTAGTCCCTCATTTACATATTTAATACATGGGGCAGCCCCGTTAGCCCTAGCACCAGTTTTCAAGTTCCCCATGGGCACTTTTAGTTTACTAGCTCTTTTCCTTTGTAGAGGCATGGCTTTCCCTCTTACACACACACTTTCTCACAAAGTCCACGAGACCTAATCTCCTAGTGTTAGATTACTTCTGCCGGTAGCACCAACAGAACTAACCTCAATGGGAAATTGACCACCCTTAGCCCTACACTCAAAACAATTAAAAGTCAGCTTTAAGAGGGGACTAGTTATCAAACAAACTCCAAATTCCAACTCCAATAGCTAAGTATTTACCTGCTCCTCCTGATTTAACAATACACAATCCAGTGCTACCGCCACCAACCTCCTTAAAATCCCTGTGTTTGACTTTGTCCTTTTTCCTTATCAGGCCCAATGAGCATACCAAGCCCAGTGTGTTGGGAACATATACACATAAAATAGGCAGGGCAATCCCACCCACCTGGCTCCCCAATGGTAACGCAGGAATAAGGAAGTAATCCCCCTTCCAACCAAGTCCAATGGAGACCGAGACACATAGTTGAAGGCTGGGTACCTGCCGCCTCCAAGAAAAAAGAATGCTAGCTTAACCTGGTTAGTGCACTATTGTAATGCTGATTCAATGCTAATCACTAGTATAAAATCAGCATTCATCCTCCAAGATCTAGCAATTCTGCAGATCTACAGTGAGCAGCATGGGCTCCTATGGGGCTTAAGTCCCACAGCATCATGAAGGCAGGCATGAGCACTGGGTGAACCTGCATGAGGAGGTGCACAGCATTTGTGAACAATGTAACAGTTTAACCAGCATGACAAAACTGGCCACATACACAGGAGGATTCTATGTGATGACAGGTCTTCCACCCGTCTTATTACAGTGTGCCAAATAGTCCTGCATTGGTGTTTCTTATTGGCGGTGTCCGTTTTTCCAAATGTGTCGATGCCGGGGTGCATTTTATGACTGCAGTGTACACATATGCATGATACGTGAAAAAATACCTACAAACAGCATTTTACATTGCTGGAGTCTGGACCATGTGTGCCAGTCCAGTCAATGGGTAAATAGTAAAAACTGACTTACCTGGATTTCGGTGCCAATACGGTTGTTTTTGTCGGGGTCAGGATGCTGCTGTGAAGGGGAGCCCTGATGGAAGTTATCCACGTTGATTACTGAAGGGAGGAAATGAAAATGGGCAAGTATGCACCCCAAACCCTTCTATTCCGCTGACCCGAAGCAGGCGGTCCCACCGCAACGGTCAGCTCATCAGAAAGCCAACTTGTAATTCAAAGGGTGGTGAATGTCTCCTCTGTACCACCCTATGACAACTGCTTTTCCCTGACCGCAGTTGAGGCGGTCAGCTAATGGCTGACGGTGCTCCGGTGGTCTTTTGTTCAGCGAACCGCCTAGTCAACGGCAATTAATCTGACACTACTGCAGCAGCGGTCCAAAGACTACCAAACTCATTCTTAGGCCCTTAGTTAGGACTTACCAGCTGCCTTGGCTTTATGCCTTTACCACCAAAGGGTCTGAAAGGACCACACCTATAATTTCCAGTTGGGTAGTGGGTTTGGAAGGATACAATTTCAGAATGCAGCATGTACCGGGATCACAGACTGAAATAGCTGACTACCTTTCACGTTTGCCTTTAGACTCTCCTATAACCAAGGATAATCTACCTGATTGTGGTAATTCTTACAGGTGTGAGCAAGAATGAGTGGTTTGAATGCATGAAGGGAGATAAAGAAATGGACATGCTTAACAAGCACATACAAGATGAAGCACATACATACCCAAAGCCCACCACGACCTTCCCAGTATCTTGTCTAAAGTTTGGGAGGTTTGATTTGTGGGTCATTAAAGGTGATGTATGCTGTGGAAAGAAGATAATACCACCAGAAGGCATCAGACAGAAAATGATAGATCTTACACATGAATGTCATATAGGGCATAGCCTTACAAAAAACAAAGTACGTTCCGAGTATTGGTGGCCAAGCACGAATGCTATGGTGGAAGCTAAAGTTAAGATATGCCTTAATTATGCTCAACAGATCAGAAAACTTCCTCTCTCTCTCCTGTTGAAGCCCCTGATAAGCTGAAGAATCAATTGGCCCTTGACATCATTGGTCCCCATTAATTTCAAAACGTGAGCATTTTATCCTAGTCTTAATTGACTATCACTCAGGATGGCTCACTGTGAAATGTGTACATCAAGTAACCACTTCAGTTTTAATTAGTTTCTTGAAAGACACTTTCTGTGATAAAGGGACACCTGAAAACCTTGCACGGATATAGTACAGTTTACATCTGACCTCATGAAAGAATTATTTGATGATTTGCACATCCAGCACAAAAACAACTGCTCAATACTGCCCACATGCCTACAGGTTTGTGGGGAAAATGAATCATATTGTAAAAAGATGTTTGTAGAGAGCAGAAGTGATGTGTGTGCTCCTTGTTAGAGCCTTACCAGACACACTCTGGGCATACCGTACCACACCCAACTGCATTTCTTAGGTGTTTCCTTTAGGGTCTCTCAAGGGAAGAAGTCAGAGAATGAAAATCACTGATTCCCGGGTAAAATGAACAGGGACAACATAGGTGGATATTTCTAACATATTAGAAAGACCCACATCCCACCATAACAAGTAAAAGGGTAACATGTTGCATTGAACAGTGTGAAAGATCCTAATGTAGTGTAGTTCCTATATTCCCAATAGGCTCTGCGCATTGGAATAATATATCCTATAGTTTAGACGTAGGTCTGCGGTTGAATAGGTCTCTGTCGAATATATTAAACTTAATAGTGAGTGCCGGCTAGCTCAGAGGTCACTAGAAACTTTCTCGAATTCACCAGAAGTGATTCGTTTCTGACAACCACATAAACATGACAACATTGTTTCCCAAGAACTAAGAAATGTATCTCTAGAGTCGCGGAAACAATAGATAAATATTTCACTCACTCAATCGTGCATGCTTCGTTTCAACAGAGGTGCAGAGAAATAGAGAGACGGCGTTTTTAATAAAATTGACTTATTGAACAGTCTTCTTTCTCATGCAAAAGAAATGAACGGCTACAATCGTAATGCAGCCTGCAAAGTATAATGTGTACAGCGAGAATAGTATTATGAAATAATACTGTAAAAGGATTGTATGGTTTCTAAGCCATATAAAAATACTTACATAAATAACATTGACTAAAATACTCAACTGGTGTTTCTAAAATACGCCTACCCCAATGTACCTAACCTAAGTCTAGTACCCGGGAAGGTGTAAGTATTGTGTAGCATAGGTTTGGTTTTCTTCGCCAAGAATCTATCCAAGATTTCTCTTAGGTTCTAATCAGCTCCACACCTTAGTTTAGAATGAAGGAGGTCTGGTATCTCCGTCTCGGACTCGACTTCCCAACACCCCGCAAGGGGAGCTTGAAAACGCTGGAGCTGGATTCTCAGCGAGAGAAAGGACAGCTTCTCGATCAGTGCATCAGCTGGAGGGTCGGGTTCCTTCGGCACTTGCTGTAGCGAGCTGCGTCAGGCAAGTAGATAGTCGAGCTGCTCCGAACCACTGTGTCTTCCTAGAGCAAGTGAAGGCATATTTATACCTTGAAGGTGCCTAGTTTGACGTAAAGTCAGGCATAATAACGTCAGTAAAGAACCCCAAGGGAATAGTAGTTCTTTGTAAAGTACATGAATTCTTGGATAAATCAATATTCAAGCAAGGTGAGGTCCCTGACTGCTTAAGTCAATTTTCCAAGAAATCGTTGTGACGATTTTGTACAGGTGGAAGTAGCCATGCCTGTATTTGGACTGCATGGGCTATGTCTAAATAAGGGTAAGATTTCTATGCCTATATTAGGGCAATGGGAATTGTACCTATATAAGGGTATGAAGCGGGAAATTTCGCTCGGATCCTAAAACGCCATACAACACCCACTCCACTTTATTATGTACGACATTACTAAGTTCTAAGCACATAAAACAGATCTCAAGCATAATGTGTTCAAACCCCACCCAAAATACAAAACAAAAATGCATTGGTTTTTGCTGTACGTATTTTAAAAGCAATGTTTTCATTCAAAGCATATAGTATGACATTGGAAATGCTATCCGAATGAATCACTACAATACATTCATGAAATGGCTCTTAAATACAGAAGAAAAAAGTTGAGTTCATTCCATGACATAATTTATAATTTGTTTGGTTGTGGACAAGGTCAAATATTGTCTCTTGGAAGTTTTCAAAGAATTCTTGTTCTCAAGGAATAGTTCTACTTTAAGCAGATTACTCTGTGCCCCCAAAAAAATATATATACTGAAGAACCGGGTTATTTAGAACCCGGCGGCGCCAGGGGCACGCCCAAATCTTCGGGTTCACCTGTCTTAGAGTACAGAGACACAGGACTCTTCGTGGTGACGTCAAAGATCGAATTTATTGACTGCAGCCAGTAACAGAAGTCCTAGAAATCATCACGGTATGAGTTCTCAGGCGACTGCTCAATTTTACAAAGCAAGTCATCCCTTTTTATGCCAAAAATCACATTCCAGACAATCACCTAATATTTACGAACTATCCAATCACATGTATCCACACCAAAAGTATCGCATGACGGTAAAACCCACTTCTCAGTTGTCCGGCCCATGATCAATCATCGGACAAAACCAACATTCTTTTTTAGACAGGCCGAACGAACCCATAATAAAAGAGGCCACAACCCATATCATAAATAGACCATAAAGAAAGAAACAGAAACAGGTAAGAGTAGGATAAGGCATATTTGTGTGTAGTAAAAACTTTACGATGTCCTGCGCTCTGATCTTAGTCTTGATCAGCTAGCGGGCAAGAACTGGCTCAGCAAGGTCGGCTTCAGGCAACGAGGTCAGTTCACTTAGGGTCATGTAAAAGTCAGCGCAAACCCCGGCTAAAGGGCACAAGTCTTAAAGACTCAGCGTACATCGGCCTATGTGAGGGCAACCACATAATGGCTGCCTCACACAAAACAGAAACTATGGTTCGGAACGGAATCTTCAAATATACTGTGAATCCTTGTGTGTAACATGGCGAAAACACTTGTACTTGCCGAACTCATTAGTTACGGTTCATTGTTAACAAAATCGTAACGGAACCATGACATTTAAAACACAGGTACAGAATTCACGGAACCTCAATACAATTTTGGAAAAAAAGTAGAAAAATAGAGTTCCAAAGTTAGAAGTCTGTTTTGGAAAGTGAAGGTCGAAATCAGAGTCTCAAAGAACACTGTGTGCTAACTTCAAAAGTCAGTTGCATTGTTTGGAGAAAACATCAAATCTTCTAAGCTGGTAAAGAATGTGTCTACTACAGTAGGTGAAAGTTGGACTACCTCGTTAAGCAGATAGATTGCACGAAGATGAGAAGCATCGCCATCAGCATCAGTCGCATTAGCAATGTTCGAAGTAGATGGTACCTGTGTGCCTGTCACTCCACATATCTCACTGTCTGCAGTTTGCGTCTGTGAGATCTCAACGAATGCCGTCATCAGGATTGGTAGCCGATGGGGACAACACAGTGCATGAGCCGTCACCGGTCCAAGCAAAGTATCAACATCCGTTGGCAGGACTGATGGGAGTGTCAGATAGATGTCTAGCACGCATTCTTCTCCACATAGCAGGCATCGTAGAACAGGTAAGATGAAATCTTGCCAGATTGGTCGGAATGATAGAAACCCTGTGGTATTCAGATCCCTTAAATGAGCCAAGCCCAGAATCTGTATCATGCGCTCACAACACTTCATTCCCAGTAGGGTATTCTCCAAGGTGATCTGGGTATCGACGGTGACTTGACTTGCCATATGGGAGCAAAAGGAACAAAAATAGTATTCCTGCTACAAGTCCCAAAATGAGAGGCAGGCCGCCAAACACAGAGTGCACGAAGTTTGAAAATATGCCGAGGACTGCTTCAACGGTTGTTAACAGACCCGAAAAAACGGTCTTAAATACCTGTGCAATACCACTGGTATCAGACATGTTTAAGATATGACCTAACATTTCTGAGAAATGTATAGGGCAGTTTGTGGATAAAAGGGCATGTATCTCTGCAGAAGTCCTTGCAACTTGCAGTTCATACGTTTCTTTGGACGAGGTCAGTGGCACAGTTTTTTGTAAAAGAATGGCTTTCATTCTGCTTAAAGTATCAATTCATATAGAAGAGATGTTCAGTGAAGGCCATAACGGAGACTTCCCGTCTGTCTTGCTTTTAGGAAACAATACTTGCATACAGCAAGTGACCCTCCCTGACACAGTTCTGAGATAGGCTATTCCAGGCAACATCCCACAGCAGCTGTGATCATTCAACATAATATAGCTTCCATTAGAAAGCAGCCTAAAAAATGGATTCATCACTACACCTGGAGAACCTTGCAGGTGGCAGGATAAGTTGGTCGAAGAACCATCGAAGGCCCCGTGTAAGTTAATACCCTGACATAAAAGTGTACCGCTTAGTGAGTTTTTGCAGTTTGAACCACTAAGAAATACTTCTTTTCCCCAGTCCAACATCTGTGTGTGTATGGTAATTCCCAGGTTGACTTGATGTATTCTTTACCCAACCTTTCATGTACGCCTGCTGGTATATGTTTCAAACAATACTGAAAATGCTAAATTGTGACAGGCAGAGTGATTGTTCCGTGTATTAACCATTCTGTTGCTGGCTTTTCAGAAACAGTTAATGGTAATCTTTACAGTTTTTCAATGCTCAGCACCCATATATTCTGCTCCTCTTTGTGACAAAGTGATTTGTTTATCTGTAAGGTTAAATCCAGAAAACAATGACGTGGTGTTGATTAGACGCCATGGCACATAGCCAGAACGCAGATTTTATAACGTCCAACCTAAAAGCATTATAGAACGCAATTGTGACTGACCATGTTGTAACATGACCAAGTCCTGTTCCATTATGTCTATGGCAGAGGATACTATGGTGTCCAAAGAATACATTCTGGATGACAGAGTCGTTAACCCATTGTCAACTACAGAGAGAAAATTCTCTAAATGAATATGATCAATTTCTCGTATTCGTTCTGCAGGCTCTGCTTGCGTTGCTTTCCAAGCCTCATTATAAATGGCATATATACCAGCGTATATAAAATGTTTATGACGTGGTTTTGCAGGTCCTTGTAAGAAGTCTGGAAGACTGGAAAGGGTTTGGCGCAAAGACTACAAGGAATCGGATAAAAGGTTACTCAAACATAGCCTGTTACTCTATAAAAAATCGGTGTTGGTGGCGAAACAAGAATACTTCACCGAACGCATCAGCCTGGCCAAAAACTCGGCGAAAGAATTGTTTAGAACGGTCTCCTGTCTGGCTGCCCCAGCACCGGCAGCCACACCCGCTAGCCTCGAGCTATGTGAGGAACTAGCCAAAATTTTCTCCGATAAAGTCGAGACTATTTTCAAGGCCTTCATGGGTTTAGACACAGTGAACTGTTCAGCGAATACTCCAGTAAATACAGTGGAGGCTAGCGGAGGGGCAAAACTTGAGTGTTTCTCGCCGGTAAATGTTGAAGGAATAATGGGCTTGCTTCAAGTGGCAAGGTCAGGCTCTCCATCAGATCCATGCCCGGTGGCTGTGATTAAGCTGGCCCCAGTTCCTATAGTTACATCACTGGTAGCCCTGTTTAATAATATGTTCAGGACAGGAGATTTTCCCTCATGCTGGAAACGAGCCTCAATTCTGCCCTTATTAAAAAAAACTAATCTGGATATCTGTGATCCGAATAATTACCGCCCTATAGCGAGACTCCCCTTACCAGCCAAATTAATAGAAAAGGTGATGAATCTCCAATTGAGCTTGTTCCTTATGGCTACTCAGGCACTGGACCGGTCACAACACAGTTTTAGAGCCAGCCATAGCACAGAATCCGCGCTAATTAAAACGACAGAAGAGATCAGAGCAGTGACCGATGCTGGGGGCAGGGCCGCGTTGGTACTGTTGGACCTCTCCGCGGCCTTCGATACGGTCCACCACATGATACTGTTGGAGCATTTGAAGGCCTGTGGAGTACAAGGAAATGCATTTAACATCCTAAAGGCATTCCTTTCCAACAGAGTTCAGAGTGTGGCGCTGGGCGAATTTGAATCTAAACCCTTCATTCTGCCCTGTGGGGTTCCTCAGGGCTCGTCCTTAAGCCCCACTCTGTTCAATCTATACGTTAGCTCTCTGGCCCCAGTAATTCGGGCATTTAGCTTTGAACTTACCTCCTACGCTGAGGACACCCAGATTGTGGTGTCACTGTTGCCAGGGAAGGAGGAGGGTGTAGCCAGGCAATTTCAGGACTGCATGCTGGCAGTTGGAAGTTGGATGGCTGCAAACTGCCTTAAATTGAATTTGGCCAAAACGGAAGTCATAGTGTTTGGCTCAAATGCCAACTTTTGGAGTCCAAACTGGTGGCCTGAGCAGATGGGGAATGCCCCCACCCCTGTGCCAAAAGTTAAGAACCTAGGGGTGCTGATCGATGACCAGCTTACCTTCCGACCGCAGGTCAATGCACTGTCTTCCTCCTTTTCCTTTTTGCTCAAAACCATCCGAAAGATTCTGTCATTTATTCCAGATAGTGGGGAAAAAACAGTAATTACTTCACTGGTATTATCTCGGCTGGATTACTTTAACAGTCTGTTTCTTAATGCCCAACAGGGCATTCTAAACAAATTACAGGTCCTACAAAATGCGGCAGCTCGGCTCATTACGGGCCTCCCAAAGTATGCCCCCATTTCCCAGGAGCTAGCTAAACTGCACTGGCTCCCGGTGCGAAAGCGGATCTTGTTTAAATCACTTTGCCTGGTCTTTAAGGCCTTGCATGGCCATGGGCCAGCATTTCTCCAACAGTATTTTTACTGGTATCCCCGACAAGGCCCCATAGATCTGCTAACACTGGGCGGATTGCAGTCCCTCGCTTTAGGAAAGTACGGTGGGGAGGCAGAAGCTTTGTGCTGGGAGCAGCCAAGGCCTGGAATGCCCTACCCCAGGCTCTTAGAAAGATGACGAACTTCATGACCTTCAGGAGAGCCTTTAAGACCTGGCTGTTTACTAATTAAGCCTTAATCGGTTGTGCCTAGGGAGTTTTCAGAGCGCCAGGTCACCCACGGGTAACAGAGCGCTGTACAAATGTCAAATAAATAAATAAATAAATAAATAAAGTCCCTTAAATCAACGCCATCTTTAAGTAAAGATAAGTGTTGTTTTACCTCTGTTAGTGTGGACTTTTGTAGCCACTCGAGGCACAGTTTTCCTACACTGTATGTTGTTACTATCCCTGGATGTTGTCTCTGGACATATATTGGATCTGGCCTAGTGAATGTAAACACTTGTGTTTTATTCAGGAATCTATCTTGACAGTTGTTTGTGTCTGTGGGCCAGATTAACCATTTTTTCCAATCCAGATTTGTTCTGTTTTTAAATAACATAGTTTTTACGTCGACTACCCCCGCTGTAGTGTTCTTACTATCCGGTGAAGGTGTAGGTATGGACAGTTTGTTTAAATCTTTTATCTTAGCTAGGCCAAGACAAGATGTCTGTTGAACAGTGTCATTCAAAAACATTATCTGTTCAGGGATGATGCAGGCTCTAAATAAGGCTTCTAATCCCTACACCTGCCAGTCTTTTGTGCCCCAGACAGTTTTTGTCTCAATGTTGTCTCTCCAAAAGTCAAAACCTAATGTAGACAGCTGAGCATAAAAGGCCGCAGAATAAATGTGCTTAGTATTAGTCAACATACTTTTCATTCCTGTCCTATTAACATTTTTAGAGTAAAACGATTCTGGATTGGAATTATTAAAACCTGAAAAGTACAGAAATTTGTCATAAAATGTTTTTGAGCTGCCTTTTGGTGGCCTTGGACAATGTTCCCATTGATTATAAGTATAAACATTTCTAGGGTTTGCAGATCTACCAAGAAATGATGACCATAGTGATTATAACAGTACATTTGTTCATAATCTGATGAACCTTCTAAGTATTCATGATTTGCAAATTTTGCAGACATTTGTAAGTCTGACATGATATTATTAACAGTCTCAAAGTCCCAATCATCAGAAAAGGAACTAGATGAAACAATGTCACTCAACGAAACCTTGAATTGGTATGGAATCTTCAACAGCTCTGCAGGACCAAAGATCAGTTCTTTCCCAAGCTATACCACTAGGTATAGGAATGGCTGTGATGTTCACCCGAGACAAGTCTGGTTTTTCACGAAGGGATGATTTGTATGGTTTAAGGAGTAAGTTGATGTTCTTACTTGCTGTGTCTTTTCTACTATATCTTCCAGTTATCAGCATTCCCAAAATTAGTACAAGGGTCAACCAAAGTAGAAGAAAAAGTACACCCAACACAATCCAAATTTCAATCCATGGTGAAACCAGATAAGTCTTTTCCATTTGATGAAAAAGTTCTATTGCTTGTTCTTTGAAAGTTCTTGTTGCTGGCGTTGTTTCAGGTTCACTTGGATCCTCGGAAAATGTATCAAAGTTAATGAAATAGCCAGAGGCAGTTCTGTCAATTGTAGGTATTGCATCATGATTACTTGAAATCGCTGGGGCTACTTGATCACTTGTCATATTACTATAGTCAGAAGCTATATCATTGCATACAGGGGTTTCTTGACGAACAGTTATTTGGGTCTCAAGAGGCACAAGTTCCAGGGCTTTGTTGCTTAATCCTTCTTTTCCCACTACAGATTTGTCAAAGGTGATGAGTCTCTTAGTTTGAACCTCTTGGATAGTAGCCAGATTTGGTCATCTGCTACATCTTTGGAGTCCACTTGGCCTACTACTTATGATTGGCCACATAATGTGGTTTTACCAGGTCGATAGATACAAACCTGTTCTCCTTTCTTCCAGCAAGGGGCGGCAGTAACACTGTTCTTGATCCGTGGATTGCTAGCACAGGTACTGGTTGTCTGTAAGATTGCCCAAATTCCTTCTTGTCCTCGATCTTTTCTCTGACTGATCCCCAATCTTTGGAATCCAGGCCGGCCTTGCTGGGACGGGAGGTTCTCCTTCAGTGGTCGTTGGCTTCTGCAATGTGTTGCTTTGACTTCTCCTTGTTTCATTTAAGTCCTGCAAAACAGCCAAAGGGTCTTTGATATCAAAAGGTTTCTGTTACACCACTAAAGTGTGACGATCAAGGTCCTGGACAATCATTCTAGTTCCAAAAAGGATTTCATATGGAGTGATTCCACCCAGAGAACTTCTTGGCAGATTGTTAAGACTACTTTGGACACTTATTAGATGTTTGACCCACCCGTCACCCGAGCCTAATTCCCTAGCTGTTATAGATTGCTTTATGTCCAGGTTTTTTCTCTCCACAACCGAATTTCCCTCAGGATGGAATGGACTAGAATACCGTAATGCAATGCCCAGATTGGCCATGGCCTCCTTGTAAGCCTTTGAGCTAAACAGAGGACCCTGGTCAGAATGTTGCGTGCCGACTGCGTTTGTGCCGATAAAGACTCGCAAATCTTTTATAACAGTTCGGGCGTCAGCCGAGCGCTGAGGCCACATCCAAATGAATCTTGAGCATGAATCCACTGCGACCATGATATATTTGTAGTTAAAATCCCTCTGTAAGGGACCGCAGTGGCCCAAGTAAACGCACGGTAATGGTTTCTCTGAAATTAACAGCGGCGTCTGTGCAGGACGTTTCACTGTAGAGACTTTCATCTTTTGGCAGATTTCACATTCCAAAACATAGTTTCTGGTCTGTTTCCTCATGCGCGGCCACCAGTATCTCTGTTTTAGTAACGACACTGTGGCGGAAACACCTGCGTGTGCAGAGGCGAGCCCTTCATGTGCTGCTAAAATTAGTCCTAATCTATGTTCCATGTTTGGAATTACCCTATCCCCTACTCCAGGGATTCAAACAAAAGGAACATTATTTGCATCAGTTATGTATAAATATTCGAGTTGATAGTTTTGAGGTCACATCGCACTGCTGCCTTTCTTTTCGCATTGACAGCTAGCATTATTTTGCCGTCTATTTTAGTTTTTGAATGAATGATTGTAGCTACGGAAGGCATTTGTACAGCTGCCTTCACGGCTTCATCAGCCAATTAATTCCCCGCAACGTGAAGGTCATCACGTTGATGACTCAGTGTATGGATCATATGAGTTTTTTGTAGTTCTTTTTGTAACTGAACTACTTGTTCCCAAAGCAACTTATGCTTGATTGTGACACCTTTTGCATCTTTGAAACCGTTTTGAATCCAGTTCTGCAAGTATTCATTGTAAGATTGAACGCAGTAATAAGAATCGCACACTATGAGTGTGGGTAATTTGCGATTGGTATTTTCAAGCGCCACCTTGAATGCTTGTAGTTCAGCTTGCTGAGCTGTACAATCTCCGAGAGATTGGGTTTTTGTGACCATAGGTCGGAATTTACCATTGCGCCAGCGACCTTTAACGATCGGGCACGCAGCACTATAAGCTTGTTTACACCCAATTGCGGGCTGTGCTGATCTGTCTGTATAAATTATACATTCGTACTGTTCTAGAGGCAGAATCGCAGTGGGCAGAGGACATTTTTGTTCGTATTGTAGAAATTCTTGTGTTTTCAAATAAGGGTCAAAAACGTATTCAACGTCTGTTGCAGCAAGAGAGTTAACCCATTGTATCCATCTCGGATGTAAAGCCTTCGCATTTGGAATGCTCGCTTTCGTCACTGCCTCTAAGGCAGGTACAGGAGTAATGACCATTATGCATTTTCCCTGTGCAAGGCCTCTCTTTTTTGCTACTGCAGTTTGAACCGCTGTCAGAATTTTTTCCGTAGAGGTGAATTTCATTTCAGCTTGTGTGTACAATTTGTAGAGAGGTTTAACCCTTTCTGCGTAATTTAGAATGTAAATTCTTCTGAAATTCAGGAAACCTAGAATTGACTACGTTTTTCAGTGTTTTTGGAGGTTGGAGCAGCGCACACTTCTCTAAAAAGTTGGCTGCCAGGCTTTTGCCTTCACTTGATAACTCGTATCCTAGAAAAAGGACGCTGAGGTGGGAAATTCTCGATTTCTTAAAATTGAATTGATACCCTTCAGAGGCGAAGCCAAGAATTATGGTATTCACTCTTGTTAGATTGGGCGGTCTCTGGTGGGCAGAGGTGAGTACTTGTGTCCCAGCCGGGACCTGCCTCCTCTAGTTAGGATAGGGGGCTATCCCCTTAATAGTATCACCAAGCAGTCAGAATGAACCTCGAGGGCCAGTGTAAAGCATTTATGGTCATGTACAGTAATATTTTGCCACACTACAAACGGACACCACACCGGTTTTCTATAAAAATACAGTATCCTTTATATATTGATTTATCACAAGGCCCAATAACAGTGCAAATCCATAATAAGGTAGGGAGGTTGGGGCGACGGTTCGGGGGTTGAAGATGGGGATGGGGTCAATTCAGGTTGGGTTCGAGTAGCTTGGGCGACTCGGATACTCACAGTCCAAGATTAGGGGTGCGATTCTCCAGGTATGAGCCGTGACAAAGTCAGCAGGGCTCGTGACGGGGAAATGCTTTGCGTACAGGAGGTATGATTCTCGAGGTACGAGCCGCGACGAAGTCAGCAGTGCTCGTGATGGTGAAATGCTTTGCGTACAGGAGATACGATTCTCAAGGTACGAGCCGCAACAAAGTCAGCAGGGCTCGTGATGGTGAAATGCTTTGCGTACTTAAGGTACCATTCTCAAGGTGCGAGCCGCGACGATGTCAGCAGGGCTTGTGATGGTGAAATGCTTTGCGTACAGGAGGTACGATTCTCAAGGTGCGAGCCGCGAAGAAGTCAGCAGGGCTCGTAATGGTGAAATGCTTTGCATATAGGCGGTATGATTCTCAAGGTACGAGCCGCGACGAAGTGAGCAGGGCTCGTGATGGTGAAATGCTTTGCGTACAGGCGGTACGATCCTCAAGGTACGAGCCGCGACAAAGTCAGCAGGGCTAGTGATGGTGAAATGCTTTGCGTACCGAAGGTACAATTCTCAAGGTACGAGCCGCAACGAAGTCAGCAGGGCTCGTGATGGTGAAATGCTTTAGCGTACAGGCAGTACGATCCTCAAGGTACGAGCCGCGACAAAGTCAGCAGGGCTCGTGATGGTGAAATGCTTTGGGTACCGGAGGTACAATTCTCAAGGTACGAGCTGCAACGAAGTCAGCAGGGCTCGTGATGGTGAAATGCTCTGTGTACAGGAGGTACGATTCTCAAGGTACGAGCCGCGACAAAGTCAGCAGGGCTCGTGAGGGTGAAATGCTTTGCGTACAGGAGGTACAATTCTCAAGGTACGAGCCGCGACGGAGTCAGCAGGGCTCGTGATGGTGAAATGCTTTGCGTACAGGGGATACGATTCTCAAGGTGTGAGCCGCGATGAAGTCAGCAGGGCTCGTGATGGTGAAATGCTTTGCGTACACGAGGTAAGATTCTCAAGGTGCGAGCCGCGACGAAGTCAGCAGAGCTCGTGATGGTGAAATGCTTTGCGTACAGGTGGTATGATTCTCAAGGTACGAGCCGCGACAAAGTCAGGAGGGCTGGTAATGGTGAAATGCTTTGCGTACCGGAGGTACGATCCGTGAGCCGCGACGAAGTCAGCAGGGCCCTCCCGTGTCCAAAAACGACCTGCCCTCCTCTCCAAGGGTTCCCCTAGTTATATCTCAAAAGGTCTTTGAAGCCTTTCATCAGGTAGGGTGTTCCCCTCCACCCCGGTTTCTGTTGTTGTTCGTCTTTTCCAGATGGCACCCCTGTCCTTTGAAGGAGGGAGGCCGCGGTGTCAGACGCTCAGCAGGAAGTGGGGCCGGCATTTTTGCAGGCAGGACACTTGCCAGAAACTACCCCGCCTCTCTTTTCTGAAGGCAGCCCGCTACCCCCAGGCTGTGGGAGACAACCCAGACATTTGACTACACATCTGGGGCACACTACGAGGTTAAGAATCTAGAAATGTTTCTACCAAGGCCATTTCTATGCTCCGAATCTAACCTTTATTCCCTGAAAAGAATGTCTCATATACCCCTGATGTTAGGGACACTAATTTGGAGTTTCTACCATTTTCCCCGGGTCAGATACAAGGTTCGTGGTTATACTGGTTAGCAGGGGTACAGCACTCAGCGCATCTTAGTCCAGCACAAAAAAGAGGTCAGACATGAAGAGGGTGAAAAAGTGGACGGGGGACCCACGCCAAGGATGCCAGGTCTAACAACTTTGTTCAAGTGCCTGTCCAAGTAATCGTCTGTTAGATAGATGTCATCAACATAAGATAATGCTTCATCATCATAGGTTTGTAGTAACTCTGTTACTCTACCAGAAAATAACCCTGGACTATTCTTGAATCCCTGGGGGAGACGACAGAATTGACCTTGTGTCCCCATAATTGAGAAAACGGTCAAGTACCTACTTTCTGGTGCGATGTTTTGACAGAAGAAACAGTTAGAAATATCTCATGTAGTTTTATATTTTTTACGCACAATGGTATTCATTAGTGCTGCACAGTGTGCATTTTGTACTGCAAAGGTTTTGCAACAAGAGTTTAAATGTCTGTAATCTAAAACTAGACGATATGTATTGTCTGGTTTGGAGACAGGAAACAAAGGAGTGTTCATTTACGAGGTGCATGTTTTAATCACCCCTTGGAATTCAAGTTGATCTAAGATCTCCCTGACCTGTTTTTTAGCTTCTTGCTTAACTGGGTACTGCCTTTGTGCAGTTGGTTGAGTTTTAACTGTATTTTATGGTGAGGGGAATCCTCATCCCATCCTACATGATTTTTATATAATGCTGGAGCCTGGGCTACAGCCCATTTTCTGGCATAGGTATATTTTAAATGAATTGGAATATGATTGGAGAAGACTGGCATAATGATGTCTTCGCCATGTGAGCATTCCCTGACAAATTCAGGTGGCCAGTCTTTTTCAGCTAGAAGAATGTCATAACCCTTAGAGAGCTTCTCCCAAAACAGTGCTCTTATTTTTCTAGTTATATCCCCCTCTATCCGAAGTGTTACTTCATATAACGTATGGGGTACACTAATCCATGTATCCGCAGTTTCAACTTAGATGTACTCATTCAAGTCCACTGTCTCCAGATGATCCTTCAAGATCTTGCGAGCTATGGTTACTTCTGCTGCGCTGTCCAGCATTGTCTGAGTCCACTCCCCGTTCTTGAGTTGTGTCCTCAAGATCCTCGGCATGTCTGATTTTTAGACCTGCTACCTTCTTTTTGGTGAATTGAGTTTTCTTATATTTTGGAACGTGTTGATCATCTTTGGACTTCACGCATTCTTCTTTTTGTTCTCATCGCCCTCTTCTTTCCGATTTCTGTGAGGAAGTCTGAACGGTACGGGAGGAACTTGATATCTATCAGGTTTTCGCAAATTATCCCTGTTCCTGAGGTTATAACTCTTTTCAGAGGGCTCCTTTTGTGGAAACCTACCTCGGGATTGAGAACGCTTCTCTTTAGACGTTTGTTTAGTGTTCTCCCACTTCTTCCAGTTAGTTGGGGTCTAACTGGTTTTCCACCCAAACTGTCTCTACCTAGTTCTTCATAGGATTTTTCAATTATTCTGGCCAGTTCATATGGTTGATCAGTTACATCAAATTCTCTTAACTTTTGGCAGATTGCCACAGATGCTACCTCACCTTTAATATTAGCTAATATTATACTTAAGACCTGTTTGAAATCTTTCAGTAGTTTCATACCCAGATTTAAAGCAGGCTCTGCCCCGTATTCATTTTGAATCTGTTTCAGGATGTTTGGTATTACCGCCATAGACGGAACGCCATGTGTTTTTGTGTAGATTGCAGCAAAGACTGTACCCCAAGTGTCACAGTCCTCCAGGTGTGGTGCGATCTCCATTGGTAAACAGATTGTTAAAATCCTGTGTTTCTCATGAGAGGTAGTATCAGGAAATACTGTCTCGATTTGAGTAATTTTTTGAGCTATCCAGAATGGAATTTGTTCCTTTTTTGCGGGCAATTTACCAATGACTGATTGTATAGTCTGTGGTGTAATTTTATTTGTGTTCCCCTGGTAAGGGTGTGATGTGGAAACCTTATAGGAGATTGGACTGTTAGAGTCCGCATGACATATTGAACCAATTGTCTATGGATTTTGATGAGTTATTTTAGTTGAACTAATTGTTCCGCACCTGACATTTCTTCAATGGCAAGATGTGGTGTATAGCTGGCTAATACCAGCCATGTTGCTCCTGGTCTACCTAGAGGACCGAGCATGGTAATGTGATTTTGATGTTGTAGGGCACCTTTAAACCAGAGCGCATGCTCTTGGTATGTTAGTGGAATTTCAACATCCTCGAAAGGAGTGTATTCTGTCGGGTGTTTCTCTTCTTTGTAGAAGTGAAACACATGTTACTGGATTTGCTTCAGGGAAGATAATCCATGAATAGAATACCTCTGTCTGCTGATATTCATGTGCCTCTAGGACAAAAATTACCCTACCACCTCTTGATGATAGGCCATTTGTTATAAGTTTTATAGTGATGGTTTTCCTTAAATTTTCCGGGATGATTATAGCATCCGGGTCATCTTCATTAAAACCTGTAACGTCTAAGCCTGGTAGGGTTGCAGCAGCTGCAGCTCCACCGGTTGCGTTGTTGTCGCCATTAACCGACATTGTTTAATGAACGTTGCAGAGCAAGTTTCAAGGAAACAAAGATAAGGTGCACAATATTTTGGAACACTGTATCCTTCAACGTTGAACAAACCAAAAACTAATACATAGGATTTTCATCCTACTCAGTTATGGCGGATATATTATCCTTTTTCCCACTCCAGACGTCTATTGGAGTATTTTACGGGAAAAAGGGCTTTCTGTGAAACGTACGACTGAGTTACTCTAGTATCTAATCTTAAAGTAGTGCCTTACCAAACGTTGGGCGCCATGTAGTGTAGTTCCTATATTGCCAATAGGCTCTGCGCATTGGAATAATATATCCTATAGTTTACACGTAGGACTGAGGTCGACTAGGTCTCCATCGAATATATTAAACTTAATAGTGAGTGCCAGCTAGCTCAGAGGTCAATAGAAACTTTCTCGAATTCACAAGAAGGGATTAGTTTCTGACAACCTCATAAACATGACAACTTTGTTTCCCAAAAATAAGAAATGTATCTCTAGAGTCGCGGAAACAATAGATAAATATTTCACTCAGTCAATCGTGCATGCTTCGTTTCAACAGAGGTGCAGAGAAATAGAGAGACGGGCACTTTCAATAAAAAGGATTTATAGAACAGACTTCTTTCTCATGCAAAAGAAATGAACTGCTACAATCGTAATGCAGGCTGCAAAGTATAATGTGTACAGCGAGAATAGTATTATGAAATAATAATGTAAAAGGATTGTATGGTTTCTAAGCCATATAAAAATACTTACATAAATAACATTGAGTAAAATACTCAACTGGTGTTTCTAAAATACGCCTACCCCAATGTACCTAACCTAAGTCTAGTACCCGGGAGGGAGTACGTATTGTGTAGCATAGGTTTGGTTTTCTTTACCAAGAATCTATCCAAGATTTCTCTTAGGTTCTAATCAGCTCCATACCTTAGTTTAGAATGAAGGAGGTCTGGTATCTCTGTCTCTGAATCGATTTCCTAACACCCCGCAAGGGGAGCTTGGAAACACTGGAGGTGGATTCTCAGCAAGAGAAAGGACAGCTTCTCGATCAGTGCGTCAGCTGGAGGGTAGGCTTCCTTCAGCACTTGCTGTAGCGAGCTGCGTCGGGCAAGTAGATAGTCGAGCTGCTCAGGCCCCCGTGTCTTGCTAGAGCAAGTGAAGGTATATTTATACCTTGAAGGTGCCTGGTTTGACATATAGTCGGGCATAATAATGTCAGTAAAGAACCCCAAGGGAATAGTAGTTCTTTGTAAAGTACATGAGTTCTGGGACAAATCAATATTCAAGCAAGAGGAGGACTCTGACTGCTTAAGCCGAAATTGTTGTGACTTTTTGGTACGGTGGAAGTAGCCATGCCTGTATTTGGACTGCATGGGCTATGTCTAAATAAGGGTATGATGTCTATGCCTATATTAGGGCAATGTGAATTGTACCTATATAAGGGCATGAATCGGGAAATTTCGCTCGGATCCTAAAACCCCATACAACACTAAGTTCGACATCGGGAATTGGGATCGAGGGATATTACCAAGGCAGAGGAAGGTTGAAAGCAGTAGATTCTATTCCCCAATGAGAATTTGCCATGTTGGCAGGAACATTGTAACCACAGGAAATAAACAGTTTTCCAGAACCGCCGAGGAAGGAAACACAGATATCCACAGAAGAGTTGTTCTACCTCTAAGTGGCCAGAAAATGCTATTATGACTTCATTCTCCCCAATTTTTTTAAAATAATATTCTTACTCTTATTGTACCTAGATGCTGTACCTATTTTAGCCTGGTGATTTCATATATTGTATTTTGATCACTTAGGTAAGGACATGTGTTGTATTCCCCTTTTCCTACCTTGGTTCATTCCCTTCCTATTTGTCTTGAAGGAACATTCAATCTTCAGTGGTCAACTGTCACCGCGTAACTGTGAGATAGATCCTGAATTAAATTGGTGATGGCCGGGTATAACGTTCCTGCATTCATATCAACTGGAGTTCTCCATATATTTAATTTATAACAGCCATCTTGTCCAAGATGGAAGTCATATCTGTCACTCACTCTGCTCTTTTCCCAGCCCACCTTCTTTCCTCACAAACCCTGCAGCACACAGTCAAGCTGAAATGTAATGGTTTCTTTCCATAGTTATTGCATTCTGCTCTCGGGGACCCTGCCCCTGTTCCACTATGATTTGCAACATTCACAAGGGTTTTCCATTGATTCACTATATATATTTATTCACATGTTACGTGAGGCAAGATGGCATCGGTGTGAGAGGTCGCTGAGAAGCCTTGCTCCGTGAGCCTTGGTCGACGGAGCAGGAATAGGTTGTGACTATGTGTTGTGACTTTGTGGATAATCGGAGTGTGCAGGGTATAGTGGTAGATGCTGGAGGAGAACCACTCGCTATTACCCCCTCAAGGCGCAGCTAATGCAAAAAAAAAAAAACAGCAAGATGACAGCAAGATGCCCACGGATTTATGCAAACTAACGGAAACTGTGAGATGCTCAATGGCCTAAAACTCCGAGACGAGAGCTAAGAGTTAAGTGCCGCTGTGCTACAGATGGGGAGAGGTTCGGAAACCGAAGAAACCAAGGTCTTTGATATTTCTGCGGTCTGTAATCTGTAGCCTGTGCACCTGTGGGATAGTGTGATTTGTGGACGCCTTGTAACCCTTCGGAGCCAGTGCTGGAGCTGGGGTTGCGGGCCTTGTGGGAGTCTTTGGGGCCCCTGCTCTTGCGGGCTCCAAGTGGCTGCACTTTTTTAGGGTCCGAGCTGTTGCCATGCAATGCAACCGTGAGTATCGCTATGTATATATGCGCCTGGACTCGATAAACTGCTGACATAGTGACGACAGGTGGCTTAAAAAAACAAAAGCTTAAAAACTAAGAACTAAGAACTGTACGCTATGTCTATGCCTTTGCTTTGCTTTGCTTGCATTAATGGACTTCTAGCTTCTATCTTTTAGCTTCTAGCGTCGTCTTGTGGCTTCTTGTGGCTTCTAGTCTCTACCCGCTGACCTTCTGACAACTTGAGCTATCTGGATTTCCCCCAAGCTTCCACCAAGCTCAGTGGTAGTGGTAGTGGTGGCTCGGCTCGGCTCAGCAGCGGCAAGTGACAGCACAATAACAGTACAACGGCATAATGGAAGATAAAGGAAGATAAAGGAAGATAAACGAGATAAACTGCAACCGAACTTGCAACCGAACTTGTACACCATAATACACACATACATACATTTAGTACCCGGCTGCAACGTAGCGATTTGAGCCATACTTGAGCCGTACTTTGGGATTCACCGGGATATACCCGGCAGCGGTATCCCCCTGACTCAGGCAGTCTCTTCGCACCCCTCAGTCTCACTGGTTTCACTGGCCTCACCTCCCTTGGTGTTCCCCACCTTCAGGCAGCAAACTTCATCTACCGCAATTTGCCGCCATTGCCGTCACCTTCGTCTTCATCTGCCTTCAACATCTACATCGTTTAGCCAGCTGCCTATCATGCCTGTCATGCCATCGGCGAACACCGTTGGACGCGCTTAAGAAGGCCCACGCTACGCGTTGTCAAGGGAACGGCGCTGGTGACGGACCAAAGTTGCTTGCTGACTCAGCTTGCTGACTCAGCTTGAAATGGCTCGAGATTAGCTCGCTGAAATAGGCAGAGTCAGCCTCAGACGGAAATATAGACAGAACCAGGCAGGAATCAAGAATCAGGAATCGGGAATTGGCAAAGGGAGGCAGAAGGGAGGCAAAAGGCTGAAGGGGGTGAAAGGGGTCAAACGGAGATACGGAGCAAGCGCATAAGCAGAGCAAGCAGACAACGTATTTGTGGAGGCGCAGAAGGGCAGTGCCCGAGACAGGAGGGGAAAGATATCACAAAGAAGCGCGAAAGAAGCGCAAAGGAAGCAAAAAAACAAAAAGCAACACGCAAGACGCAGGAAGCTGGAGACTGGGGACAGCATATAAAACAACGTGTATGAGTTGCTTGATCAAAATTCATGTAGACTCGCCCTACATGCTCTAAGTGCACGAGAGAGAGAGAATTATTAGTCGAGAGAGCAGACATAAGAGCAAAGACTGCCAAAGGGACTGCAAAGGGGGCTTGGACTGCTATAAAAATAGCTGTTAAACCCATAATAGAAACTGGGATAGCACGAGGAAAATCACTCTCAACTGCAAGGGCGACTGCAAGGGCAAAATCCAATAAAGCGAGGAAAAAAGCACTGATACTTCCACCACTGAAGCTAAGGCAATCAATACCAATGTCACTGTTACTGAAACAAGCGCTAGCACTAGCACAAGCATTGGATATGGCAGGGTACATGGGATCTGGTGGATGCGGAGCAGGAGAGCAGGCAAATGACTCAATTTCATTGAAACCCACTAAAGGAATAGAGGCACAAGACCCACAAGTCCCACGGGTCCCACCAGTCCCACAAATAGCCCCACAAATACCACAAGAGACCCAGACTCAGACTCAGAATGAGGCCCCGGAGAGTCTGGAAAGGATAAAGAACCAGGGAAATATTAAAAGCATGGAAAACATACAATGCCCACAGAAGGCAAAAGATATGCAGAGACGACCGGAAACCAGAGGGTCTAAGGTAAAGGAAAATAACGAGGAAAAACATGATGGCAACGTGAGAGCTAAAAAACAAGACGGAAAAAGTAAAATCACTGAAACAGAAAAGAACATAGACAAAGAAAGTGAGAAGGGGAAAAAGAAAGGGAAGGAGAAGGAGAAAGAGAAGGAGAAGGGAAAGGAATCAGAAGACACCGAAAACTTGGAGTTAATGGAAAAAAAGGCAAAAAGATTACAAACAATCAAAAGCTTGAAAGCAGCGGCCAAATCATCCGGACAGTCGATAGCTTCTCAGCCTAGGATTTCTAATATATTCAGCCCGCTCACTAAGGACGGGCTTCGCAATAGCTCTAATAATGAGAATCTACAGAGCAACATGCATGAACAAGGCAACCTTGAGGGTGACGCAAGCAGTGTTGACTCTGCCCCGCGCTCAGAACAGGTCAATACGGGGGGAAAAGGCTATGATGGGCCCTAATCCGGACTCAATTCCTGACTCGTGCCCCAATACAGAAGGGTCTAGCGCTGCCACAACCAAAGGCGAGCAAACTGAGATTTGCCTTAAGTACAAAGCAGGCATGGAGAACTATGACCACCCTCTTCCTAAAATGCAAACATCCTCCCCGGGGGAAATGTCTCAACCGCTTAACGATGCACTTTCTTAAGGATTTGAATAGGATCTATATGAGACAGGAGTTTCCATCTCCAGCCAATCAAGCGAGGAGAGCGAAGCAAGGGAAGACCCCAAACTAGACAGACCAACTCCGGAGGCATCTGATTTCACTGATCCTAGAAATATAAGCGAATCAGGAGAAGGCACAATGCCTAGGAAAAAGCTTGGAAAAAAAAGAACAAGGCACAAGAGACAAACCAAATCAACTTACGAAGAAACTACAGATCCGGGGAGTAACACGGAGCAAATCTCCGGAAAAACCAAACTAACACGAAAAAGCCCCACTCAAAATCAAATGTTGGACTAGAACGCAATCAGAGTATTATTGATTAACCTGAAGAGGGGGGACAAAGGAAAAACAGAAATGGAAGTGACACAGGACTGACTATAGAGCCTTCACTGAGGGAAGTCCTTAGCTCTATCAAAATCTTCCATAAAGATGTAAAAAAGGACAGTCAACAAAACCATGTGGCTATTCTAAAACTTGAAGGAGCTATTAACAAAATGGGTAAGACCTGCTTGGAGATTTCTGACAGAATGGTTTCTGTAGAAGTACGTACAGAAAATTTAGAGTCTGATGTTGGCAAGCTTCAAACTCAGGCAAAGGAACAAGATGGCATTATTAAAGATTTAATGGCAAAGGTTGAAGACCAAGAAAACCGAGCAAGGAGAAACAACTTGCGTTTTCTCGGGATTCCTGAAGGCACAGAAGGGAGTGATCCAAGAGGCTTTATGTCCAACCTTCTTAAATCCTCATTCCCGGAACTCAATTCTTGGGAAATGGACAGGGAAATTCATTGTGCCCATCACTTTCCGCTAACTTTACCGAAACGTTCTGACAAACCATCTCAATATCCTAGGGCTATGCTGGTCCACTTCGGAAACTTCCTACTACGTGAAGTTATTTATGACTTGGCTAGGCCTACAACCAAAAGAGAACACAAGGGATTTATGTTCTTTGTCAGACCGGATTTTGCCCACGCAATTGTTGAACGCAGATGGCGAATGCGACAACTTTTCACTCCCTTCGAAAAATTTGGAGCAACAGTGTTCTTGCAAAACCCAGCTCGTTTAAAAGTTAGCTTCAGAGGAACAACGAGAAGTTTCACAAGTGAAATCCAGGCAGAGATTTACCTAAAGGGAATCTCTGATACAGTGAAACAAAATAATGGGAAATAGAAAAAAAACAACAAAAAAAGAGAAAAAAAAACATGTCATTCATAATGGGAAGGTAAATCCTAAAGACTCTGACACTGCGGCGCAAATATGTAAACTGTCTAGCACCAAGAAACTTGCTAATAGTAAGGGTCACAAGCTGTAGAAGCGGCGGGGGGGAATTGGATACAGCTTGGTAATCAAATATGATATCAATATTTGGTCTTGCCTAAAAATGTCTAGCGAAAAGGCTGAGCTGACAAATGAGTATCCACCGCCCTCCTGTCGACATATTTAGGGTATATATGACCCGGCCACAGGGCAAGTTGAAGCGTACTGACTATACGGACACCCATACCTGGGTACCCAGGGACCCGGGACGCCTCATACTGTGGTAAGAGGGGGGTGGTGGGGGGTTAAGGGGGAGGAAGGGAGGGAAGGGAGGAAAGGGGGGGAAGACCAAGGGAAGACACACACTAAAGAGATTAGCTGCAGGGCCCTAAAAAGAGCCAATTTACAACAAGGATTTAAAGGGCTGATACACACGCAAGAAAACAGATGTAGGATCTGGAAGAGGGCTAATACATTATTGGGATATAATTCGCAAGGGCCACAAGGGGTAAAAAAAATAATTAAAAAAATATTAGTGACGTATATAATTCAAAGAAAGATTAATAAGAGGGATGGCTAGATTAAGAATTGGATCTTTAAATATCTGCGGCCTCAATGATTTAAAAAAGAGGCAAACGGTAGCAGAAGGATTGCACGCCATGGAGGCCAACATAGTCTGCCTACAGGAGACACACATAGAGGGGAGACAACAACATTTGTTAAAATCTTTAGGGTACCAACTTGTAACCGCTTCCACACAGGGAACTCGCACAAAGGGAGTGGCCATTCTTGCGAAGGGAGGCGGCTAACAATTTAACCGATCACTGGCAGACAAGTTTGGGAGATGGGCCATTACAGAGAGCCTCTACAATAGTGGGCAAAACACGGTGACCTTATGTACAGTTTATGGGGATGTGGGGGATGACCCAGATACTTTACTGAGCATTTATAATGAACTTGTACATTGGCCCTTACCTCTTATTGTATGTGGTGACCTTAACCTTGACCTATCAGGGGATTGGACTGCGGGAGCCTCAAGGGAGGAAACCTAAAGTCTTTAGAGCATTTAAAGATCTGTGCGAGCTGTATGGCTTGACGGATGGTTGGTAATTGGGACACCCGGGGATCATGGATACACTTTTTATTCCCATCCTCACTCACGTCATGCCCGGTTGGACTATATACTCTTATCAAATTCAGTTAGGGACACTTGCACAATAAAGAAGCTCCCGAGGGTACTATCAGACCATAACCCACTAGAACTTAATATAGCATGTAGCACTGCCACCCGCACTAGAAGCTCTTGGACATTTGAAAGAGCCTTTTTAAGGAATGAGGAATACTGCAGGCATATGAGAGAGTGGCTACCATCTTTTCTAGAAATAAATTTGGGTAGCGCTCCTATTGAGGTAGTATGGGATATAATGAAGGCTGGTATCAGAGGGGAGACACTGCAATTTTCAGTTCGTACAAACAGAAAAGGTAAACAAGTACTAGCCTCTCTACAACAGAACTTGAATAAAGCGGAGGCAGATTTGATCGTAGCTGTACAAACAGGTCAGGGAACGGAGGGATTAGCGCAAGTGGCCATCGCTAGAAATAGGATATCTGAGATCTTTACGGAAAAAGCAATCACTAAAGCTACGATCTTCAAAAAAAAAAGGTATGAACTTAGCGAACAAGTGGGACACCAGTTAGCAGTGCGTACAAGGGAGGAGATGACTGGAAATATGATTTAATCTATTATGGATAGTGATGGCGTGCTGAGATTAGAAGAGCCCGAGATTAGAGCAGCTTTTCAAAGGTTTTATTTAGATCTGTATAAGGAACCGCTAAGAGATCAAGAAGATCCGGGGGAATATTTTGCGCAAATCCTGAGCGGGTGCGTGGAACAAGAGGATCAGGATGGATTGGATTCTCCCCTTAGATGGGATGAAATATTAGTATCCATGAAATAATTGACTTCTGGTAAAGCAGCAGGGGTAGATGGGATCTCTACAGAGTTGTTTGTTGAATTCGCAGAACAACTGAAAACTATCATGCTACAGCTCTTCAAATCCATACTTCAGGGAGGGAACCCACCTTCATCTTGGTCCTTGGCAAAGAACATGATCTTCCTGAAGAAAAACCAAAATCCCTTGGAGATGGGCTCGTATCGCCCTATAACTTTGATTAATGGAGATTCAAAGATCTATTCCAAACTCCTTGCAGGGCGACTGGCACCGATAATCCATAAGATGGTGTCACCTCGACAACATGGATTTATCCCCGGCAGATCAACTACTGATCACATACAGAGAGTGATATCCCTATTTGACTATGTAGAGACTACAGGAGATCCTATGGCCCTTACCCTACTGGATGCAGAAACGGCGTTCAATAGGGTCTCCTGGAAGTTTTTATGGGCAGCTATGTTAAACTGTGGGATAACGAATAGATTTGTTAAGGCCATCCAAGGACTCTATGTCAATCCGAGTGCTAGCATCGTGATTAATGGTAGTATGTCGGAGAGTTTTATGATCACGAGGGGAACTAGACAAGGGTGTCCCTGCTCGCCTCTCTTATTTGCGGTATACATAGATCAATTTTTCCGTAAACTGGAAAGCCATCCTCGTGTGTCACCTATTATGATTAATAATTATGACACAAAAGTCCTAGCATACGCGGACGATATAGCTCTAGTTACCACCAACCCTAACAAAGCTATTAAAATTGTCGAGGAAGAGGCGCTACGATTTGGCAAGACCTCCGGATACAAACTGAATACGGGGAAAACTCAGATTGTTATCAATGATAAGGTAGTGATGAGAGACATTAGAGTAGTGCAGCATGCTGTTTATCTCGGCGTTGGTATAAGCGCCATGGTAGACAAAATGGTACAGATAAATCTTGACCCATTATTAGGTCGCACCAGAAAAGATCTGATCAGATTCGATAATTTACATCTGACTATTGGCGGTAGGTGCAATGTGATTAAAATGTTGTTCTTACCTAGATTTTTATATTTTTTTAGAACAATTTGTCTTGAATTTCCTCAACACTACTTTAAAAATATTGAATCCCTGTTTTCCAGATTTATCTGGGGATTCAAGAAACCTCGAAGGGCACTCAAATGGATTATGCTACCGAAAGAAAGAGGGGGGTTAGCTATGCCAAACTTTAGGATTTACTATTGGGCAACAGTGGCCAAATATTGCGTGAATCTGATAGCTATTAACTCTAGCAATCTCTTAATCCCTACCCCACAGGAAATGGTTCTAGGGGATAGAAGCAAAGGATGTTTATGGCGCCATGTTGATGATCATTTTTTTAAGAAAAATAAACTCAAGACTATCTCAAGCATCTGGAAAGTATGGATCAATATCCGCAAACTGTTAGGGTTGGGACACTTCTGTTGCTTTACCCCAGTTAACGGCAACACCGACCTTCCAGAGATCTTTCAGGATGGATGCATGTCTAGGTGGCTCGGGGCAGGGATTACCCACCTGGGTTGCTTTTTTACCGCAAATCGGGTGAAAAGCTTCTCAGAGCTTCGGAACGACTAGAACATCAGTAATAGGGATTTTTTAAATACCTGCAGATTAGGGATTTCTTGTCAAGGAAAACGGGGGGGGGGCGAGGCAAATTTCAAAATATTGCATCCATAGATAATCTATGTATGGAAACAACCCCTAAAATCAGGGAAATCTACAAGGAGTTTAATAGCACTCTACCGGATGATCTAGATAAGCACTTTGCTAGGTGGCAGACCAATCTAGCGGTGCAGCTAGTAACCCCTGTTCGTGCGTTAGAATTTGCACAAACATGGCTAATGTCTATTAAACTACAGGCGCAATTTTATAAAACATTTTTCGGCCTATACTACACGCTGTATAAAATGTTCAAATGGGCTAGCGGTCAGGGAACCACTTATCCTCGCTGCGCATTGACTGCAGCCGATGACATTCATATGTTCGCCTCGTATTCGGCACTTACAAATCTTAGGATAGAGCTATCTAACTTCCTATCCGACATGTTCCATGTAAGAATTACTATCCTCTCTGAAGAAATAATGCTAGGAGTGGCTGGAACCGAGCGGCCAACAAACCAACAAGGGCTGATTTTTGTAGCTATGGCGGCTCTCAGACTGTGTATAGCCTCCTTATGGCTGGACCCCCAGCCACCGTCCTTCACGCAATGGAGGGCTAGATTACTTGCAATCTGCAGTGTGGAGGTGGCCATATGTAAACATAAAGGGATTAAAAAAAAACAAAGAGGTATGCAAATCTGGGAACCATTGATACAGTGGATACAAGCTCACGCTTAAGGGCAATATGTCGAATGGGGCACACCTAAGGAGTTAGAGGGTTCGCGAATTTAGTCTAGCAAATATTGCATCTTACAGGAATGTGATGTTATATGCTCTTATAATCCTTCTTTTTCAGGCTACACACTTTAATGTTTTTGTATGATTTAATTTGCTCTGGAAATGGGCTTCTTTTGTGCGTCTATTTCAGGTGGTTTAACCAATTTGCTTTAAAACTAGGGGGCAGATTTATGAAGGCCTTGCGCCGCCGATGCGTCACTTTTTCCCATGTTAAAAATGACGCACCGGCGGCGCAAGGCCTTCATAAATCTGCCCCTAGGTCTTCAGGTGGGTGGAGGGGGGTGAATGTATGTATTAATTGTCAAAATGCGAATAAAAACTTTTAAATAAAAATATATATATTTATTCACGTTATTGCTAGTACATATTGTTATATTCCAGCATCTCTGGATGACATTAGCATAGAGGGTGCTGAATAACTATTCATATAGTGGGTTAGTGCTTTGGTATTAAGGTAATAGGATATCTATTTTACATGTGCTCTGATTGCTGATGAAATTATACTTTTGCTCGCACCACAGTCTGTCAGGGATTACTTTCATTTAATATTAGTAAATAATGTAATAAAACCCTCGATTTTGGAGGGAAGCTATAAGATTTTCTTACACTACAAGGGATGCGGTCCCATTCTTTTCTGATGTTGCTGCCTATTTGGGACTCAGAATAATTTCAGATTTGTACATACTTTGCAAGGCTCTGCAATTGAGTGCCTTTATGGCATTGAATTGTATCACATACTTTTGAATACTGTAATAAAATTCTTTAACTTTTCATTGATCTAGAAATCAATTATTGAGTGGGTCCACTGACAAATCGTATTATCTAATGAATTGTATTTCTAACTTTTGATGTTCTGGGAAGTGCCTTATGCAGGGACACATTGCTTCATGAAATTGAAATGTGGGAAATCTGATTGGGGTCAATTTGGGGGGTTTCTCAATTTTGGGTTACCCTTTGTCTTCCCACAGTTTTTTTGGTAGCAGGGGATGGTTGCAAGTTATAAAAAAAAGCACCTCCTTTTTGCTTTGGAAACTTCCCTTTTGCCCATGCCTTAGTGCCTTAGAGATGGTAGCTTTGCTTTTTAAGTGTGGACCATCCTCCAGGATAATACGCAGGTATTTGCTGAGAAATCTGGCTTGTGGTGCTGTACCTGAATGATTTGGATTGGAAGTATGTATAGGGCAGAATAATTTTAATGATGGAGAGTGTTTTTGGTGTGTCAATAGTGTTGTATTGAGGTTTCAAATTTGATGCTTAGAGATTGATTGTTATGCTATGTGTGAGGTGTTTGGTTAAGCAATGTTGATTTTGGGTTCAATTGGTGGTTTGATCATTGTTGTTCTGATGTACTATTCAATGTTTTGATTTTGTCTGTTGAAATTGTTTTGTTTTTATTATTGGTTGGTTTAGAGATCGGATTGGCCGAATTCCAATATGGCGAGACATTGTGGTTTACTTGTCTGCACAATGTAGTATGGTTTGCGAGGCGCCGCATGCACACAGATAGGGGTTTCTAAATCAACAAGATTTATTTTTTCGGAATTGTATGTCTAATCTGGGTTGGTGTCCTTTGCTCATAAGTGCACAGGAGTAGGCAATATCACTTCGGGTAGAATGCAGCTGGAGAGGGATCTGCCAAATGTGAAGAGAGTTTAACCGATTCCGAAAGGGTGCTGCTCTTGTTTTCATCGATTGTGATATTTTTCTTTTATTTTAACATGCTGATTTTCTTCCCATTTAGTTCAAGCAGACAAGGTTTATTTTGTTTATTTAGTGGAAGTTCATTGAAAAGGGCTTCGTGATTGTTTCTTAATTCATAGAGAAGTCATGCTGTGATTAGTTAACCGCTTCCGTGCGGCGCCGATTCCGCCCCTGTGCTGGACATTCCAGAACAGGGTGCGGTCGTGATGGAACCATTCCGTCATCAGCACAGCTCAACCGTGACTGATGACGGAATGGTTCCGTCACCAGTATCGAAGGGGTTAACCAGCGAGGGAACAAGGTTGGGATGTGTGAATCTTCACCACAAATCTTTGGTTGGTTGCTTGCAAGAGCCTTGCTGTGATTGGTTGACTTTGGCATAGCCGCACTTGCATTGGTTGTTGTTCGATGGATCCATTTTATGTGATTTTAGATTCTTTTAAGCACAAATAATGGGTACTTTGTTGAAAAAGCCTAATGTTTCTGTTGTACCTTCTACTGTGGGTCAGAAATTACCTCTGGAGGGAACGCATGCATACCAAATGAAGGCAGACATTGGATTTTATAAGTGTATCTGGAATTCTGAATGCCATGCATGCATCTGATAAAGACTTACAGTTTCCTTTAGAAGATAACTTTAACATTAGAAAACTAGATTTCCTGAGATAAACTATGAATGACAGAAAGTTGTTACCTAGACCTAGCCATGTTGAGATGTTGAACAAATGGAATCTCATGGCTACAGAGAAAGAGAAAGAAAATGATAAACAAAGTGAAGGGTTCATATAAACTATGGCTTGAGAGCAAGTGGGATTGACAGTACACATGTTGAAGGGGAGACATGATGGAGGGTATTAGAGTTTTTTCTGTAATACTCGAAGAGCCGACAGATAAAAATAATACTGCTAAGGGAAAGAGAGAGAAAACAAAATCAAGATTCAAATGAATGAAATTGAATGAAATTATACTTGTATAGCGCATGGCTACCCTGAGACCTCCCTACGGCAATTGATAGAAGAGCAGAAAAAGCAGGCCATGATGTTAAGGGAATGTCTTAAAAAGGTGAGTTTTCAAGAGCTTCCGGAAGGCAAAGGGTTATTATCCTTTCGTAGAGTGAGGGGGAGAGTGTTCCAGATCTTTGCAGCATTAAACAAAAAGGAGCGTCCACCCCATCTGGATCTTCGTATTTTCTTGGGGGTGGCCAGACATTACGAACTGGAGCGCAGGGTTCTGTGAGGGAGATAGGGGGTGACCAGGGAATGAATAATAGCCGGACCAGTCTTCCAAATGGCTCTATGAGCCAGGCACATGGCTTTAAACTGTATCCTGGCCGGAATGGTGAGCCAGTGAAAACTCCTCAGTGCTGGTTTAGCAGATTGCCACCACGGAATCTGGAGGAGCAGGCGAGCTGCGCAATTCTGAAATAATTGCAATTTGTGGATGGTAAATTGAGGAGCTCCAAGATATAGGGTATTCCCATAGTCAAGGTGAGAGTATAAGGGCTTGTAACATAATTCTTCTCGCCTGGAAGGGGAGGAGGGGGATGATTTTCCGCAGCATTCTCATCAGTCCATAACAAGTGGCTGAGAGCTTGGTGGCCTGTTGGTTAAAATCGAGGGAGCGGTCAAGCCACATTCCAAGGCTCTTGATCTGTGTCTTAGGAGGTGGAGCGGGACCCAGACATACCGGCCACAGGAGAGCGGGGATGGAAGACGGAGGGTTGCCTAGGACATAATCTCCATTTTGTCCCCGTTGAGCTTGAGGCAGGAGAGTTCCATCCACTCGGCAACCGCCTCTAGGCAAAGACCTAGGGTGCTAGACGACCCCTCAGAGTGATTTAATGCTACCACTAACTGAGTGTCATCTGCGTAGGTGATGATCTTAATGCCGATTCGATGGACAACCTCCGCCAGGGGACTCATGTAGATACTAAAAAGCGTGGGGCTCAGGGCAGAGCCCTGAGGAACCCCACAGCAAAGAGGCAACCGAAAGGACACAACGTCTCCCTCAAAGAAGAAGCGGTTACTGAGGAAGGACTGGAACCAAGTCAGTGCCGTGCCTGACACGCCCATGCTTTTAAGTTGATGGACTAAGATGTTATGATTAATAGTATCAAGCGCGGCACTGAGGTCCAGGAGGAAGATTGCCGCTGTTTCTCCTTGGTCCAGTAACCTTCTTGCCTCCTCTGTTACAGCTAATAGGGCAGTTTCTGTCACATGCTGAGGACGAAAGACTGTTTGAGAATCCTGCAACAGGTTGTTGGATTCCAAATAATCAACCAGTGTAAAATTGATGTGTTTTTCAATCAGCTTACCCAGCCAAGGGAGGAGGGAAATTCGGCGATAGTTGGCCAGATTGGATTGGTCCAGACTGGGTTTCTTCAAGAAGGCCCTAACCATCGTGCATTTCCATGCTGTGGGTACGATACCGGAGGTGTTGGAGGAATTCAGAATATCAAGGATAACCAGGCGAATGGAATTAATGACTAAGATGAGGTGTTGCGGGGGAGCAGGGTCCGACGGAGAGCCTGAGGTTACTCTAGAGATGATCAGGTCCAGTGAGTCATGATCTGGGGGGGGGGGGAATTGCTCAAATGAGCATTTGGAGATAGAGTTAGAGCTTCTTGTTCTGGTCACCATGGGCTCGAGTGTTGTGGTAGGGAAGGACATGTAGATGTTTTGGATCTTTTGGATGGAAAACAACGCCAATTATTGCATCGTGTGAGTGCTCCTTCTGTTATCAAAGGTTTTTGGGGTAGGGTGATAAGTGATTTAGCAGTAAGAAAAATCTCCTTGGATGAATTTGCGGCAGTACTTATTTTCTCTTCATAGAATGTGGTTTGAGCAGTTTTGATTTCTGATTTATATAGCCTGATTGCTTTCCTATATTCCGCTTTCCTAGTCTCTGAGAAATTCTGTCTCCAACTTCTTTCTAGTCTTTGACATGATTGCTTTAAGACCCTCAGTTTGGGGGAAAACCATGGAGCTGTTTTCTGTCTGGGTACCTTGGGTAGAACTAGGTCAAGGGAGCTTTGGATCCATGCATTGAAGTTACTGCTAGCCATATTGGGACTAGGATCTCTAAACGGTCTTGTTTTTTCAAGAGCTACGATCCAACGATTGGAGGAGAGCCTAGACCATTTCCTTTCCAAGATCGGTATTGCTCTCTGGGGGAGCGACGGCATGAAGGACTCCCAACTTAGAGGGATCAAAAAGTGATCCATCCAGGGGAGTGGAGTAGGGGTACCTATGACAAAGTTGTGCAGGTTGCTGAACACATGGTCAAGAAGATGGCCCTTCACATGTGTAGAGGCGAATCCTTTTTCTTTGAGTTGGATCGCCAAAACACTCGATAATAGTTTGCTGGTTACGTGGTTGGAGGGGTCATCTAGATGAATATTAAAGTCGCCAAAAAAAGCACCGTAAAATTAGCTGGAACCAATGCTATATTGGCGACTAAGGTGGAGAGATTAGGAAGAAATTGCCCTAAGGCTTCCAGGTGGCGATAAATCAGCAAACCGGAGAAGGTGCTCGTTGGCGAGAACTCTAGGGACAAGGCCATGCTCTCACAATCTGATAGCGTATTCAGTGTGGTTTGACAATTAAAGGTATCTTTGAATATAATAGCCAGCCCTCCGCCTCTGCCAGTCGTGCGATCGGCTCTGAGTATTGAATAACCCTGGGGGAGGGTTTAAATAATGGCAGGGTCGGTTTCAGTCTGGAGCCAGGTCTCTGTTAGAAAAAACATCTGGCTCAAGCTCATGTATTAGTAACGCTAATTCGACAGAATGTTTAGGAAGTGATCTGCAATTTAAAAGAAACATCCTTAGTTGTGTGCTGGTATGGGGCCTATAATATTTTTGAGGTGTAAGCTTAAAATTACAGTGTAGGCAGTAGGAGAGGTTATTAGCAATGTTCAGTTGGAGTTAGTATCCCCTCTTAGCTCGAGCAAGGATTGGGATCTATAAGTTAGGCAATTTCCAGAAAAATTGCCAGGGGTTGTGGTCCCTGGGCCCGGTCGGGAGGGACGGGCGCAGACAGGCTTGCCTTTGGCGCGCCAGCGGCGCGCGTTAGCGGCATTCCGTCCTAAAGTAGATGGAGCGTTACCCTGCCAAGATGACCGCCCAAGAATGTTCCAACCAGGAAGTTTTGAGCACGGTATTCTCCCTCCACTCAACCAGCATAGGAATTGCTGTGGTGGACCGGGGAGTCGGCGAACATAGAGCGACACGTAATAGGAGAGAATAAGCTTTCAAATGTGGCTTTTTAAAAACAGTTTAGTGCAATTTTAAAAACAATTAGCAAATCGCTAGCGCAGCAACACGGGCCTTCTATCAGCGTCGGCACCCTACCGCCCTAAAGTAGTCAGGACCAACAGAAAAGCTAGAGCCTCACCCTGCCAAGATGGCCGCCCAAGAAGATAGCAAGATAACCTTATAAATGATCTTTTAAATCCCGACCTCCTCCATATACTGATAGAGTACAGAGACAGGGACCTGATCCTGCAATAGTACCAGATATGGGAGCAGCGGGATATAGTGTGGGTGTGCAAACACGGGGACCAACTGCATCTGTGGCTGTGAGCACAAGAGCGAATGCCCCACCTGAAATTGCAATGACAGCATTGCTGAGTACTACTAGAGACAACACAGCTGTTTCTTAAATTCCAATTGATTTGCCTATCATCACTGTGGTCATTGATGAGATTCCTACACAGAGAATTATTAATGTTGGTGTTTTGAAAATCCAGTATGGTGAAATTTGGCGGGGGACAATTGATCTAAACAAACCATTGTTGTATAATGCTGATGAAATGAAAAATGTGATTGAGGAAAAAGTTAGATGTGCAAATAAGTCACATGGCAAGTTAGATGAATTGCTGATGAACGTGAGGTCGATATCAGCAGAATGAAACAAGTGGGGAGAAATTACTAAATGGATTTGATCAATGATGAAAAAAGGAGTTCGGTTTAATTACTTTAAGGACTCACATTAAAGATCTAGTTGAATAGGCAAGAGAGTGGAGTGACTTAAACAAATAACAAATACAGAAAAAGGTGGAAGAGGGGGAACAGCAAGTTGATTCACTATGTTCTAGTCATTCACATAACATGTTAATGTTAATGTATCCAGTGTCTCTGAAAGTCATTAGTATTGAGGGAGCGGAATAATTATTCTTGTAGTGGGTTAATGCTTGGGTGATAAGGTAATATGACGTTTATTTTTCATTTTCTCTGATTTACTACTGAAATAATACTTTTACTCACACGATAGGTTTGATATGTTGAATTTTTTTTATAAAACCCCTCGATTTTGGGGCTGAGACAGAAGACTTTCCTATTTTACTATGGATGCTGTCCAATTCGTTCCTGATTTTGCTGTACATTTGGGACTTAAAATAATTTCAGATTTTTACATACTTTTAATACCTCCTATTTAAGTGCCTTTATGGCATTGACTCTGTCCCACATATTTTTTAATTCAGTAGTACACTCTATTAACTTTTCGTTGATCTAGAACTCAATTATTGAGTGGGTCCCACTCAATCAGTCTTAATAGCTAATCAATTGAATTTCTGATTTTTGATGTTCTGGCAGGTTCCTCACCACGGGACTCATTGCCTCAAGAAATTGAGGTTTTACACCATCTCCGATCCAATGAAATGTGGGAAATCTGCTTGAGGTATATTTTGGGGTGTCTCAAATTTGGGCTAGCCTTTTTGCTCCCACAACAATAGCCAACTATTCCCAGAAACATAATCCCCTCTCTCTGAGTGGTTGGAAGATTCATCATCAAGATTGCTGAAATGTGTTCTTTCAAGACTTTCGTTGGCCCCTTTTAAATGAAATCACTTTTACAGCACTGCATCTTTGTGGGAGAGATCTTGTGACCATTCTCTGCAAGATGATTCAGGACTGCAATTGTATTCAGTTTATAGCCTTCCTTTTTCCTTCGTCCTTGATGCCACACACAAGTTATCAATGTATTGGACTAAGACTTAGTTACAGGGTACCGAAAAATATTGCTTTGGATCAGACTAAAAATTGAGGGGCTTACATTATTTATTATTATTTGAAAAATAGAAAACATAATTTATGTACAGAATGTTTTTTTTCTTTAGCATTTGCTTGTGAGTACTGCACCCCTCTAAGAATAGTGTTTGAATACACTGCAGTTTCCAGTTCGTACTGGTTTATCTCATGAACTTGCTGCCATTAGCAGTCGGTCGGGTGCACAGTCCATTGAGTTTATGGATGGCTCATTGGCTTCGAAGGAGGACACAGAGTTCAGACTCTCCTTACAAAGTGCTGTGGCACGACTGTTTCGTAAAACAGAGCATCCAACCGGATGGGTTTTGGAGATGGGGCACTGCTGTTGATAGACTACTGCAGAGACTTACTTCTTCCAGGGACTGGCTCTTGGTTAAGGTAGAAGGCGTCAAAACATTTATAGATAAAGGGAGCTCATCCATTAGCAGAGATGCCAGATGTCCCTGCCAGGAGGAAAGAGGTATGTCATGTTTAACACCTTCAGTCTGCAGTACCATGATTACCCTGCAGTACTTTGTATTCTGACACTTGCACCCACTATAAACATAATTTAAAACTCACAGCTTGCAAGGTGGTGTTTAAAAAACACAAGTCACAACTGGCAGAAGTGTTGCCCGCCCATGACACATGGCTTCGCACAAGTTGTGCATGGAAATCAAACTCAAGAGGTAGTTATTTGCCAGAGGTTGATTAAGAAGTTACCTTAACGGAACATCATTTTAACTTCAACAGTGGGTGATTTTTGTGGTTTAAAAGGTCAATCTGTGATATCTCTTTACACCATGGGGTCTCGACTTGGTCCAATTAGTTGACCCCTCCAGTGCAAACAATGGCTTGAATGACTTACTCCTGTTCAAGAGAGCTCTTTGCAGTGTTAGATTGGGAAGCAAAATCGGCCCGGGCACCCTAAAAAAAGTGGCCCACATTTGTGGTTTGCTCCTTTTTGCAAAACACTACTTCAGTATTTTAAGTATTATGAAAAGGAGAAGGGGGGGGGTCCTAAAAGAGACATATTTTCTGAATTTCACTAAGATAAAAAAATACATATGTTACAGCATTCTTTGTCCACGGATTAGCTCACAATGGTGAACCACACTTGAATATAAGTGAGGCCACTTCTGCTCAAGCCCCCTACCCTTGCTCAATCTGCATACTTTAATGGCCCGGCCCAGCATGAGACTGGGAATGACTCATTGGTCAAAAGGAGGTCATAGAGGCCCATCTCGATTTTGGGGCAACTGCCACTTTTTGGTAAATGCTCTGCGTCTGTCAAACTCCAAATAAAGCCCATATGTCTTTCCTCAGATTCCTCACCTGATTAATAGCCTTAGGCACAAGACTTGATTTGTGAACATTTTTCTTTTAGCAATTGATTTCCAGCCACTTCCAATGGTGAAATGCAACTCCAGTCACAGCTTAGCAATGGAATGTAACAGTTGACTACCTTGGAATAATATTATAAATGGCACTACCTCAAAAGAGGAATAGGAAGGGCATTGATAAATCTGGCATCCACTATAAACATTTCTACCAAAGGCAAACAACTGTTTCTTCTGATTCAAGTCTTTCTGCAGAAGCAGTACCCACCAAGAAGTGAGTTGTGTTGTGCCAGTTAACCAAGAAAATCATGGAGCACAGCTCTAACAAAGTATCTTCACTCAGGGCCCGATTCACTGAACTAATTTAAGACAAAATCTTAAACTTACTACTTTTGGCATTCACAGAATGCACTTACTACTTTTAGTATTCATAGAATGAACTTACAACTTTTGGTATTCACAGAATGAACTTATACTTTTGGTATTCACAGAATGGATTTACGACTACTAACTTTACGTCTGCACTCTGGCCGGAAATTCCGCCCCCGGAGCAGAATTTCCGCTTACGGGCCGGAATCTCCGCTTACTGCCCGGAATCTCCGCTTACGGGTCGGAATCTCAGATATCGGGCCATAATATACGCACTGTGGTCATTGATCATTTTCCTCAAGGGTAAACACCTGTCCAAGTGCCTACCATCCCCCACCATGCATCAGCTGACACTCTGTAGCCAATCCTGGCCCGCAGGATGTATAAATGCAGAGCAGACACACACAAACCCTACTACTTGAGGAGGAGAGCAGAGAGGATCTTCAGACAGAGGAACAACCTATTTGGAATGTCCAGCCAAGATGTAAGGGCCAGGTACCGTTTCCCTCCAGAAGTCATCTTGGATATGGTATGTGAGTGGGAGTAGGAACTTGACTCTGGGTCTTTCCAAAGGGTCTCCAGTGACCATGTGGGCATGTCCCAGGCAAGCCAGTCGCGGTGCCTGCATCAGATACTGAGATGCATCACTGTTAGAGCCCACAACAACATACAAATGCCCCAGACACTGGCTAGGAGACAAAGGGCAGCACGAGATTTCTATCTTATTGCACATTTCCCATGTGTGCAGGGTACAATTGATTGTACACATGTGGCCCTTAAGCCACCCTGCCGCATTGCACATATCTTCTGCAACAGACACCGATGGTATTCCATCAATGTGCAAGCTGTCTGTGATGCCAGTGGGAGGTTCATTGATGTGCATGCAGTGTTCCCAGGCAGTACCCATGACAGCTTCGTATTCCGCATGTCACCTCTTGCCCGGAGGATGGCAGCGGGAGAATTTGGCAACATGTGGCTACTGGGTAAGTATCTAGCACTAAAAATGAGGGATATGTGTTATTGAAATGTCTGAATGCCGCACAACATTAACCATTGTACCATTGTACAATAAGAATCATAAAGCTACATACATGACCCAACAGACACTGCATGTACTAAAGTATAGATCATGTCCTGTGCAAATAAAAGAGGGAAATGTAACCAACTGCCCTTTCTTCCCTCCTCAGGCGACGCTGGGTATGCACTCTCCCCACATCTCCTCACCCCTTACAGGCATGTAAACACTATACCTCAGTGTAGGTACAATAGGACACACATACGGACTAGAGCCATCATAGAGCGCACTTTTGGTCTGTTGAAGTTGCGATTCAGATGTCTTGACTGTACAGGGGGTGTGCTGCTGTACTCCCCTGAAGTTGTGTGCAAGATCATATTAGCCTGTTGTGTTTTTGCACAACATTGCTTTAACGCATGGCTTACACATACCTCTGGAACCTCGGCTAGATCTGAATCTGGGAAACCAAGCCATTGCACATAACTGAGATCAGGGTATGCAAGTCCGTGATCAGCTCGTTGCCACGTTTTTCACATGAGCAACCTGTAGTGTCATGGGCAAAATGTGGTTTGCTGTCTGTTGTCAATGATGAAACTTGGATAGACACGGCTGTGTCAATATATTCCATCCTGAGACTACTTTGTAAGCCACACTCACTGCATGTAAATCACAGCTGTTGAACAGTAGTCTAAAGGTTGAGCGTGCCTCAGGTCATGTGCCCATGTCAGCGATCAGTGAAGTGGATGTCCCTAAACAATCTAAAACTATACATGTTCTGAGAGACCTACCTGGTCCTTATGAGGATTAGTCACTGAATCACAAAAGGCCATAACCATTGCAGTCTTAGGCCTGTGAACTCAACAGATTTGACTACCCCACAAATGATGGGCCCACAACGTGAGTGATGATGTCATCGGTGAATCAGGCACCATGTGTCTGTGATATACAGCACTGCTCCACCCCATTGTTACGTAACACATCCCACAACTTTTGTAATGAGCACACAATATGGACTACATGTACCATAATGCAAAGTAGGAGAAAACTAAACTGGGGGTTGATGTTGTGTCACAACCCCCCCCCCCCCCCTCCCCTTTTGTTACATGTTCATGATTTTAACCGGCACTGTCATTTCAGGTTTTTCCACAACAGAACTGCAGGATGGCAGTGGATTTGATTAGTGATTGTGGATGAATCAGGATGATAACAAAATGGCTTCCAACAATGTCCTGTGATGTATTTCCTGTCTCCCACTTCCTGTATAACATTTCCTGTATGAAATAATGTGTTCCGGGCCAATTTCAGAGGTTACAGCCCGAAAACGTAATTTACGGTTTCGGACCGTAATGCGCAGATGCGGACCCACCGCTCCCGAACCGGAAACTAAGTTTTCGGGCTGTAACCTCTGAAAGTAACCCGGACACATTATTAGACATCTTGGTAGAGGGGGTGCTGGCCAAATATCCTCAGCTAAATGGGGACCCTGAATACCAGCTGAGCACTGCAGCCCGGGCCAGGCTATGGGCCAACATCGGTGAGCGCTGCAGTGCAGTGGGAGTCCACACCAGGAGTGCTAGGGCATGCCGCAAGCGCTGAGAGGACCTAAAATGCTGGTCCCGGCACAAGGCTGAGGAACTGGTGGGCTAGTCTTCTCAGCACCATGTGCATCGTCCTCGCCTCTCCCCACTGTACAGGAGGGTCCTGCAAGCAGCTTGGCCGACTCTCCATGCTCAGCTGGAGGAGCATGAGCAGGAGAGACCTGGTAAGTGCATCCTATGCATAATGTGTCTGGGAGTATAATGTGAGTGAATACAGTGCTGTACCATTGTGTGTTCCATGCCTCCATTCACCTATACCATGTTCATGCAGCAGTCATCAAGAATAAAAAGACACACTGTGGCATATGGACTGTACAGGGCTGAGTGCATTTTGGGAGTTGTAGTTTCTTCCTGACAACTGGGTAAATGAGACGCACTGCATTTGTGTTGTAATTTGCTTTGCCAGCACCACTACCATTGAACCAAGGGAATCATAACTGATGTGTGCATTGGATGAGCAATGGTACAGATACTGTCCAGTGTGTGTATGGCAGGCCAAACGGTATTGGATGCTGTGACTTGCATTGCATTTGTTGAGTTTGGGTTCTAATTGAGACAGATTTTCATGTGTCATGGAGTCAAGACAGACTTTGGGATCCTTGCCTCGCTCCTAAGTGTTTCTAAATGTGCAAAGTGTATCCACTGACACACGGCTTACCCTCAGTGGCTTGTATGCCATTTCACATGTACAGGTAACTGTCACAATGACCCACCACTGGTCACCGGTGTACTGCACTACCTTATCAGTCACTACACCCAAAATGTGGTACTGGATTGTCAGATTTTGTGAGGGGACATCAAAAGGCTAGACTCACAATGTAGCAAAACAAATAGCCCAGACCCATGTGGATGTGTGACCCACATTCGGCATTTATCTTGTCCCATACAATACTATACAGCAGATGACATTTGTCCAGACGTCAAAGAGCTGCGACTATATATCACTGGACAATTTTGATTAAATCTGGACTCTCTCTGTTCCCCTTTGGTGGACTGGTTTTGGAACCTGCGCATGTAGCAGTGACAGGACACACCAATCACAAGAATGCCAAAGTTGAGGGTTGGCCAATACTGTTGTGTAAACCACAAATATTCATGTGAGATGTCCATGTCAGACTCAATTCAGGAGATGACAGTGAACATACACGTAATGTAAGCTCATAAACACTGAAAACTGTATGGTGTGGTCAGGGGAAAACTAAGTCTGACCTTTGCTCATCTATGTATGTGTCCCATCCTGAATAAAACAACCACTACATCATGATTTTGCCTACATTTCAGCAGGCACAGCTGGCCAAATGACCAAACAGCAGGACCAGGTCCGGAGCGGGAGGCAATCAGTGCGCCAGCGGCTACAAACTCTTTCGACCAGAGAGGAAGAAGAGCATGAGGAGGGACCCTCAACATCTGGAGGCAAGGGGATTGCGCCCACTCGGACTGACAAGGAACACAAATCTGGTGCTACAGCCCGGGTGGAGGCTGTGGACATTGAAGTGGGGGGGGGGAGTACCCGACACCTCTGGCCATGGGGTGGTGGAGTGCTACTCTCCCCCCAGACTATTCACCTGTGGGTTCGGTCGAGGTGTCCTCGGGGCAGGCCAATACACAACCTGGGTCTGCCATCAGCCCCTCCCTAACTCCAGAGGCCCCCATTCAATCGGGGACTCCAACTACATCCCCTGCAACCAGTCCCCCTCATCGTTGCTTCCTGCTCGACCAAAACATCGGCTCCGGACCTGAGGCACCACATCCCTCCAGTCCCTCCCAGGCCCCTCCCTGTGTTGTTCCTCCTATGGATGTCCCAGAGGACTTGAGGTGGATGTGTTGGGGTCAGCCAGACATGTCCGCTCGCATCATGCTGCAGATGTGTCTGGAGATACACATGATGCGAGCGGAGCTTGTTGGAACTCTGGCTACCCTCATCACCTGCATCAATTCCCTGGCCACAGCCATGTTGTCTGTTGTTTCCCAACTCCCTTCCCACACCACCATCAATGTCTCCCCCTGTCCGTTGGCCCACACTGTTTCCCCCCGTACCCCACATGTGTCATGAACCCATGTGGTGCCTGTTCCTAAACCGACCAGCCGTGTGCCTGCATCAGACTCGGAGGATCTGGACATTGTGGTGTTAAAGGATGACCAGAAGGACACTTGACTTTTTGACTGATGCCTCTTTGTGGACAAAAAATTATTTTCCCCTTGTAAATAGACTGGTTTCCCTGACGCTCCCTGACGTGTTATATTTTTGATGCCCAACCCCAATCCAAGTTCCCCTCTCCATCTGCATTAAGATCATCATTTGTTTTCCTTTCTCCCTTCCAAACGGACGGTTGTTCTAATGATCTAACATAAATATGTTTGAGGAATCTTACTTACTTTTAACTTGTTTGACTTCATTGTGAATGTCTGGTACAGAAAATGGACACGTATCTGGTGAGTCATCTGTATTGCACATTATGGGTTGTTGCAATGATGGGTTACACTTGTAACTGTGTCACACACACATACCTCCTCACATCTCCAGGCCACCAACATCGTTATACAGGGCATGATACACCGCAAAATCTTACTTGGGAAGATTTCTGTACACATATTCACAGTGGTCAATCTAATTTTGGGATGTTGTCAATGGGATTGTGCTTGCAACATCGCAATTTCAGAGGTGATGATCGCTGTGAGGGATCAGGTCTGGCTTGTTGTGTGAGTGGAGAAAAAAAAAAAAAAAAAAAAATGAGTGGAGAAGTGTGGCTCACTGGTTAGAGCAGGCAGACCCTGAAGCAGAGGTCAGACCCGGGACCAGGGTTCAATTCCCGACGCGGCAGGGTCTTGAGCTCAAATGTCCATGGACTCGATAATTCTCGCTTCGGTGCCTGACCTAATCATGGGTTCACACTCTGCAACTCTGGGCATTAAGCTTGCTTAATCTCCACAACGGCCCCCCTGCGGCGGGATGCCTGGCTTTCACCTTGGGGATGCCCTGTAGGGGCTATCTCACAGGGAAAAGCCAGGACGGGTTCCCAAGGCAAGCGCGGAGATACCCCTTCGGGGGTCGATTCAGGCGCTATATAAGAAACATAATAATAATTGTTGCCCACGTGTATGTGGGTGTTGTCCATGTGCCTGTACATGGTGACCTACATGTACAGGGGCCGATGGTGTATGCACAGTTGGTGTTTGTGCCTAGACAAGAGCTGGTTGTGCAGGTGGTAGCAGTGCCTGTACAGGGGTTGCTGGTGGTTGTGCAGGTGGTGGGATTGCCTGTACAGGGGTTGCTGGTGGTTGTGCAGGTGATGGGTGTGACTGTACAGGGGTTGCTGGTGGTTGTGCAGGTGGTGTGAGTGTTTGTACAGGGGTTGCTGGTGGTTGTGCAGTGGTGGGAGTGCCTGTACAGGGGGTGCTGGTGGCTGTGCAGGTGGTGGGAGTGCCTGTTCAGGGCGCCGGTGTGGATGTGTACTTTTGCTACGATCCTTGGCAGTTGGTGGTACAGGTGTGCGGATGTGCTGTCCTGCAGGCAGATATGATGGCTTCCCACCCTGCGATGACCGTGAAGGGAGACTTTGGATCCCTTTCAACATGCCCTCCATCATCTTCATGGCCAAGGCATGGTGTCTTGCGCTCTCCTCCCTTTGGATGGATATCATGTCTCTCATATTCCTGAACATGTCCTGCCAAGTTCTATACATCCTTTCCAAAACATGGCTCAGTCTGTCCACCATCTGAGGGAATTGGACCATGTCCTACAGGGACTCAGATATGTCTGACAGTGTAACCCCTATAGCACAAATGTCCTGCCTTACATCTGTCTGCTGTTGGAAGAAGTCCTGCTCCCACTGGCCACCATAGCCAGGTGCAGGCCCCCTCTGCAGGTATCTGCCTTAGATGGGACCAGCAGGTCCAACAGCAGGGGGGGTGGCAGGTGGAAGCCTGTGGACAGGAGAATGGTGCCCAGGGGATACCTGTCCCACAACAGGGTTGGTACTTCCCCTAGATGGTGGAGAGGATGCCGGGGATACACTATATAGGGAAGAGCATGTAGGGAAACCACCACGCCAGTCCTGGGCGTGAGGGCTGTGAGGGAGTGATGTCTGTGTTGGGCAGCTTGAGAGCCGTGGCTGGTTTGCCCTATGCTGGGGACAGGCAATTGTTTGTTTTGGAGGAGGCTGACGAACGATGCTGGGCGGAGGATGTGATGCCGTGAATGATATTGGCAATGTGGTACGATTGCTGTTGGCATCCGAATTGTCATCCCTGGAGTGGATGGACATATAGTCGACAGTCTCTTCCAATTCTTCGTCCTCAGTGACTTCCTCCTCCTCTTGCACAGTACTTGCTGCTGACATAACTGCCTGGAGGATCAGTGGATTTTCCCCTCTGATTGCCCGTCGGCCCACACTGGTTGTAGGTCCTTCATCCTCATCCTCTTCCTCTTCATCCCCTGGAACACAGAGGTTGCAACCATGTGCTGAAACATGTTGACTTCTTAGTAATTATAGACAGCTCTTTGTTAAACCTGTCTTTTGCACAGTTTTTAGTTTGGATCACGGTGGACAATAATAAATATTATACACACACTCCACTGCTCTCATCTGGTAATTTAGATAGTATCTTCTTTTTTAAATTAAAACATCTTCAGGCTCCTCCACCATTATGATGGAGTTGTAGCCCTTAGAGTCACTAGGTTGACTTCCAGAGGAGACCCAGATGATGACGAGTGGTGGTGAGTGATGGGAATCCGGACCTTAATGAATATTTCCTGATTTTGTAGCATTTAGACATTGCGGTGTTGGTTTTCAAAAGGAACATTTAGTGTTCTCTTTCTCATTCTAGACCTTTGGATATATTGTCTTAGAGTTTGCCCACCTCATTGCCCCAGCCTTTCCTGTGCCCTGGCTGACAGCCTGCAGCTGCTGATGCCAAGACAGGAATCTAACCCCTGACAACAGTTGTGAATTCTCTCAGGAGGCAGAAACAAAGGCCTAAATGGGCAGGAGGTGTCACCTCCCTTCCTGGAAGGATGGCTATTTAAGTGGCACATCAAGGCAGTGAACTTCAAAGCCTTCACTGCCTCTGATATGGAACCATGCTTCATCCCAGAGGAGAAAAAAGCCAATACCCTACCCCAGGCACATTTGCACCCCTGGCAGGTGGGAAAATTAGGTAGTCAAGAGGTGTACACCACCAGAAGGCTAGCCATATCCCTAAAGTGGGCTACCTCATCTGTACAGCCGTCGAAGGATTCTGCCATTTTTAAAAGTGGCAGAATAGAGGCTTCTGGGTAGAAAAGGTGCCCTCTCCACAGGAAGTGGTAACCTCAGGGATGGATTAGCCCCTTAGGCTAATATCCCATTGACTACCAGCACCTGCACCCCTAAATCTAGGATTTAATGGGCTCCCCTGGCACCAGAACCTCAGATCTGAATCGAATTGCAACCAAGGAGAAAAAGTAGACCAACGTCTGTGATTTCAGAACCTGTACAAAGCAAAAGCGCGATACCCTGCACCTGTGGCAACCACATTGCAACTGCAGAACTGAGACACGTCCCAGACAGAGCCCGGTTCCACAGGAAAGAGGAACCCCTCTGAGAGCCAAAGACAACTCCAGGACTCCCTTGGACTAGAGCTACTAGTCCCCTGCAGCCCGCAGCTACAGCACACCCCCGGAACCAAAGAATCACTGGCCATCGGGCCCGTCGAGGGATCTCCCAAAAATAACTGGTCTAGAACATTGTGGGAAACATAGTCCTGACCTCCAGCAAGTGTCAGGCTGCTACACTTTCCCCCCGTACTCCAGGATATCGAAGTATCTCCAGGCTAAGCTTGCTGTTGCCAAGGCTTGTTGATGGCCAATCTAGCTACTGCTATTTTTGTTCGACACTGTGCCTCGAGGTAAACCCGCTGCAACTTCAAGTCACCATGCCAGTGGCCCCGTTATCAAGTTTTCACATCCATCTCCTCCCCAGCACTGTCTAAGCGGTAAAACCAGCACCCACGCAGCTCCCACTTCAGCACCCTGGACATCCATGCCAACTCTGCACCCAAGCCCTATAAGCCAGGTAAAATTCAACCAACTGTCATGTACTGGTCCTGGGACCTGCATTACCTTACCCCCGAGTGGTTTCCCCTGCACTCAACCTGCAAATGAGCGATTGTCACGAGTGTTTTTCCCCATTGACTGCAATGTTAAACTTTTTCTGTAGTGAATTGCACTGATTTATTTTTCCTCCTGAAATCCATAAGTCCAGTTATCCTTATTCAATTGTGTTATGGTGTCTAATTTTAGATGAAAAAATGTGTTTTTAAATAAATTGTTGTCTGTTTTCCTACTCTGAAATGCTTAACATGTGTTCCTCTAGTAAAGCCTGACTGCTCTTAGCCACACTACCAGCACTGAGCTAGGGATTTATTATATAAATCCAAAAGGGCCTATTTGGGGTATTGTGAGAGTATTGCATAGTGAAGTTTACCCAGCCTCCCTACATAATACTCCACTTTCCTATAAATGCCATGAAGAAAGAACTGAGGAGCTTATTTACAAGCCCTGTGCGCTGCCGGTAAGTCCGTTTTTGTGACGCACTGGCAGCGCATTTTGGTGCCCCATATTTACAAGCCAATTAACAGGGAACATGGTAGCTCCCGTTCCGGAAGCACTGTTGCATCATAAAGAATGTCTGCCACAATTGTAATCCATTTGATCACTTTATTCAAGTTGTATCCATTTTTCTTTCAATTTTTAAACTCATCGTGTCACATGGAATTCTGTAAATTGTATTAAAATCTGATGCTGAAGGTATGCCCATCCAGGCCTTTTCACGACAGCAGGACATATACACAAGGACACAAAATGGCTCCCTGTGTGGCTTTTCCTGTCCTTGTAAATAAGGCCCCTTTATACCCAGCACTTTGCGTGAAAGGGGCGTTCCATGGGTGTTGCTGTGGGTATTCCCACACAACACCCATGGAACCTGACACATTCCCAGATTTACAAGAAATTGTAAACCTGGGAATGGGTCGGAATGCTATGCCTCCCGAGGGGAGGCATAACAACGCGCAACGAGGACAAATGCTTTCATTTCCCTCGTTTTTTTCCTCTTTTTATGCGTGCTGCATTCTGAAGCACACATAGTAAGAGGAAATCACCTCTTGTGATTGTTTTTGTGCAGGAAGGTGTCCCTTCCTGCACGAATTGGGATATAGCTTGCTTAATCTCCACTGTGGCCCCCCGCGGCGGGATACCTGGCTTTCACCATGGGGATGCCCAGTACGGGTTATCCCACAGGGAAAAGCCAGGACGGGTTCCCAAAGCAAGCGCCTTGAGGCCTTGCGGTGATAATGCGCTATATAAGAACCTTTGACATTTGACATTTGACATTGACATTGACAAAGCGCCCGAACATCCTGCTACAAAAGCAGATTTGCCCTTCCTGAAAAAAGAGGAGACAGAACAATGAGTTCCCAGGGATCAGTGTACCAAATCCCCCTCACCTAGTCCAGGGTGAGGAGAAACGTCTGCATGCCTCCCTTGCTTACCTTCTGCAGAACCCTCAAGATTAACAGAATTGCAGGGAATGCATACAGTAGTTCTTGCGACCAATTCACGAAGAAGGTGTCCAACATAGAACTAGGTGGGAGAAGTACAGGAAGCAGAATGGAAGACATTTCCTGTACTGTGGCAAAAAGCCCAATGCATGAAAGTCCAACTGGAAAGAAGACCACACTTGTCACATCAGGGTGGAGCTCCCATTTGCGATCATCCAGGGCCCGACAATTCAAGGTATCTGCCCTTGCATTCAAAGCACCCCTCTGATGAGCCAAGGCCAGGAAAAATCTATATTTCAGATCACACTGCCACTAGTGCTGGGCCTCCCACACAGGGGCAATGAACCCACTCCTCTCTAAATGTTGAGGCAGTTTCCAGCAATAGTGCTGTCCGAAAAACCCCGCACAACATGGCACATAATGGACAGGAGAACCATCTTCACAGGACTAGTTGGACAGCCCAGTTTCAGTACACTGATGTGCAATCGTTGATCTCTCGGGAATCATAGGCCTTGAACTGTCTTCTTGCGCCCAATGGGTGCCCTAGCTCAAAGAGGACACTTCTGTCACAGTGGAGGCCTGTAACTGAGTAGGGTAGAAGTGACAGCCCACCATAAGACTGGAGGGACATATAGCCACCAGTCAACATGTAGGCAGAATGGGCAGAAGTTCTCCAAGCAGGCAGAGTATGCTTTGATGGGGGGACAACTGTGCTTGAGTCTTTACTGTAGGAATGCCATTCTCTGCACGACATTCAGAATCAGAATGGTACAAAAGCTCATCAAGACTAAACAGTTGAAGACTTTTACAACTGGGATTAGCACTGCAGTCCCAAGTATTAGAATCAATCCTGAATGTATGAGATTCACTGTGTTGGAGGACAAACTTTCAGGCAAGCATTAGCCAGGAGCGTTCCATTGAAGGTCAGCCGCTGAATCAGAGTAAGATACAGCATCTGCTGATCGAAGAAGAACCCCAGATAAAGGAGCAAGGTGTGGGAGCTCACCAAGTGTTCTAAAAGCAACACAGAAGAAACCTCTACACAGGCAGTCATACACACATACAACTGCTTAAAATACCTACTTACCTACTGAAAGAGGTTGCCTTCACTACCAGGACCCTGGTGAAGGCTCCTAGATCAGTGTTAATGTCAAACGTCAGCATCACCAATTGATAGTGGTGGAACCCCAATGTGAAGCGTAGTATTTAAATGTGAAAATAGGTGCAAACGAGAGCCAAGAACACATCCAACCCTGTGCATTCAAGGTCAGAAGAATGTGACTGAGAGACAGCATCTGGTATTTGATCAGCTGTACAATGAGATTCAGGAACCTTAACTGCAGAATGGGGTTGAGGCTCCCATCCTACTCGCAGACCAGAAAGTAGATAGAATAAAATCCAGCACCCCTGTCCTACAGGAGACCCACTTAAATGGCCTCCTGCTACAGTGGATGTTCGGGGCAGAGTGTAAAGTAATGGACGTAACACTTGCATATGAACCAGAGCATCCAGTGATCTTTAGTGATGGATTTCTACTGGTCCACAAATTGGGAGACACATCTTCCCCGACAGGAAGCTGACGAAGGAGGGACGACAAACCAGAGCAGCTCTGTGGTTGCAGAAACACAGTGAAAGGGGGAAACTAGAAGTGTTGCTGTCGTAGGCAACCCATTGATCCACATCGCCTAAAAAAAAGAGTTATCGTATTGCTTCAGAGTCTGTACCAGTTGAGATGGCTACGTTTTGTTGAACTGGCCAGCGCCACAAAGTGGACTGTAGAACAACTATTCTTGATCCGCTGTAAGGAGGAGTCTGCTTTCTAACCAAAGAGCCACTCTCAATCAAAACGCATATCCATTATAGCAGCCTGGACTCTATGGAAAAACCTGTTGAGGGCATCTATGCATCCGTGTACAATATCAGTGCAGTTGCTATAGAGTGGACTGCCAGTTAAGTCTGGACCACATTTCTGAGTTTGTTTCAACGCATAAAGATCAGCCCTAACATGTCTGAAAACCACCCTTTCTTGGGGGCCATTATAGCCGGTTTCACCCTTTTCCCACTAGGTGTTGGCTACTCTCCAAGGAGGCATGTAGCATTAGTAGTGCGCAATGCCAGACTGCCTGAGGAAAAACATTTGTGCTCCATGGAATCAAGACATTTGAACTCACTGTCCAAAGGGGCAATAGGAAAAGTTACTGGATTTTAGTTTCCCTGAAGATATTTGAACCACCAGTCGTTCCGTAGAAGGCTGAGCCGACAAAAACTGATGGTGAGACATTGCCATCGAATTGCAGTGGACAAACTGTCTAAAAACTTCCTACCAGGTAAACATTTCTCCCTTTCAGCAAGCACCAGCCTCAGCAATGCAACATTATAGGGGAAAAGAGGTTCCCAGCCGCAGAACTGGGAAAATGTTTGTTTGAACAATAGGCTAGTATTCAAAGGATGCTTTGACTTTTTAGGTCGAGGACCGAAGGCTGGCTTGCCAGCCGGAAGTCGGAGATTTAATGTCTTTCAGTAGGGTGCTTAAACCCGCCTCTCTCCACGCCCCTGAATCTGAAAATGTTCGGAAGCTTGCGTCCGCCATTTCGGACGTGTCCCCGGGATCGAGATTTTGCGGTCAGTGCTGTGCCCCCCCTTCCTCCGAAGATGGGCGGCTGTGCCCGGCCCCCGCCGTGGCTACGTCTGTCATGGGGGAGAGCAGCTCCTGGGGACAAGGGGAGTGGGCATTTAGTAATGTCTGCCCAGAGAAATTTGTAGGCGCTGGCCGGGACCCGGTCCAACTCAGGCACCAGGGTCGCCGCTGCTGCTGGTCGCGTGGGTGCTTGTCCTGCATGGTATCGGGGTGGGGGAGGATAGTGAGTCTTCTTTGCCTCTCTCCTCTATTGGGATTGACTGCCGGTAGCTCACGCCACGCAGGGAGATGCGGCCCTCAACTGGGACGCGGCCCTCACCAGCAGGCCACTTCCAGGGTCCTGGCCCCCAAGCCTGCCCTCGCCTACCTCTCGGGGGTGAGGCACGGGGTTGCACTCGGAGGAGTGGAAGGAGCAAGACGGGACTGCTGCGGGGGGGAGGGGGGCACACCATTTGCGGGCTCCCCCACATCCCAGTGTTACCCGACTGGTCCACGGCACCTTCCCCGCTGTACAGCTTTCCCCGCTGCCCGTGGCACCTCAGCCTCGCAAGCACTCCATGACACCTTCCCGGTCTGTGCGCATGGCGATGGGGGGGAGTGGAGGGGCGCGGGTTGGGGTGGGAGCGCTTCTTTATCCCTGTTCCTGCCAGGCACGATACCCCTGCCTTTCCAATGCGGCGGGGCAGGCAGCGGAGGTTTGTTCAATTAAGTTTATTTCAGGTCCGGCTGCCAGCATATTATCCGACGCCCCCGTGCCAAATGCCCAAGGCGAGTTGCTTGGGTCTCAGGCGTTTTTGTCGGGATGCGCGATGAGAACTCGGATAGATTCGCCCTTTATGCTCTGCATAGGCGACTGGGAAGTCTATAACTGTCACGGTACAAACTAGTAGGCCAACGCTTAGACGACAGTCATGGCGGGTATTTATGCGTGGTGCTGCACGTAGCCGGTTTTGGACGTACAGGGAAATGTACTTATTCTTATATGCATAGGAGCTATGAGACCGCGCTGAAAAGTAAAGGCCACGCTACATGACTAGGTAATGCCTCGAGCACAGTATTTATTTATCAATAGGTCCAGTTTTGTATTCGGGATGTGTGCTAGAAAAAAGGGAGCGCTTTCAATTGGAAGTCGTGTTTAACGTTAAGTATGAAAGCGCGCTCACAACCGAGCACTTATAAGAGAAATATTATTTGGCTTATGCCTTTTACACAATCTGCATGCGCCTGGGCAAATCACTTATTCTCCCCGTGCCTGACAAAAATAAATGTGTGTCCACTGTAACTTAACTGGTGCTATTTAAAGTGCTCTGATCCCTGTTTCGGATCGCAGTTAGTTGGTGAGCCCACTGAAGCATTACAAGTTGGGGAGACTATGTAAAAGGAACCACATTTTATGGTGTACAGAAATAAGTCGTTTCAACACGAACTTTAGCAGTGATAAGTTGAGAAAGGGTTTCTGTGTTCGGGGAAGAGGTTTGCAGGATCCACGTGTTTATTGGTGCCTAACTAAGATGCACTAGAAACGGGATAATATTTGAAGGTGTCTGCATAGCCAGGAGTGGTAAGCTAATATTTGTGATGGTTGAGCTAAAATTATCAAGATGTCAATCATTTTAGTACAGTCGATGTAAGAGCTTTAAGATCTCTGAAAGTAAGTTCTCATTTCATGTAGTAATAATTGAAGCAACGAACTACAGGAAACACATGCGTGATATATTTACACATATAGAAATGTGAGAATACTTTTGTGTTGGGGCCTCGAATTGGAGAGCACCCAGTCGTTGCAATTTTATGCTTGTCCTCGAGGAAGGAATGGTACCGGGTGGATTTGGTACTGTGACAAAACATTAATTAGGGACCGGGTGAACAGCTTTGTCACGGTGTGGCTCTGTGTGTGTGTGGCTCTGTCTATATGTGTGTGTGTAGCTCTGTGTGTGGCTCTGTGTGTGTAACTATAAGTGTGTGTGTAAATCTGTGTGTGTGGCTCTGTGTATGTGCCTCTGTGTGTGTAGGTATGTGTATGGGTGTGTAGCTCAGTGTGTGTCTGTGTGTGTGTGTGTGTGTATGTCTGTCTCTATGTGTGTGTGTGGCCGTGTGTGTGTGGCTGTGTGTGTGTGTGTACCTGTGTGTGTGTAGCTATGTGTGTGTTGCTGTGTGTATGTGGCTGTGGCTCTGTGTAGATAGCTTTTATTGTAGGTGGCTCTATATGTGGATGCCTCTGTCTGTGTGAGTATGGCTCTGTGTAGGTAGCTCTATGTGAATGCTCTATGTAGGTAGCTTTGTGTGGGTAGCTCTGTGTTGATGTAAATGCAACAAGTAATGCATTTGCAAACAATAAACATATTAGCATTGTAAATGACAATGCCATTTCTTTAACGATTAAGCTATTGCCTATATAAATGACAAGGCCATTTATTAATAAAAGAAAAAAACAAAAAAAAAAACAATGCCAATAGCTCTACCTTTAATAATGCCGAGACCATTGCATTGTAAATGTTTGTTCCTTTAGCCACCCGAAGGATTTTCTCCAATTTTAGGGGCTGAAGTGGCTCTGAGAGCATTGCCTGAGAGTAAGTTGAAAGCGACTCTGATGCCAGGCCAGCTGGCGTCTTAGATAGGGATTACTTCCCTAAAATTACCCTTAAGTCCGAACCTGCAAAAGAATGGATTTGGGCATTGTAGAGCTGCAGCCGCTGGAATCACCATTCCCAGAGGCTGTGCCTGCCCTCAGCAACCAGAAGGGGGCTGGAAGAAAAAGAGGTAGCCCTGAAGCGGTACTACATTGCCTGCCGAAATACATAAAGGTATACAAAAGGGGTTCACCCACTATAAGTCACTGGGAACTGGGTAGTTAATGTACTGAGAGAGGGGGTCCCAGTGGAAGAAAGTACAAATTACACATACAATGTTAAAGAATATAAGAACACAGTTAGTTCGCATACATTGTTATTTAATCACAATGTAGGTGTATCTTTAAATAGCATCACTTTGTATTTGTACAAAATATTTACAAGTGCCCCATGAGGAGGAAGGGAAGTGAGAAAGTGACGGGAAGTGTGGGTAAAGTTAGTGACATAGAATACAGCTGAGCAGTCTTGCTCTCAAACATACATTAAGTCAAACACTGACAAAACGAACAATAAATCCAAAGATAGTTCAAAAATATATCATGCACCACTTAGTACAATAAATGTCAAGTTTTTGGGGGCTGGAGCTGAAAGAGAACCAAAGCTGTAGACGTTTCGACCCCTAATGGAAGAAGCAGGTACTAATTGATCCCTTGCGGCGGGGTCTTCATCAGGACGGGGGATGGGGCAAGGCACCTGATCAATAGATAACGAGTGCATGTTTTAATATATGATAACAATTAAATTGTATTCACAGTAATAGGATAACACATGGAAACAAACGACACGTGTTTCAATCGGATTTTACGGAAGAATTTGTAAAGTTCGATTCTCACTGAGAATGTATCTGGTAAGTTGGTTGGAGCATAAGAAAGCCCCTTGCAGAGCACTTTGTGTTCCTCCGCATCCAAATTGTAGTTGGAGATATTAATTATAGGATCTGCCAGGGGTGGAAGAATTACCACCGGTAGGTCTTGCGTCGTGTTGTCCTCTCTCCGTGCTGATCTTGCTGAAAATGTACTTGTTTCTGGGGTTGGCCTCTCCCCCCGTCCCATTGGTTGGTGTTCTGTTGCTGTCCCCGTTGTTGCCCCCTGGGTCAGTTGTTGCCTCTGCCTCTTGGGGGCCTCCATTGGACCTGTCCCTGACCTAAAAAAGGAGGGTATTGGTTTGGGTTGTAGCCCTGGTCCGTGTAACTGCTGCTCGTTCCTGCTTGGTCTACTTCGCCTTCGGAACTATAGGAGGAGTCCGAGAATGTGGTGTATATGTGCGTCTTCCCCTATAGGAAGAGCGGCCTCTGTTGGTGAATCTGCCTTGATTGTCCTGGCGATAGTAGTCCTCTTGTAGATAAGGGTAGGTCTTCTTTTTATCGTACAGTCGTAGGTCACGTGCCAGTTTTTCAATCTTCTTATTCTGTGTTGTGAGTTCGAAATCCTTCAATGAGATGTCTAGAGTATCTAATGCCTCTTTGGCATTGGACAGGGTGGTATCGCCGTTTAACTCTAGCCTGAGGGCATCAATTTCCGCTTGGATACTTTGAATTTGTTCAGCAGCAGTTTCCACACCAAGCACCATCCAATGGCAAGAGCAATTATTCGCCACGTGACTGAAGCCTTCCTTAAATTTAGGTACTTGTACAAAGATTGCAGGTTCGATTTTTATCTGCAGGCCTATCGAAATGATATTTTCTTTCAAATATCTTGTGAGGAGATGGCCGTGCCAGCGAGTACGGATCAGTTTTTTCTCCAGGCGTTCGAGGCGAGCGACCTTGTCTTTTAAAGTAAAGTCAATAGTATGAATATTGGTAGAAAGAAAATTACTTCTGGGATTCTGTAGTAGTTGGTCAATGTAGTCTTCAGTGTAGGATAGAAGTTCCCTCTCAACCATGGTGTGTTATAGAATGAAATTAATTCAAAAAGGAAGAAAAGAACCTCGCAGGCGAGTGCCTGCTCAGAGTAAGGTATACAAAACTCCTTACCGAGGATTTACTCTCCTGCATCGAGTAAGTGCTTTTTTCCATGACCCAATAGCGTTCCTTGAACATCTAGACCTTGTCCTCCAAGCAGAATCGTTATTTGTATTTTCTTCGATCCTGTAGGATCCTGTGTCTCCCTACATCGAGATTATTCGCCAACAATCCCTCTCTCAGATACACGACAGATTGGGTATGTCGTTTGTTTCCATGTGTTATCCTATTACTGTGAATACAATTTGATTGTTATCATATATTAAAACATGCACTCGTTATCTATTGATCAGGTGCCTTGCCCCATCCCCCGTCCTGATGAAGACCCCGCCGCAAGGGATCAATTAGTACCTGCTTCTTCCATTAGGGGTCGAAACGTCGACAGCTTTGGTTCTCTTTCAGCTCCACCCCCTAAAAACTTGACATTTATTGTACTAAGTGGTGCATGATATATTTTTGAACTATCTTTGGATTTATTGTTCGTTTTGTCAGTGTTTGACTTAATGTATGTTTGAGAGCAAGACTGCTCAGCTGTATTCTATGTCACTAACTTTACCCACACTTCCCGTCACTTTCTCACTTCCCTTCCTCCTCATGGGGCACTTGTAAATATTTTGTACAAATACAAAGTGATGCTATTTAAAGATACACCTACTTTGTGATTAAATAACAATGTATGCAAACTAACTGTGTTCTTATATTCTTTAACATTGTATGTGTAATTTGTACTTTCTTCCGCTGGGACCCCCTCTCTCAGTGCCGAAATACATAGACCTAAAACGTATTGGCAGATAGAGCTGGGACCTCTGGTTGAAGTTTCTTCAGATCCAGTATTGTCTCTGAGGAACAATAAGCTTTTGACTCTCCGAACGATACAACTATAAGCCTTTATAGTCCACTCAGGCCGTGAACAAGCAAACTTCCAGGGCAGTGGGACCCAAAGCATAGTGAATATTCACCTTCAGCAGGGATGAATCAAGGCTGGTAAAATGTTAAAGGTACAAGGAAGTGGAGCATCTGTATGATAAACAGGGAATAGGTTTTCAGTCTCTGAGGCATCCTCCTCAGTACACTAGAAGTCCAGGTTCTGCGCATAAAATGCATTCAATTCTGAGCCAAAGAGCTCTTCTGTGCATGCGACTCTCTAGGTCAGGGAAAAGGGTAATCACTAGACTGGTCCTGAATGGACACTTTGACTTCTATCGCCACCCGAAGGATTTCGCTCAATTTTGAGAGCGAGGCAGCTCCGCGAGCGGTGCCAGAGACTATGTTGAGAGTGGCTCCTCTCACACCAGGCCAGACAGAGTCTTAGATGGCAGTGGCTTCCGTAGGAGCAGTTCCGAGGACAGAGCTTGCACAAAATTTGAAATGGGCAGCGTCAGGATCAGAGCCTCCGGAATCACCCTTTCCTCAGATTCTGACCTGCCCTCGGGAGCCGGAAGGGGCATAACGAGAGGAGAGGCAGCCTTGAACAGGTCCAACAACATGTACCAAAAAACTGCCACCTGAGACGTACAGTTGGAAGGAGCTGGGAACTCTTGCTGAAGCATCTTCAGATCCAGCATTGTCTCTGAAGTAGTGATAGCAGCCATGACTATGGGACAGCACTTCTGACTCTCCAAATTGCATGTTGGACTGTTTCTTAGAAGAGGGAGAAGACTTGTGTTTTCTATTGATTTTTGTGTGCTTCTCATGGTAGACAGCACCCCTCCAAGAGCCCTTTCAGGAGACTTGCGTGAAAGACGGTAAATGGACCGTCATGGGCCTGGCCCAGGTATAATTTAGCCCCGACTGCCTGAAGGGGGGTAAATGGACCGTCATGGGCCTGGCCCAGGTATAATTTAGCCCCGACTGCCTGAAGGGGGGTAAATGGACCGTCATGGGCCTGGCCCAGGTATAATTTAGCCCCGACTGCCTGAAGGGGGGTAAATGGACCGTCATGGGCCTGGCTCAGGTATAATTTAGCCCCGCCGCCTGATGGCCTTCTGAATCCAGAATCCGTTTGCGGTGCCCGAATTGCAGCTGCAATTCGGGTACCGTAAACTCTCTAAGCTGCTGTCCATGGGGAGGCAAAGACACCTCGCCTACTTTGTAAATTTCACAACGACACGTCCTAGGGCCGGGACCCTTGGTTGCAATGCAAAATTAAGTTTAACAACATATGAAGAATGCTAAACCGAAGTTAAGACAATGGCAATGTAAGGTTACATTTTTGTCTTTGAACCTTGTGAACGGAAACGCGTAGATAAAAAGAGGCCTGCCTTTTGATGGTTTGCTTTCTATCAGTATTTGTAATGTTTCGTAAATCGATTCTTCTACCAGGCTTACCTATCAAGTGTCATGGCAATTTTGTAATATTACACACCTGCTACTGACCGGGATGAAGCAGAGTGTTCTGGCCTGGAGCACCATTTGCTGTTCCAGTCACCCAACTCCCCTGAGTAATGACCATCGCTGAGATACTCTGAATTTGTTTCTAGGAGCACCGTGCACATGCAAGGGTAACTTTAGTCTCCTCAGGCAGATAGTTGTACAGAGTCAGATGAGGCCACCTAGCCTTTTGGCGCATTCACAATGTTTTAAATCCCCAAACGCAGCATCTCTGAGATATTAGGACAGGATGTTATGTCCACTGGGTCTCTTAAAAATAAATAAAATGTTTTGGTGACCCATTTAGATTCCAATTCTGTGTAGTCTAAATGTAGCAAATGCAAGCTGTGTAATCAATATATAAGCAGATGTTAAGCACTTTGATATACAATTATGGAAAAATGTTAAGCAATCTTATTAATTTCAACATTCCTGACACAACAAAATATCTTCGATTTGGAATACAAGCTACTACCCTGCACATGAGGATGCATAATTTTTCTCACAATTTTGTTCGTTCAAAACCTGCTTCATTAACAAATCATAGCACCCATTGAAATTGTTATCGCATAAATTTCGAAAAAATAATGATGTAGCTCATTGCTGCTTCTATTGAAAATTACCTTCTTGCTCAGACTGTTGAATCATACGGTAATAAGAAAGTAAAGCATAAAGTTCTCACTGAATCACAGCTGGAGTAGCTCTGTTAGGTTATTACAGCCATAAACCTTGGTATTCTCTGGTGTCGGTATGGTAAGTCTTTTCTCAAACTATTAAAATGTATTGTGACATGTGAGCAGGAAGTGCCTGGACAATTTAAGATCAGACAGCACTGTTGCTGCGGGCAATCTGTTGACAAACGTCCAGCCTAGGAAGGATTTCTCCCATGCAGCACGAACTGGCACCTCCAAGCCATCTTTACAGTGCATAGGAAGTTCCACAGCCACATAATATGGCTGTAGGATTTCTATGAAAATGTCTGATCTAGGCTCCTCAGATGACTAGGCAATTGTTATGCCTCAAATGCTTTATGCCAATGCAAATGCCCGTAAACAAGTAAACTTCCCCCGAGAGATGTCCCAAAGGATAGTGAATGAAAACCTCTGGGAGTTTATCAAGGCCGCTATCATTTGGATGGCCCAAGAGTTACTGAATACTCCTCCTCAATCAACTGGAAGTCTGGAAGTGCAAGTTTGGCAGATAAAGTGCATTTAAAACTGAGTTCATGTATGCCAATCTCTATGCTCTGGGAAGAATGTCAACAAAAGTCTGGTACTTAAAGAGTACTATGACGTCTTCCTCTAGTCACCCGAAGGATTTCCTCCAATTTTATGGGCTGAAGCGGCTCTGAGAGCAGTGCCACAGACTATGTTGAAAGTGACTCTGATATCAGGCTACCTGGCGTCTTAGATGGAGGCGGCTTCCGTAAAAAAAGACCCTGTAGTCAGAACCTGAACAAGCTTTGAATTGGGCATTGTTGGAGCTGGAGCCGTGGGAATCACCATTCCCAGAGGCTGTGCCTGCCCTCGGGAACCAGAAGGGGCCCGGTTAGGAAGAAGCAGCCCTGAAAAAGTGCAACGTTGCTTACCGACCTCACTTCATCTAAGATGAATTGGCAGATAGAGCTGGTAACTCTGGCTGAAATTGGGTGGTGTGGAGTGCAAAAAAACGATGGATTTAGGCCTAGATCTCTGTACTGGGGTGAATGTATGACATTGTTCTGCATTCTGTCCATCAATTGTTGCTTTTGCATTTGTCACCCCGAGTGGGATGGGTATGCTCAGACGTGAGTCCCATGCTCTCCACAACACTGGAGTCAAGCTATCCTGGCTGAAGACGGCTGATAGCCAGAAACCGGTCCTAGGATGCTTGATTCCGGTCCAGGAAAGACATGGCTTGGCAGTTCGGGCTGGACTGTTCCCATGAGGCACAGGGTCAAGGCTGATTTGCATATGGTCATGTCTGAACTGGGGTGGAGTGGAGTGCAAAAAAAGATGGATTTAGGCCCAGATCTCTGTACTAGGGTGAATGTATGACATTGTTCTGCATTCTGTCCATCAATTGTTGTTTTTGAACTTTCTTCAATACCAGCATCGTCTCTGAGGAACAAGCAGCTGGCGTCCTCGACTCTTTGAATGGTCCCACTATCAACCTTTATATTCTATGGTTCCGGTATGTTAAGTCGGTTCTCTACTTTTTGGATGTGTTGAAATATGAGAACGCTCAAATCATTTATTGTGCTGCCAGTGGAATCATTAACACAAAGATTCAAGTGAGCTATTGATCAGGAAAGCACAATGTTTGCTATAAACAACACCTCGGCCAGTCTCAGTCTCCTAAAAGAGGGCACCTCTTTTTCAAACTTGGCTGGGCGTTCTTCTTTTGGGCAGGTACTACGTATAAGCATGGACTCTGAGGGGCATATCTACAAGGGCATTACCCCACTAGACCATCACTTTTTACGACGCTCTGGTGGTGCAATGCCCTGCTCCATGTTTACAATGCGGCGCTGAGCCACTTTGCATGGCTTAATGCCGCACTGTAAATTTAAGACCCTTTTATGCAGGTTCCTGCGTGAAAGGGGCATGCAATGGGTGTTGCTGTGGGTGTTCCACTGCAACACCCATTGCTTTTTGACACCGCCGCAGATTTACTAGGATACAGCGCCAAAAACGAACACCATTGAAAAGCGGGCGTTAGAGTGCCGCAATGAGGAGAAATACTTTTATTTCTCCTCGTTTTTTGCTCTTTCTTGGTGTGCTGCGTTCTGCAGCACATGTAGAAGGAGCAAATTGCCTTTAATGATTGTTTATGTGCAGGAAGGTGTCCCTTCCTGCACATAAATAATAAATAAATAAATAATAAATACATAAATAATAATACTACTACTAATAAATATGCTCATACGTTCAGGTTTAACTCTGCCCCATAAAGTATGATCATGAATGTGAGCGGATGCACAAATAACCCCATGATCATGACTCTCCTGAAGAATATCTTTGAATTAAAGAAAGTTTTAGAGCTATAGCGATGTCTACCTTATCAGGATCTCTATTAGATCCACTAAAACCTAAAATGTTGAAGTGCCTAGCCAAGGAATTATAGCCACCATTATTAAAGATCAGTAATCAATCACTGGAATTGGGCCAAGCCCCTTGGGGCTGGAAAAAAGACATAGTAATTCCCTTACTAAAAAAGTCCACAGCTGACCCTTCGGTCATATGTAAGCAAAAGATTGTCAATACAGAATTGAAGATCAAAATCTCCTAGAAGAAGGGCAATTTGGATTTTGGGCAGCCCATGGTACAGAATCAAGGTTGATCCAAGCGATGGATGAACTCCAGATGACAGTGGACAAAGGTCAAATGGCGGTTCGGACACTACTTAACCTGTCAGTCGCATTTGACACGGTTAATCACAAGGTACTACTGTCAACACTAGAAAAGAGTAGAATTGATGGAACAGCACTGAAATGTATGAGATCATATCAGACATGTTTGAAGCCGTCTCTGTACCCCCATAACATTCTGAATTCAAAACAGTTGAGTACGGATTTCCTAGGGATCATCGCTAAGCCTGATCCTTTTCAATATCTATATGGGAACTTTAATAACTCTTATCAGATCTAACATTATTAGTCTGGTCAACTATGCAGACGATACACAGCAGAAACTGTCCTTAGGAAACAATATCAGAATCACTGGTTGTCCTCCATAATTGTCTGAAAGAGTTCGCGAACGAGCTAAGCAACAACTCCTTCAAATTTAATTGAGATACAATAGAAATGCTTTGCTGCACAGTCCCAATGGAACTCCCAGATAATTTTTGGCCATTGACAAAGGACGATGAGTTAGAAATCTCACAGATGGTTTGCAATCTTGGGGTAATGGTGGCTAATAAGCTATCCATGGAGAGCCATGTCAACAAGATGGCAGCTAGCTGCTTTGCACTACTTCGAAGCCTGAGGAAACTCCTATCTATCTTACCCTCATGAGCCAGAACACTGATAGTGCAAAAGTACCATCCTGAGCAGGCTTGACTACTGCAATGCGCTGTTAGGAATACCAGATTTGCTAATAAAAAAGATGGTACAGAGTACAAGCAGCAGCTGCAAAACTAGCATTGAACAGACCTAGAAAGTCATCTTCCTCTACAGCTTTGAGAGAACTTCATTGGCACCCATTAAAGGAAAGGATAGCATTTAAATCACTTGGCATAGTCTTCAAAGCAATTCAGCAAAAAGGCCTTAAACCAATGCAAAGTAAATAATTCAAGCGATATGTACCATCAAGGTACCTATATTCATCGACCACAAATCTCCTTTGCATTCCCAAATTTTGGAAAGTAAGACCAGGAGGACGAGCTTTCTCAGTTAAAGTGGCACAGTTTGGGAACAAACAGTGAGTATCAGTGAGAAACAGTACAGATCTCTTGATATTTAGGAAACTCTAAAAACTTGGCTTTTCCCATGTAATTAAGGTTGAGGTCCTCTCAATCAATAATAGTTTTACTGGAGAACTAAGAGCCAGGATACCTTGGAGGTGATAGGGCACTCTCTATATATATATATGATATAATAAATAGGCCTATACGTCTAGGTTTAACTCGGCCCTGAAATGGTTGAAATCCTTCCTGGTAGAGCGTAGTTTTCAGGTTAGACAGGGAGCGCACCACTCCAAGGACATCAAATTGGAGCAGGGTGTGCCTCAGGGCTCTGCCCTGAGCCCTACCCTGTTCAACCTCTACGTAACTCCTTTGGTGGAGATAGTGCAGGGTTTTGGAATTGGGGTCGTCTCATATGCCGAAGATACCCAGCTGGTGATCTCCCTATCTCAGGCACCTGACGTGGCAGCCTCTAATTTCAGGGCATGCATGCAGGAGCTTGCCTCCTGGATGGCTAAGAACTGCCTGAAACTTAATGGCAACAAGACAGAGGTGCTTGTGGTAGGGGGTGATTCGTCAGGCTGGACGTCCGCGTGGTGGCCTCCGAGTCTGTGCCCTACTCCTATACCATGCACCCAGGCGAAAAATCTTGGGGGTTGGCTGGACTCCACTCTTTCTTACGAAGTGCACACCAGACCTGTAGTGGGGAAATGTTTTGGAGTCCTCAAAAATGTACGCAAAACTATGGATCTCCTTCCGATAGAGGCTAGGAAGACGCTGGTGCACGCCCTTATCACATCTCGCCTACACTATGGCAACATACTCTATCTTGGCACCACTGCTAAATGCCTTGGTAGACTGCAGGTTGTGCAGAACGCCGCAGCACGGCTGGTACTTATTCAGCCTAGGAGGGCAGTCTCCAAACGAGCCTTGGACACTTTGCACTGGCTTCCAGTAAGGAAAAGAGTGATGTTTAAGGCATTATGTACATGCCATCACATCACCCAGGACACTGGTCCTTCATATTTGAGGGATCTTGTCACCAGCTATGTGCCTGGAAGGTCCCTTAGATCTAGTGGGACTGGCCTGCTGAAAGTGCCAAAGGTGAAGAAGGCCAGTTTGGGAGGCAGATCCTTCCGGCTCCTGGCAGCTCAGAACTGGAACAAACTCCCTTTAAATCTCCGGATGGAGATTTCTGAAGTTAAGTTTAGGAAGGCGCTTAAAACCTATTTGTTTTTAGGTTAGCCAGGTGGGCGCCCAGGAACGTGGTCCGGGCCGTTGCCATTGTCTCTCACCCCAGTGCGGGGACACGCCGGGATGGCGTAACCATGCGCTTTATAAATCCCTTTATTATTATTATTATTATTATTAATAAAGTAAGTTCTCAAGTATGATGAGGAATGTGAGTGGGTGCATAAATAAACTAAGAAAACTCTAGCTGACTTAAATCAATATCTAAGTTGAAATAACTCAATGATAATGACCCTTGTGACCCTCCCCTGCCTCTTTTAGGTAATCCTGAAGTTGAGGGAACTTAAAATGCTCATCAATATTTGGTATAAATTTATAGAGAAAATGGAAAAAAGGAAAAAGGGTCCTAAGTGTCCCCTATGCTCACACAGAAAACAGGAAAAATAGAGACTGTGTGTGTAAAGTGTGTATATGCAAAAAATATAAACAGCTCAGATTAATTTTTAAAACCATGGGTTATTTAAAAATACTATTACCTCAGGCTTAGTGATCAGCATATATCCATTACATCTGCATGTCATGCTGTAAACGACATTTCAATCTGACTGTGGAAAAGGTGATCTCATGCAACACAGTCTCTAAAATGCAGCCTGTGCTTCACAGATCAGCAGTCTATTTCATTATCCACGAAAAAGTCATGGATATGGTTTGGAAATGGCAACACCACGGAAAACCCTAGGGATCACAGATGGGTTACTGTCATCTGCAGGTGGTCCGTGACTGACTGCAGTGAGCCCGCCTTAAGCAGCCAGTGATCTGGGTACAGGAATACATATATTCCAGAACTGAAGTAATGGGCTCTGCCTTCACCTTTGTAAATCACAGAGGGGCTGTGGTAAAGTTGAAAGGGAGAAAGGCAAATTGAAAGTGCTCCAACCTCACCACAAATCGAAGGTAGTGTGTACTGGATTGTATGATGGGCATATCAAAGTACACATCCTGCAACTTCAAGGACACCCCACCCAACAATCCTCTGGATCCAGGAGAGAAAGGAACTGGGAGAAAGTCATCATCCTGACTTTGTCCTTAGTCGAGAAGGAGATCAGAGGATAGCATCTAACATTGTTCTGATCCCTCTATCTTTGTTGGGCACCAAGACATAGTGGGTGTATTTACCACCTACAGGACATTCTCGAAGGCCCTTTTGGACAAAAGTGGACTGAGCAAAACTAGGCAGGATGTGAGGTAGGAGGTTGTGAAAGGGGGATCTAAAATCTCTGAAGAAACTGCAACACCCACTGATCCCATGAAATGGTGCACCAAGCAGATAGGAAAAATCTTCTTCCACATAATGGCTGAACATTGCCATTGGAGGGAAAATTAAAGCAGATGGACTGCAGCTGTAGCAGAAGAAGAGGGAGATTGCTGCCCTCGTGGTGTGCATGACCTCTGCCACCACTGCGTCCTTCTGAGCTGTGAAAGGGCTGTACCGGCTGCTATTCAGTTTGCAAGGGCAGACACTGGTTGTAGGCAAGACGTCATGAATGCCCTACGAACCTCTTGTACTGCTGGTGAAACTGATGAACAGGAAAGGTCAGACTCAAGGAGAGTGCTGTAACAAATCTAGCCTTGAAGTGTTCAAACACAAAATAAGACTTTCTATTGAAAATTCTGGAGCCATGAAAAGGCATGCCCAACATCGATTCCTGCATGTCCCCAGACAATCATGTAGGGCACATCAATACTAAACTAGTGCCCCTGGCATATCCCAAAGAATGCAACGTGGGGAGACCATATTTGTCTGCATATTGGCCATGTTCGATCTTCTGAGCAGAGGAGTTTTGAAATTCTTCATGGATGACTGTCAAGATCTTGCTGCTCATGTCCCAAGCAGCATGCATATATCGTCTCAGCATACAAACAGTGTTCAGGGACCTCAAACACAAGCTGGCAAAAGAAAATAATCTTTTATCAAAAACTTTGATACATTTTGATTTCTGATCCAAAGGAGATGTAGGGAATGCATTTGGATTCACCTATGACGTTTAGCTACAGAGTGACGTACGGACACGCCTGAACACATCTTAGACGAGGTACCCATCAAAGGTTCCATAAAGGCTTCATTGAAGGGCAGCATGAGCTCTGAGGTTGCAAGCCCAAGCTGTAATCTATCTGTTCGAAGGTTTGATTTGGTGTCTATTGTTGATTGTTGTAAATCTTGTACTTCTGTCACTTTGCAGATTACTACAGCGCAGGAAGCACTCTCTTCGGCGGAGGGACCTGGTGGAGAGTCCAGCTCTGTCTCAGGGGAGGTGTCAAGTCCAGTGGCATTCTGCAGATTTATATAAAGGGCATCATCAGTATAGTGAAAGGTGAGTAAGTTATTTGCTCCCTCATTGTCATCTCTGTTCTGTGGGAGATTTTGAAGACCTTGAGTGGCAGCAGAATCCAACCTGAATAAGGCTTTCAGCTCTTATACTAATGGTGTCGAGGAAGGAACAAAGAATCCTCCAAAGTTGGGGGTTGTGAGTGTGACTTGGTGAGCGACACACAGGCCTGGCATGACCCAAACTCTCGGATCTGAATCCTGGATGGATCGTCAGTGCCAAAGCTGAATCCACTGGTACATGTCCAGCTGGGTGTCCTTGCAGCTCCCTGGGGCCCAAAGGTGCTACAGAGGAAGGTGGAATCACCATGAACAGTTGCAGTATGGGCTTCCTGAAAGCCTCTATTAGCCGAGTCCTCGATGGTGGCTTGGGAAACAATGAACAACAATGAAAGAGTGTTAGTAACTTTAAAGGAAAAGGGTATTCGAGCACACAAGTGAACAACACCTATTTGGTGTGTCCAGAAAGCCCTCACTCACTGACCTGGTCGGTGACATGCTTCATCATTGGGCCCCACTGGGAGTGACCGAGTGCCACCCCAGTGTGCTACAACGCCAGATTTACTGCGGAGCGGGTAACGTGAAGATGTGAGAGCTAAGTGATCGTTTTAGTGATTAGGAAACGTGTAAGTGGTGGGTTAAAAATGCCTTGGTTGTATCAAAAAATGTTTTATTAGCTGATCAATAAGACATATTAAAAAGGTCAGTGAGTGAGGGCTTTCTAGACACACCAAATAGGTGTTGTTCACTTGTGTGCTCAAATACCCTTTTCCTTTAACGTTACTAACACTCTTTCATTGTTGTTCATTATGCTCAGTGGGGAATAAGAGTGTTGTCTCTCCCTACCTCTCTTTTTGTTGATATGGCTTGGGAAACAAGGCATACTGGGATCAGCTTCGGAATGGGCTTGAGTTGGGCTGTTGGTTGTGTCATTGCACAGCATGTCCCGTGTGTCGTAGGGCAAAGACGGAGACAAGTCCTGCATGGACTTCTTTTGCTTATGGTATGATTTGTCCTTGGACTTAGTCTTCGACTTCCTCAAAGACAAAGACTTGGAGCAGGTCATGATCTGGAGCTGGACAGGACTAGTCCTGCAACTTCGAGCTTCAGTGTATCCTATACTTGAAAGCGAAACATATCTTTTTGTGCTCCATGACATATAGCTCTGCCTCCCACTCCTTGATAGACTGTGGGTGCATCAGGGACCATCTGTTGCACAACTTCTAGTTGCCTAGACCCTAGACACCATAGGATTTCTGAGAGATATCTGCTTCCTGCAGTTGTGGCTTGGTTTGAGGCCTATTGTTTTTGAAAGATGGGGTGGTACATTTTTCCCCTGACACACTGTTGGAAAGAAGATTCTGAAAAAGTAGGGAGCAGACTTCCTGATCTACATGCAAGATAGTCGTAAAGTCTGATGGCTCCACCTACATTTGGGAACAATTGATGTTCTAGATTCAGTCTGTCACCCAGGGATATTCAAAAGATGAGTAATCTGCAGTTACGAGTATCCATCAGAAAATGTGCTGTTAGTGTACCTACATTCCATGTATATACAATATCTATGATGTCATTAGTCAGTGAAATACAGTCGTACCTTTATCTTGGAAGGTATATACAATAAGTGTATTCGGATTCAGAGCCCATCACATGAGCACTCTGACTAAAAATGTATACTCTACTGTTATCACCACATGTCACTATTACGATTGACACCTTCTTAGGAATTGAGAAGCAATATATAGAGGGTGCAGTCTTCTGTATACAATCATGGAGAGAGAGGAACAAAAGTATCCAGGGAACATTTCCACTAATGATATCATGCATATTGGCAAACATGGCCCTATTGTATCCTGTAGGCTGTCTAGGTTAGAGGATGCCTCTGACCTAGCTCATGTATGCAACCTTCGGCCTCACATTTCTTGATGACAGAACTTTACTAAAGACCAAGAGACTCCCCCAGGTTATTTATAAAAGAATGAGCATGCATATAAGCACACTTTTAAAGAACAAAATAAATCAGCGTAATTGCATGATCCTGTTAAAAAACACAACTTTCTCACTTATAACCGATATGCTAATTTTATAAAATGTTCATAAAATATAAATGTGCATTCAGACACAGATAACATAATACAAGGACATAAATCGGAAGAATTTAAAAAACACATTCATCTGTCTTTAGAAAAGTTCCAATTAGCCTATATTGCTGCTATACATTTATAAATCAATATTTCATGTATACTTCTTCAGTGTAAAGCTGATTATGTATTGAAAAAAAATGGCAATTCATTTCGGTGGTCTAGATTATTTTCACAACATTCTTCAGGACTAAATTTTCGACAGTCTTCCAGAAACAAATATGATGCACGCCAATTTGCAGTTGCACCATTTAAAACATTCTAGAACAACGAAGTAAACATAACATTATGAACCATACACAAACATATTACACAAAAAAATCGGTATTACAATTAATTTTCTCTCTTTTTGTATATTAATTCACAATTATAAATCATCATATAAATTTATGTTCGGTTATAAATATATGCAAAAACAACAGTTGTTGGACAGAATGCAGAACAATGTCATACATTCGTCCCAGTACAGAGATCTGGGCCTAAATCCATCGTTTTTTTGCTCACCATGCCATTCCAGTTTGAACCCAGCCATATGCAAATCAGTCTTGACCCTGTGCCTCATGGGAACAGTCCAGCCCGAGCTGCCAAGCCAGGTCCTCCCTGGACTGGAAACAAGCATCCTAGAACCGGTTTCGGAGTTTCACCCCTCATCAGCCAGGATAGTTTGATTCCAGTGGCATGGAGAGTTCGGGACCCACATCTGGGCATACCCGTCCCACTCGGGGTGACAAATGCAAAAACAACAGTTGATGAACAGAATGCAGAACAATGTCATACATTCTCCCCAGTACAGAGATCTGGGCCTAAATCCACCTTTTTTTTGGATTAAACCCAGATCAGTTGACTGGGGATGAGCGCTTACAATGTTCAACACTTTGGCCATTATCCCCTTTGGTTTTGCTTTGTGCGCCCCAAGTTGGCAGGGTATGCCCAGACAGGGGTCCCTTGCTCACTTTACCACTGGACTCAAGCTAGCCTGGCTGATGACGACTGATTTGCTAGAAACTGGTCCCAGAATGCTTGTTTCCGGTCCAGGGAAGACATGGTTTGGCAGTTTGGGCTGGATTGTTCCCATGAGGCACAGGGTCAGACTGATTTGCATATGGCCATGTCTGAAATGGGGTGGCGGAGTAAGCTAAAGAATGATGATGGATTAAACCCAGATCAGTTGACTGGGGGTGAGTGCTTGCAATGTTCAACACTCCGTCTATCATCCCCTTTGGTTTTGCTGTTTTCGCCCTAAGTTGGCAGGGTATGCCCAGACGTGGGTCCCTTGCTCACTTTGCCCCTGGATTCAAGCTAGCCTGGCTGATGAAGGCTGATTAGCCAGAAACCTGTCCCAGGATGATTGTTTCTGGTCCAGGGAAGACATGGCTTGACAATTCGGGCTGGACTGTTCCCATGAGGCACAGAGTCAGACTGATTTGCATATGGCCATGTCTGAACTGGAGTGGCGGAGTGAGCTAAAGAATGATGATGGATTAAACCCAGATCAGTTGACTGGGGGTGAGTGCTTGCAATGTTCAACACTCCGTCCATCATCCCCTTTGGTTTTGCTCCGTTATAAATATAACCATAAAAGAGCATAAAATCATGAATCATACGCTTAATAAAGTAAAAACAGATAAGCATACATTATTATAACATAAAAAGTTAAAAAGATAAAATTGTGTTGATAATGCATTACCCTTAAAAAACCCTCACGTACAAGAAGGAGATTATTCAGGTCTAGATTGCCTTGATCTCAAAGCTGCACGTAAAAAGCATGAAACAACAATAAGACATGTTTGTTCGGTAGAAGCTGAAAATACATAAGTGCCCGGAGAACCTGTGAAAAATTCAGGACTTTCAGTAATAGGAGGATAAACTACTTCCTGGACATGCAGAAATATTGACAGAGTAGCACAAAATGTAAGGTATACTCTGGACACATACTGTCGCAACCACAGGGTTACCGTTGACCCTATTGAATGGGGATGTGATGTCTATAAACGCCAGGTGAAGTGACCCTGGCTGGACAACAGTGTACTTATTTATAATCAAACAAAGGTTTAGGCACTGATCAGTTGTCAACTTGCCTGTACTAAAACAATATTGAACCCCTGAAAATATATTGTTCTCATCTGCTCACAGAATTAACCTATTTAAAAGTACCCTCCCAAGGACCTTCACCGCTAAATTAAATTGGTCGATAACACTGGGTATTGTCCTTGTCCCCCTTCTTGAATATCGGTACAATTACAGAAGTGGACCATGAGAGTGAGGCACACTGCCTCGTTGTGGCATGCAAGCCCAGCATCATCACCTGACTTCAATGTTATCCCGAAAGAAGTCAGAAGGAATATCATCGGGTCCTGGGGTCTTATTACAGGATAGCGCCTGGATGCCCTGAGAAACACCCTCTAGGGTAAAAACAACTTTAGCTCTAGCAACACTAAACTACTCTGATCCCCCACGTCATTATCAGATGCAAAATCGTACATGCCTTTGAAGTGTTCCACCCATTGCTGCCCTGAGATGTAATGACATAGAGCATGCCCTGAAAGTTCAGCAAAACAAGGCTGTTTAGAACATCGGCATGTAGGGATTGAGTCACCATATCACCACAGTAGCCTTGAGTTGGAGTCTAACAAGCTATTGTGCCTCACTTGCCCTCCAAACCTTATGAGACAAGCAAGGGAATTGGCTCCCCAGAGCACAACACTTTTGACCCTCTCAGGGAACAAGGTAGCAGGACGCACCCTTTCACTCTCTCACCCATCCACAATAAGATAACGAAGAGACACGAAGGAAATTTAGAATATTTATTTAAACTATTGTGTCCTAAAATGCAGTATTCGTGCCACAATTAGAAAGCAAATGCATACCAAATAGGTCTATAAACCATATATCATAAAAAGCCCTGTCTATAAGACAGAGTAGCCTAACACCCCCCTCCCAAAAAAACCTAAATGATTATATATCAAAGATCTCTGGGATTAGTTGAGGACCCTGTACCTTAGCATACACCGATGGACATTCTACATCTTAGCTGATGTAGCAATCTTGTGTCAGAAAGCTTGCTCAGTTTGTTTTCTTAAGCTCTTGGGCTCAGTTATATGACAAGGCATGTGTGCTCACAAACAGCAGCTGCTTTCTTGTGTTGTGCCTAGGTGCTAGTGCCTGACCAGAGAGAATAAGGGGCACGGTTGTTTGACCTGGTCTTTGGTGTTCAGACTACATCCCAGGAAAAGAACAGAACACGAAAACATATGTAGCTTCCATGTGAAAATACAATGTGGCAAAAAAGCAAGTGTGTTGATATAGTAACACATGCAAAAGAAAATGAGGCCTACAACGTGTACAGTTAGGCTTCCATAGAAAAAACTACAAAGGGCCATGCAGGAATCAGGACACCCTCCCTTTGGTTAGAATAATAGCTCTAAAGAGAATACTAAATGTAATCACAAGGTAAACATACTCAAAGCATTGTTTAGAATTGGGAGTTATTGAAAATGGGTAGAAGAAAATGTTTGTTTGGAATAATAATACAATTATCATACAATTCTGGCAGTTCTGGTAAATAGAAAATATTTTTGATATAAGACAGCCAGGGGATTTGCTTCACTTTCTCTAATGACTGATAATCAATTCTAAAACATTTTGTAATAGCAAGTTTGGATGTAACCCAAATTTCTGCCCATAAATATGAAAATCCACCTTGCATTAGTCGCAACCATAAATCTCTTACAAAAGAGAGCTATTTGGCTAATTGCTAAAAAATCAGCTTAGAGCGCGCCCAAACTAAAGTATATGTTAATATGTATGTTGTCGTCTCTACAACAAACAGGATAGAACCTTACTTACGTTGGGTTGGGTTCCACAACGCTGACATTCGCGACAAGGCCCTGGACTGGATCCACTCATTCCACACCGACTGTACCAGCAATTCAGACTGCTCTGTTCCTCTCTGAATCTACAGAGATCAGCTGCGGAGTGACCCAGGGCTCCTCCCCGAGCCCCACCCCCTTCAACGTCTACATGGCCCCCTCGCGACCATCATCAGAAACCACAGACTCAACATCGTCGCGGATGACACCCAGCTGGTCCTCTCCCTTACCAATAAACCCACAGCCACCAGAATCAACTTTCACAGAGGGATGTAGGCAGTTGCCACCTGGATGAAAGACAGCTGCCTCAAACTCAACTCGGGCAAGACCAAAGTACTCATCCTGGGAGCCACCCCCTCAGACTGGGATGACTCCTGGTGGCCCACCGTGCTGGGAACCATGCCCATCGTCACGGACCCTGCATTTAACCATATCATCATACTGGACTCCTCACTCACAATAAACTGCCAGATCAACTCCTAACTGCTTGGTAAGAACTGTTGGAGTCTTAATTGTGGGTTTTCTCACATTCACGAAGCTACTGTTTAAGGAAGTATGCACAGTAGTTCCTTTTCGCTTTCAGACTCCTCTCACAGAGGTTAATCATGTCTTTTTCACAACTTTAATGTATTTTTTCCCATGATTGTCGCCACTTCAAAGGTCATTTCAAAAGCACAAACAGGCAGTTGCCTTGATTGTCTCAACAAGAAAACTGAAGCAACTTACTTTACCTTAAAGGAACACGATTCACAAAATTATCTTTGCAGCACAGTAGTTACTTAGCTTCTGAGAAGCTCTAAAGGCCTCTTTGTCTTTTAGGAATTAACATTTCCCTTTTTCAAGTAGAAATCAGGAATGCGCCAATGCGCTTCTGCCTGGACGCTGCCTGACCTCAATTGGTTACCTGCAGATGTCGCGGTCATGGTGCTAGATTTTGAGCTCCGTCCCAAGCCCAAATCTGTCCAAGTTCAAGACAAAATTCAGCCTAACGTAGACCAGTTTCAGCTAAGAAATCAACCCAAAGTTGTAACCCTCAATATGTGGATAAACATCCTTCAGGTAACATTTTAAGCATAATTCTAATTTCTATTTAATGTACGTTTAGTGTGAGGAGTGTCAATGGGCACCTATGCACTTCTGCTGTCATGTCCCAATTCTATTAGTAACTAATTAATAAGGACTCAACTGTTACTTCGGGCATCACAAATCTAAATCTGAACCTGGCATTGATGAATGAACTTTACAGGAGGAGACTATTACCCAACTTAATGAATTCTAAGTGTGGAAACATTGAAACTCTTTAAGTAATGTGTCTCCTCAAACAGGATATTTAATGCATTTCACGGATCTCACAGGATTAACCCCACACAATGATAAACATATAAAAAAAAACTGGGGTTAGAGCAATTCCAGCACAACTTGTTTGGCAAGCTGCGATAGAGGCACACTTCCTCCTGTTAAAATGTACAAGGGCCAAAAAGGAGATCGTTGCTTAGTCTGAATAGTCCCCTGTCCTCCACTACAAAGTGCTTCACCATGACCACCTACTGTGACACTAACTGTTATTCAGGACCTACGTTATTGCCTTCGTGTGCCAGCAATGCCTAGACTAAAGCTTCTAGTTTTGTCAAGAAGCGGATGGGTTTGTTTGGGAAGCAAATGAAAAATATAGGAGCGGAAAAGAAAACGACCCTTTTAAAAAAAAACTTAAGTGATGCTGTGGTGTCTGGTGATCATAAATAAGCTTGTAAGACCCTGCATCTGGGTTCATGAGATTTATTGTAAGACAAACGAGCCACCGCTCCTCTCACTTCACCTGAGAGACACCAACTGCCTCTCTTTAGAACTAGAATACAGAGAGAACCATGACAACCTAAAAGGCTCTTTGAGATATGCTTCCAACAAGCATATCTAAACTCAACAGATACCACCCCCAACATCTCAACACTAACTTTTGCTCAAGTCTGATGACACTGTCATCACTCCACTTGTCCCCTTCAATTCCATATTCTTTCATCATTTGCACTGTCTGTCTCTCATATCACCATTGACCAGTGCAATCTCAGTAGGCTGTGCAGCTCCTTTAACACGATCACAAACACCCAAAAATAGGCGGAGCAGGTTGCAAAACTGACATTGAAATGGGTCACTAAGGGGCCCTAAATTCATGTCCTCAAGTCAAAAGCATCAAACAATTTCTCAATAAGGACTGTAAAAAAAACATGGTAATACTTGCCAGCAACGGAGCTCGTTTACTTGTTACCTTAGTTTTCATTTCTCCCTTCTTTACCTAACAGCATTTTCTATTTTCAGGTGTGTTTCTGTAGTTTTCTTTTCATGCAAAGTATGACACTTGTATAGAGTATATTGTGAAATGAGTCACCTCTATGTGTTTGTGTGAAATCAGGACACAGGTGGATGTTCATGGTGGGATACGATAAAATTCCCTGATGCTGAAGGCAGTCGGAGTATCACACAGTGCTAGTCAGAGGGTCATTAAGGGGGGCTAGAGTACTTCCACATCCAATCCTTGCCCCCTCTGCAGAGCACACAGAATGATGGTCTCATGTAAATTGAACCCGTGGAGCCGGAATCTGGGTTAAAGACAGTTCCATATGCCCATCTGTGCAAGGTGGGGCCCCAGCTAGGAGGCCCTTTTTCTCCCTCACATCTTTCTGAAATCCTCCATCTGCATATCACACGTCACCACTTTCCTCTTCAGCACCAGGCTTTCACTCTCTCCTCATGTATTCCCTTTCATCAGTGCAAAATCTGCTGGGGACCCAGTACTGCCAGAAGCATTTATTGACCTTAATCCGGGCCAGGGATAGTGGAATATGCTTAATTTGTCCCAGTGTTCTTTGCAGACACTAGGGATCATTCAGTAGCACCCGCAATGTATCTGCTTTCCAGTCAGAAAAGCAATCTGAGGACTATAAAATGGGTTTTTCATTTTTACTTCCACCTGAAAGCAACACAAAGAGCTCCCTTAGACAGCCACCAGCCCTCCTTTTGTTGGTGTCTCATCCCGACTGAGAGCTGGCTGCACTTTAAAAGCTGGATGCCAATGCAATGGAGGAGAAAAAAGCACCAATTTTGTTATCACTTCACAAGTGCTTAGAGAAACTATGATTTGGAGGCAGGATTTGGGATGTGTTCAACTCATGGATGTGAGATATGCAGGCACTATAAGAATCTACGATGTGTCTCTCTGTATCAGGAATTACTTTACTAATACTTTAAATTGTACTTATTTAAATGTAATTCCTTTTGTAGGACTACTCATCCCATAGCAAGGGTACGGTGTCAGAGCAATTTATATCATACACATTTTACACAATGACTTATAGATGAGTATAAATCAATGTACAAGGAATGTTACATAAGAGAATGAGGGCTACCGGGTGAAGGAGTCACATATACAACCTGGTAGCTGTCGTATAATAGTGCTTGGTCTGGAGAAACTCAAAGTCTGCCTTTAACCCCTTCGACGCTCATGACGAGCTGGGCTCGTCATGAGGTAGCCTCCTCGCACGCTCATGACGAGCCCAGCTCGTCATGAAACATGGGAATGAGTAAATCCCAGCGTACGGGCGGAATTCCGCCCGCACGCACGCATGCGGTTAATACATAAAGGATTCTTGGACCAATTTGGGATTACACGCTCTAACCTCTCCCCTGCTTACCGGATCACCTTGCCTCCCCACTCGCTCGCACTCGCTGGTGGGAGCGCTCTCTGCAGTCCGCAGAAGCACACACTGCTCCCAGCGGAGTGCATTGTGGGTTGAGGCTTGAGGGGGCATTAACTCGATCTACTCCGTCCGGGGGACTGCGAGGACCAGCAATCCCTGAACTAGCCCAGCTGGTGCCTCTTCCCCCGGCGGTCACGCCCACCATCTTCAGCCTATTTACTTTTCACGACACCCGCTACGCGGGTGCCGCTCACAAAGGATTCTTGGACCAATTTGGGATTACACGCTCTAACCTCTCCCCTGCTTACCGGATCACCTTGCCTCCCCACTCGCTCGCACTCGCTGGTGGGAGCGCTCTCTGCAGTCCGCAGAAGCACACACTGCTCCCAGCGGAGTGCATTGTGGGTTGAGGCTTGAGGGGGCATTAACTCGATCTACTCCGTCCGGGGGCCTGCGAGGACCAGCAATCCCTGAACTAGCCCAGCTGGTGCCTCTTCCCCCGGCGGTCACGCCCACCTCCTTGACGGTTATTAGTGATAGGCTCATCTCCGGGACGAGCGCGGGTCGGAGCACGGGGCGAAGCCCGGGCTAAGGGCGGGCCCGTTTAAGCCCGTTCAAGACCGGGCAAGACTGGACTGGGCCACCCCACTTGGCTTTTCTTTTCTATTCTTTTATTCTATTTCATTGGTAGCCCTCTTAATCTTATTGCCTATTATCTGAACTATGTCTCCGAGGGGCACCAGGAGTACCAAAGCCCTTCGCAATGCCCAAACCACTGGCCCAATCGATCAATTTATTGCTAAGGCAAACTATGCCATTAATCAGGGTTTCTTACTGTTGGAGCGAAGGGTTTCTCAGGATATGACCGCCGCTAAACGTTCCTCCCTGGGCCCATTGGCAATGGTCAAGTCCCCGGGCAACCCCCCAGCCCCAGTTACTCTTTTAACTAACCATGTTGATCCTATTTTAGTGCCAGCTACCGTGGACCTATCTGTTTCACTTGATTTTTCAGTTCTCCAGCAATCCCAACTATCATCGTCACTGGAGCACACACCCGCCCTTTTCAACTCTCCGAACAGGGTCGACCCTATCCCCACTGTTATACGAGGAATCAGGGAGGGTGCAATTCCCAAAAAAAAAGAGAAGTCAAAAAAGATTCCTCGCCACGTTAGGAGCCCCCAGCTTAACAACCACTCCCAAATTGGGTCCCCAAAAGCCCTGCCACTCAACCATCACCTTACTTCCGTTCTTCATACTCCCAACAAAGTAGCCCCCCCACCTACCGAAGAGCCACACTCTCCCACTGTAACCCAAAACTCTTCCCCCACGCCGCTCATTTTTAGTCCCCACGATAGTAATAGTTCAAACGCAGACTCTAGTAGTTGTCCCTCTGAGTCAAACCAAGAACTTTTTGACATCATTGGGGCACTACTTAAATCCTATCTCCAGCCGCTAGAGCACATTCTCACCAACATAGCGAAGCAGTTAGATGTGCTGTCATCAACACTAAAACCTACCATAGGGCCTCAACCCGCCAAATCTGTAGTTAGTAGACCTATTCCCAAAAACTCTAGCAAAACGGCCCTGGGAACCAGCAGTTCGGCTATCAGTCATCCTGCTATAGCAGCCTCTACTTCCACTGCAGCAATATCATCCAGACCTAATCCCCCTAGTTTAAAGATAGCAAATGTCCCCACCCCAACAGTTCCCTCTCTCCCAACAGTTCCCTCTCTCCCAATCCCTGCCCCATTGCCTGTCCAGCCTACCACTTCTTCCACTAGACACTCCAATATCCGTGATCAACATAATTCCACTTACAGGACTAGGAGGAAGGGGACCCCTCCAATTCATCTCCCACCCGAAGCAGCACCCTTTGTCGTCATTATGACAGGGGTTCCAGAATTAAACCCAAGCTCGGATGAACCCAGTTGGTCCCTTAGAAATAAGGTACTACACTGGTTATCTAGTAATAGGCCTCTTCCCCCTTACGCCAACAATAGAGTCACCTCAGTACGGCGAGTCCCTTGGTTAGGTAAAGTACACAAATCACTTCATGGTGACTGTGTAATAGTTAACTTCGAAGACCCTAATACAGTAGAGCACATTTGCTCCTGGGACTCCCAATATACATCCGATGGTATTAGTACCAGACGACTTTCCTTTTTCTATCCTCCAGCCCAGCACTACAACACCGGGTCAGAATGGACTTGGACTCAAGTTGGTAACTGGAATCCTAGACGGGAGTGGAATAACAGGCTAAGGTATGGGGGGAGGGACGTAGCACCCTCATTTGGTTGTGGCGGAATTCCACTGTCCAATAATTATGAATGTTTGGACATGGTTGATTGACCACCATCTTCCAGCAACTACGCCAATCTTCCACTTTGCTCCCCCGATCACTGCGCTGCCGCACAGACCTTGGGCCCGGTCTTGCTGCCGAGCATGACAACCCTCTCTGCTTTACCTAATTCAGACGTATCTATTTCAAACCTGATAATTGCTTCTCCTATCCCTCCCCGAATTTCACTCCCTACCAAGCATGTACCCACTACCCCTAATCTTTTACCCACCAACACAACTGCCTCTTGCGTTCCCCGAAAACACTGTCTTTCCATTAACGCTACTCCATTTAAACCTATTACTGCTAAAAGTTATGCCTCCTCGTTTCATCTTTCGGTTTTATTTTGGAACGTAGCGGGCCTCCGCCCAAAACTGAAAATTAATTCCTGGCTGGATTTCGTTTCTTCTTTTAAAATAATTTGCCTTCAAGAAACGTGGGCTATAGACCTGGTTCATCTGAAGGGCTATATTACTTTTCACTCACCTGCCAGCCCTACAACTCATGGCAGATCCAAGGGGGGTTTTGCTGTTTACTTGTGTAATACCTTACCCTTGCTGAAATCTTCCGCTCTTTATAATACTTCAAACTATCAAATTATTTTGGTTGAATTTACTAAAGGTATCGTTTATCTCTGTGTTAATTTTTATAATAATCTCAATACAGTTGACTGCATTAAATGTGTGAAGGAAATTTCCTTTTTGATTAATGACTATTGTAATAACCATCCTACATTTTTATGTTACACAATTTGGGGGGGTGATTTTAATGTCACATTGTGCCCTAACTATAGTAAGGGAATCTGTGGTTGGCAGGATGAAAATGATTGCCCACTAACGCATTTCACTCACTCCCCCGTGGGCAACGTTGTGAACGACAGTCTGGTCGAAATGGAACTAGATTTTGCTAATATGTTGGTTGATCCCTCTACTGACTTCAAGCCTACCTTCCATGGCAGAGATACGCTGTCCACTATTGATTTTATTTTTTGCTCAACACTGCTGAAAGGTAACCTTCAACGGTTTAATACGGGGACAGATATTTCAAGTGATCATTATCCCAACAGTATTATTTTGTCGATTCCACATGGCAGCCATCAACCCATTCAGACCAGCCACCTAACCCAGCAGTCTCTGACCCTGGACAGAGCGAACGGCTTCACGGTTAAATGGTCTAAAATCGACCCTTTAGCTATTAACGCCCAAGTCATCTCTAATTCTCTTCCATGGATAAACAACTGCCTTGCTGAAGATTCCTCACCACAGTTGATTCTATCCAGCTTCCAAGAGATCCTATCAGTAACACGTTCAGTCCTATTTCGCAAACACAATACGGCCACGAAAGGCTCTATGGGTTGGTTCGACAAAGCTTGCCGTAAAGCCCTAACAGACTTAAAAAAGGCCACAAATAGCACTATCAGAAATCCTTCCTTGATAGCCAAACTAAGAAAAAACTACAAGGCGGCCCAACAGAACTGTAAAAAGGCCCTAAAGAAGAACTTATGGGATCAATTACACGAGTGTTGTTTAACCAAAGATAGTGCCCAGTTCTGGCGCGTTATTAAATCACCTTTCCTAGCTGATGACAATACTCTGCAGCACATAGACGTCGCTATCACTGCAGAGCTTTGGGTATCCCATTTCTCGAAAATATTTGGGGGGCACCTCAACCCACCCCCACCAGCAGGTACCCCACTTTTAGACCTCGACGGTGTATCAACTTACCCCATCGACTTACATTTTACCCTAGGTGAGGTCCTGCACGCTCTATCGCGATCTAAAACAGGAAAAGCGCCTGGCCCAGACGGTGTCCCTTCGGACATCTTTTCTAGCAACTTAGAACTGTGGGCTCCAGTGGTCACTCAGGTGATGGCGGCTGTTTCGTCATATGGCCTCCTGGATTCTTGGTCCTCCTCCATACTATTGCCGATCTTCAAAAAGGGGGATCGCAGTAACCCTGCCTGCTACAGACCAATTTCCCTCCTGGACTCACTGGGGAAGGTCGCTGGTCGCCTACTCCTGGAACGTCTCCAGGATTGGGCGACGGACAGTAACATCTTAACCGACCTCCAGTATGGGTTCCAGGAGGGCCTTGGTACGGTAGAACAGGCATTAAATCTAACCTTACTGGTAGGCAAGTACGCCGGAGCAAAGCGCGGCAATTTGTACGCAGTTTACATCGATCTCAGCTCCGCCTTTGATTGTGTGATCCACTCCAAGTTATGGTTCATCCTGAGCGAGCTTGGAGTGGATCCCCCTCTCATTAACTTCCTGCGCGAGCTGTATTCCGACGCTACAGCGCGCGTGAGGTTTGGGTTAGCTGGAGAATTAACACCTTCTTTTCCCGTCACGAGAGGAGTAAGGCAGGGCTGTGTCCTGGCCCCTTTTCTTTTCAACCTATATACCAACGGGGTTGAGAAGGCCTTGCTCGAGGGTAGCCATGACCTTCCTGCTATTAACCATCGCCCAATCCCTGCCTTACTGTACGCTGACGATTCCGTCATCTTAGCTAGGACCCTCGTTCAGTTGCAGAAACAAGTAGATAGGTACAACCAGTTTATGTCCACTTTGGGACTAAGAGTTAACAAAAGCAAGACTTTTGTCATGCACTTTGGCCCGAAAGTTAAACATCCGAAACCTATTTACCTGGAACAGGTCAAACTGGAGCGCGCTAGGGATTACCCTTATCTAGGTATTCAAATGGATGACCAACTAACATGGAAACAGGCTGTGGCTTCCCGGAAAATACATTTTCAAAGAGCTACTTCAGCCCTGGACTCCTTTTCTCGTAAACTGGGTAAACCTGCCTCTAGAGAACTGCTTAAAATTTACCAAGCCAAATGCCACAGTGTAGCCACCTATGGTGCCCCTGTTTGGGGCCATACCCAGGTTGATAGTTTACAACTTGTTCAAACCAAGTTCATAAAATATATCCTGGCTCTACCTAGGAGTGCTCCAATATACGGCTCCCATATCGAGCTGGGCATCGATTATATAATAGATTACATCAGGTGCCAGCCGATCCTCCTATGGCGCCGTATTTGGTTAACACCTCAATGTCATCTTACACGCTCCCTCCTCCAGGATTGCCTTACACTAGAACATTGGCAAAAAATTCCTTGGTTATTGTACGTTTTTAGTTTCTTTAGGGACATGAACTGTGATACTTATTTTTCTGATCCACTGTCCCTGTCTGACATCAGCAAAAAGGCGCTGAAAACTCTCTGCATAAATCACTTGAGACATCTTCGTCTCTGCACAGAGATACTGAAGCCCAGCAACGCGCACATTCTATCCATACAATCTACCCTTGGTACCCAGCCTTACTTGTCTTTTTTTCTATCTAATTTTGAAAAATATGTGTTAACACGATTTCGCTTTAACCTATTCTTTCGCCTTGTCACTTTCCCTGATATGCACAATTGGTCGCACGAAATGGCAAGCTGTCCGTGCGATGGCATTTCTGTTCAATCAAACATACACACCACCCTTTTTTGCTATTATTTTGCTCAGCCATGTAAAAAATGGTTAATCCCGCTCTTACGTAGCATGGGGTTGAGAACATGTCGACCAGCCTTTCTGGCTCTGCAGATGTTGGACACCCCCTATGCTGCAAAATGTGTGGCACTCTTTCTGAAATCCTGTTTAAAAACTCGCAGTATGATCGGGTCTCTTACCGTATGAATTGATACTTTTTACGTGTTCTGTAACAGTATTTACTGTTTTACTTTTAATCATGTATAATGTTTGTATTTCATTTTTTTTTTTTTTTTACAGTTTCATTTGTGTACTGATGGACATTTATTTGTTTTTTAAACTGTAATTTTTATGATTGAATGTTTTGTCAATCGAATAAAAGTTTATGAACTGAACTGAACTGAACATAATACAGTAGATGGGGTTGTTTATTCAAAGGTTTTGTAGCAATCCCAGCATAACAAAACAATTCAAAAAAACCAATAAGGTTGTAAACCTATGCCTTGCAGAGTGCATGCAGGGGCAGGGTTCTGGTTCTTTTCCAATTGTCAGCCGGATTGTGACTTAAAAACTTGAAGTAACAAGAGGTGTACTCTGCAGCAGGCCCATTAACATTGTGTAGTAAGTCAAAAGTGTTAATAGACAAAACACAAATCATTGCAAAAAGTGAATTAACCAACTGATTTTTCTTACCGTTATTCGTATTCTTCTTTCATCTCATACTGGGCCTCAAGCACCACGTGGACATAAGAGAGGAGACTCTTTCTATTTGAGACCCGGTCGCTGGCGAAGCTGGAATCTCTTCCTGTTTAAAGAGAACAATGGTTCAGGGTAGGCCTCAGTGGATCCAGAGCAAGAAAACCCCAAAGGGCAGTGAACATTCAATTTAAACCATACAATTAATCAGCAAGGGTGTAGGGAAACAAATATAGTGTGTAAAACAGAAGGTTTTATTTTACACTGGTTTGAATTGGTACTTCAAATTATTGTCAGGTGCTCACATAAAGAGAAAAAGTGCGTAATGTGACAGAGTGAGGGTGAACTAACAACATAACATCACATTGACAACAAGATTGGAACTCCACATGAGTATGTACAATGGAAGGGATTCCTGTTGTAATTAACTGTCTAGTTTAAATTAAATGTTCACTGCCCCGTTGGGGTTTTCTTGCTTTGGACCCACCGAGGCCAACAATGAACCATTGTTCTCTTTAAACATACTCTAACCCCAGGTTCACATTTCGGGGTACCCTTGTTCTCCTACACTACTGGAATCTCTTCCTGAGCACAAGTCACTCCCTTACTGGGGGACTAGACACACACTGGGCAGGATTCCTTTCAAACATGGCCATCATTAGAAGTGTTTTCACACACTGAATTAGAATGATGGCCCTGTCACGAAACACCACTGGGGGATGGTGGCAATAACGACACAAGTAGTTACATTAAGCTGCACAACGTCTCCTGATGCCTTAATGTAACTACCTGTGCCATTGTATGTGCGCCCATGATAGGCTGATTCTACTGCTGCTGCCTCAGAGGTTGGGCTCTAGGAGGGGGTTGGGCTGGGAGAGGGGAGGGCAGTGCAGGCTGAGGTGAGCTTGAGCCTGTAGGCAGACAGAGAGCGGAAAGCAGCCAGCTGGGCTCAGGGGGCAGTGTGGACATTGCAAGCACTGTGCAGCCACAGACATCGATGAGGCGCTGCCTCATAGGGGAAAAAAAGGCACACATAGGGCAAAACCCAGCCCAAAAAGTCAGTCACCCGCCAGGTGTGTTTTTCTCCCACACAAATGGGAACAAGCATTGGCAAAGCCAATATGTCTCTGCAATTCCTGAGCTTTTAGCCTTGTAAATGTGAATGTCTTTTAGCTATTTTGTTTAGCATCACATCTGGTGCTTATCATGGCTGAAACTTACTGAAAGCCCAGAATCAGAGGACGTCGAGTCAAGGCAGAGTCTCTTCACCCCACCCTGTTGTGTTTATTGTCCTGCCCCTCCTAACACAAAAAAGCACTATGATGTGGCCTGTGCTGGCAGCATCACAGTGCTTTTTTCAGAGACTTTCAGCCATGCTGAACAGCAGATGTGCTGCTAGACAAAATTGCTAAAAGACATTGACAAGCCAATAGGTTGGGCATTTCCGAGATATATTGGCTTTCCTAATGCCTGTACCGTTCTTGGAAGCGATAGTAAGAAACAGATGAGGAGCTTTGAAGTGAAGCAAGGATGTGGCGTAATGGCCAGAGCTGTAGATAGGGAACTGTGGAGGCAGGTTTGAATCTCAGGGTCAGCCGAATAATTTGTGATTTTGGGCAAATCATTTACGCTTCCCCCTGCATACGACAATGAATGTGTCATTGTTTAATGTAACTGGTGAGCACTTAAAGCGCTCCAATACCATTGGCTGGTGTTAGCTCTATGGCAAGATGGAGGACGGAACAAGGCTTCAATGTCATTGGATCATGCAACAACAAAAATAAAAGCAGAAGCGACAAGGGAGGTAGTGGAGGGTCAAGCAGGGAAACAGGAGGAGATGGGAAGCTACCTCGGGAGAGGGCAGGAGGAAGCAACAATGAAGAGGGCAAAAAATACCTTTATTGAAGCAGGACCATCCACAAAAATGAATGCATCATTATGGGATGTTGCTGGTGAGCACTGAAAATGCTCGAATGCCATCAGTTCATGTTCGCGCTAAGGCAAGACTGAGGAAGGAGCAAGCACAATATCTTCGGATCGTGCAACAAAAAAAAAGTGCTGTTCATGTACGTGAGCATGCACTTTAGTGGTATGTGTGTATGTGTACAAGGATAAGGGAGTCTATGGAAAGACAGAGAATGCTCCAATACCGTCTAATTATTAAAAAAAAATTGTAATAAATAAAAGCAGCAGTGATGATGGAGGTTGTGGGGGGATGGGTCAAGCAGGGAAGCAGGAGGGGATGGGTAAATGGGCACGTAAAAACAGGAGAGGGCAGAAGGAAGAAAACATGAAGGGGTAAAAAGAAATACCTTAATTGAAGCAGGATCAACAACAAAAATGAATGAATGTGTCATTGTGGAATGTAACTGGTGAGCACTTAAAGTGCTCTAATACTAATTGGCTTGTGATCCCGCTATGGCAAGACGGAAGACGGAGCAAGTGCTCTAATACCATTGAATCGTGCAAAAATTACTTTTTAAGAAACGCATTTTTTTGTGTGCACGTGCATGCATTTTTATGGTATGTGTGTTTGTGTACAAGGGCAACGGCCTGAAAATGCAAGTACTCCTATGGAATGCTTGAAAACAAAGAAAAAATAGCTGTGCAAACTGGGAGCAATGTAAGGAGAAATGTACTTGGTCCATGTACTCTGGGCATGACGCCTGCATACCATGACAAATGACATTAAAGAAAATGAGAGTGGTACTGACGTTAACCAATGGTAGGAGATGGGCAGCATATAAGCCCACAGATAGAACACAACACATCTCTTTGAAACAGCGCATGGACTGTCTAGCCGAGCAGTGCATGCGCTGTCTAGCCAAGTCCTAAAAACAATACATTTCACACAGATGAAAACGACTAGCTTTGCCAATGCTTGTTGTGTTTCGAAACTGGGACATTAAGTGCTTTATCCCTAATCACAAAATGTGGAACAGAGGCCAAGGCTAGGGAGATGATAGGGCATCCTTTCGGGATAGGAAGTGGTGTAAGGGCCAGAGCTGCTGACTGTGGAACTGGTAAACAGGGTTGGAGTTCCGGAATGAGAGGCCCCCCCCGCGCCTAGGGGAGGGGGGCCTTTAGTGGCATTCGGGCGTGGAGCTAGAGAGAGGCTGGTACAGTGTACCACTGTTTAAGGGGAATGGGAGGGGTCACAAGGGAATATGAGGAGGCAGGGCAGGCTGGTAGAGCGTCACTTAGGTTACGCAGGCGGCACAACCCCTCCCCTCTTGGGAAAGTGATAAGAGCCCTGGACACGAGGGAGAAGCCCTCTTTGTTCTCTTGCCTCGGGAGCCCAGCGGGTAGCAGCCAGAAGCAAGCCTCGCTCCCGGTTTTATATTTACTGCCTATTTCGGAATATAGAATTTGCACGTGTAACACATTCGGTCTCCCTGTATTAAAATGGCACACGCTTGAGTGGCAGGCCTGTTTGTGCTATGTGAATCAGAGTGGGGGGTGGGCCTTGAGTAATTTTCTCTTAAATTAATCTAGGTGTTAAACAGAACGCAACTTTACTATACTGAGTCTCAGTCTGAGATTGTGATATTTCCAGGGGCTGCGCGCATTGTATTTTCTGCGCCGCTAGACATCACACACTAGGCCCAGTCTTTAACCTAATTACCTTGTGTCTTGGAAGATACCTTTGTGATTCAATTTGGTGCATCTGATATCCAGCAATACGGTGTGCTCGGGGCAAGACGTGCTGTCGTCTCGACGCCTAGTGTTTGCTCTTTAGCCCCTACACAATGACATACATTTACTTGCAAAACGCATTTGGTCTTTGCAGCCCTTGTCACAGGAGCAATTGGAAACTAAACGAAACTGAGAGGCCAGAGGCACTGATGATTAAAGTCAGGTGTGGCAACGTTAGTCAGCGATAGATTGGAAATTCCCTTTTAGGCAGGATAAATTATTTTATGCGGAGGGGCGAATTGTTGCTGCAACATGTTATCCCCTGTCGAGTACAGAGTGGCACTCTTATGTCTTGTCATCGCTGGGTTTGTGCCTACGGGCTTGTGGCATTTCTCTAAAGCTGTGTAATCTCTCCTGAGAGGCCCCCCACGCATAGGAGCTGGGGCCCTGGCACTCATTGCTTTACATATTAAACATGGATGGGGCTCATATAAAACGCTTTGGAACCTTGCATCTGGCTCATCCCAGTTTTTTGGCTGTTTGGGTCGGAGTGCTTTTCGTTCTTGTTGACAAGCCGGCATGATGTTTGTTAACACAGACCGGGAGATGGTATGGTTAGATCAGTCTCATTATGTTACAAATAACGCTGCTGCTCAGTGCTTTGACCGAGTGAGGGAGTTTTCAGGGTGCTAACGCAAAAAGGGGTTTTAATGAGCTACAAGGCAGGGTGTAGTGCCGCACGCAAAAACAAAAAAAAAAAGAACTGGTTTGACAGGTTTTACATTAATCTATTGTGCTGACTCCTTGTGAGACACATAACAATCGTGGCTACTTGCTTCCCCTTATGGGAATATGTCACTGGTTCATGTACCGTGAAAGATGCTGGCATAATTCAGGATGGTGCTCCCGCTTAAGCAGACTGTAGTTCAATGTACAGAGAGAGGACGAGGGGCTCAAGTAATGTTCCCATTTGATGGGGCGGGGGAGTCCCGCAGAGAAGGGATCTTAACGCGACATAAAGCTACAGCTTCACATGGACTACAACAAAGAGGCAGCAAAAAAAAAAAAAAAAAAAAAAAACTGAACACCCTGAAGGAGGTGGGCTCGCAGCTACCCAGGTCAGGGGCGCGGGGCTTTAGAACCCATTGCCAGGTGGAAAGCAGCAAGACTCGGGGATGTGCATAGCTGTGGGAATAGTGTTCCAGTTCCCTTGGGCACTGCCACAGTATGCTTGTGTATAAAGTTAAGATCGGATGGATCCAGCAGGTCTAAGTTAGCGTTTCTCGATAACTATTTAATGCCAGATGTTTTCAGCCAAGTAGGAGGGCATAGCATCATGGGGGTCTGAGTGATGTCTGCACATTTAAATTGGTTCTTGGTTTCAGTGGGAAAACAGGGTAGGGTGAAAGAAATAGAAGAAGCGGAGGAACTGGTCACTGCACTCTGGTGAGGCAAGTATGCTTGGGGGGGGGGCATCAGATATGATGTGGCTCCTTTAGTCCGGCTGGGGAGTACCAGCAACGGGATTACAGTTTAAGGTCTGCACAGAAGAATTGCCTAAGTTACCATAGCAGTCTAAGTTGGCGGCAGAGGCTATTTGCCCAGGGTGGATTTATTGCTTCTGGGGTTAAGCCAATGGTCGCGGGCAGCGAGTTGGAATTCCTGAGCAACTCAGAAGATGTTCCGAAGTGTTTCAATGGTACATTAACTAAGACCAGGAACAGGAGTGTCAGGTGGGCACCCTGGTTTTAGGACAGTCGTGATAGAAAGATAGCGTCTAATTCTAATATGTTAGACTTAAGGAATGAGGGCAGTTTAGCGGCGCACCATTGATGCTCATTCATTCCTTGTGAATGTGAAGTAGAGGAAGTCAAATGTAAGTAGCACAGGGGCTTATGCATCAGACAGCAAGGAGGCTTAAAAGCTCGCTCGAGCATGCATTAATTACCTGAGTTGCCTAATACCAGTTGGAAGGAAATAAAATTATCGCCCTGGCTATGTAAGAATAGTTGTACAACTACAAAGCTTTCCAACGTCTCCTGTAAGGAGGAAACTGCGCATATCTGGAAGTGGTGGCTGACGTTGTGGATGTAGGGGACTTGGCCATGCCAGGGAGGGACTCATCAGGGAATCCAAATCGGTATGGATATCTGAAGCATACTAATAACAAGTAGTGTGTTATGGGTGACCTACTCCACAGGCCATGAGGGGAGTTGCTAACAAAATCAATAGTAGGATGGGTGCACTGAAATGGCCAGTTACGTGTATGCTGGGTTGTTCTTTTCCTTTTAAGAGTCAGCAGTCCTGGGTGAAGCTTGAGGGAGTGCAGCACAATTTACATGGAGTGGGTAAGGCATTTTAAAGGCTCGGCCCACTACCAGGTGGAGAAGTCCTCGGTGAGGACTGCGGGTTCGCATTACAATTAACATGGGGTGGGTAAGGCATTTCAAAGGCTCATACCAATAACAGGTGGCGAAGTCCTGGGTGAGTACTAAGGGGCGCAGAACAATTAGCAGGGATGTCTCAATAAAAGTTGGCATAGTCCTGTATAAGGGCACGGGGTGCGCAGCACAATTAACGTGGAGTGGGTAAGGCATTTGAAGGGTTCATCCCCATAATAGGTGGCAGAGTTTTGTGGCATAATACCCAGGCAATGTGTGTAATGGCTGGCAAATTCATTAACATGGGGTGGGTAAGGCATTTGAAAGGCTCATACCAATAACAGGTGGGGAAGTCCTGGGTGAGGACTAAGGGGCGCAGAACAATTAGCAGGGATGTCTCAATACAAGTTGGCATAGTCCTGTATAAGGGCACGGGGTGCGCAGCACAATTAACGTGGAGTGGGTAAGGCATTTGAAGGGTTCATCCCAATAATAGGTGGCAGAGTTTTGTGGCATAAAATACAGGCAATGTGTGGAATGGCTGACAAATTCATTATTGGGGTACCTGTACTTATGTTGTCAGTCACAGACAGGCTGGGTTGCTCCTTACGTTTGTGTCAGCAGTCCTGGTTGAGGACCGAGGGGGTGCATCGCAATTAGCATAGAATGGGTTAAGGCAATTCATATGCTCATACCAGTAACAGGAGGCAGAATTAAATACACACAGGCAATGTGGGGGATTGCTAAACAGTCAGTGATCAGTAGGATAGCGGTACTTAGCTTGCCAGTTACCAGTATGCTGGGTGAATATGGTTTTAAGCATCAGCAGTCGTTGGTGAGGACTGAGGGGGTGCGCAGAACCATCGAAAGTGGGAGGAGGTCAGCTTGTTGGACCTGTATGTCAGACCACATGCGGAGGTGTGGGACGGCTGGTGTAGTAATTCCTGTATAAGCCCAGCAGGTACGATTTTCGGTGCATCCAGGAAAGGGAGAGCGCACAGGTTGGAGAGAATTCATCATCATTGGATAGGGTTGGGGGACCTCACGGCCCATTTACAGGGAGCGCTTAATGAGGGCATGCCCATCCCGGACGTGTTGGTGAGTCATGCAGGCGGAAATAGCAATGTTCCGGTGGGCGGAAGAAGGGTTAAGTAGGCATTCTTTTCTACATTCTCAGGGGTAAGCAGCTCCCGGCCGGGCACCATCAAAAAATTTGATTGGAGGTACTCCCCCGTCATGTTTGAGGCGACAGTGCAAAAAAAAAAAGGCGGCGGACAAGTGAGTGTGTAAATGGAATCGGGAGGAGGGGGAAGTTGTTGGCAGGCTTGCCAATACACCCCATTAGGCATACTATGATACATGAGTCAAAAAGGTTTTGCGCCTGGCAGATGGGCTACATTTGTACAATGCAGTGTTGAAATGGTTCATCCACACTATATGGGGGGCCTTGGCGCTAGATCTGGAAGGTGAAGCAGCCTTGAGGGGAGGGCGAGAGCGCCAGTTGGCTCCTCGCCCTGTGGCGGGGTCCCGGGCAAGGAAAATGGCGGGGACTCCTTTTGGCGGGGACTGGCCTAAACCTGGAACAGGGAGGGCAGTCCATGGGGCTCCGGGCTGGCGGGAGAGGGGGCCGTCCTGCTGGTGGTCCTGGACTCTCCGGCCCTACCCGAGATGCCTGTATTTGGAGGAAGCAACTTTGTGAGAGCTGGTGCGCAGTAAAAGGCGCAAAGCAGTGCCCTGGTGGCCGCGTCTAGGGGGTAGACGACGGGTAATTACCTCAAATGGAAGCAATGGAGGTGGGTTGTGTCCTGCTGGTACAACCCGCCTCCCGAGGGCTCTGGAGATCCTGAATTGTAAATACTGTAACCTGTGGTTCAAATGAATATCGCTTAACACAATGTTTTTCAATGTGTGTTGTTTTGGTAATAAAAGTTGGTCGAATGTTGACAGTGCATCAACAAATAAAGATGGCTTTATGAGAATTAATAAAGACTACGCAGTGAAGATCACCCACTGGTATGGTGCCTTTTTTGGTTGGAGAGGGGGGGCAAAGTTTGTGGGGCGAATCGCACGTGATATGCCTACTATGAGAGGCCCCCCCCGCGCCTAGGGGAGGGGGGCCTTTAGTGGCATTCGGGCGTGGAGCTAGAGAGAGGCTGGTACAGTGTACCACTGTTTAAGGGGAATGGGAGGGGTCACAAGGGAATATGAGGAGGCAGGGCAGGCTGGTAGAGCGTCACTTAGGTTACGCAGGCGGCACAACCCCTCCCCTCTTGGGAAAGTGATAAGAGCCCTGGACACGAGGGAGAAGCCCTCTTTGTTCTCTTGCCTCGGGAGCCCAGCGGGTAGCAGCCAGAAGCAAGTTGCCCACCCACCCATCCCTGTGTTCAAAGGTAGAACTGGCAGGGTCCCGGGCAAGGAAAATGGCGGGGACTCCTTTTGGCGGGGACTGGCCTAAACCTGGAACAGGGAGGGCAGTCCATGGGGCTCCGGGCTGGCGGGAGAGGGGGCCGTCCTGCTGGTGGTCCTGGACTCTCCGGCCCTACCCGAGATGCCTGTATTTGGAGGAAGCAACTTTGTGAGAGCTGGTGCGCAGTAAAAGGCGCAAAGCAGTGCCCTGGTGGCCGCGTCTAGGGGGTAGACGACAGGTAATTACCTCAAATGGAAGCAATGGAGGTGGGTTGTGTCCTGCTGGTACAACCCGCCTCCCGAGGGCTCTGGAGATCCTGAATTGTAAATACTGTAACCTGTGGTTCAAATGAATATCGCTTAACACAATGTTTTTCAATGTGTGTTGTTTTGGTAATAAAAGTTGGTCGAATGTTGACAGTGCATCAACAAATAAAGATGGCTTTATGAGAATTAATAAAGACTACGCAGTGAAGATCACCCACTGGTATGGTGCCTTTTTTGGTTGGAGAGGGGGGGCAAAGTTTGTGGGGCGAATCGCACGTGATATGCCTACTATCAGCTTAACATCCTTGATTTTGGGCAAAGGACTTAATCTGGCCATGCATACAAAAATGAATGTGTCCTTGTCCAAAGTACCAGGTATTAACGTAAAGCACTCCAATACCTTTGGGTGGTGTTGGTGCCATATACAACTGCACAAAATAAAAGTAACTGGTGCCAATGTTAAGTGCTCAAAAGTAAAAGAATCCCAGTGTAAGGCTGGTTTACAGTAGTGAACATGAGGAAATACTTCACATTGGCAACCACATTAAAAGAACTACTTTTGCCATGTACACTGAGGGGCAGGCAGACTTTGATAACATCAAGACTCAGCCTGGCTCCTTTGAAGAGAATTCAAGGTAAGCAAAAATTGAGCACGGAAACTCTTTTCCGGTGAATGCAGAAAAAGTAAGAGAATGTCCCGGCAGGAGAAATTTGAAGAACTAGAGTCCCATACTATGAAATTAGAAGCAACAGGTTGAGACATGGACAGTTCAATCATATTGCACAGGAGAAACGCAGCTATGCAATTACAGCAGAAGGCACCGTTATTTTAGAAGCTCCGACATGCCCTGTGAAAAAACATACCTGATTCACTTGAGGTCTGAATTTCCAGCTTTAAACACCATTGCAGAGCGACCACATTTGGTGTAAAAACACACACACCTAGTATCCACATGCATGGAAAATAAAGAGACTACATATGTGCCAATTAATAGCAGCCATGCACACACGCTCCAATCAGCGTGTCAGCTATATACTACAAGGACATTAAAAGGCAGAACACCACCACTCACTAGAATGAAACAGACTACAATTTATTTATTTATTTATTATTAATCTTATAGAGCGCGACAGCTACCCGTAAGGGTTTCCCGGCGCTAATTGACAGTAAACAACATGATTAATCCTGAAGAAAAAGGGGTTATTGGGCAAACAGCCAGGTCTTTAAGGCCTTTCGGAAACGGAGATGGCACTGCTCCATTCGTAAGTCCACGGGAAGAGAGTTCCACAGTTTAGGTCCCAATACAGCAAAGGAACGGCCTCCCACTCTGGAAAGCCTGAACCTAGGTACGCAGAACAGATGTTGGGAGGAAGAGCGAAGTGAGCGTGTAGGTACGTAAGGCTTGACGAGTGCTTGAAGATAAATGGGAGCAACCTCAATTTTAATCTTATGCATAAAGCATAGTGCCTTAAATTTTACTCGGTTGTCAATATTGAGCCAATGAAGTTGCTTAATGCGTGCCGCGATTGGATCATATTTCCGGCATCCACACAGGAGCCGGGCAGCTGCATTCTGAACCAGTTGGAGACGATGCAGGATAGCCTTGGTGACCCCCAGATAGAGCACATTACTGTAATCCAGTCTAGAGGTCACCAGGGCCGTCACAACAGATCTTTGTGTGTCAGAAGGCAGAATCCAAAAGATCTTTCTCAGCCATCTAAGAATAGTAAAACAGGTGGCTGAGACTTTATTGACCTGGTCTTTCAACGACAGATCCCTGTCGATGAGGACCCCTAGGTTCCTAGCACGTTCCGATGGAGTGGGTAGAACGCCCATCGTTGATGGCCAGTGTCTCGGACTCCAAAGGTCAGGCTTGTTGCCAAAGACGAGCACCTCCGTCTTATCGCTGTTAAGCTTTAGAAAATTACAGCTCATCCAGCGAGAAATGTCACTAAGACCAGTTTGCAGGGAGGAAGGAGAAGTAGGGTCTGCTTGAGTTAAAGAAAACACAATCTGAGAATCATCAGCATAAGTGAATAGGTTAAGGCCAGAGGACTGTGCAACATGGGCTAACGGAACAACGTAAAGATTGAAGAGGAGAGGGCTAAGAATAGAACCCTGGGGAACACCGTGAGGGGAATGATAGATGTTAGAAGTGGAAGTATTAGAAAAGATTTGAAAAGTCCTGTCAGAAAGAAAGGATGAAAACCAGAGTAACGCTTTGTCACAAATGCCAAAAGAGGCAAGGCTATTGAGAAGGATACTGTGGGAGACAGTATCGAAGGCTGCACTGAGATCGAGCAAAATCAGTGCAGCCGTTTCGCCTTGATCTAGTAATTGGCGAATGTTTTCAGTTACACCTAGTAAGGTGGTTTCTGTAGAGAAACCTTGGCGAAAGCCCGATTGAGATGAGTGAAGAAGATTATTGAAAGTGACAAAGCGAGAGAGATGTAAATGAACATGTCTTTCCAAAATTTTTGAAAAGGATGGCAGCAATGAGATAGGCCGGAAATTAGCAGCAACATTAGGATCTGCAGTTGGTTTCTTGAGAAGAGGGGTGACCATTGCATGCTTCCAGCAATCGGGGACAGTGGCTGAAGCAAGAGAAGCGTTCAGTAAAGAGCAGATCACTTCAAGTTGGGAAGATTCAAGCTGACGTAGAACCGAAATGGGTACAGGATCGATGGGTGAGCCAGATTTAATATTGTTTAGAATTTCTAAAAGAGTGGCAGGTACAAGGTCAGGCCAGGTCTGCAGAGAAGCCAGGGGAGGGCAAGTGGCAATAGGGGGTGACCAGGGGCAGGCAGTAGATTTCTCAAGAGATTTGATATCTCTATGGATTGTGTCGATTTTAGATGTAAAATACTGGGCAAGTTCGTCACATTTCTTACTCGAAAGAGGAGGGGGTGTAGCAACTGTCTGAGAGCCAGCAAGGTCTTTTACAACTTTAAATAAAACATTTGATTTATTTATGGATTCTGTAATCAAATTTGTAACATAAGTGGCTCTGGTATGAACACAGGCCTTATGGTATAGTTTCAACTCGGCTTTATACGTAAGCCCGGCAGCAGTAGAGTAATCTTTCCTCCAGGCCCGTTCAAGTCTCTTACATTGAACTTTGTGTAGCCGAAGGGTTTCATTGTACCATGGGGCGGGAAAATTATGAACAACATTTCTTTTGTTTGTAAGAGGAAGACAGATATTTATAGCCTCAAGGAGCCAGGAGTTCACCGAGTTAGCAGCTGAATTCATATTGTCTAAGTTGGGTCGATATTTAGGCAAAAGATCAAGAAGCTTTGAATTGAGAGCTGTAGTGTCCAAATTCTTCCAGATTCTCCTTTTAAAATTGAAAGAGGAATTGGGTATGGTCTGAGTTTTGTTGGTAGTTACAGTAAATTTAACTGGATAATGATCTGACCAGGAGACAGGTGAGGGAGGAGAACATGTTATTTGCGAAGAGTTTGAAAAAATCGGATCTAAAAGATGCCCACCTCTATGGGTGGGGCCCTTGTTGTGTAAAATTAAATTCATAGCAGCAAGATCGGTAATACAGTTTCCAGCAGCCTTATCATTGGGGTTGTCCAAATGTAAGTTTAAATCACCAATGACAAAAAATTACTGGAAGATACGAGCACTGAGGATATGAAATCCAAAAATTGGGTGTACCAAGAATTAGAAGTGCCAGGGGGACAGTACATTAAAAGTCCAGTAATAGTATAATTGGAGTTTAAATGGGAGTCTAAAGCAGTGGCTGGGTCCGGGGAGGGGGTGAAGCACTGGGAAGTGTGAGGGAGCAAACGGAAGTGGGTGGGGGGGTTTGAGGGAAACGGAAAGCAGCAAGGAAGGGAAAAGCTGTGCTGGGGAGGAGGTGATCTGTGGACAAGGCATGAGGGGAGATGAGAGGAGACAGAGCTGGTAAACTCTAGGGGTGGGCGTAGTTCGCGAAGTAGTGCTACGCGAAGCTACGCGAAGTGCACTTCGCACTACGCGAACTTCACGTAGCACTACGCGAGCTGCGTAGAAGCATGTTCGCACTGTGCAAGATTCGTTTTCAATGATTGCACAGTGCGGACAAGCATCCGGCACTGTGCAAGCATTGAAAACGGCATCTTGCACAGTGCGAGCTGTAGTTTTCTGCTGCTCGAGTAGATTATTACTCGAGCGGCAGCTTTCTCAACGCGAACAGGTAGTTTCTCATTGAGAGCGGTCGCGAGCATGCGCAACCACTCACAATGAGAAACCTGACCTCCTCGCGTTTAGAATCTCACCGGGATGTCATTTTGCTTGCTTGCGGTCGCGAACATGACGTTCAGGACCGCGAACAAGCAAAAAATGACCGCTGCACTACGCTACGCTGCACTACGCATGTTCGCACTGTGCTACGTGCAGCTCGCGTAGTGCGAAGTTGCGAAAACTTCGCAAACTCCGCGAGCGTAGCGTAGTGCTTTGCCCAGGGTTAGTAAACTCACAAGCACTGTGTAGAGTGCTGAAAAAAAAAGAAAAAAGTAGGTCCTAAAATGGTCTTAAAAATGGGTGCAGTGGATGTTTACAAGTACTTGATCTATGCTCAGGGGAGAGGGCTAAACAGAAAAAGAGGCATACCCATGAATGCAAAGGGACAAATGGTGACAAAGAACACAAGACCGATGAGGGAGCGAGCAAATGGGAAGCTTGTGGGTGGCATGCGGGGTTTAGCTGAGACCTACACATTGCACCCATTTGTGCAGGAAATATCACAATCTGGCAACAATGGTCACGGCTCAAACTAAAGTCCAATCAGGACCAACTGTCTGCTGGAACACTCAGGGAATAAAGTGCAAGGAGGGCTGCCCATAGTCAACTCAAGATGACCGTCTGGCAAGATGTTATGGGTAATCGCTTTCAGTACTAGAGATTGCATGTAGCGCATACAGTTAAAGAGACTGTGCTTGCAGCACATGGTAAGAGTTTGACAATATTGAATATGACGCTGAATGTGCCTGGTTCCAGGCATTGCGTTTAAAGTGAGTGACAAAGGTTTTAGCACCATCAGTGTTTGTGCAAGCAGGGCCAGGTCATAGGACCCTCTACGCCCCGGAGGCACGGCATGGAGTCTGTTGAGGGTAAGGAGTAATTGATGATCCAAGGGGTCTGGTATCAGTGCCTTAAATTGGAAAAGTAAGTGCAGGTAGTCACCAAAAGGAGTGGTGGACTGAGGGAGGACTTTGGGGCTGCAATAAGGCTTGGACAAGGTCGGGCTAGGTTTTCGACCTTTCCAAGCTTTGTGTACAAGAAATCTGCATAACTATAAAGATACAGGATGAATGTGTCTATGGGTTATACTGATAACCATTTATATAGCATTTACTAAATGTTTATTTCTACCCAAAGTAATCCCATTTGTAGCAACCTTAGAATAACAAAAAATTATGGAAACCATTGGTAAGATTCTAAAACTATGCCTTGTAGTTTGGATGCAGCTCCTTAATGCAGAACAATAACTTACTAAGCTATATGACAAGAATTTTAACTTGTGACAAGGATCTCTGCAACAAGAACAGTAACCAACTGAGCCATCTACATAAAAAGCAACATCTGTGATCGGTATATTGCACCCTGTGCTTCACAGAAGGCACATTGGTCTCTCTGTACAATTTTATGGCGAGTTGAACCTTTGACTAGCATTCACATAGATTATTTTAGCAAGTGGATAAACCATCAGCTATTAAAGTGATGTTGTAGCCTGGGACGTGTTGTACTCAAAGGTTTCTGTACCAGGTGATATTTTAAAATGCATCTTATTGAGACCAACTCAGTGTGCCAGAAAAAAAGGCACTATTACAATTATCTCATAGTCAAACCTTTGGGCAATTAAAATAAATGTTTACATTGCTTTTTTAAGTTTATAACTTGCTGATGGACTGGCACATTCTACATCTTAAATTTGCTCTAATTTCCTGTCACTATTTCTTCCATCCTATCTCTTCAAGTAACTTTTTCTTGTTCTCTGGCTTTATCTTCTCATCACTCCCTCCTACTTCTCTGCCAGGCTTAAGCACCCCAGGTGGTGCATGGATCTTGCTCTCTTATATAAACAGATGCCAGAAGATAGAAGAGTTCACTGACAGCCTAAATGAATGCATGGAGCCTACGCCAGAAGCAGTGTTCTGAAAGGATTCCCTATTCACTATACAAAAGGTCAAAACAATGATCATGGTTGATATTTGTTTACATGAATGATGTGTGAGGGCTTCAACAAAATATGTAAATCACATGGTAGCTCCCACGTGGTGAGTGAGATCAGAGATTTCGGTGCTGTAGCAGGTAAGAGCTACTGTCATTGTATGGTATGGCATGGACTCTCATTGTATGGTATGGGATGGCTTGTCATTTTATAGTATGGGGTTGTATGGCCTTTCGTGGCATAGTATGGTATGCCCTGTCATTTTATAGAATAGTAAGTCTGTCATTGTATAGTATGGTATGTTATAGCCTGTTGTGCAGTATGGAATGGTACATCATTGTATGGTATGATATGGCCTGTGTTTGTATAGTTTGGTATGGTCTGTCATTGTACTGCATAGTACGACTATGGTTTGGCCTGTCATTGCATAGTATAATATGGCCTGTCATTGTATAGTATAATATTGCATGATCTGCCATTGTACAGTGTATTATTGCCTAGCATTGTATAGTATGATTTGGTATGGAATGGCCAGTCAGTGTATAGTATGGAATGGAATGGCCTGTCCCACTGCAGAGCCCGCATATGCCACCTGGCATAATCTACCAGCAGGATGCATGAGACCCAGCAGCCTCAGGGTCATTCTGACTGAAACCCGGGATAGAGGCTGAAAGATCAGAATCATAGCCCGAATATCCTAGACTTGCTGCTCAGGAGGATAAGCCCGAAACTGCGTCATGTCAAGAACCGGTTCGAAGAAAAAGAGCTTCTGAGGGAGTCAGGTGCGACTTCGCACGTTGATATTGAACCCCAGCAAATGCAGGAGGTCCACCATAGTTTGGAGGTGGGAGACGATCCCCCTGGGGCAGGCCAGCCTTCAACAGCCAGTCATCAAGATGGGGGAGACTGGAACCCCTGATCTGCGCAGTTGAGCTGCGACCACCGCCATCACTTTCGTGAAAACCCGAGGGGTGCTGGTAAGGACAAAGGGGAAAAGACACCCAATTTATGGACGGAATGCAGAACAAATTAAAACATTCACCCCAGTCAAGAGATCTGGGTTAAATCCATCATTCTTTTGCTCACCATGCCACCCCAGTTTAGACCTGGCCATATGCAAATCAGTCTTGACCCTGTGCCTCATGGGAACAGTCCAGCCCGAACTGCCAAGCCAGGTCCTCCCTGGACTTGAAACAAGCATCCTAGGACCGGTTTCAGGATTTCACCCCTCCTCAGACAGGATAGCTTGATGCCAGTGGCACAGTGAGCCCACGACCCACATCTGGGCATACCTGGCGCACTTAGGGCGAGAAAGCAAAAGACACACAATTGATGGACGGAATGCAGAACAAATCAACACATTCACCCCCAGTCAAGAGATATGGGTTAAATCCATCATTCTTTTGCTCACCATGCCACCCCAGTTTAGACCTGGCCATATGCAAATCAGTCTTGACCCTGTGCCTCATGGGAGTAATCCAGCCCGAACTGCCAAGCCAGGTCCTCCCTGGACCGGAAACAAGCATCCTAGGACCGGTTTTGGGGTTTCACCCCTCGCCAGCCAGGATAGCTTGATTCCAGTGGCACAGTGAGGCCAAAGGGAAGCACGTTAAATTGAAAGTGCCTGTGGCCTACCGTGAACTTTAGGTAACGCCGGTGGGCCGGCAGGACAGGGATGTGAAAGTGAGCATCCTGCAAGCCCAACGCTACCATCCAGTCTCCAGGGTCGAGGGCAGATAGGACTTGAGCTAATGTCAACATTTTGAACTTCTCCTTTCGGAGGAAGTGGTTGACGGTCCTGAGCTCCAAAATAGAACGCAGGCATTTGTCCTTCTTGAGCACCAGAAAGTAGTTGGAATAGCAACCACGACCTACTTCTGGAGCAGCAACTCGCTCGATAGCCCCCTTGGCCAAAAGATCCGTAACTTCCTGTTGGAGAAAGGCCAAATGATCCTCCGACGTGCAATGGTATCAGGGTGGCATGGATGGAGAGGTAGTGTCAGCCCCTTTGGACTATCTGCAAATCCCACTTGTCTGACATGATAGTGCACCATTGGGGTAGGTGATGATGGCAAATCCTGCCGCCCACTGGTGATAGGTGGCCTTGAAAGGTCAGACTAGTAGGGTTTGTAGGCTGCTGTAGAAGGGGTGCTGGTGGACTGGCCCGCTCGCTGGTCCCCAGACAGCGTGCGCCTGCCTGCAGCCCTGGGTGGGACATGGCAGGATACCCCTTCCATAGCTATGAAAGGGGTGTAAAGCAGACTGCGCAGGGCGGGTGGAGAGGCCCAAGGACTTGGCCATAGCCCGGTAGTCCTTGTAGCGCTCTAGCGTGTTGTCTGCTTTGTCACTGAACAGGCATCGGCCATCAAAAGGCATGTCCAGCAAAGTAGTATGGAGTTCCCCGGAAAAAACAGGCGAACTCAGCCAGGCGTAGCGTCAAAGGGCTACCGACGTTGAAATAGTCCTGCCTAGCCAGTCGGCGGTGTCCAGTCCACTGCTTATGGTGAACTTGGCTACATCTCTCCTCTCAGAGAATGTACGGGAGAGCACGGCCCGGGCCTCCTCCAGGAACTGTGGCACCACCTGCGCTACCGTATCCCACACAGAGTGGGTGTAACAGCCCAACAGACAAGCGGTGTTCACCGAGCGCAGTCCCAAGTTGGAGGAAGAAAACTTCTTCCCAAGATGGTCCAGTTTTTTGGATTCCCTATCAGGTGGTATGTTAGGGAATGCACCTTTGGACCTAGAGGCTTGGACCACCAAGCTCTCAGGGGTGGGGTCATGGGTGAGGAAAGAGGTCGCCCGGAGCCGGGCGGTGGCATAGGGCAATCATCCTATCCACAGGAGGACCTGTGTTGGGCCTGGACCAGGCGCCCAAAAGGATGTCAGTAAAGGCTTCGTTAAAAGGCAATAGGAGCACTGAAAAGGCCGCTGCCGGTTGAAGCATCTCCGTCAGGAGCTTCGTCCTGACCGCCACTGTAGGTATCTCGAGGTTGAGGGCCTCGTCCACCATACGCAACACCACTGCGTATGACGCACCCTCCTCCGTAGCCACAGTAGGAAGAGATAGCATGCTCAGGTATGGGGAGGTATCAAGACCACTGGCGTCCCCCAACTCCTCTTTCCAGTCCGGTTCGACTAACTGGACAGCCAAAGGGTCTACCGATCCCTCCCAGTCCTACTCACCCTCCTCTGGTTGCCAACCTGGCCTGTAGGAAACACTAGGGTTGAACAGAGGTACAAAAGTACCACTCTGCGTCGGATCCGGCATCATTTGGCATTCTTCCGGCTCCATGTCCAAGTAAGGGTTGAGGCCGGGGTCGATGCCGGCTGGGGATCCAACCGGCGTCGTAAGTGGACATGGTGCTGGTAGAATTGGCGCCGGGGGAGGGGTTATAACGTCGACCGGTGCCGATCTGGATCCAGGCCTGGATCCAAGGGGGCCCTGTGGTGCCGGGGCTGGAGCGCCGGTGTTAAAGGCCCAGGGTCTGTGAGGCCCAAAGGCGTACTGGCAGAGTTGTGGCTGCCCAAAGATGGCATGTATCGCTTTGCAGAAACTCCAAAGCTGGGCAGGGGTCGCTCCGGCTCTCCGAAAAGGAGGAAAATTCAGAGTCGACCCTTCAGGCTCCGCACGCACAGCCATGGGTGGTCACCGTCCGCATCCCTCGTCGAATTGGCTGACGGACGAGGTGAAGACGAACAGTGCTTTGACTTACCTGAGGAGTGCGAAGACTTCGATGATGAGTGGTAGTGACTCCGCGACCGTTCCCTCGACCTCCCACGCGCCTGGGACCTCGAGCAGAGTGGGCAGTATGTCGGGCCTCCGGAACCTTTCAGGAACGCTCCCGCAAAGACGTCAGGTTCGTTCATGGCCCGGCAGTCAGAGCATGACTTCGGGTCGCTCACCAGGCACCAAAGGCACATGAGGTGCGGGTCTGTGACTGACATCAGTTTGTGATAGGAGTCACAAGCCTTGAAGCCGGTCCTACGTGACATCCCTCTGGGCACCAGGAGTCGACTCAAAAAAGGGTGTCGATAAAAGTCACAAAAATCTGAATCTAAAAAGTGACTCGAGGTACCGCTCTCTCCGGATCAGCGCTGTGTGGGACGGTAAAAGAAAGACTGACATCATTGCGCGAGGGCGGCGTCTAAATAGTTACCTCAACGTCATCCTGGTGACCGCAACGCCAGAGACGAATGCGGAGCTAACCAACGCCACCTTTCGTGCACAGGGGTGCTGCTGACGAAAAAATTCCCCGGATCCAGTCTGACGCCTGGAGGTAATTCTGAAGGTAAGGAATCTATAACCAATTGTCTCTTTCAGATAAAAAAATATCCATTACACAGAGGGTCTGTGAGGAATCAGCAATTAGAAAGAGTATTCACCAGAAAGAGCATCAACTGGAACATGCACTTCTTCTGATGGCTACTTGAAACCACAGACTCTCCAAGCAGTATCTCCTGGAGGTGATGGTCTGTGGAATGGTTCAGACCAAAAAATCCTGCAGGAACAAATGGGAAGAATGCCCATCATGACAGACCTGACTGTCTAGGCAATAGTTCTTCATGAACATGTACACTGATGCCCACATAGCAGCTTGTTTGATATCCATGCTAGGCACTCCACATGCTAGTGCATTAATAGCAGCCTTGGATCAAGAGTAATGATCCCTCAATCCTTCAGATGGCTGCTTCTTAGCTAGTGTGGCAGATTTGTATGCTGTAGTGCTATAGGCACTCCCATGTATTAGGACAGCGTGATGACCTTTTACTACCATTGTTTTAATTGACCACATGTGTTTTAATTCATTCTATCTTAAATGTACAACATACTTTTTTCTGCACTTGCATTTTGGCTTACGATTTCATTTCATGTCTCCTTGTAGCTTCAGAGTGGGAGTGTTTCACAGAGTTGGACAACCTTTGCCTTACCATGAATAAGAAGTGTGGGATGTGCATTTGAAAGCATGAGAGACAAATGTGTGAAATGTACTTATCTGTCTGAGTGTAGGGTTATAGGCAGAGGTGCCAAATTCACATTATGCTGTACATTGGGAAATGAAGTGTGTGGTGCTCTAGACAGTGGTGTACAAATGTGCATTATGATGTACATTGGGAAGTTGTATCAAGTTTTTACTATTGGCTTTGACATATCATGCCTTCTTGAATTCTGACTCCTGAGTTTTGCACACACAATCAGGCCCCAAGGTTATTCCTGTTTAAGATTGTTTTCCTCTTTAAAGGGTGTTTTGAACTTTCTCAAACCGGTGCAAGATAAGGGAAACATGTAGTGTGGGAGCGTAGAATATGTGAGAAATCCCTTGCCTTTGGAAAGCTTGTGGGAGATTGGCAAACTCTGGTAAGCTTCCTTGGCACAGAGGAGGTCTCCTCGGAAACTTGTAGTGAATGGAGAATATTATAAGTGGGGTCTCCTGGCTTGGGAAAACTGGGTCCTCTTCCTGAGGGATGGACACATCCGCTCAGTATTGCATTTCCCAGCTTGAGTAGTATCTTGGACACACGATTGTCATTTAGGAGCCTCCAGTCTTGCATGTGCTAAGATGAAGCTATTGCAGCCGATGAGGTATTTCTTCGGATTATTAGTATTGTGATGTGTGTTTGTGCACATTCAGGTATTCAGTGGTTCTTGTTTATTGGCATTCATTTATATGTGTGTTATAATCATCTGATGTATTCAGTGTATATATTTGACATGTTTCCATGATTTTCTTTGACAGGGTTTATTTAATCTGTTTGAATACTTGCATAGTGCCTATTTCTTACAGCGCACGTCAAGTATGATTATTACTTGCTTGTGTTTTATTTCTCTTTTTTTGATTCATGAATGTGCACATTATTCGTGTGTTTTATTATTATTTGCTTGTGTTTTATCCAATGCCTTTAATAGTTGCATTTGATTACTTGTAAGTGTTATTATTGCTTGTACAAATATATATATATATATACACACACGCGCATTTGTATGTTGTTTTGACTGTTTCATTTGACATCTGTGAAAGCCTTTCTGTTAGAGAGTGTTGCACTAATGTACAAGTTACTTACCTTCGGTAATGTAATATCTCGTAGAGACACAGTCTAGCCGCAGATTCCTTAACTTTTGAATTCTCTCCAGGTGCCAGAGTGAATCTGGAAATTTTTCGCAGAAACCACTGCACTCCAGGGGACGGCGTCGTACAGCTTGATCATGACGTCGTCTCGGGTCATGATGTCAGTGGATCCATATAAGTCCCCTCAGGTGCACAGACGTCAGTTGCTTCTGTGAAACCTTCCGCGCCAGAACGCGTAGCCACTGTAGAAACTGGTTATGGAAACAGTGCGCCAAAAAAGATAAAAAATCTTTGAAACATTAATAAAGAAGAAATATCAAATGGTATGTTAATACCAGACCAACAAGATACTTACCTTCGGTAACGCGTTATCTGGTAGAGACTGTATCTAGCTGCAAGTCCAATGCTACCATTCAGTCTTCCTGGTGTAGGGCAGACAAACCTGAGCCAGAGTAAGCATTTTTAACTTCTCCTTTTTGAGGAAGAGACTGATGGTCTGAAGATCTAAAATGGTCCATAGCCCTTTGTTCTTCTTCAGAATCAGAAAGTAGTGGGAATAACAGCCGCTGCCTACTTCTAAAACCAGGAACTTTTCTATAGCTTCCTTGGCCAAGAGAGCCGTTACCTCCTCTTGGAGCAACTTTAAATAATCCTCCGTCAGCCATTCCTGATTTGCTAGAATGAGAGGAGGAAAGGAAAGGAAAGGCAGAGAATAGCCCTCCTGGATGATCTGCAAGACCCACTAGTCCGATGATATGAATCTCCAGTGAGGGAGAAGATGACAAATTCTCCCAACAACTGGAGTAGTGTGGTCCCGCAGACGACTTCTGGCCTCCATTCTGAGCTCGGAATGCTCTGCGTTCAATCCCTCGGATGGCTTGGACAGTCTGTGTGGGACGTTGGCTGGGATAGGGCTGACACAGCTGGAAACTCCTTCCGTTGCTGCGAAAGGAAGACTGGCCAAGCAGGTGGAGGAGAGGCTCAAGTACCTGGCCGTAGTTCGAGAGTCCTTGAACCTGACCAGGAGCAAGTCTGCCTTTTTCCCAAAAAGGCGGGTTCCGTCAAAGGGCATGTCCATTAAATTGGCTTGGACATTTCCTGAGAAGCCAGTTGTACGAAGCATGGCTTGGCGCCTCAAGGCCACCGTTGTTGAAATCTATCTACCCAACAAACTGGTCATATCTAGGCCACACTGTATGGTGAATGTTTCTGCATCTCTCCCATCATTGACAGCTTGGGAGGGCAAAACCCGGGCCTCCTCCTGGACTTGTGGCAGCACTTGCGCAACCATCTCCCAAAGGGAATGGGAGAAACAGCCCAATAAGTATGCAGTATTCACCAACCGCAATGCTAGGCTGGAGGCAGAAAACTTCTTCCCGAATGAATCAAGTCTGATTCCCTATTAGAGGGACAGAAGGGAATTGGCTTTGTGTCGTAGAGGCATGCACCACCAAACTCTCTGGGGTGGGATGTTGGCTGAGGATCTTTGGGTCACCTGTTGCTGGGCGATGGGGGCGTGTATTCGTCCTATTCACAGGAGCTCCTGTGCCAGGTTTGTACCATGATCCCAGAAGGATGTCCGTAAGTGGCTCATTAAAGGGCAACAAGGGTTCAAAAGTGGAAGCCCCAGGTTGAAGCACCTCAGTCAGGAGATTTGTCCTGACCTGCACCGTGGGCAGCTCTAGGCCTAGGATCTCGGCTGTCCTCTTACCCACCATGGCATAGGACGCCCCCTTCTCCGTAGCACTGTTGGCAGAGAGAGCATGCCAATATCCGGAGAAGTATGCAGTCCATTGGCCTCATCAAGTTCCCCATATCAGTCCAAATTCTCCCCAGAGAATTCCTGGATTTCAAGACACCTCCCATTTCTCTCACAAGCCTAGCACATCCTCAAAGTGCTCAGGTGACAACATAGAACCTCTGGGTTCTGTCGATGTCGGAATCAGCATCGATCAACTCCATTCCGGCTCAGTGTCGTTGGGGAGGAGGATGGGGCTTGCGCCACAGACGGGCATTAGAGGTGTTGCCGGCACCGACTTTGGATTCGACATCAGGGAAGGTCACATTGGCCCGACCGGCGTCAAACCGGATAGGATCCCTGAGGCCCCACTGGTGTTGTGGCCTGAGCCGACGGCATCAAACCCAATGGGGCCCCTTCCGACTCAGTGGAGCCCGAAGGCTCACCAGCGGGGTCGTTCTGCTCAAATACACGCTGCATGGCCTCGTAAAATTCTTTTATTTGAGTCGCTCCGGCTGGGAGGCACGAAGTCGACTCTGGCTGCACGGAATCGCACCTAGAGCGTTGGTCCTCCTTACCTCTCTCGAGGTCTGCTTGGACTTCTTCTTATGCCTCTTCCCAGAGATTCCTGAGGATCTTGAATGGGAGGAAGAGGACTTAGGGCTCCGTAAGCGGTCACGCGACCTCCTCTTCTTCAATCAGGACCCATGACCTCCTCAGAGTCTCGCTTTAGGGTGTCAACTGCAGGGCCGCAAGTAACTTCATCGCTTGCTACATCAAGGTCTTCAGAGCCATCGCCCAACAGTCCGAACACGACTCTGTGTCATGGTCACGCTCGAAACACCACCGACATACGCGGTTGGGATCGGTGACCAATATCATGCGGGAACAAGTCCTGCATGGTTTGAAAGCGGTCTTCCTCAAAGACATCCCTTGCACACAAAGTCAGAATCCAAAAACTGTGACAAAAGTTGGGGAAAAAAACTTGCCAAAAAGCACCAGAGGGGTAGCTCTTCCAGGATCGAGGCTTACATTGTTCCGAAAAAAAAAGAACGGACGCCTGGTTGGCGCCTATATAGGCAGCACAATGTCATAACCACCGCCGTCACGCTGAGCCGAATGGAGCCATCGGTCGCCTCGCGCTAGGGGGAATTGCTCGGCAAAAGTTTACGGATCGAGCCTGGGAAATTCAAAAGTAAGGAATCTGCAGCTAGAAGTCTCTATCAGACAGGGAATTTAAAGAAAACCCCAAAAGAATCAACTAAGCACAGGGCTACGTGACACACTGCACCCTAATGAATAAGCAGCATGCAAGGGAGAAAAAACAAAAAACCTTACACTCTATAGACCATTCCTTCATCAATGATAATGAATGGCATGGTAATAGAAAAACAAAACCTATAAAACCAACACCAAGCAGCACTGGCCTCTCCCAAGTTCCCAGGAAAATATCATACAGAAACCCTCCATGGGGCAGTAAGAGTTCAACAAAAGTCACACATTGGTGAAGCAGATCCAACAAGGGATCAGATGACAAAGTCACCGAAGGAAGCTGCAATTTCAAGACATCATCAGCTTCTTTAGAACTTCAACAAAAGCTGCACTAGCCTCCGTCGCCATTCGTGGCGAAGAAATCAGATGAGAAATAGGAGAGGGTTGCAGACTACTATCCTCACCCAATGCAGCCCAAGAGCCTCCCCAAAGAGGCTGAACAAGACTAACCAAGCAGCCGTCATTGGCGTCACCAGAGCCACCTGGCAATGCTGAAAAAACAGAAACCGAGCCAGCTTTGTCCCGGAATGCAAAGAAGACATGGGAACTGCAGAGGCTATCTATGAGTGGCATCTCATCGTCATGCACCATGAGCGGGGCCTTTGATGTCGACCGACGTCAGGGCATTGTCGCTGCTGGCATCAGAACTGGAAGCCGCACTGGGCTGAGCACTGACACCGGATGTCCCCAAGCACGGAGTAGAGGTCTTCGACTGACGGTGAGGGCAAACCCACCGGCGTGTTTGCAGTCGGAGTACCCCTATCTCCTTGGAGCCCGAAGGTGCTCCGGGGTAGGCATGGACCCAAACAAGGCATGCAGATTATGATAGTATGCCTGCATCTGGATCATAGTTGCCCCAGCTCCAGGATAAGGAGGGAGGCTTGGGATTGACTCTTGTGCCACGTGCTCTGGTAAGGAAAGGGAGGAACCAGCACCCACGTCACGACATGGTGAAGCTGAAGCCCCCACGACCTCGATCCCTTATGACGGGATTTTGCCAACTTGGGTGAGCAGCACCCACAGGAACAGCTCCTTGAACGGTCCCGGGCAGGAACCTTAGAGCGGGAAGGAGACCAACATCTCTTGGATGTTTACAGGCTTCGCACTCGGAGTCGTGGCACTCTCCTAGGCACCACATGCAGATGGGATGGGGATCCGTAGTCAGCATATGCCGAGCACAGGTGTCTCACGACTTAAAACCCCCAGGCATAAGCACACTTGTCAAACGTAACTAAAGTTAGGACACACACTACTAGGTTGTACAGCTTGTGCGATTGTGACGTGCCAGCTGGGGTATCACTGTCTGGTCAAGGAGTATAATTGAAAATATGACGTGTAGCATCCCCTGGTTAGGGAATGTCCCTCTGGGCACGGTGTGAGACCCACAATAGGGTTGAAATATACCAAGTACACAACTTTTTTATCCTTGTGACGATGGTCATATGTTGTATTTATTGGATGTTTTGATATTGCAATTTCATATCAGAACCATGTTCCAAACACAGTTTTAACAGAATCTATCAAGGACTTGAAGGAAACATAATCATTCCCAATGCATTTCGGTCCATTACAGACCTTCCTCAGGGGACATGCTCTACAATGAATATAAAAATGATAATAAAAGGGAGCCAGGCTGTTATAATAATAAACAATGTCAAATCCGTTGAACAATGTGAATAAACAACGACGATGCATGTGAAAAGACAACATATAAAGCAGAGAATGTGCACATGCAGTTATCTATATGTGAGTGGAAACAAGTGAATGTCAATAATATAGTGGGGACGTGAAGCGATAAAAAAACGTGTGATCATGCATGCTGAAAAAGTGATGAAAGCGCTGTCTCGCAATTCAACAAAAAATGGTGCCATTGTTGTGACGAACCTAAATGAAGCTAAAGGGCATGTGAACTAAGTGAAAATTGAAGTTTTAACAGTTTACTAAATCACGTTAAGTGCAGTAGGAATAGATGTTCGACGCTGTCTCCCTGTGCGCAGAGGTACTGCTCAAAAATTTCCAGATCCAGTCTGGCGCCTGAGGAGAATTCAAAAGTTAAGGAATCTGCTGCTTGATGTCTCTATCAGTTAAAACCCCACGCTTTATACTGAAAACTGTCTCTTGGTGTGCCTCATTTGGTGCGTGATGTGACCGACCCCATTCCAGGTGTTTTCTTGCTTTAAGTTGGAGTGACTCCGTTTGGGAGTGCTGATTTTTTTTCATGTGGGAGTGTGAAGCAAGACATATGCACAGGACTATTAACCAAGAGATGGTCCTTTTCTGCACTGTCTTGCTGTTCTTTGCTCCTGAGAAGACCTCAAAGAGTTGATTGTCCACCCAATGGTCCTGGAATGATTGATGTAGAAACTGAGGCTCTCGTGAGATACTCTGTCCATCACCACCCCCTTTTTGAAATTATTTTGGCCACCATAAGTGTGGAAGGGTATGCTCAGACATGAGTCCCTTGCTCACTGCACCATCAGGATTCAAGCAAGCCGGGCCGAAGACGGCTGTAATGCCAGAAACCGGTCCCCGGAAGCTTGTTTCCTTTCCAGTGAAGAATTGGCTTGGTAGTTTGGTCTGCCCTGTTCCCATGATGCACTGGGCCAGGGACAGACTAATTTGCATATAGCCAGGTTCTGAACTGGGATGGTGCAGTGAGCTAAAAAACGGTGATGTATCAAGCCCTGATCTGTTGACTGGGTAGGAGTGTTCTGATTAACTCAGATACTCTGTCCATCATCACCCCCTTTTTGAAATTATTCTCGTGAGATCCAAGCAATTGAGTCTGTCCCCCCTTTTTGAGGGTTAGGAGGGCCAAAGAAAGTCGGAAGGGAGGTAGGCTGGCCGATATGGAAAGGTGTTACGGCCCTCTGAAGAAATGCAGCTCAAGTTTTCAACACCAGCTTGTCTGGAAAGAATGTCATGGAGGGCAGCTGGTACAAGATGATCTGCAGTTCCTCATGAGACAAACTGACGTGATGACAACCAGAAAGACTGTTTCCTGGGTCGAGACTTAGCTGACAGTTGTGCTCAAACGTGGTGCCCCGTTGAAAAAGTAAGAACCACTGTGCCATTACAAAGGGTTTCTGTGGAAAAATATGCTGTAAACCATTAAGAAATCTCATCAACAGGTGTTTTACACAAAAAAGTATGATCCGGCAACCTCAAAAATGCCAGAAGAGCTGATAAATAGCCTTTAACAGTGTCCAATGCAAGTCTTTGCTGGGCCAAAGACAAAACAAACAGTACTTCAGACAGCTTAGCTTGCAGTGTGTCATACTGGCAGGAGCTGCAACAAGCCACAAACTTGTCCCAGCACTAAGCATACACTGATTTCATGGATGGGTGCCTGACTATCAGAATACTAAACTACCTTGGGCGCAAGATCGGAGGAAAATAGCTGTTGCCGCTCAATTTTCTCGCACAGAGGCGCAGATTGTGGAGGCCTGGGTGCAGGACCCTGCCCTGTTGCTACAACAGCAGATCCTCCTGAAGCAGCAGCCTGATTGGAGGAAAGATACTCATACCAAGAGTTCTGGACGCCTTACCCAATCCGAAGCCGGAAGGTTATCATTTTTACATTCATTGTAGAGCATGTCCCTGATGAAGGTCTGTAATGCCGGAAGGATAAATTGGGCCGTGTCGGTCTTGATCATATTCTGAATTCGCGCTAAGAGGGGTGGAGGGTGAAAGGCATACAGAAGTCCAGAAGCTCTACTCTAGGCAGAAAACATCTGGGTGAAACAGCCATTTGCAATCTGCTAAACATTGGCATATGAGTTGGTGTACCCTGGCATTTAGAGTTCTATCCAGGTAGTTCACGGCCTGGCGAGTCAGGCACTTCCAAAGGCACAGAGGCTCCAGGTACAGGATCCCTGTCCTATCAGCCTAAAAGCCATTCTCACTGAGACCCAGGACAGAAGCCGAAACATCAGTATAACTTGAATTTTTTGGGGATGGAGCAAGGAGAGAAAGAGGAGGTGGATGGAGAATAAAATTGCTTTGAATCCAGGATTGCTCCATTGAACAGGAGCGTCTGATAAGGAGCCAGGTGTGACTTTAGCATGTTGATAGGAAACCCAAACGATGTTAGGAGGAGCGCCATTGTCTGGAGTCTGCTACTTGGGGCAAGCCAGTCTATAACAGTCAGTCATGGAGGTAGGGGTAGCTTGGTACACCCGTCCTCAGATGATGCACTGCAACCACTGTCATCACTTTTTTTTAACCCTGAGGAGCACTGGAAGGGCCAAAGGAAAGCATCACAAACTGAAAATGCTCCTGGACCACTGTGAATGGCAGAGAATGTATGTGGGTCTGCAGCAAAGGAATACAGAAATACACATCCTTCAGGTCCAACGCTACCTTTCAGGTATCTTGCCAAAGGACTCCATGCGTTTAAAATCAGTCATAAGTCATCTTAGAAAAGGCGTTCGGGTTGACTATTCTCGTGGATGCCCTGAACCACCAGACACCACTGGAGGGTGTAAGAAGTCAGTGATGCACAGTGCTGGTCTGTGGCAGCGAACAGCCAGTGAGTTGACTGGGGGCCCAGAGCACGGTTTCCCTAAAATTCCCAAAAGGGTATTCTTGAAGGCCTCATTGAATGATAAAAGTGATTCAGTAGGTGTCTGGCAAGGCTGAAGAACCTCTGTCAGAACATTAGTTGCGACCTCCATTGTAGGGAGCTGCAGGTCAAGGATCTCTACAACCCATCCCATGACCATAGCAACAGAGGGACTCCCCTCTGTGTCAGGACCAGGACAGACCAGTCCAGTGTCTTCAGAGGTCTCTAGACCACGGGCATCCTATAATGCAGCTTACACAATGTCTTAATTGTATACTGGGGAAAATGTGTCCACTTCATCAAAGTCATTGTCCGAATCTGAGCTGACGTAAAGTATGATGAGCTCTGCCTCATGGTAAAGTGGCAAAGGCAAGATATTAAAGGTTGTAACCAGTGGGATTGGAGTGTGGTGTTGGTTGAGGTCAAGGCAAAGTCATTTTGGTGTCAGAGATCATTATAGATTACACTCACCCCTTCAGCACGGCAACAGAATCAATGTGAAAAGAGATGGTGCAGGGAGTGTTGCTGAAACTTAAGTTGGCACCAAAGCCAGTGCGGAACAGAAATAAGGGCAAAGAGGCACAGACGATGCAAAGGGCGAATCCGCCCTCCGCTGATCCTTTGGGCCCGAAGACACATCAGACTGTCAGAAGCATCTCAAACATGGGCAGCATGGACTCTCAAGAGGCCTCTATCTGCTGTGACGTTGCCAATGGATCTCTAAATTCGGGTTGTGTATTGGGGCCAAACTTATCTACTTCTTTTTGGACTACCTTAAGAGTTTGACCACAATGAGGAACTGCCACAGGGACGACTTCGGGAACACATTTGGAACTTTCCTTTCGACCATCCATGGCATGCAGTATTCCGGTGCTTGGAAGCATAGATTTTCGCCTCACGGTACTGGATGGCTTTCGAGTTCATTGGGTCGCAGAAATCACAGGACCTGGAATCATGCCCTGACTACAGGGTCCATAGACGTACCTTGTGTCAAAGCAGTGTGTTTCTGACAGACCCTACAGGGTTTAAACACTGTCATTTCTGGGGGTGACATATTTCATTTGTACACTGGTCAAAAGGAAGGTTTTTGGAGAAAAGTACTAAAAAATTAGAGGAGTAGATTTTCAAATAAGAGTCTGAAGGGGCAGAAAGAAGGAACCGATGTCAGCACATCTGGTAGGGGCTCATCTGTGGCTCCGTTCATCACTTCTGGAGTGGAAGGACATTGGTGCAGAGACACCACTTAATGTTATGCAGGAGTACTGCTTTAGAGTTTCCGGATCCCGTCTGAAACCTAGGGGGAATAATCAGAAGGAGCGGAATCTTTCTTTAAAAATATCCATTAGAAGCCACTGGTCAGCTAGACGGCACTTCAGGAAAAAGGCATCTTGCAGCATGTGGTCTCTCTGTAGCTACGCAGGTCAGCCAACTGAACCTTGGAGTCAGCTTCTTAGTCCTGGGTACAAGTGGGAGCAGGTCTCCAACAGCATGTCCAAAAGGTGTTCTGATGAGCCGTGGGTGAGGTTTCAGCTGTGTAGGTGGGGGGTTGACTCATTGGACACTAACTAATCAATGAGCAAAACATGTCTCCGTGGTAACCCTTCCCACTTTTGCAGCACATCCTGTTTGCCTTACTGCACACAATTCCACACTGCACTATGCGAAGGCAAATCCAACATAGCAGAATCTTTCTGCCTCTGATGGAAGCTTGTATGCTAGCCACAGGTATGATTAAAAAAATGAGAAGTTCCCTTCCTCCTCCGCTACACCAAACTGGTTCTGGGACAAGCTCCCCCTCGCAATGTGCTGGTAGAAATTAGCTACAGATAACCTCGAGAACAAAAGGCCATTCTTCCCCAGGTCTCCCTTTACACTTAACAATGAAAGGGCAGGCCTCATCCAGATTCCTTTCAACTTAATGAAGTTCCAGGAGGCTCCCAAGCTGCCCTCCCAGATCAGATATGAGTCACATACCTCACACCTAGGTGAAAAGGCCTTAGCCCTTGTTTCTGTCTGGGAGCTGTTTTCACAACTCAGTAAGGAGAGACACTGGCAGGGCCATCTGCCACCAGGATAATGGCCCTACTTGAGGTTTAGGCAGACAAAGTCCAACTTTTTAAAAGTTACTTTTCCTAAATAATTATAAAAAATCTGACCACCATTGAAAGGGATTTTAATAAATATTGAAAACAGTGTTTAAAGTAGCCTGTCCAAAGACGGAGATGGTAGATTTATCATTTTAATCCATACTTTCCTCAAAGGACAGCTACAAACCTTCACAGTGAAGAAAGCTTTTTGGGGCTAGTCACTATAGGTACATGCCAATATTAAATTCTTCCATGTATCACTTTTAAATACTGGACACCCTACCTTGACTTATTTAAGATTCAAAAGTAGGGTTCTTTCCTGTCAAAAAGGGCTGTTTTGTAAGGCTTTGCCTGCAGGTTTAGAAGCTGCAGAGGTCAGGTTAGACAAGTAGCTCTGAAGTAATGTTTTCTTTGCCCTTTTAGTGGTTGGCCCAATAAGTGCTGCAGTCCACAGGGAACATTTAACTTCCCATGCCATTGGAGTATTTTCTGGCACCGTATTCTACTGCTTTACTATGATTATATCAACTGTAGATTAGCAAATTTCACCATGTTTTAGGGGTCAGAGCACATACATTGGGCAGCAGTGCCATAGTGTGCAGAGTTAAAATACCAGTAAGGAAGAATCTGAAAGAAACAGGTTAGTATTAGATTCCTTACCTTAGAATATCCCCAGGCGTCAGACTGGATCCGGAAACTTTTGCGTAGCAGTACCTTTGCGCGTCAGTAGGTGTCGTCTGCAGCTCCGCGTCCGTCGTTGGCGCTGGGATGACGTCGCCGGAGTACTTAGACGCCGCCCTCGCGCTCTGACGTCAGTTCTTCTTTTTTCACGCCAGCAAGTGCAGATCCGGAAAAAGTGGTACCCTTAGTCAATTTTTTACTAACTTTTTCGATTCTTTTTGATCATTTTTCAAAGTCTCTCTACTCCGACGGTGCCGGTAGGGATGCCCGGGTTCAAACCCTGCGTCGACTGCAACCGACTGATGTAGGTTACTGACCCCATTGCCGGTGCCTTCACTGTCTGGGCCCCGACCACGACAACAAGTCCTGCTCCGACTGCCGGGCCCTGACGTCCAAAGTTAGACGGGAGCGGTCCCGCAAGTGACTCGAGCTCCGGCAGTCAGACCCGCGCCGCTCGAGGTCCCGGTCCGCGAGGAGGTTGAGGGACCGGTCATGGGGTCTGAGTCATCATAGCTCCGGGAGTCGTCACCGGTCTTCGGGCTCGAAGTCCTCAGGTAAGAGGCACAAGAAGTCGAAGAGACGTCACCGCTCTTCCGACTCCCCCGACGCTCGGGCGACACCGCCACCGCGGCTCCGTCGGTGCCGCAGGCGTCTCGGCCTGCTCCTACCCGCCAGTCCCTGGGCAGAACGCGGCGCCGGAGGTCGAGGCGTTCCTCTCAGCCATGAGGACACTCTCTCCTCCGTCGGGTTCCGCGGCGCCTTCGGGCCAAGTGCTTCGGCCCTGGCGCCGTCGGGTGATTAGGCCGCAGGGCCCCGCCGGATCCGGCTCTGGATCCGGGTCGTCGCCGGACGACCTCACCGGTGCCGACCCCCAGGGTGTCGCCTCCGGCGCAATCCCAGGACAACGTCGTCCCTGGTCCTACCCTCGATTCGGGTCCGGCGTCAGAGCGGCGCCGCTCGGCACCGTATCCGACACCGCTTGGAGATTTCTATGACCCGGCCCCATCCTTTGGCCCTGAGTATCAGGAGATGGGTGGCGAGGAGGATTGGGAGGGATCCGAGGACCCTCTGGCACGTGAGTGCCAGTCTTCTCAGGACTGGACAGGTGAGCTAGGGGATGCCAGTGGTCTGGACACTTCGCCCGACACTGGTTTTGTCTCCCCTCCTACCGTGGCTACGGAGTTGGGAGCTGCCTATAGCGTGGTGCTGACGTGGGCTGCCAAGGCCTTGGGCCTTGAGCTCCCCGTCGCAGCCGTGAGGACTAACCTCCTCACTAAGGTCCTTAAACTGCAGGCAAGCTCGGCTGAGCCTCTGCTGCCGTTTAATGAGGCCTTGTCAGACGTTCTTCTGGGCACTTGGTCCAAGCCCGCTACAGGTCCGCCTGTGGATAGGAACGTGGCCAGGCGCCACCGCCCGGCTCCGGGGGACCCTTGCTTCCTGTCTACTCACCCCACCCCGAGAGCCTGGTCATCCAGGCCTCTAACTCCCAGACTGCATTCCCGACGGCCCCACCCGATCGGGAATCCAAGAGGTATGAGCAATACGGAAAGAAGGTATTCTCCTCCCTGAGTTTGGGGTTGCGGTCAGTCAACACCACGTGCCTCTTGGGCCGTTACACCCTCTCTCTGTGGGACACGGTCGCGGACGTGCTGCCACAATGTCCGGAGGAGGTCCGGAATAAACTCGCCCAAGCCCTTGGGAGGGTCGAGACGCGGCACGGTATTCCATCCGGAGTGGGGTGGATACCAAGGACTCTCTGGGCAGAGCGATGGCAACGACGGTGGCGATTCGTCGCCACGCCTGGTTGAGGTCCGCCAACTTTTTGGCTGATGTCCAAAATACCCTTATAGACATGCCGTATGATGGCCGTCGCCTCTTCGGCGACAAGGCAGACCATGTGCTTGAGCGCTTTAGGGACTCCAGGGCTACGGCCAAGTCCTTGGGCCTCTCGGCCCCGTGCCAGCAAATAGCTGCTTTTCGCTCCTTTCGTGGCCAAGGAAGGGGTGCCCCCACACGTCCGGCCAGCCATGGGCCGCAGACTACCATCCAGCGCGGTGGCGGACGTGGAAACCGCCGTGGCGGCAGTCGGGGACAACGGCAAGGCCAGTCCACACCCGCCCCTGCAGCATCTGCCTCAAAACCCTCCTAGTCCGTGCTTTCAGGCCCATGTGACGCCAGTGGGGGGCAGGGTTTGCCATCACCACCTCCACTGGCGCATTGTCACATCGGACAGGTGGGTGCTGCAAATCGTCCGAAGGGGCTACTCCCTCCCCTTCGAGGCGACCCCTCCAGCCATGCCACCACAGTACCATCGCGTGTCGGGGGATCACTTGATACTTCTACAAGAGGAAGTTACGGCCCTCTTGGCCAAGGGGGCCATCCAGCGCGTTCCTGGGCCAGAAGGAGGGTGTGGTTGTTACTCCCACTACTTTCTGGGTCCCAAGAAGGGCAAAGGGGGCCTACGCCCTATCTTGGACCTGCGGAACGTCAACGGCTTCCTCCGGAAGGAGAAGTTCAAGATGCTGACACTGGCTCAGGTCTTAGCTGCCCTGGACCCAGGAGACTGCATGGTAGCGTTGGACTTGCAGGACGCTTATTTTCATATCCCGTCCTGCCGGCCCACCGGCATTACCTGCAGTTCACGGTAGGCCACGAGCACTTTCAGTTTACTGTGCTCCCCTTCGGCCTTACCAGCGCCCCACGGGTGTTCACGAAAGTGATGGCGGTAGTCGCAGCTCATCTGCGCAGGTTAGGAATTTCAGTCTTCCCCTACCTCGACGACTGGTTGTAGAAGGCAGGCTCACCCCAGACAGTCGTCAGCCACCTCCAGACTACGGCCGACCTCCTGCACCTGCTGGGGTTCTCCATCAATGTGCCGAAGTCACATCTGTGTCCCTCTCAGAAGCTTCTCTTCATCGGAGCGGTTCTAGACTCCGCACAGTTTCGGGTTCATCCTCCCGAACAGCGGGTTCAGGATATTCAGGCTCTGATTCCGATCTTTCAGCCGTTATCCCGAGTCTCGGTCAGGTTGACGCTGTGGCTTCTGGGGCTGACGGCTTCCTGCATCCTTCTGGTGCATCACGCCAGGTGGCGGATGCGGGCTCTGCAGTGGGACCTGAAGTTTTAGTGGGCCCAGCATCAGGGCAACTTGTCCGACCATGTCTTGTTCACGGAGGGCACTGCAAGACAGTTGCAGTGGTGGCTCACGGACCGCAATTGGGTCAGCGGCAGATCCCTCTCCCTACCCCAACCGGAGCACGTGGTTGTGACGGACGCGTCCCTCTAGGGCTGGGGGGGGGGGCACATGGGAGAGAGGGAGATCAGAGGCCTCTGGTCTCCGGCGGAGTCCCGGCTCCACATCAACATTCTGGAGCTACGGGCGATCCGGCTTGCACTGAAGGCATTCCTCCTCTCTGTCCGGGGGAGTGTAGTGCAGGTGTTCACGGACAACACCACCGCCATGTGGTACTGCAACAAACAGGGCGGGTGGGGTCGTGGACCCTATGCCAGGAGGCTCTGCGCCTCTGGAAGTGGCTGGAACATCAGGGCGTGACCCTAGTGGTTCAACACCTGACAGGTTCCCTGAACGCCAGGGCAGACGAACTCAGCCGTCGGTGCTTGATGGATCACGAATGGCGTCTGAACTCGCACGTGGCACAAGGACTCTTTCAGCAGTGGGGAGAGCCTTGGTTAGATCTATTCACCACAGAAGAGAACGCGCAATGACATCAGTTCTGCGAGTTGGAATTTCCAAGGCGGCACTCGCTCGGAGACACTTTTCGTCGCGAGTGGAGCTGCTGTCTGTTGTACGCCTTTCCGCCTATACCACTTTTGCCCAGAGTGCTGAAGAAGATCAGGTGCGACCGGGCCCAAGTTATCCTTGTGGCTCCGGACTGGGCACGAAGATACTGGTATCCCAAGCTACTCAGCATGTCTGTCGATCCCCCGATTCGTCTGCCTCTTCAGGAGGACCTTCTGTCGCAGCAGCAGGGGACAGTCCTCCACCCGAACCTGTCCAGTCTCCACCTCCATGCTTGGAGATTGAGCGGCGACAGTTGAGGCCATTTGACTTGCCTCCTGAAGTTTGTACTGTGATTCTGGCAGCCAGGGGTCCCTCCACAAAGTCGGTATACGCCTGTAGGTGGAACAGATTTGTGGCATGGTGCACAGCAAAGGCTGTGGATCCACTCTCTGCCCCCCTTTCTGAGGTTCTCCTCTTCCTTCTTTCTCTTGCCCAGCAGTGCTCTGCTCTGGGCATTCTCAAGGGCTACCTTTCTGCCCTTTCCGCCTTCTTAAGGCTACCTGATCAGCCTTCTTTGTTCAAGTCCCCGATTGTAAATAGGTTCTTGAAGGGCATCACTCATATGTTTCCCCCTTTTCCTTTCGTGATGCCCCAGTGGGACTGGAACCTGGTTCTAACTTACCTGATGTGTGCTCCTTTTGAGCCGCTTCATAACTGTCCTCTCCGTCTTCTTACGCTTAAGACTGCTTTCCTGGTTGCCATCACCTCTGCCAGGAGAGTGAGTGAGCTCCAGGCTCTTTCCTCTAAACCTCCTTTCCTTTCTGTCCATCCGTACAAAGTTGTGTTGCGGACAAGACCCTCTTTCCTGCCCAAGGTAGTCACAGCCTTCCACATCGGGCAGTCCATCACCTTGCCCACCTTCTTCCCGCCTCCGCATCCCTCTAAAGAGGAAGAGCGGCTCCACCGTCTGGACCCAAAGCGTGCGCTCTCGTACTATCTGGATCGCACACACCAGTTCCGGGTGGTTGACCAACTCTTTGTTGGTTATGTGGGCGCTAAGAAGGGACGGGCAGTGCACAAGCGGACCATCTCTCGGTGGGTCGTATTGTGTATCAAGGCATGCTACTCTTTGGCTAAGAAGGAGCCTCCTGTTGGGCTGAGGGCCCATTCAACTCGGGCCACGGCGGCTACTACTGCCCTGGGCCGGGGAGTCCCCTTGCAGGACATCTGTCAGGCAGCTACGTGGGCCTCGCTGCACACGTTCGCAAGACACTACTGCCTGGACAGCCAAGTCCGGAGGGATGGCTTCTTTGGCCGTTCCGTCCTCCAGGACTTTCTGGTGTAATTATTGGTTCGCAGACCCACCACCGGGGTTGGTATTGCTGGGGTATCTATTCTAAGGTAAGGAATCTAATACTAACCTGTTTCTTTCAGATGCACAAGTTACTTACCTTCGGTAATGATATATCTGTAAGAAACAGTAGTTAGTATTAGATTCCTTACCGTCCCACCCATCCTCCCCGTTCTGCGAACCGATATCTAGGGTTAAGGTCATCCCCTTTCAGGGCCCTAGTTTCATGGCACCAGTGTTGGTTTTTATCATGGCTCTGCGTTTCTGGCACGGAAAAGCTGGGTATAAGAACTGACGTCAGCGCGCGAGGGCAGCGTCTAAGTACTCCTGCGACGTCATCCCGGCGCCAACGACGCCGACGACGGATGCAGACCGCAGACGACCCCTACTGATGTGCAAGGGTACTGCTACGCAAAAGTTTCCGGATCCAGTCTGACGTCTGGGGATATTCTAAGGTAAGGAATCTAATACTAACTACTGTTTCTTACAGATATATCCTTACCGAAGGTAAGTAACTTGTGCAATAGGGTGAACGCATAAAAAAAGGCAGCTTCTTACAGCTACCAAATGGCAGTGTTCAGGAAAAACCTACCAGCAGCCACTTGCTAACAAAAGGCTTTAAGGGGTTTCTAAGGGTAAACCATTTGCACTACCCTCCTCCTCACTTCAACGGCTCAATCTCCTTCTTCCAGCCACAGGAATGCTGGAAATACACTTCCACTGTGTTTGAGAGCAGTTCTCACCTTATATATTGTGCTATGTCATGCAAGGGGCATCCAAAGTAGATCCCACTGATTTCAGTACTAAAGCTTACTCACAGGCATAGCATTCCTCCTATACATGTCGTACACGCACTACACAAGCATTAGACATGCATATGAGATGTCCGCACAAAGTTCTGAGCATACACATAACAGTAGAACTTTACATGAGTGGGGCCGGTAAGTTTCATTCCCAGAGACTGAGGTAACCAGCATTTGCAACGCAAATAGGTTTTGCATATGTGAGAGCTATTGGATGTGCCAATTTCTTTTAGCCATGTTGTAAAGCAGTGTGACTGCTGTTCAGCATGGCTTCAAGTTAGTGGCACAGAGCAGAGTGGCAGTAAGGAAAGTGGTGTACAGTAGAGTGGCTGAGAGTGGAAAGGAGTGTGGCAGAGAAGAGTGGAGAGGTATGGAGTGGCTATAGTTGAGTGGCGGACAGGAGTAGACTGAAATGGAGTAGAGTAGAGTGCAATGGAGTGGCATAGGGTTAAGTGGCAGAGTGGAGTGGTGCACAGTAAAGTGGAGTAGAGTGGAGTAAAGCTGAATGGAGTAGGGTAGAGTGGTGTGGGGTGGTGTAGAGAAGATTGGTGTAGAGTGGACAGGCATACAGTGGTGTGCCGTAGAGTGTTGTAAAGTAGAGTGGCATACAGCAGAGTGGCACAGTGTGGGATGGAGTGGCTTGGAGTAAAGTAGAGTGGCAGATGAGTGATGTAGAGTGAGGTGGAGTGGGGCAGAGTGGTGTGCAGTAGAATGGTGTGGAGAGGAGTGGATCAGAGAAGAGTGGAGAGGCATGGAGTGTCATAGGGCAGAGTGGAGTAGTGCACGGTAAAGTGGAGTAGAGTGGCACAGAGTGGAGTAAAGCTGAATGAGTAGGGTAGAGTGGCGAAGGGTAGAGTGACATGGGGTGGTGTAGAGAAGATTGGTGTAGAGTGGTGGGCCATATAGTAGAGTGTTGTAAAGTAGAGTGGCATAGTGTGGGATGGAGTGGCTTGGAGTAAAGTAGAGTGGCAAACAAGTGATGTAGAGTGAAGCGAAGTGGGGTAGAATGGTGTGGAGCGGGGGAGAGTGGTGTGCAGTAGAATGGTGTGGAGTGGAGGGGGAAGAGTGGAGAGGCATGGAGTGGCATAGGCTAGAGTGGAGTAGAATGGAGTGACACAGAGTGTAATGGAGTGGCATAAAGATAGGTGAAGTGGTGCAGGGTAGAGTGGCCTGGCATACATTAGAGTGGCGTAGAGTGTAATGGAGTGGAGTACAGGCAAATGGAGTGGGGTAGGGAGGGGTGGTGAAAAGTGGCGTAGAGTGGCATGAAGTAGAAGGGAATGGCGCAAAGTGGTGTAGAGTGGCATAGAGCAGAGAGGCACAGTGTGGGCTGGAGTGTTAAAGTGGAGTGTTAGAGTGGAGTGAAGTGGAATGGAGTGGAGTAGAGTAGAGTGGAGTAGAGTAGAGTGGGGTAAAGTAGAGCGGCGTGGAGTAGAGTGGCAGAGTACAGAGGCATGAAGGAGTGTTGCATGGAGTAGAGGGATGTAGAGTGGAATGGAGTGGCTTACAGTAGAGTGGAATGGTGTAGAGTGGAATGGCGTTCAGTGTAGTGGCGCAAAGTTGACTGGTGTAGAACTGATTGGTGTAAGGTTGAGTTGTATAGAGTGGAGTGGTGAGGTGTGGCGCAGACTAAAATGGCGTACAGCGGAGTGGTGCAGTGTGGAGTAGCATGGAGTGGAGTGGCATGGAGTGGAGTGGCATAGAGTAGAAAGGAGTGGGATGATGAACAGTGGAGTGGTGTAGACTAAACTTGCATACAATGGAGTGTTGTAGAATGGAGTGGCATAGATTAGGACAGTTGTAGGTTTAAGTAACTAAAGCGTCAGAGGCGGCAGATAGAGTGAAACCAACATAAATAAGAAGCTGTATGACTGTGTTAAAAGTAGGTAAGTGTATTGCATTTCCAAGATCAAGGCTTACAAAATTTATAAAAATAGTGTGCTGCAAAAAGACATGAAGAATACTTGTTACTTGTACTTGGTCCATGCTCTAGGGATGAGCTAACAGAAGTAACTAATAGAACCTACAGGAGATAAACAATTGAAACACTGCAAATGAGAGTGACAATGAAAACAACTAATGTTTTGCTGTAGGCCGGCTGTAAGCCCACTGAATTGTAAACAATAAGTCATGCAGCGCATGCGCTCTGGAGGCAAGACCTAAAATGTTCTAGTCACACCATTAATTCTTCCAAACCATGGTATGATGTCACTACACTTTATACGCGACACCCAGGACAGAAACTGTAGTTCTTTGCCTACAACAAGTGCACACTTGGTGTGCCCCTCCAGGTTAGTGGACAGGCAGAGTACTCGAGAAAGCCAGCTACAGGTCTAAGCCTCTTCGCACACTCAAGATTAGCTTAACGCTAGGACCAAAGTAAAACCTACTAGATACAGTGCAGTTGGGCGCACAGGGCACGGGAACACACACACACGTATAGCGGAAAAGGGACATTCCCATCTAAAAAAGGTACTGAAGTGCAACTGGGTCTTGAATGTCTGTAAAGGAGGTGGCTACTGCCTTGGTTGCAGAGAATGGTAAGTGGCAAGTGATTAGTTGTAAAGGTTTGAGCAAGCACTGTATTGGACAGTGCATGCAGACTTGGGAAAGGCTGCAAGGCCACGGATAGAACTAGGACATAAAACATTGTGCAGAAGTGTTGCTGAGACGTGTTTTGTGATGAAGAAACCATCTAATTTGTAAATGTGTTGACGATGCCATCTGCATGTTGCACTGTAACAGGCGCTTGAGCATGATGTGTTAATTAGGGAGCTGGTAAAGGGACTGTGAATAAAATTGTTGTTACTGGCTGTGTGTGCTCACTGGGTGCACGTGGGATGCATGGATGTTGAATGCGCAAAATGAAGGAGTGGTACAAGTGACACAACCTGCCCTTCTACCAGAGTGACATCATAGGGGAACAATATCATATGATCCCCAGAACTGACCATATGTGAACTTTAAATATGATGACATTACATCACTGACATTAAACGCTTTGCAGTAAGTGCAAATTTGAAGAATTGTCCCTTTAGTCATAACTAATAAGAAACCAAAATACTGCAAAGATAGGTCAGGTGCACAGCTATTGCCTCCCCAAGTACAGCCTTCATGTGTCAGAGTTGTTCCTATGGAATTGCTGCTTAAACTGTTCTGGTACATCTATCTGCAGACACTCAATAATATTTCTCTTCATGAAAACGAGATCCATGTGTGGAAAAGTAAATTTTGCCATGTTCTGTGTCTCTACGCCTCATCCATCATATGTTATGTGTGCATGACCAATATGCATATGTTATTCCCCATGTCCGATTGAAGACGCAATTCCAGTTGTGTCCACCTCTGATATGTCATTTTCCAGTCTTCGTGAATACTACGAATATCAGGCCTATGTAAAGTTATGATTGCCACGTTTCTCAGTGTGCACGTTATTTCATTATAAAGTCCCCGTTTCTAGGCCTCAACAGGGCCCGGACCACAGATTCGGCTCCTGTCTCCTGAAAGCCTCGCTGAGGAGCAATACAGCCCCCACCTGTATCCTCGACCTTTCACTTACTTCCTGCCTCGCAGTGCCCGGTGCAGCTTGGCTCTGCCTCTGAGTCTGCCAAAAGTATGTTATAGTTCCAGTTATCAGTTCAGTCCTCCTCCTTCTGCATTCCTAAGCTACTGAACTGCATCAATAGTTTCCGTCATTGTCTAGCCTACTCGGCTCCACGTTAGAGAAATACTGTATTTAATGGTCATTTAGTATTCTTCATCACGCACTACATGTAGAATAATGCATGGTCCAGTCTTAGAATCAAGTTAGCTTTTCCCCTCATGACTTCTAGTTTATATCAACATGTTCCCTAAACATTAGATACCAGATAGGGTTTAGGTACATGTCGCTCCGACCCTCCAGACTCTAGTCTCTGCTCCTAACACAGAGTTCGTAGCCCCCAGCTTCTCCTAGTAACACGTCATTGCCAGTTTTCGCGCACCATTAGGTTAGAGGTCCCGGCTCCTTAGGTAGCCCCCTCCAATGTTTCCGCCCCATTCATGACATATTCTGTTACGTTTGCATCACATGTCTAAGTATACTCCCAGTTACACCTCTTTTTACTGTTATCTTTCGCGACTGCTACGCGTCACGCCTTCTGCTCCACCCACTGCTACGCCTACTGCAATGTAATGCTATGTGTTCGCGCTATGTATATATGCCTGTGTTTTGTTATTGAATGTTAGCGCGCTCATCCCAGACCTAGCCCCAGCAGCTGCTGGGCCTCTTTTCCCCTGTTGGGCCCCAGTTGTCCTGCTGGGCCCTGTCATTCTGTTCCTATGCAGGTTGTCCTGATCCTGTCCTTATGCTGTAATAAACCTGCACAAACTCCTACTACCTCGAATCTTGACTCTTATTTATTGAGCTATCTGTTATGTTATAAGCCTAGTCAAAAATAGGGTATTATTTATTTATTTACCACATAATGGCGCCCGAACAGGGACTTGCCCTTTCCCCACGCGTCGGTGAAGCCACGCCGACCCCCTGACCCTCTGCAGTCGTGACGGAACTCTTCTGCGCAGTGGCAGATATTTCTGCTCAAGTATCCCTCAGGCCCACGGAGGAGACGGAGGAGGCGGTCCAGCATCCGAACGAGACGGTGGAGGAACGCGGCGAGTCCCGACCAGAGCCCAAGCCGAGAGTCCAAGGTCCGAGGTATCCGGAGGCCCACCTGTAACTGAAGTCCGAAGTCCGAAGTTCGTCGTCCGTCGTCCAGTCCCGTTCGAGGCCTTCCGTTCCGTGCTGCCCGGTGAGTACCATTGCTGGGGTAGTATCTAGACAGGACCAATCTAAATTGACTCCTGGTCCGTGGGTTGGTGGTGCCCAGACTCACAAACGAAGTGTTCACCTAGGTGGATACGGGTCTTGATGTGTCCCTTTATGGGACCGGTATGTTCCGTACTGTTACAGCAGTGCATCCAGTAACTCTAGTCTGTTCCGTTCTCGAGAAAATTCTTGTATTTCTGTTCTCAGTATTCCAGGTAATATTCTGTTCGAACTGTTATTTATAAATGTTCTTCATGTATTTTACTATCGTGGTATGAGTGCGATGTGATTTCGTGTTTTTATTGTGTATTGTATTGTGTCCAGATTACAGTTCAGTCATGCCGCTCTTTTCCAAGTTACGTCAGTTAAAAACTAGAAAGGGTCTGTTAGAGGAAGCAGTTCCTGTCCCGCCTAGGGACAGTCCAGGTCACTTTATGTATCAGAAACATGGCATAAGCGCCATAATGTATCTAGATTTATGAGTAGAGTATACCAGACAGTTAGAAGAAAAGTATAGATGGCCCGTATCGGGTACATGGGATGCTGAATGTATCATGCGAGTAGAAGAAGCATTATGGAAAAAGAAAGCCAGACAGTCACAGAAAGATGCCATCGAGTTATGGCGTAAGGAAGCTCATAGAAGAACTGAGAAAGAAGTCAGAAAGTCAGAGTTAAGTAGAGAATCCCAGGAACGAGCCCAAGAAAGAGAATTAATCGAGATAGGTGAACAAGTCAAAACCGAACAGTCAGACAGACAGAGGCATGCCCTTATTAAGGGTATGTATCCTCTTCTTGCCGAAGGTTTGCCAAAAGCGACCCCAGAGGCATCCAGTAATTTCCCGCCACCATTAATTCCGACCAAGCTACGTCACAAACCGACCGCAGCTGATATTTTTATTTCGTCCTATCTGGACGACACAGTCCCAGAATATGCAAATCCTGTTCGCGCTCCGCTAGTCCCTGTAAATCAGGCACTTCCCGCTCCTCCAGACACCGGAGTACCTGTTACGGTACCCCCGGTCCAGCCTACAGTTCCATTTCCCACTCTGCCAGGACGTAGAGCCTCAGTAGACGACTCCAGTTTAGGGGCCGCAGGAGGAGCTACTCCTCAAACCCCGCCGCCACACAAACGTTTATCGGCACTCGAATTACATGCTCAAGCATCACAGCGTACTCCTAAAAGTAATAAGTCTGTTACAGAAATCAGGCAAGCCCTTAACGAATGTGTCTATGATCCAGTTCCAGGCGAATATACTATGGTTTTATATTCCTTACGTGTAAGGAGAGTGACCGAGTATCTAGTCACCTTGCCGAATATGAAAGAAGATCTAGACAGAATATATCGTTTCATCCGTACAGGGGAGGATCCAGAAAGTATTGGCGAGATTATGTCTCAAAGGAAAGCCGAGATTCAGCTCATGATATTAAAGTTCCTGATCAATTGTCTAATAAGAGAACAAGATTACCCGTCTAAAGATCCCGCCGAAATGAGAATCCTGACAAGGTGGAGTGATAATATAGCCGAGGGTAAGCACAAGACCGTCAGTGCCATGGAGAGTATGTACAAGAAAATTCGTAAAGAAATAATAAGGTTACACGACCAGCGTAAAGCAGCACAAGTAAGTGAGAAAGAAAGTATCTCTGATCCTGAAGAGGAAGAGGAGAATCCCGCCAGAATAGCGTATGTAGGAAAATCCAGATTTCCAGATCGCCATTCACGCCTAGAACACAAGTCTATTTTTCATCATCCAGCACCAGAACAAGGTTCTCTAGAACAAGTATTTCAAGCTACCGACCACATTCTGAAATCACGAGTCGGTTACAGTGAATTAAGTACCATGCATGAACAAGAACTAGTCCGATCAGCAGTCCGATGGATTACTGATTCTACCACTTTTCCAGACGAAATAGTGGCACAAATGTTTCTGAAACTGCCCCCAGCCGAGCAACGACTGGTAGGTATGTATATGATCCAGCACCTCATCACTCTGTATGAGGGTCAACATTCTGATCCAGGTCCGTTGCACGATATCCTGAACGAGTTACTCCAGTATAGATGGAGAGGTCTAGGTACTGATTTAATTAGTGTCATTCTAGAACAGCGCCACAAATATAGAACGTTTCTGAACCCGCATTTCGTTCATGTCTCACCCCCAGAAAGTAAACCATTCTACATAGACAGACAGAATCCGTTACGAGAAGTCCACCCAGTCCAAGGGGCGGGTGGCGTAATGCAACGAGTGTTTGTATACACTCCGATTTCAAAGATGGAACTTCTTGAAATGAAGAAATTAATTCCCTGTCATGACAAAGATCCAGCAGGGTTCCATAGAGAATTAAAAGACATGCTCCGTATGGGAGAATACACTTACCCAGATATCATTAAAATGTTAAAGGTCCTGTTACCCGCAGGGGTGTATGAAAAGTTAAAAGAAAAAGAATGGGAGGTGGGAGAGAAAAAGATCGATTGGGCAGCTCTAGAAGCTGAAGACAAGGCACGAGTACCAGGTACCGGTCTTGGAGATAAATGTAAAGAATTACCAGAATTATTGATTCAAGTTTTACCCAGATTATTGACAACGAGAAAAGAAGACTGGGATGCAATCTCAGCCTGTAAACAGAAACAAGATGAAGATATTAGTGATTTTTATTCTAGATTTGAAAAATGTTTCAGTATTAATAGTGGTCTCAAGACAAGTAGTGAGTCATACCCTCACCTTTTTGTTACCAAATTAGTCGAGAATTCAAGTCCACAAATTAAAAACCGAGTTTTAAAAGTCGAAAGCACCTGGCAAGCAAATACTCCGTCCCAGATGCTCCAGATGCTCCAGTATCACCAGAATAGAATCAGAGAAGAGCAAGAACACGAGAGAAAACGTATGAAAGACACGAAAATGAAAGTGCTAGTTGCACAATCTGTTCCTCAAGACAGTCAGAAGAGGGGTCCGAATCAAGCCAGTCATCCTGCAGCTCCCGTTAAAGGGAACTGCAATTATTGTAAACAGCCAGGTCATTTTATAAACGAGTGTGCAGTTCTGAAACATAACATAGCTACTGGTAAGACTAAAGAAAGACCACGTCCGCCTAGACAAGAACAAGTTTCACAGATTCCTCAGTCACAGAATGCACAACAGACAGTTACGGTACCGCAGCCTATTGCTGCAACACAGCATGTCACATCACAGATGTACCAGTATGCACAGTCTGAGTATCCAGAGTACCAGTCATATTCATGAAACAGCCTAGAGAGGGAGGTAGGCTTGCCTCTCATCGAGATACCTGTAGATCAAGAAGGTCCCTATGTTCACAGTCAAGTATTAGGGAAAGACAGAAAGTTTTTGATCGATACAGGGGCAAGTAGGACCACAATTAATCATGCCGAAGTTCCAGGGGCTCCGCTCTCAGGCTCAAGAAATGTTTCCCTTGGATTTTCAGGAAAGCCAATAGTTAATGAGATATCAAAGCCAGTTACTCTAGAAGTAGGTCCATTGTCCCGTACTACTGATCTGTTACTTACTAAGTCATGTCCAGAAAACCTATTAGGTATTAAGACACTGAAAGAATTAGGTGCAGTTATTTGCTGTTCCCCAGAAGGAATACGTCTGTTCCTACGTGACTTTAAGGGTCACTATGTATTACGAGATTTTGATTCAAGATTGTCTAATGTTCCACAGCATTTATGGGCGCAAGGTCCAACTGATGTAGGTTACATGCAAATCACACCCCATCGTGTGACTCTCAAACCAGGTGTAGTGTTACCCCGAATCAGACAGTACAGATTGCCACCTGAGGCTGTAGCAGCCTTATCCAAAATTATTGACGAGCTCATGGCTCAAGGAGTAGTTGTGGAAACTGACTCCAATGTATGCAATTCTCCGATCATTCCAGTCATGAAACGCACTGATCCGAATGCACCCCCAGTATATCGATTAGTGATTGATTTACGAGAGCTTAATAAATGTATTATTCCTCAGTACCCAGTTGTCCCAGACATCTCTTCCCTGTTAACAGCCATTGATTCCGAAGCCACGTTTTTCACTGTTATCGACCTCAAGAATGCATTTTTCAGTGTTCCAATTCATCCAGACAGCCAGTTTCTTTTCGGATTTTGTTTAAATGGAAGGAGCTATATGTTTACACGCGCTCCTCAAGGTTTCACAGAAAGTCCTAGTATTTACAGTCAAGCACTCAAGAGACAACTAGACAACATTCACATGCCAACTGACACTGCCCTGCTCCAGTATGTCGATGATCTACTGATCACAGCCCGTTCTGAACGTGCTTGTGAGCGAGCATCACTTACAGTTCTGTATTTTCTAGCCGAGATGGGGCACAAGGTGTCACCTTCGAAGCTTCAATTCTGTGTCCAGCAAGTGGTATACTTAGGACACTTGCTGTCCAAGAGGGGTAGGCAGTTGACACCAGACCGTATCCAGTTAATAGCGAGTCTTCCCCAGCCCAGAACCCAGAAGGAGGTACGTGCCTTTATCGGCCTTACTTCTTATTGTAGACAATGGATTCCCCAGTATGCATTTCTAGCCAAACCACTGATACAGTTAACGACACAGGAGGCAGCCGTATCGACTGTCCTCCCTTGGACATCTGACCATACACTTAGTTTCAACGAGTTAAAGAAAGCCCTATGTCAAGCTCCAGTTCTAGCTACACCGAACTACAGTAAGCCTTTTACACTTTTCGTTACTGAACGCGAAGGTACAGCATTATCTGTTCTTACACAAGATCAAGCAGGACAATACAAGCCCTGTGCTTATTTTTCGAGCACACTAGATCCAGTCGCCCAGGCGTTGCCTGCGTGCCTCAAGTCAGTTGCAGCCACAGCACTAGCTATCAGACAAAGTGATTCCATAGTTTTAGGACATTCCCTGACAGTACAAGTTCCACATTCAGTAGAAGTTCTTTTAAACAGAACACAGACACAGCACTTGACAATTGCACGTTTAACAGGTTATGAATTGACACTGTTCCAGCCACACATAGAAATTAGACGCTGCAACGTCCTGAATCCTGCTACACTGTTACCATCAGTTAGTTCAAATCCAGACCCACATGACTGTGTGGAAGTAGTTAACATTACGACTAAACCAAGACAAGACCTGACAGACATTCCGTTACCAGATCCTGACCTGACACTTTATGTGGATGGTTCATGTATGAGAACTAGTACAGGAGAACTAGTCGCCGCGTATGCAGTGACTACTGACACTGAAGTTATTGAAACACACCGTATTGATACCCTGTCCGTTCAAGCAGCAGAGCTAGTCGCTCTGACACAAGCCTGTATACATGCCAAGAACCTGAAAGTTAATGTTTACACAGATTCACGTTACGCATTCGGAGTTGTACACGACTTCGGAGTGCTCTGGCAGGAGAGAGGTTTCATGACTTCTCATGGAACCAAGATTCAGCACGGTCTCCTTATTCAAGCCCTGTTAGATGCCATACATTTACCGACATCTATTGCTATCATGAAATGCAAAGCACATACGAAAGTCACTGACATTATTTCCCAAGGTAATGATCTAGCAGACCGCACAGCCAAGCTTACAGCACAGACTCCAGACATTCCAGTTAACATGACATATACTCCAGATCCGATTACATGCATGACAGTTAAGGACCCTACACAAGATGTCATAGATATCCAGTTACATGCTACTCCCGATGAAATCAAGAAATGGTCTGAACAAGGAGGGGTCCAGACAGATCAAGGATGGTTAACGAAGGGTAGAGCCACATGGTTTCTCCCCGATTCTATGGTTCAAGTCATTATCAACACCGCACATAGTCCAGCCCATTTAGGAGAAAAAGCTATGTTAGACAGTATCCAGAACATTTGGTTCAACAAGCATTTACGAGCTGCAGCCAAGCAGAAAGTCCGTACCTGTATGATATGTTGCCAGTTTAATCCAGGTAAAAGTGTCCCGGTGGAACAAGGTGGTTTCCAGCCCCCTGACCACCCTTTTGAGGTCCTCCAGATGGATTATATTCAAATGGAGCGATGTCGAGGTTTCAAGTATGTCCTTGTAGTTGTATGCGCTTTGTCCAGGTGGACAGAAGCATATCCAGTCCCAGATTACACAGCCGCGACCACTGCCAAGCAGTTGGTTCGTGAATTTTTCCCTAGATACGGACTCCCTAGAGTCGTATATTCTGATAACGGTCAGCCATTCTCCTCAGAGTTAATGAAGCACGTTTCCCTTTTGTTAGGGTACCAGTGGAAGTTCCATTGTGTACGCCATCCTGAAGCAGCCGGTCTCGTAGAGAGACATAATCAGACTCTGAAAATCCGTATTGCAAAAGTCTGTAAGGACAAAGGTGTGGACTGGTTAATAGCTCTGCCAGTCGCTTTGTTTTATATGCGCATGGTCGCACATTCCAGATCAGGTTTGTCCCCGTATGAGGTCATATTCGGCCGCCCCCCTAACATGTGGGGTACTCCTAGACCCCGAAGTATTACCGATGTTTCATGTAATATGCTGACAGATTACCTAGCTTCCTTGATGTCTGCCCTCAACTCATGTCGTTCACAGGTTGCCGCCGCATTTCCAGACAATACCGAGGTGGCACCGCACGAGATCGTTCCAGGCTCCCTTGTGATGGTCCGGAATTTCGACAGATCAAGTCCGCTGGAACCACGTTGGAAGGAGCCACGCCAGGTCCTCTTGACCACCTGCACTGCCGTCAAGTTGGAAGGCAGGAAGGGGTGGGTCCACCTTTCTCATGTAAAACTTTTCAATGGATTGAAACCAGCCTCTAAAAACATTTCCAAGGATTTCCAGGATTCGAAAGATTGCCAGAACATTGTTTTAAAGGACTGTCCCGCACAAGACATTATTACAACCCCTCCCTTGTTAGAGAAAACTCCGCAACAGGAGTATAAGTTAAAGCTCAGGTCTAGTAAAATAAGTCAGTCAGTTTGATTGTATAAGTCCTCCCCTAGGTGAAACGGTTAGACTGTTTCTGACATGTATAAAATAGACCCCCATAGTGAGAGAGTCAGTCGAAGTTCACTTCAATGTATCGTTTTTCTAAGTTTCATATTATTTCTCAGCATAATGATTTCTTGCACTAGTTACGCACTTTTCCTGTGTTTTCCAGTTCCTCATGTAAATATGTCTGCTAATGCTACAGTAGAGCACACGTTTAGTGATCTGCCTCCTCACGAATATTCTTACCGCCTCGCTATGCGTAACAACACATTTATCCGTATGTTACATTACTCACACCAGACCAGCAATGCCACAAATTGTTGGGTGTGTGGTCGACTCCCCCCTTTTCAGACACCGAAGGGAGTTCTGCCACTCTTTCCTTATCCATTCTCACACAATGGTTCGTGTGGAGCATGGTCCACGTTAACGTCATCCTCAACAGATATGTCTTTTCTTAACAGTACATGTTTTCCAGACAAGCAAGGTTTCCCCCACAGAACAGGTTTAGATCTAGAAAATGAAGTATATAATTTAGGTAATTATTCGTCGAATTTCATGGTCCTGAATGTTCAGTCTGATACTACTCCAGACTTACCTGCTATTTCAGTACTACCAGTCAAAGGCGAATTATGTGTCCGTAGTTATGGTTCTGTATACATAGGTCATAGTGAATGTACTACTGTTATCAAGTATAGTGACAGTGGGAAATCTATTTTCAAAGCTTCACGTCATTCTTATTTTATTTGTGGTCAAACTGCATATGTCCGTCTGCCCCTCGATTGGGAGGGAACCTGTTACATTGCTTTCCTACTGCCACCTGTTTTCCTAGCCCCATCTGATTATCACAGAAACACACATCTAGTACACATTAGACATAGAAGGGAGTCCCCAATTGTCGATTATACTGAAACTACTCTAGAACAGTATACAGATTTCAATAAAGGTTTCTTCTTCTTTGTAGGACCTGTCCAGAATAGTAAACTGATCCGTAGGTTAACAAGAACCCTTGAAGCTGTAGTAAATGAGACTGCCTCTGCTCTAGGTAACCTAACCGAAGAACAATCTGCTATGAGATTTGTCGTTTTGCAAAATCGTCTCGTCCTTGACGTCATACTGGCCGATAGGGGCGGGGCCTGTAGAGTCATCGGATCTAGTTGCTGCATTTTCATTCCAAATAACGCGCCGTCTGTTTATTCAGCTATAACCAGACTCCATAAAATTGCCCATCTGTTACACCAAGATCCAGGCACCTGGACATGGTCCGGTTGGTTCTGGAATATAATTTCCGCATGGGGATGGAAAGTCCTGTCCTTCCTAGGTATTGCAGTAGCAATCATATTTAGCTGCTGCCTCTGTATACAATGTGGCCCTGCGATTTGCAGCATGTGTGCTACCTCTTGTATTCCTAGTCCCAAGCCCCGTTCTAAATCCCGTTCCAAGACAATTCGAGACGAGCAAATGGTACTGTATGAAATGATAGACGGTATCATGAAAATTGATGTTTCCTGATGGAAACGTAGTGACAAGGAGGGAATGTGGAAAAGTAAATTTTGCCATGTTCTGTGTCTCTACGCCTCATCCATCATATGTTATGTGTGCATGACCAATATGCATATGTTATTCCCCATGTCCGATTGAAGACGCAATTCCAGTTGTGTCCACCTCTGATATGTCATTTTCCAGTCTTCGTGAATACTACGAATATCAGGCCTATGTAAAGTTATGATTGCCACGTTTCTCAGTGTGCACGTTATTTCATTATAAAGTCCCCGTTTCTAGGCCTCAACAGGGCCCGGACCACAGATTCGGCTCCTGTCTCCTGAAAGCCTCGCTGAGGAGCAATACAGCCCCCACCTGTATCCTCGACCTTTCACTTACTTCCTGCCTCGCAGTGCCCGGTGCAGCTTGGCTCTGCCTCTGAGTCTGCCAAAAGTATGTTATAGTTCCAGTTATCAGTTCAGTCCTCCTCCTTCTGCATTCCTAAGCTACTGAACTGCATCAATAGTTTCCGTCATTGTCTAGCCTACTCGGCTCCACGTTAGAGAAATACTGTATTTAATGGTCATTTAGTATTCTTCATCACGCACTACATGTAGAATAATGCATGGTCCAGTCTTAGAATCAAGTTAGCTTTTCCCCTCATGACTTCTAGTTTATATCAACATGTTCCCTAAACATTAGATACCAGATAGGGTTTAGGTACATGTCGCTCCGACCCTCCAGACTCTAGTCTCTGCTCCTAACACAGAGTTCGTAGCCCCCAGCTTCTCCTAGTAACACGTCATTGCCAGTTTTCGCGCACCATTAGGTTAGAGGTCCCGGCTCCTTAGGTAGCCCCCTCCAATGTTTCCGCCCCATTCATGACATATTCTGTTACGTTTGCATCACATGTCTAAGTATACTCCCAGTTACACCTCTTTTTACTGTTATCTTTCGCGACTGCTACGCGTCACGCCTTCTGCTCCACCCACTGCTACGCCTACTGCAATGTAATGCTATGTGTTCGCGCTATGTATATATGCCTGTGTTTTGTTATTGAATGTTAGCGCGCTCATCCCAGACCTAGCCCCAGCAGCTGCTGGGCCTCTTTTCCCCTGTTGGGCAACAGTTGTCCTGCTGGGCCCTGTCATTCTGTTCCTATGCAGGTTGTCCTGATCCTGTCCTTATGCTGTAATAAACCTGCACAAACTCCTACTACCTCGAATCTTGACTCTTATTTATTGAGCTATCTGTTATGTTATAAGCCTAGTCAAAAATAGGGTATTATTTATTTATTTACCACATGTTATATGCTAATCTGAACGTGCTATCTTCCGTATTTAATATGACGGAAATCAATTACTGTACACATCATTTAATAATAAAAAAAATAATGGCACTATTGGATTGATGAAAGGTAAATTGCCAGCTACCGATGCCAAGTGCCACCTGTACCAATGTCTAGTCTTTAGTGAGTGTACTGTAGTTAAACATTGTCCCTTCACACTTTGTCATAATTGGAAATTACCAATCTCACCATTCTGCGTATTTGCATCTTAAATTACGAGTTGTAATCCAACCCTCCTCAGTTTGATGTTGTAATCGTGCACTTGATTTAAATGTTTTCTCCATGGATAAGGTACAAGTGAAGTGACATGTACATTTCAAGGTCATTAAGGTCGTAATGAAAGGTAGTTAAGAGGCCGCTGAGGTAAAAAGTATTTCTGGAACCAGTCAATTCACCCATCACACTTACTACGTCCCCATACCAGCAATTCCCATAACAGCACTTTGCATCATTGGTGTTGCACTTTAATGGGACATGTATTAGTAGAACTGCCATACTAATTATTAAAAATGAGACACAACCGGCACACCTCTGCACATATTGTATACATATCCCATTCGTAGCACTTCGACTGACCAAGCATATACATATGTTACAAATCTTAAAGTATTAAATATAAACTATTTATAGAGTGAAAACAGAAGATGCTGTGTTGTTAATTCCATTTTTAAAACCACACACTACATGTCTTCATTGATGATATAGCTTCCATGAAGTAACAACCTACAGAAACTGTCAAGAGGGCCACCTCCTGCAAATCCCTCCCTCCATAGGACTCTAGTCAACCCAAACAGGTGCCATCAACATGTGAATTTTAGCCAACCATTTATGAATATAATGACATGGAAGGATTATGTTGCTTACATGTAAACATCTGTTCTTGGCATTTAGAGCTGTAGATTCACAGGCTTTGCATACTCCTGCCATCTAGTGTCGAGTCTGCATGTTTGTTTGTTATTTTTCTTCGAAGAAGTCTTTTCCAGTCATGAGGGAAGGTGACTGCTCCTTTTGGCGATAGTGCGCATGGGCATTATGGCCGGGATGCCCGCCACCCCCTCCCAACAATTATCCCCAAGGATGGGAAGTCGGACAATAGTTGAACTTTTGGAAGGCGGGAGGGAGTCACCCTCCCGGCCGTATTTATTAAAATATGAAACAAAATTTAAAACATTAAATAAAAGTTTCATCATTATGCATTATGTACAATTTGTCATTTATTACATTTAGATGCAGTCATGTACATTTGGCTAACATCCTGAAAATGCATACACTCTAACTCAAATTGTACATCCTAGCATTAAGGGCCAACGGCAAGGTCTTAACCGGTGTCAGATCCCTACTACCAAACTCCCGCCCTCACTGTGTGAGCGGCGCATGCGCAGAGGGTTCTACCCTCATTGCCAACTGTAACTTCCCTTGTCGTGGTGGGGGCCCCCTTTCTACTCGACGCCATCTTAAGGGTCGTCCGAGTTCCCGTATGAGGTCTCTGTAGGAAGGACAGCGTGGACTCTCCCCCCAACCCCACACTCTCTATCCGCCGTCGCGGATATCCGGCCCCCGGGAAATTAGTAAGGAGGGGCATCTAACCGCCTCCCCCCTGGGAGGGGCCCATGGCCATCTCCCCATAGGCGCCCCATCCTTAGTGGGTGCCGCCTCCCCGTGGAAGGGGCCAATGGCCGTCTTCCCCCGGGCGCTCCCATCCATTGTGGGTGGCGCCCCACTCTAGGGACCTTGAAATTACTGCTCACCGATCATGACCTTACCGCCCGACAAATAAATACGACAGTTGTTTACCTACTAAAAAGAAAAATTCCACATCATCTTACTGTGTTATCCACTGATCTTTCCTGCAAGAAGACATTTCTCCAATGCAAACCAAATCTAAAAAAGAAGGCCTATACTTTCATCACTCAGCAAAACTTTATTTCCTCTAGACATTTGCTATAAGGGGCTGGTGGGTGGGTCAAAATTGCTGCTTGTTCCGTCGAGGGCTCACGAGCAACGAGTGGGTGCAGCCTTCCGATCCGAGGAACAAGAGGACGATCTTCTGAGTTCCCGCTCCTTTATCCTTCTGCGGGAGGGCGTGTACCCGTCCCCGATACGCCTACGGGGCATGGTCTTCCGTCGAGGTGTCTAGGACAACCCCTCTCGGGCGGGGGAAGGCGCGCCCCGGCTACGCCGCTTTGGGCATACCAGCCGGGCTACGCCCACCCCGCCCAAAATGGCTTCCCGGGAGGTTCGGGTCACCCATCCATACGTTCGGGGGGACCGAGCGGTCGCCCCTTTCCATATGGCCGGGATGCCCGCCACCCCCTCCCAACACATATCCCCAAGGATGGGAAGTCGGACAATAGTTGAACTTTTGGAAGGGGGGAGGGAGTCACCCTCCCGGCCGTATTTATTAAAATATGAAACAAAATTTAAAACATTAAATAAAAGTTTCATCATTATGCATTATGTACAATTTGTCATTTATTACATTTAGATGCAGTCATGTACTTTTGGCTAACATCCTGAAAATGCATACACTCTAACTCAAATTGTACATCCTAGCATTAAGGGCCAACGGCAAGGTCTTAACCGGTGTCAGATCCCTACTACCAAACTCCCGCCCTCACTGTGTGAGCGGCGCATGCGCAGAGGGTTCTACCCTCATTGCCAACTGTAACTTCCCTTGTCGTGGTGGGGGCCCCCTTTCTACTCGACGCCATCTTAAGGGTCGTCTGAGTTCCCGTATGAGGTCTCTGTAGGAAGGACAGCGTGGACTCTCCCCCCAACCCCACACTCTCTATCCGCCGTCGCGGATATCCGGCCCCCGGGAAATTAGTAAGGAGGGGCATCTAACCGCCTCCCCCCCTGGGAGGGGCCCATAGCCATCTCCCCATAGGCGCCCCATCCTTAGTGGGTGCCGCCTCCCCGTGGAAGGGGCCAATGGCCGTCTTCCCCCGGGCACTCCCATCCATTGTGGGTGGCGCCCCACTCTAGGGACCTTGAAATTACTGCTCACCGATCATGACCTTACCGCCACAGACCGGATAGTTGACCGACGATCCGGTCCCCCCCTACTCCTCCTATAGGTCATGCTTCCTCAAACCTCTTAGCCATGCAACAAAGTCTCTTATGAGTAAATCATTCCCCTCCCTGGACAGGTGAACCCCATCGTTCAGATACATATGGTCACCCCGGATACACCCATGAGGAATGACATGCAACTGCGCAGAACGGAACAATCTACCAATCTTATTATTGACCCGTTTAACTGAATGGTTCAGAGCTGACACCGAAAGGCCCCCCTGCCACCTCCTTCTAGGAATCATGTGGGACCAGGCAATCGTGCACCCCGGGACTCTTTTAGCCAACCAGCTAACAGCAGACAAGATACGTTCAAGTAACACTCGTCTACCCAGTGCCACCAAGTCGTTGCCTCCCAGGTGTACTATGACTACAGATGGCGGTGACCTATGCCGCCCTAGAAGTCCCTCGCAAAATGACTCGAAGTTGTCAAAAACGAGCCCACCCTTCCCATGGAAGGCCACTCTGAACCCGTATTCCCCAGGTGCGTGAATCGCGTCACCTTCCTTGAATACGTCACCGGCGCGCCTCACGTATGAGTGGCCCACGACCCATACCATCCTCTCTCCAGACGGTGACCTCTGACCGCTGGTCTCTTGATGCTGGGTCGACCTCCAATTCCGCCCTGCGTGGCAGGCTCGCGAAACTGCAAAGTAAACAAAAGACAGAAAACGTGAGTGCATGTCAATTGATCACTTACAACATGTGCAAGCGCACATACCTCTTGAAGCAATTCGAGGACCAACGGCCCAATTGTTTCACTTCCTCAGCACTCTGACCCCTGGCTGTAGCCTCAGTAGCAGCCCCTATCCTAAAGGAGTGGGTCCCAAAATCGCGCGGGTCCATGCCCGCGTCAGCGATTGCCAGTGCTAGCACCCTCTGAAACTGAAATCTCGTCAGTGGGGTGCCATCCTTGTGTCGGAGCAATCTCCCCCCCCAAGCGGCCGCTCTTAGCGCCAAATAGTCTTCCACACATTTCAACGGGCAGACGGGGAACCCACGGCTGCGCTGCACGACAACACTATCTCCCATAGCCCCCTGGTCAGTCTTGGACCTGGCTATCATGATTACCATCGAATCACCCCTTATCTGGATGTGATCCCTGGACAAACCTCCCTCCATATCTCTCTTGTTCTTTGCGACAAGTTCGCTCACCCTCATGGCCCCATGGAATGCCAATGTGAATGCTGCCCGGAACAGAACTGCTTCGTAATGGGAGGAACACGTCTCATCCAGCTTTGCTAAAAGCAGAGACAGTCTGTCTAAGCCAATCGGGTGCCTCGTATCTTTCTTGCAACCCTCAAGGCGCTGCCAGCCACGAAGGGCTTTCTTCACCAAAAAAGAACCTGTAGGGTCTTTTATGCCGTGTACCTGGGCCATGAAGGAAATGGCCGCCCTATGCCTACCGGCCGTTGCCACTGATCGGCCCTCCCTGTGTAGTGCTACCAGGTACCCCAGGAAGGATTCCTCCTGACCCCAATTCTGACTCCCTGTGGGACCTAAATATGTGCAATAGGAACGAAACGCTCCTTCGTATGCTTTCCTTGTCCTGGGGGCTAGACTCGCTGCCACGAGGTCTTGTAATCCGAGGCACCGATTAGCCACATTGCTTCTGGGAATGGTGCTGCCTCTGGGTCTGCTGTGGGCAGATAACCCCTGAATGCCTGTATTTGTGAACGAGAGAGTGCATCAGCCGCATGATTCAGTACACCTGGCACATGTTTCGCCCTGAACAGTACATTCAGTCTCATGCAAAGTAGCACAATCTCTTTCAACAATCTCAAGATCATTTTGCAGCGTGCTGCCTGTTGGTTAATGCACTCGACAACAGTCATATTGTCAGACCAAAAAACCAGTGAGCGGTCCCTAAAGTCGTCAGCCCATGTCATCAGAGCAACCCAGATGGGGAATAACTCCAAGAACCCAATGTTACCTGTGAGACCATTGGAGTGCCACCATGTTGGCCATGTTTGTGCCGACCATCGATCACCTAAGATGGCGCCAAAACTCACGCTCCCTGCCGAGTCGGTCCATAGACCTAATTCCTCCGAAGACTCTGGCGGGGAGTTCCAGACGACTCGACCGTTGAAGTCCGCCAGAAATGCCAACCAAATACGCATATCCTGGCGAACCTCTCCAGACAGTCTCGTACGGTGGTGACCCTCTTTGAGACCTCCCATAGCTTGCGCGATAGAGCGCGAAAACGGGCGGGCCATAGGAATCACCCTCAAGGCAAAATTAAGCTGACCCACTGTTCGTTGTAACTGGTGCAGGGTCACTTTCTCCCCACCCAGGCATTGCATCAAGGAAGCCCGGAACTTGATCACTTTTTCAACTGGTAATCGGAAACACCCCTCCACAGAATCGAGCTCAATTCCCAGAAACTCCAGTGAAGTAGATGGTCCAACCGTCTTACCTGGTGCCAATGGGACACCAAATTCATTCATGAGGATGCAAAAATCATACAGCGCCTGTGCGCAGTTCGTATCCCCGGCTGCCCCCAAAAACAGAAAGTCATCCAGATAATGCATAACATGTCTATGTCCTGTAGCCTCGGTAAATGCCCATTCCAAAAAACAGCTAAACATCTCAAAATATGCACATGAAATGGAGCAACCCATGGGCATGCATTTATCCATGTAATAACTTCCCTGAAATGCAAAACCTAGCAGGCGCTGATCCTGCGGGTGCACCGGCAGCAACCGGAATGCTGATTCGATATCACATTTCGCCATCAGCGTCCCAGGGCCTAGGTGGTTCAACATGGCCACGGCATCGTCGAACGATGCGTATCGTACTGAACAAACTTCCGGGTCAATGGCATCATTCACCGAGGAACCCCTAGGAGCAGAAAGGTTATGTATGAGCCTAAACTCCCCCGGATCTTTCTTCGGGACAACCCCTAACGGGGAACAGATGAACTCGGCCACCGGCGGGCAAGAAAAGGGGCCAGCCACTCGCCCCCCACTGACCTCTTTTGCTATTTTCTTTTCTGCCACGCCTGGGTTGTGTCGTACCGATAACTGGTTTCTACAAAAGGAGTTCCCCCGAAAGTCCCCCGCCGGGATGTGGAAGCCATGTAAGAATCCCTTCCTCAACACCACAGCGGATACATGATCAGGGTATTTGTTTAACCACGGAATCATAACCATGAGATCAACGGGTGTAGGCAATCAGTCACAAAGGTCCACCTCACTCCTGCTTAGACCCACCTTTTCCTCCCGTCCCGCCATTTTTTGATCTACATGCACTTTCCGGGTGTGAGGAATTCCCACAGCCGGCACACACATGCTTAAACTTGCATGTCCCCTGCGGTCTGTTACAGTTGCCTCGATTGAAGCCCCAACAGACCCCCCCTTTTCCGCCATTCCCTCCAACTCTAGGCTGATAACCCCCGCCTGTCCCTGCTCGAAAGGGCACCCCAGGCTTTTGGCGGACCATTCCGGACCTGCTCCCGCCTGGCGAGGACGTACCTATCGCCCCTGGCAGAAGTTGCTTGTGCCATGACACCGAGTCCAAACAATCCCAAGACAAAGAAGCATCATATTCCTTTGCTTTACGGAACTTCATGTCATAGCCTTTCCATTCTTCCCCCTCATACATTGAATAAAAATCCATAATGCGATTCTGATAGCAAACCAACTCAGTCATAACCTCAGGTTTACGTTCCCCCATAACTGCGGTAAATATAGAGAAGGCCTTAACCCAGTTCGTCACTGTCTCGTCCACCCTGAACTCGGCCATCTTGGCGCGCCAGACACCAGGGTGCCACAAACCTTTCTGCGTTTTAGCATACTCCATCTCACGATGGTCCGTTAACAATGAAAACATGTTGACATACTTGTCTCCCCATATTAACTCTTTCGTGGCCATGGGAATGTGCTGTGCAACCTTTTCCCGCCTTGAGGGTATCGAGCCCTCCCCCACCATCGGCAATGCAAGCTTACCCGGATCGGCTGTTGTTGCCGCCGTCTTCTCTTGACCAGCTGCTGGTACTCCAGGCGCCACCTGTGGGGGAACAAGAGGAACACTCGCCCTTGCGGCATCTCTCGATTGCCGTAACTGCTTTATTAGTACCCTGGCATCTTCGGCCGGATCTCCCAGGGTCACTGTGCCCCCCACCTTTGTCTTGAGCCATGCCGTCAACTGTGCGGCCAATTCTGGGGGCATCTCATCGTCCTCGGCCGGGGTGATCACTCTTGGGATCGGCTGGCCTAACTCTGGGTTCTCCGCCGGTATAAGGGGGTGATGGGAGGTACCTCTGGGACCGTGACCCCCCCCGAAACCGCCCTCTCTTTGACCCTCTTCCCGCCAACCTTGGGGGCAACTCCCGGCAAGGCCGGGCCTATTACCTTTTTCGGCTGACCTGGGTCGTTCAATGCGGCCAATTGCTTCTTCACCTCCGCCAAACCTCTACCGAGCGATTGGACTTGACCGAGCTTTCGGTCCATACAAGCCATCCGGTTCGACAACAGGCGTAACACCTTCTCCATCTCGGAACCCTTTCCTGCTTGCTTGCTAGGCATGGTTTCGAGTCCTCCGCCTTTGGTCGATCCACAAGGTCCTGAAATCTGTGTCGAAACTGAAAGAGAAAAAACAGGATTACCACGTTCAAAATTGCTGCTTGTTCCGTCGAGGGCTCACGAGCAACGAGTGGGTGCAGCCTTCCGATCCTAGGAACAAGAGGACGATCTTCTGAGTTCCCGCTCCTTTATCCTTCTGCGGGAGGGCGTGTACCCGTCCCAGATACGCCTACGGGGCGTGGTCTTCCGTCGAGGTGTCTAGGACAACCCCTCTGGGGCGGGGGAAGGCGCGCCCCGGCTACGCCGCTTTGGGCATACCAGCCGGACTACGCCCACCCCGCCCAAAATGGCTTCCCGGTAGGTTCGGGTCACCCATCCATACGTTCGGGGGGACCGAGCGGTCGCCCCTTTCCACGACTCCATTGTTAGACTGCTTTCCTGCACGAGGGTGAGAACTGAGTAATTAGTAGTATAGAGATGCCCATACATATGTAATGTGTATAATAGAACTGCAACATCCATAAGTTTCCAGGGAGGAGCGAGGACGTATGTGAATTTACAGCTCTACATGCCAAGAACAGATGCTTACAGGGTAAATAACAATCCGTTTGAGGCATGTGTGCTGTAGATACACATGCTTTGCATAAATTGAAGTGATCGCAATTAGAAAGGCAACCTTCCATGAAAGGAATTGTAATGCACAATTGTGTAACGCCTCAAAAGGTAGACCCATAAGCCTTGTGAGAACAATGTTAAGGTTCCAGACAGGTGCTGGTGGTGCTCTGGGTGGTATTATTCTTTTAAGTCTTTCCTTAAAAGCTTTAATTACTGGAACTTTGAATAAGGATACATGTCTGTTTTGTAGATATGCAGCTACTGCTGCAAGGTGTAGTCAAATGGGTGTGTAGGCTAAGCTAACTCACTGTAGATGCAAGAGATAACAAATAATATTCTGTATAGATGCATCTAGTGGTTCACTAGTGTTATTACAATATATAACAAACCTTGTCCACTTGCTGCATTACATTCTCTAGTGGTAGGTTTTTTGCTTCCTTAAGAATTGTCATACAATCTGGGCGTAGATTTAGGTATCTAAACTCTAGGACTTCAGGAGCCAGATTGCAAGGTTGAGCTCCTTGGGGTTTGGATGTCTGATTTCTCCACGGTTCTGTGTGAGGTTGAAAGTGAGGTGCCGTTTTTGGTGTGGAACTACTGACTGTTCTAGTAGAGTGGTGAACCATGGTTGACAAGGCCATGTGGGAGTCACTAGAACAGTATGAGTGATGTCTGTCTGAGTTTCTGAACCAGAAATGGAAGGAGAGGGATAGGTGGAAAAGCATAAGCAAATATCCCTGACATCCATTGGACATTGCCTCTGGATAGACGGTGTGGGAATCTGGAGGCGAAGTTTGGGCAGAGAATCCCCATTTCTGGAAGTATGGAAGGAGAACCTGGGGCTGAAGTTCCCTTTTGTGTTCTTGTTGCCGCATCCTGCTGAGGTCAGCAATTTGGTTGTGCATTCCTGGAAGGTCTTCTCCCGAAGATGAATTTTGTGATGTGTTGTCCAACGCCAAATGGTCTGAGAGACGCATGATAACTGTAGAGTGTGAGTCCTCATCCCAGTGAGCTCTATTGTAACCGGACAACAGACCTTGGCCTAGATGTATCAAGATTCCATTTTGCGAATCTTAAATAGCGATTTTTAGCGAATCGCTATTTAGAATTCGCAAAATGGAATGTATGTAAAAAAGCGCTTTTTTTTGCAATTCCTTATTTTTCTTTATTTGCGAATTCGCATTTTGCGAATTCGCAAATAAGGAATAATTTCCCATGCATTCCTATGGGCCAGGAGGCCCATAGGAATGATTGTGAAGAAATTCTCAAATTGCGAATTCGCAATTTGCTAATCGCAATTTGAGAATTATTTCAAGGGTGCAGGGGTGTCTCATGGACACCCTGCTGCACCCCTGAAACTTAACTGTGTGTGCATATGGCGCACATACATGCCCTATGGGCATGTATGTGTGTCACATGCCACCCTCAAAATTGCCAAATTTTGGGTTTTGAAAGGATTTCGCAAATTAACACGAACCTCAAATTGGTGTTAATTTGCGATTCCTTAACCTGAATTCGCAATTTCAAAAAGCTTCATACATGCCATTTAAGGAATCGCAAAATTGCGATTCCTTAAATGCTTAAGCAAAATAAGGAATCGCAAATTTTTGCGATTCCTTATTTTGCTAATTTCACATACATCCCAAAAGATGCAAAATGTCCGTTTGCGATTCGTTAAGGCCGAAATTCTGCGAATTTCGGCTTTAACGAATCGCAAAAGGCTTGATACATCTAGGCCCTTGTTTCTATCTATATGCCAATGGTTGGCTGATTGAGCAGCTACTCTCTTTCCTGATGCATCTATGAGCTTGGATTCTATATCCAAGCTCGCAAATGCCTCCCTGGCATTTGCAGATATGCCCTCTTACGGGCATTAGAGACCACTAAGGAATCCTAAGGCAACTGATCCCTATTAAAAACTGATTCGGGGGGGGGGGGGGTAACAGTATAAATATTTTGTCCACCCTAGGTGTTGATAACTGACTGGGTCTTTCAAAATATCATTAGTATGCCTCAACATACCTTTAAGCATAGGCAACATTTGTGTTGTTTGGTGTCTGTTTCCTAATGTTTCAAATTGGAAATCTTCCAGTGCTTCTTTGTATAAAGGCACTCTGTGGAAATTTGCTGCCCTAGCAATTAATTCCGGATATGCAGTATTATCATCAGGAGGGGAAGGTTCTACTGGATATAGGTCAGGGTCTGTATCTTGAGGTGGATCTATGTTATAGTCATCCCATGGATCTGGTGGTGGCTGATAATTGTGGTCATCCTCTTCTATATCAGGATTTATGTTAGGAGAATCTGATGGTACAATGTGTAGAGGATCTGTACCTGGTAAAATCGGTATTGGTGAAGAAGGTGGAGGGGTTTGGGGAATATGAATAGGGCAAGCAGCTATGTCCTTTTTCTTCTTGAGAGGCATACTCTATTTAGTGTCTGCCTTCCTCTTTGAAGGTATTACAGGTGTGGTTGTTATATGCCCAGTATCAGGATTTATGTGAATCTTCTTTTTGGGATTCAGCTTTTTTTTCTTTTTTTCCAAAATCGGCTTCAGTGGCTGTAAGGGAGAGTCTTTTTGCTTTGGTGCCGACATTTTCAATGCCGAGCTGTATTTCTGTTTTCTCTTTCAATCCAAGTGGTTTCAGAACTGAAGGGGCTCATTTCGACTCGAGTTAGAAGGCTTGACTTTCTGTTTCAGTGCAAAGCCGGAAGGCGCGGCGTTTAAATCAGAGTTCCGGTGCCAACTATGGACTGTTATTAACAACCACAAGGACTGTTGGCAGTGGTGGCCCAATAGCCTTTTGTTTTGTTGTTGGTGGGCAAAGGGACTTTGATACTCAACGCACCCTGTCCAACCAGAACGTTGTGGGACTCTAGTTCGATTCCAGACTCCAAATCAGAGCCCTGGAGGGAGAGAGACTCTTCTGCTTCCGCTGCCATCTCTTCCTGTTCGATATCATCACCAAAGATATTTGGGGTGTTCTCGATACTTTGTCGTTGCATGTCTCTCTGTTGAGCCGGACGGTCCCACAGAGTCTTTTTGGATCGGAACAACAGACAGGCGTCACAGACTTACTCTTTATGTTCTCGGACGAGACCAAGGTTACAGACCTAATGCTGGTCGGTATGCAGATATTTGGAATGGCATCGAGGAAAGAATTGAAATGGCACCTGTTCCATCAGTGAAAGCTGGACTCTGGTTCTTTAAGTAGAATGCGACTGAGGAAAGAGGTAAGCACCAAGGGCGTGGCCAGAGTTTTTCGATGATATAAAGTTTTCAGAAATTTCGACACAGTGGTGGAAGATGCGATCGAAAACGGTTCCGATGAGGGTAGAATGAATTGTGCAACGAAGGGACCCCGATGGACGGTTTTGAATCAGAGCGCTGCAATACATGTCCGAACCCAATAGTGGAAAGAACACAATCTAACAATGGAGTCGATACCCATGCGTACTATCACCAAAAGGAGGAGTCACCTTGGCTCGTGACTGAAAAGGAATATGCTACTTACCAGTATGCATCTGTTCTTGGCATGTAGAGCTGCAGAGTTGTACATTTAGCAATAGATCGCCACCTGGTGTTGGGCTCGGATGATTGCAGGTTGTTGTTGTCTTCTTGGAAGAAGTCTTTGTAGTCACGAGATAGGTGACTCCTCCCTTGGACAATACTGCGCATGGTCATCAACTCCATTCTCAGATTGTTTTTCGCCATGATGGGAAATGATGGAGTTAGTAGAAGAAAATAGAAAAGGATGTCCATGCGTGTGCATCTAAGTAAGATGAGTACTGGAACGGATACAAGTCCCGGGAAGGCGGGAGGGCATGTGCAACTCTGCAGCTCTACATGCCAAGAACAGATGCATACTGGTAAGTAGCATATTCCGTTCGAGGCATATGAGCTGCAGATTGTACATTTAGCAACGATTGTGCAGCAGTGTCTCCCCTAGCGGTGGTCGCTTGTATCTGTTGCAGCATACTGAAATAGTGTTTTAAGTACAGCTTGGCCTACTGCAGCTTGCTGCTTGGCTTGCACATCAACACATAGTGTTTAGTGAAGATGTGTAATTGTAGACCATGTTGCTGCTTTGCATATGTCCTCTAATGGTATGTTTCCTAAGAAAGCCATAGAGGCTCCTAGTTTGCGAGTGGAGTGCGCTCTAGGAGGAACTGTCAGTGTACGTTTTGCTTTTTGATAGCATATTTGAATACACTTTACAATCCTTCTGGCAATTCCTCCTTTAGAGATGGGATTGCCTTTGTGTGGGGGAGAGAAATAAACAAATAGTTGTTTTGTCTTTCTGAAGGATTTTGTCCTGTCTGTGTAGTATAGTAGAGCTCTTCTAACATCTAAGGTGTGTAGAGCTCTTTCTGCAACAGAGTCCGGTTTTTGAAAAAACACTGGCAACTCTACTGATTGGTTGAGGTGAAAAGGAGTAATGACTTTTGGCAGGAATTTAGGATTGGGTCTAAAAACCACTTCGTTAGGATGTATTTGAAAAAATGGTTCTTCTATTGTGAATGCTTGTATTTCACTCCCTCTTCTGAGAGATGTGATGGCAACAAGGAATGCAGTTTTCCATGTTAGGAATTGCAGTTCACACTTGTGTAAAGGCTCAAAAGGGGGACCCATAAGTCTTGTAAGGACCACGTTTAGGTTCCATACTGGTGCAGGTGGTAACCTAGGTGGGATTATTCTTTTTAATCCTTCCATAAATGCTTTAATCGCAGGTACTCTAAAGAGAGATAGATGCTGTCTATTTTGTAAATAGGCTGCAATTGCTGCTAAATACAGGTGTATGGAAGAATAAGCCAATTTGGACCTTTGTAGGTGTAGAAGGTAGCAGATGATATTTTGGATGGAAACATCCAGTGGATCAATGTTATTGTTGTTACAGTATATTGCAAATCTTTTCCACTTCGCTGCATAGCATGCTCTGGTAGTGGGTCTTCTAGCTTCTTTAATTATGTTCATACAGTCTTGTGGTAAGTTTAAGTAACCGAACTCTAAGATCTCAGGAGCCAGATCGCCAAATTCAGTTGGTTTGGGTGTCTTATTTCTCCATGGTTCTGTGTTAACAGGGATGGCGTGAGCCGTAATTTTTGATGTGGAACCAGTGAGAGATCCAGCAGTGTGGTGAACCACGGCTGACGTGCCCATGTGGGGGCCACTAGTATCAGTTTGAGAGACTGTTGTCTTAGCTTGCGTACTACTAGTGGAATGAGTGGAAGAGGCGGAAATGCGTACGCAAATCTGCCTGACCAGTTCATCCATATCGCATTTCCTTCCGATTGTGGGTGTGGAAATCTGGCGGCGAAGCTTGGGCATTTCGCATTTTCGTGGGTGGCAAACAGATCTATCTGTGGATGCCCCCACCTTTGGAAGAATGGTTGGAGAACTTTTGGGTGCAGCTCCCATTCGTGAATCTGTTGTGACTGACGACTCAACAGATCTGCTATCGGATTGTGAATTCCTGGAAGGTGTTCCACTGTCAGGTGTACGTTTTGAGGGATGGCCCATCTCCAAATGGTCTGTGCAAGTTGGGACAGTTGCAGAGAGTGCGTCCCCCCGTTTTTGTACATAATACATGGCTATCATATTGTCCGTCCGGATTAGAACAGCCTTGTTTTGTACTTGTAAGGTTTTGAGTGCTAAGAAAATTGCTAGCAGCTCTAAATGGTTGATGTGTAACTGTTTCTGTTGATTGTTCCATTGGCCCTGTGTGGTATAATGCAAGAGATGGGCTCCCCATCCCGTGAGGGATACATCGGTCGTGAGCACTATTTGTGGAATAGGGTCTAGGAACGGCCGTCCCTTTGTCAAGTTTTTGGTGTTCCACCATTGCAGAGAGCGATATGTACGGCTGTCTACCAACACCAGGTCTGTGAGCTGACCTTGAGCCTGATTCCACTGTTGTGCTAGACATTCTTGTAGTGGGCGCATTTGCAATCTTGCGTGAGGGACTATGAAGATGCAAGACACCATCATGCCTATTAGTTTCATGAACACTCTGGCTTGAAGAGAGTTGGCATTGAAAAAGGGAAACTAAATTCTGAATGCTTTGAATCCTGGCTTGACTGGGATGCCCTAGATCTACTGATGTGTTTATGGTAGCTCCTAAATATTGGTGAACATGCGAAGGCTCTAGGTGCGACTTGGTGTAGTTTATTGTAAACCCTAAGTCGTGTAATGTTTGAATCGTTTGTTTTGTGTGTTGTACACACTGGTTGAACGATCTCGCCTTTATGAGCCAGTCGTCTAGGTAAGGGAAGACATGTATCTGTTGTCTTCTGAGATGTGCTGCTACTACTGCTAAGCACTTTGTAAACACTCTTGGTGCTGTTGTGACCCCGAATGGAAGGACCTTGAACTGATAGTGTTGTCCTTGTATGACACATCTTAGATACTTCCAGTGTGCAGGATGTATAGGCACATGAAAGTAGTCGTCCTTTAGGTCTAGTGTTGACAGAAAATCTCCCTGTTCTAGCAATGGGAGTACAAGTTGTAACGTGATCATGTGAAAATGATCTGATTGTATATAATGGTTGAGGGGCCTGAGGTCGAGAATTGGTCTCAGTGTCCCGTCCTTTTTGGGGATTAAGAAGTACAGTGAGTAGACTCCTGTTCCTTGTTCTTGTAGAGGCACTACTTGAATAGCATCTTTTTCTAGGAGTGCTAGACCTTCCTGTTAAAGCAGAGTTATGTGTTCTGTGGACATTGGACGCTGCCTGGGTGGTATGTTTGGGGGGTTGCTGCGAGTTCTAGGCAGTAGCCATGTTGGATAATTTGTCTTACTCACTTGTCTGTTGCGATGGAATTCCAGAAAGGTAGGAACTGTGATAGTCTGCCCCCCACAGGAGTGGAATGCTGCAGGGGAGGCAGTGGGAAGTCACTGTTTGGGAGTGGAAGAGAAGCGGTTGTTGTTATTACCTCTACCTCTTCCCTTGTTGTTATTGCCTCTGTATCCTCCTCTAAAGTAGCCTTTATTAGAGGAGGTTTGTGTGTGTGTTTTAAAAGATGATGTGGTATCTGCGCCTGTTTGCTTGGAGCCTCCTCTATAAGAGGAGCGGCGAAAACAACCTCTAGTTTGGGTGGATTGTAATGCACCCATAGACTTAGCAGTGTCTGTGTCCTTTTTCATCTTTTCCAGTGTATTATCTACTTCCGGCCCGAACAGTTGGTTCTGATTGAAGGGCTGGTTTAGGATGGTAGTTTGTACTTCTGGTTTGAAACCTGAAATGCGTAACCATGCATGACGTCTTAGAATAACACTAGTGTTAACTGCTCTAGATGCTGTGTCAGCTACATCTAGTGCGCATTTAATTGAGGCATTAGATATTAATTTGCCTTCTTGTAGGAGCTCTGCTGCCTGATCCTTGTATTGATCTGGTAGATGTTCCATTAACTTTTCTAGTTGGTCGTAATGAGCCCTGTTGTATCGTGAGAGTAAGGCTTGTGTGTTTGCTATGCGCCATATGTTTGTTGCTTGTGCAGCAATTCTTTTCCTTGACGCATCAATAATCTTGGATTCTTTGTCTGGCGGAGGTGTGTCACCAGAAGTTGGAGAATTGGCTCTCTTACGTGCATTTGACACTACCAAAGAGTCTAATGGCAGATGTCCCTTAATGTATACTGGATCAGCTGGTGCTGGCCTGTACTTTTTCTCTATTCTGGGATTTAACACTCTACACCTTACTGGATCTTTAAAAATGTCCGGAGCATGTTTGATGACTTCTTTGATCATGGGTAATATTTGAGTAGACCTTTGTGACTGTTCAAAAGTGTCTAATAAGAAGTCCTCCACAATGGCATCAGAGTGCATAGAACCCCATGGTAAATTGCCGCTCTGTTTAGTAAATGATTGAACCCAATACTATCCTCTGGAGGGGAGGGTTTTGTTGGGTAGTATCAGGGATGTCTGGTGCATTGTTTGGTGCAAAATTATATGCATCGTCTTCCTTGGGATATTCTGGGTTGATATCCTCATCTAAAGGGTATGTATGTGACTCTGGTTCATCATCCCCCCCATCCAAATCATACTCATCGTCAGTGTGGTGTGATGATGCGGGAGATTGGATAGGAGAAGTTATAGGTTCAGTATATGGACTAATAGGAGGAAGAAGGTGAAGGAGAGGAAGGGTGCATTGGAGAAGTTGCACAATCCTTTTTTGCAGGAACCATAGGTGTAAGTGGTGTGTCAGCTGGCCTCTTTTTGTAAGGAATTGCTTCCACATGTCCAGTTTTTGGGTTAATATGGACTCTTTTCTGTGTTGGATCTGTTCTAAACAGATCGTCCTCTTGTATAATCTTCTTGGGCGCCGATTTTTTCGGTGCCGATAGAGGTTGCTTAGTGTTCTTTGCCTTAGGAGGAGTGATTGAGTCCTGTGGCAATTTTTTTCGGTGCCGAAGGTGGCTTAGGTTTATCTGGAGTCTTTGGTACCGATATTGGCAGTTTCGGTATGGAGACAGGTTTTGCTGGGCCTGCGGCGCCGGAATCTGGCTTCCCTTCTTTGTTGTTGGAACCGGAAGGTTTCGGAGTGGAAGCTTTCGGGCCCGGTACTGTCTTTGGCTTCGGCACCGATGTGTCTTTTGGTGCCGAAGGGTCTTTGTCTCTGGGCACCGAAGGGCGTTTTGGCTTCGGTGTCGACAAGTCCTTCGGTGTCGAAGGATTTTTTGGTGCCAATGGAAGAGGTGGAATTGGCACATGTGGCTTTTTCGGTGCCGAGGCACCCGAAGGCATAGTCTGTTTCCTCGGAGCCGAGCCCGAAGGCGGGGCGTCGGAGGGTAAATTTCGGTCTCGACTGGGCCCCATGGGCGGAGTGCTGACCGTTGCCTTTGTTTTGGGTAGTGTGTGTCGTGCAGGGGCAGAGGTACTCACGGGTTGTCGAGATGGAATCGAATCGTCCGAGTCCTCTGCCCCCGATATGATCTGGAGATCAGGCGAGTCTTCCTCGGCGACGAGTGGAGCCTCGTCCTCGGAGATATCTTTGATCGGATCTTCATCCGCTGAGACGTCTTCTTCGACGATCTCCTCCTCAAAGATGGCCTCCGGTGCTGGTGCTGATCTCCTCATCTCGTGTCGACGGGCCTTCCGATCCCGAATGGTCTTTTTCGATCGGAAGGAGGCACAGGCTGTGCAGGTCGACTCGTCGTGTTCTGGTGAGAGACAGAGGTTGCAAACCTTGTGATGGTCGCTATGAGGGAATTTTGCTCGACATACCGGGCATTTTTTGAATGGAGTTCTGTCCATGAGGCCTAGGCCGTACGGCGCCGATAGGCCCAAAGGCCCGTGTCGACGCACCGGGATGTAGCTGGGGATGTCAAAAGTCTGTTCGATGTCGAAGAAGTTTGTTTAAAGTTTCACACTTCGAAAATGCAGAAAAGTGTTTTCTAGCCGGAGCGGAAAACTTTCATCCGAACCCAGTGGCGGAAAAAAACAATCTGAGGATGGAGTCGATGACCATGCGCAGTATTGTCCAAGGGAGGAGTCACCTATCTCGTGACTACAAAGACTTCTTCCAAGAAGACAACAACAACCTGCAATCATCCGAGCCCAACACCAGGTGGCGATCTATTGCTAAATGTACAATCTGCAGCTCATATGCCTCGAACAGACTTCTTTGAAGAAAAACAAATTGCTCGCATCCGGGCCCAACACTAGATGGCAGGAAAATGCAAAGAATGTGTATCTAAAGCACACATGCCTCGAACATTAAATTTAGGTACAACTAGTACCGAAATACAACTTCAATTTCCCCACGTTTCTCTCTCAGTCTTTTCCTTAATGCCAAATGTGCTGCACTTCATCGGAGACATGGGTACTCGCAAACATTTCTCCAGGGGCCAAAGCGTATGGTATGTAGCATGCCCGATGGCAGCATTGTTGCAAGCAGGATGTGGGTTGGGGTGGTGTAACAGACGTAGGGTGAAGCGAAGCATATCCATGGTGTGGACAACACATTAACTTTTTACGCGACTTCTGTCTGCCACCCACACTCTAACCTCATGCACCAAGAATTAAAGAAAAAGTATTATGTTTTGATGTAAAACATAAGAAGGACAGAGATTCTCATCCAGTGGCTGAATTGCACAATATGAAACGAGAAAGCCTGGGATCAATTTCAGCTTCCCCACTTAACCAAATTGTGTGATCATAGGCAATTATTTTATTTCACTTTGCCTCCATTTTCTTCGTTACCACTTGAGAGCACTTTGAATACATGAGTTCAGGATGTGTGCTGTACACTTGTGTTTCATTCAATAAACTGTATTGTTGCTCTAATTATAATAAGAACCTAGACCACAAAGAGGGTGAATCTGACAAATGACGCCTCTTGCTTCACTAATGACATTGTTGTCAGGAGGAAGGGCATTAATGTTTCCAAGTTCATATTTGAAAATTATTACTTCTAATAAATGCACTGCAATGCAGTGATTTCATCTTCTGTACTACTGAATGTTACTGAAAGGCATTTTTAAAATGTGAAAAGCTTCCCACATTTTTACATGTTTAATGCAAGATGTCTTTAAAAATAAAAGTACTCCTCAAGATAAGTTGTGCTTTTTTGCTGCTTTACTTTATTTGAAGTGCAAATACATGTGTGCCCAGCTTTCTTAATGTTCGTGCTTTGTCAAGTAGTTCACCAGGGCATGCGGCCCCCGGGCTGTACTTTATGTATCCCTGATCTCGGATTCCAAGCATGGGCTGGTAAAACAGAAAACACCAGTGTGCAACTGCAGGGGCCCCCATAGTGACTCAGAAAGCACATGAGCAAGCCCGGTTCTAGAGGGTGGGCAAGGCTCACCCAAACATGAGCCTGGCCCACCAAAATACGAATCATGGCCTTTGTAGCGACGTCAAGAAGGCAACAGAAAATTTGCACTATAATTCAAAACGTTCCTCTGAATGTAATTTATCATCTCCTTCTAGGAGTTGCGTGATTGGGCCTCGGCTCTCTCACAGGGACCCCCAATCACGCATCTCCTTTAGAAAGGTGAGCTGTGTCCCCGCACACTCGTGTAGGTAGAATAGGGGCATGGTGAAGAGGACAAATCCCTTCTTTTCAGCGCTGGGAGTTTGTTTATCCTGATTCACCTTTCCTGACCCCTTCAGCTGCTTATTAGATTGGGCTGTGAGACAGTATTCCAACCCAGCAGGTAAGAGAATGTGTGGCTATTCTGTTTTTTAAAAAATCTGCAAAGGCCCATGTATGCTCCGAGAATGTGTGGCTATTTGTTCATATTTTTAAAATCTGTGAGGGCCCAGCAAGAGACATACTTTGTGTATGCTGTGTATATTTCACTTAAATTATTTGTAACATTTTCATGACTGGCCCTGCCACAAATGTTATGTTATGTTAATTTTGACTTATATAGCGCCAAATCACCGTCAGGTCTCTAGGCGCTAATGCAAGACAACAGTACAAATGTCCAGATAACTCTGATGATTAACAGTCCTGCTGGGGAGCAATCTTTTGTCTGTATTTTTGGGATGCAGATAAACTGTATGTGGATAGCTCAGTGGGTTACTGCCTTTGTCCCAGAGATCCTTTTGTTACTTGCAGCTCAGAAGTTACAGATCTAACATAGGACAGCGACCTATGAACTGTATTCAAAGAGCTGCATTCAAACCTGAATGGTATAATTAGAACTTTTTTTGTGTGTTGCGATATAGTTAGAATTTTCCCAGTCTTTAATTATTCTAATGTTGCTATAAATAGTTTGTTTGGACAGTTATACATTTTTATCTGTAAAGACAAACCCTAACCACTGGGGTATGCTTTAAGTCTGTGTTTCTCCAGACCTATCCCTCTTAAAACACACTGCCCACCAGTATGGATGACATGTGATTCCTACACCTGGTCATCCTCATTGGCTTATGTGACATTCCCTATAGGCTGATTTACATATTTGTATGGTTCATTGTATCTGCATAATGTGTACGTGATATAAAGTACTGTGAAACCCTACAGTACGAGTAGCGCTATACAAAAATGAAAAGCATATGAGAGAGTGGCTACGGAGAGTTGATGGGCACTGTTGGAGGGTGGCAATGAGGACATCCGGGGAGGAGGTCAATAGGGGGGAGAGTCGATGGAGAGATGATGGCACTGTTGGAGGGTGGCAGTGAGGTAAACTGAGGAGGTGGTCATGGGGGGCTAAGGAGGATGAGGGGCACTGGTGGAGGGCTGTCATGAGGGAGTCCGAGGAGGTGGTCATGGGGGTGGGGCAATGGAGCGATATGGGGCACTGGTGGAGGGTGGCAATGAGAGAATCTGAGGAGGACATGCTGCGGTGGAGAGGGGGCTACAGAGAGATGAGGGGCACTGGTGGAGGGTGGTAGTGTGAGAGTCTGAGGAGGAGGTCATGAGGGGGAGGGGCTACGGAGAGATGACGGGCATTGTTGGAGGGTGGTAGTAAAGATATCGAGAAAGAGGTCAGTGGTGGGGCACCAATAAAGACTTTCATACCAGCGCTAAAGCTGGCCCTGTCATGGCCTTTCTGCTTTTGTTTATTTAATTAGTAGACGGGTCATTAGGGCCACTGTGGAACATATTTTAAAGTGTGTGCTAATTATATTTACTGTTATATTTAATGTTTTTAGTTTGAGGGGGATTTTACTAATGTTTTTTTACCAGGAATAATAAAAAATGATCCGGATGGTGGCTCACATGGGGCTGGGGCCCAAAGTCAGCTGTGAGATAAGGTGCTCAAGAGATGGGTGGTAGAAAATGGATAATCAGGGCTGGAAGGGCGGGTGCTGCAGAGTCCAGGGTCAGGTGGCGTTAGTAATGAAGAGAGAATATCTCTGAAGGCTGCCAACGAGGGAGGCTGAGTAGTGTTACTTGCCTGATACTCCCACCTCAAAAACCTCCTCTTCTCATCGAAGGGACCTTACATGGGATGCATTTTAAAAAGAAAAATGAAACTTCGGTTTCATTTTTTAAGAGCAGGCAGCAGCCTGTGGGACCACTGCTTGCTCTTAAAAAATATTTTCACATCCTTTCACCAAGGGGAAGGCCTCCCCTGGCGACCCCCTTCCTCTTCCCGAGAGGCTTAACACCTACTTGGAGTAGGTGGTAAACGGCAAGTGTCTTGTGACTTTAATTGTGGTCGCAAAACAATGATACATACAAATGCGGCTCGCTATTAGGAAGGGATGCCCCTTCCTAATACCGTTTTGCACAATAGCGTTTGTACATGCGAGCAGGGCAGGGCCACATAGGCCCCTGGCTGGGTGGCATACTGACCAATCACAGCACTGCTTGCAGCATTGTGATTGGCTTAGGAGAGGGAGCCTGGCTGCCTGCTTTCTGTTTATTTTTTTTAATGAGTATTATTAAATTGAACCCCTCCCCACCAGACCTCTGTGCGCAGACCCCCTCCAACCCACCATTCCTCCCCTCCTCCAGCGAGTCGCGACTGCCGCAGTGGCCCACCCAAATGCACTCTTGGCCTACCCAAATAAAAATTCCTGGAGCCGGGCCACACATGAAGGTGCACATATCTACCGGCACAGCCTTTCACTAGAGGCCAAAAACTCAGAAGTCCGCTGCACTCCGAGGTGGAGATAAAGTACTTAGGAAGAGTAATCTGGAAAAGTTTAGTCTTTTAGGGTGATCAGGATAGAACCCCTACTGTCCAGGAGGAGTAGACAATATAGATCAGGAGAAACCTTACAGGCGTAAGGTGGATAACCTGAGCACTCCTATGTGCTGAAATGAGCAAATGTGATCAAAATTTTTTTCAAATGTTCAAAGTTTTATTCACTTTGTAACAAGATGCAAATTATTCTTCAGTCCAAAAAGGTATACATGTTGAAAGAATAAGGTTTTGAAGATACTTTTGTGCAATGGATTTTCAAATGCATCAAAAATGATTTCATAGTATCATCATAGTTAGCGTTAATCCATGTCCCCAATGCATTTCGAGCAGATAGCTCTTCGTCAGGGGGTTTAAAGTGATTCTGTAATAAAGTAGGAAAACAAGGATTTATGAGTCAGGAGCAGAGTGTTAATGCAGAGTAAAAAAACGAAAAAAGCGGAGAGACGAGGTGAATTATCCTAAAAATAGAAGTGAACAATTACATACCGCTAAATTAAAAAGTGCAAAGAAAATTTCACATAAAACAATTGAAAACTGTCGAATTGAAGTGCAAATGAGATATCACGGGGTGAATTAGTCTATAAATAGCATTGCTCGGTAAGACCCACTAGATTGCAGAGAAAATATCACAGAGTGAATGCCGAACAAACAGAACCGGACGGCTGCCCAGAAATAAGAGAACCGATTTGTGAAAAAATTAGTCGAGGTATTGTGAATGCTGAAGTTAATAACGTGGGAGCATTCAGATCAAGGAATTTGCGTTAGTCATTTAAAAACTAAATACAAAGATGAGGTGAATTACACAAAAAGAAATGCACGACTATATGTGAAAAGCCGCGATGGCAGAATCTTACCGAAAAATCAGAATGCGGACGAACGCCCGTGATAAAGAGCGCCATGGAACGCCATCAGACGAATACGGAAGTCTGTAGAGTACTTGCATGTGCATGCGTGTTTAACTTTGAGTGTGCAAGATAGAAAGCGGACCCAGTCCGTGAGCTTGTGATAAGGAAAGAAAAGAGAAGAGGGACGGGAGGGTAAAGAAAAAAATGTACCGAGGCGGTGCTGGAAATGAAGTGTAATTGAGATAGATATGGAAAGTGATGGCTGATAGGAGAGTGAATAGGATATAGTGATCAAAAGGTCGTGAAAACAGTGTAACGGAGGGTGTGAACAAATGAAATATAAGCGCAAAAATGTAGGAAGGGTAAACAAAGCTATGAATGCGTAAATAATCGAAAAGTAGTGGAAAAGGATAAGTTAGAAAAGAAAATAAGGAGGTAGAAAAGAAAACGAAGGAACCTGAAATCAGAAGACACATAGTAATTCCTGGTACTATCCCCGCCTCTGCCTAATCATCTGTTGGTCCCTTAGCGCTTGGACGCCCCGGGCATCAATCGCGCTCTATAAATCCACTTACAATTACAATTACAATTACATTCCAACAAATGGAATTACAATTAAATTACATTACATTACATTAATGGATGCAGGCAGAAGAGTTAGAGAAACCAACAGGTACAGTTAGCAAAGTTCATGGTATATGTTTAAAGGAAACTGCTAAATTCCAAACGTTCATTGAGTCCTTTTGGATGAATGGTACCAAGTTTGAAAATCCAAAAAAGTTCTCTTTGGAGCAGGTATTTTTTGGGGTCGATGCCCTCCGGTTTCTGAGCAACCTCTAGGATGAGGAAGCGAATTTGGCTATTGTTGTGATTTTGTTGAGTGAAATGAGCAGAAACACTGGATTTCAAATTTTTATTTCTGGTGTTACTCCGATGTTCATTGAGTCTGGTTTTGATTTTGGGATTTAGGGAAAACCGAACGCAGAGCTATCTGCTCGAAATGCATCGGGGACATGGATTAACGCTAACTATGATGATACTATGAAATCATTTTTGATGCATTTGAAAATCCATTGCACAAAATTATCTTCAAAACCTTATTCTTTCAACATGTATACCTTTTTGGACTGAAGAATAATTTGCATCTTGTTTCTCTAGAGGCCAGCATGTCTTTTCGATCCCAGCTTCCAATCTGAGCTAAACAAGCAATAGTGTCCAGTCATAAAATGCCTCCCTAGACCCGCAGTCCGTAGCGTGCTGTGCCCAGGCGGCATGAGCAACCACAGTTCTTTTTAGCTTAGCAGGGAGACTGGTTAAGTAAAAAACATATAGCACAGCACCAAGACAACACAAACATAATCACCTTTAGGTGCTCAGCATTTTTCTAACCATTTGTACACATTTTTCATGTACGTGAAAGGAGACACAGGCCAGAATAAAATGTTTTGTCCATAAAGGTGCAATAGTGTTGAATGAGAATGCCATAATAGCCTTTAATTCTACACTCAACAATTACTAAATCCCATCTCATGCCCGATCACCAGGAACTCACCATCACAAGCCTGTACTCACCTGACCTAGAAACTGGTTCCTGTCTCCTGTACCCATTAGCATAATGCAACAGCTGCCTAAAACTAGCGGTTGACTACCCACTTTGTCCAGGAGACCCAAAAAGTTTAGCGTGCACGGGCCGATGGTCAGCCATAGCATCACAGCCATCCCGAGAAGTTAATATACTTTAGGTATTCAGTATTTTTCTCAATATTCTCCGCCACTGTAAAGGAAGCGAAGTCATTATTTACTTAACACACAAACTCGCGTATACATGAGAAAAAAATACACTTTTATTTGAGCGAAAGGTTTTAGAAAATGTCAAGCATTCGGAGTGGGATAATTGGTGCAAACGATCTGAATTTCATGGGAGAAAGTCAAGGGTTAGGCATGGACTGAGTTACTGAGTCACCCGCGCTTCAGATTTCAAAATCCACTTGCCCCAAGACTAGTTAACAGACAGCAGCCCACATCTGGATAGCCATAACTTATGACAATTTAACTCAGACAGTAGATTAGCTTTTCTGTCAGGCAAACACGATTGTGTAAAGGCCCTATTTATAGCTGCATGACAACCAACAATTTTAAGGTTGTGTGGTTTGTTTTTGCTTTGCAAATAGCCTATGTGCAAAACGTTTGCTTTTGCTTTGCAAATAGCATATGTGCAAAACTCATTAAGATGGCATTTCTTCACTGGAAATCTAAACTAAAAGGCGATTACACAAAAACATTTCGAAAACGGATCTAAATTCAAGATCAACTAAAAGCTGTAAAATGTAATTGTTATATTGCATCTGGATAGTCATAAATTATGACAATTTAACTCGGAGAGTAGATTAGCTTTTCTTTCAGGACAGCACGATTGTAGAAACATCCTATTTATAGCTGCATGGCACTGCCATTTTCAAGTACTGGGAATACGGGTTCTTAAAATCTGTGCGTGTGCACTCGACAACATTTGCCAATCAAAACCCCAACAAACTAAGGAAACATTCCCTAGACGTCCCTTTGGCATGGTAAGAGTTCCAAAGCTTCTGACATGCATTCAAAATCCCCCACGACCCTTAGATTGTGCCCTACGAGCACCATTCTCTCCAAAGGTACGATCTACAGTAATGTCATTTTGCCTTCAATGCACTGTGTACCCAGCTCTAGGGCAGCGAGCTCTCTTACACCTACCATAGGCTGCCTTTTATGGAATTCACTAATCGATTTCCTGCATTGACAAGACTAAAGCAGGCCCACCCTGGCTGATAAACAGGTGTAGTTCACACAGGTTTGTAGTCCGGTGTAGTTCACACAGGTTTGTAGTCAGGTGCAGTTCACACAGGTTTGTAGTCCGGTGCAGTTCACACAGGTTTGTAGTCCGGTGCAGTTCACACAGGTTTGTAGTCAGGTGCAGTTCACATAGGTCTGTTCTCATGAAGCACGTTTACTGCTACTGCAGAGCATTCTCAACATTTGGAGCAATTCTTGCTGCTGCTGTTCACACGTCAGAGCCTGCTCCATCACCCAATTTAACAACGCAAATTTAATTTCCTGACATAAATATGTGATATTAAGGCTGAGAAATCGCTGGCTACTTGATGTCCACAATCGTTGACATGAGAAGCATGGCCTGCTGTCCCCTCAGATGCATTTTAGGAGTCAGAATATTTCGCAGAGCGAGTCCAACGCCAAACAAGCATATCCTCTCCTGCGATGCGGTGTGATTCTGTCCTGATCCGGGATTCATTAGCAGACAGAAAATCTACTGCTTTGT